>NC_142650.1:34252500-34877500 GCF_055504915.1 Nelumbo nucifera
GCACCTTTGTCCATGGGGATCCTAATAGTAGCAAGTGTGGTTTGGTCTGGGGCATCTTAGAAAACATGGTTGCATCAATTCAACATCCTTGGTTTATTGGTGGTTGAATGCAATCTCTAGTTTATATGAAAAAGGAGGAATTGAGTTCATCACCCAAAGTATGCAAGAATTCATGAAGTTCATTAATGTCTGCAAGCTTGTTGATTTGGGAGCTTCAGGAACCCCTTTTACTTGGTCCAATAAAAGGGAGCACAACTAGTTGATTAGAGAGCAGATTGATAGATTTTTATCCTATGTTCTTTGGAGAACAAATTACCCGGAAGCCTTTGTCCTTAATGACATAGCTCATGGCTCAGATCATGGTCCTATTATTCTTCATACCTCCTCAAATCATTGGAAGGGTTTTAGACCCTTTTCATTTTCAAACAATGTGGGCAGATCATCGTGATTGTAAGAAAATAGTAGAGCAAGCTTGGATTTCTACCCACAATACTACATCTCCCCAGGTTACAATATTGAGGAAGAAATTGAGAAACTATAGGCAACTACTTCATAAATGGAATAAGCATACATTTGGTAACATCAGGGTTCACATCAACGCCATCAAGGATCATATTCTACTTTTTCAGTCTTCACAGTGGTGTAAGGAAACTGCTACTAAAGAAAGGGACCTCCAATCAAATTTGGCCATTGAGCTTAGAAGAGAAGAGCTTCTCTGGCGTCAAAAGTCAAGAATTCAATGGCTTCAAGAAGGGGATGGTAATACCCACTTTTTCTATAGATCCACCTAGTTGAGATGGCAAATGAACCACATTCATTGTATTAAAAACTCCAACAATATCTGGGTACTCTCAAAAACGGAAATCCAAGTGGTCATTTTTTATTACTGGTAATTTATTTGAAACAAGTAATCCAAATCTTCAAAACAACATTATTGACCAATTGGAAGAGAAATTTTTTGATGAAATGAACTTCGATTTCCAAAAGCCTTTGTCTAAGTAGGAAATTTATAATGTAATATTTTCTATTGGTCCTTTAGAGGTCTTGAGCCTGGATGGTTGTTTTCCAACCATTTTTTCCAAAAGTACTAGTCCATGAATGGTGAGGTCTTAATTGAGGAAATTTAGCATTGGTTCATTTCAAGGAAGGTACCAGAATTAGTTAATTTCACCAATATAACTCTCATCCTCAAATGGTCCAACCCTCAAGACATGTCTAGTTTTAGACCAATCAGTCTCACCAGTGTGGCGTATAGGGTGCTAGCAAAATGTCTGGTCGCTAGGCTTCAAGAAATTCTCCCTCATATTGTGGACTAAAGCCAATATGGTTTCATAAAGAATATATTCATTTCTAACAACATTTTGCTGGCTCACAAAACCTTCCACTCTCTTAGAACAATAACCCAAGGAAGGAAATACTACTTGGGGGTCAAGATTGATTTAAACAAAGCCTATGAGTAATTGGAGTGGAATTTCATTTTGAGAGTTTTAAGCAGTTGGGGCTGAACCAACATTGAATAGACCTTCTTCATAGTCATTTATAATTGGTGGAGTTCACATTTAATCTAAATGGAACACAAAGAGGTAAGGTCAAGCCATCTATAGGAATTAAGTAGGGGGCCCTCTATCTCCCTACTTGTTCATTCTAGCATCTTAGGCTCTTACAGTTGCCATCTCTCAAGCTATAAATCAAGGAGATCTCTAGTCGCTTTCAATTAGAAGATTAGATAGGCCAATTGTCCAACTTTATTATGTTGATGATTGTTTATTCTTTGTTGATGTTAATTTTTAGAGTGCCACAAAGATTAAAGAGATTCTAACTAGTTATGGGGAGGCCTCAAGCCAAACCATTAACTTAGCAAAATCTGAGTTAATCTTCAATAAAAATACCCATCCCAAATTCAGAAGAACATTTTCAAGGATAATGGGTATCAAAGAAAGCAAAAACATTGCAAAGCACTTAGGCCTTCCCACCCAAATTGGAAGAAATAAATCTCATATTTTCTCCAATTTGGTGGAGCGCTCAAGTGCCAAAATTTATTGTTGGAATCAAGCTTCACTAACTCAGGATGAAAGAGAAACTCTAGTTAAAGCAATGGCAACTCTAATTTTTCTTTTCTTTATGAGCCATTTCAAGGTCCCCCAAAGTATTTGTTGAAAGCTTAATTCTCAATTGACAAACTTTTCAATGAAGCCCTCTTGGCTAAGTCATCATGGACTTATGCAAGATAGTTCTTGTTCTTGGGCTACCATCATCAAAAGCATCTATTACCCAAACTCTTCTTCGCTCCTTTCTACCTTGGCTCCCAACCATCTCAGGGGTGGAGGAGTCTCCAATTTGGCCTAACCTTGCTTAAAGAGGGTATTATATAGAGGGTAGGGGAAGGAAAATCAATTGATCCTTGGATAGACCCCTGGGTTCCAAACCTTCCAAATGGGAAAATTAACACTCTCAAGCTGGCAAATTGCCTAGTGCATTCTGTTCAGGACCTAATTCTTGACATTCCAATAAGGTGGAACAATACTATAATTAGATCTTTATTCTCACAATCTAAAAGTGATGGCATTTTGAAGATTCCCCTAAGCTCTTCTATCTCAGAAGATAAGCCTATGTGGCAGTTCTCTAACAATGGAGAGTACTCAGTCTGATCTGGTTACCATGTTGCCTGGAAACTAGACTGCAACAGAAGTAATGCTAGGCGAGGCGCTAGTCGCACCCTATCTTCTCAGCTTTTAGAAAAAGTCTGGAAGCACCTTTAGAAGCTTAAGATCCCCAACAAAACCAAACATTTCCTGTGGCGTGCCTGTGTAGAAGCTCTAGTTGTCAACAAAGTTCTGGTTACAGAAAAGGTTAAATGTAGTGCTATTTGCTAGGTTTGTATACAAGTTGATGAAGATGTTATGCACTACCTCCTCAAGTGTGGTTTTGCAAGAAAAGTCTAGACTACATCCCCCCTTGGCATTTGTTCGGGATCCTCTTCAATGGAAAGTTTGGATCCTAAATCAACGAATTGTTTAATTTGGTTTAGAGTACCCCTTCTCTCCCTATAGTCTCATTTTCAAAGGCATGCATCCTTGTCATAGACAATCTGTAGGTTGAGCTTCAGTTCTGATCCATGAAGTCTCTCAAGAAAATTCGATCCCAAGACTTTTGTTGTTGCCTATTCACTCATTTGTTAATGGGTAGACGCTCCCTCCTACGGGATGGATCAAGATTAATTGTGATGCAAGATTCTCTCCTGTTTTCGGGCTTGCCTCATTGGCATGCATAGCTTGTTCGAGTTTGAGTGAGGCTCTTTGGAGCCAAGGCAGTTGACTGGAGTGCTCCTCTGCTCTATGTGCAGAAGCTTTGGCAATTCAAATGACATGTTTTAAGCTTCCTTTTTCATATTTGCATCAAGTGATAATTGAATCGGATTGCGAACAAGCGATAGATTCCATAATTAAGACTTCTTGGGTTTTCTCTCCCCGGGCTTCTATCAGGAATGATATTTTACCTTTCTCTACAAACTTTAATGTTTGTTTTGTTCACGTTAAAAGGGAGTAACAATATTTTGGCCTATGAGTTTGTAGGTTCCTTGGCCCGGGTGTGGGTCTTCCTGTTTCCCTTATGTTGTCGGGCTCTTTCTTAATGAGATAATTCACAGTAGACTAACTTAGTATTGGCCTACTACAACAAACTTAGGGTGTTATATGATGAACTGACTTCTCTCATTACATAGTCATCATGCACCTTGGAGCTCTTAAGGATACTACCTCTTACCAACAATAAGAACAAGTGATGCAATTCTTGATGGGGCTAAACTATTCTTTTCCCATGTCTATAGTCAACTCCTACTGATGGATCCCTTCCTAACGGTGGCTCATGCCTAGTGCCTCACATTGTAAGCAATTTTTTAAAAACCAACTAGGAGGCCAAAGCATTTTTTTCTCCGGGTTGCAAGTCATCGGTTTGATTGTCTGGGTCGAATGGGTCAGTGCCACATCAGTAATACATAAACTCATACATATATATACATACATACATATATATATATATATATATATATATATATATATGAAAAAAGGGATGGAAATAATAAAAGAACTCGCTTCGAGCTTGGGCTTGGGCCTGAATGTATTTGTTAATACATAGACAAAGCTTGGCCTAGCTCGTGAACAGGTCTAATATGTAGTATAAATGAGGAGAGGAGAGAGAAAAAATAAAAAGGTTAAAAGAAAAATACAATTAAAAAAAAGGAAAAGGACTAAATAAATTTTAAGCAATTTAATGGAATAATTGAAAGTGGAGAGAATTAGTGGAGTGAGTTATCGGGGGAGATAGAGTTAATGTAATGATTAATGGGGAGAGAAATTCAAAGGAGTTGTTGAAAAAGAGAAGAGAGAGTTAATGGTGTGTTAATGAGAGATGAAACTCACTTAAAGTTGATTGACTAAGATTAATTTTGTTCAATTTTATTTTAATAATAAAAATTAAAAAAAAATAGTAAATGGTAGGGGAGAAGAGATCAAAACAACCCACCACAAGATTGCCCCCCACAACATCCCACAGTACATCCCCACTGTGTATTGGGAACATCTCCCGTTGATAATACCAGAAGTGATGATGTCATCATTAGGAGATGTTCTCAATACATGGCGGGAATGTGTTGTGGGATGTTGGGGGGGGGGGAATCTTGTGGGGAGCTGATTTGAACTCAGGGGAGAAAGGAGAGCTATGCTGACATGGCATGTCTTGTTCTATTATATACTAGTGGGGACATGGGTGATGATGCACATAATTTGTCAAGAAAAAGTGAAACAACATAATTGATAATTATTATAATGGATGCAATGTTGTTTAAAATAATTAAGGGCAAATTTGTTAAACTGCGCTTAATTGATTAACTCTACCCTTACTGTTTATATATTGTGTTAAAGCACTCATAGTTTTCTGACAATTGTCTAAATCCTCCTTGTCACTAACATCCATCAATCCATTAACGGAAAGATGAAAAAGACTGTTCTATCCATTATTATCATTTAAATTTTCAAAATGAAATATAACCATTAGCCAATTGAAACCTCTGTGGTTCAACAACATCTATTGATGGAATTGTCGCTGCAGCTACTGTTAGTTATTTAATTGAGTAGAGAACGAAATCGCATCCGAGTTTGATGATGACCCGCTCACCGTGGAGATGTATAACCTCAATTCACATAAGTGGGAGATGTGTCAATCCATGCCTGTAATCATCATGGTCTCTGGCACCACCACCTGTCTCTCGATTGTCGTGTGCCAAATTCTGTGTTGGAGAAAATCTCTAGCGTCATTTGCACTTTCGCTCGGAGAAGAAGATGTGGGGAGGTTTGTTGCCATGTTAGAGGAGAAGTCATTAGTTCAATAGTGATAAGAGGAGTTGCAGATTTATAGTAGCAAATAACAACAAAAAAAAAACAATCAAAAACGACAACAAATCACTATTGAAACTCGTCTATGTTGGATTTAATCTCTAATGGGGTTTGATTGGTTAATTACATGACATAATACACCTACACACATGTTTTGAAAAAATAGCTATTCTCTTACTAAAACTAGTTTTAACTTCTCCCATATTGGAATATTACATGTTTTGTTTTGTGTTTTTTAATAGGATATGATTTGCACTCCTTGGAAATAGAAGAGGAGAGTATGGAGGTTTGCTACTACGCAACGTGTGCGCACGCATGTGTGCGGCGCAATGAAACGCCTTAGAGGTGCACTTTGCTCGCATGATTCGATCGGGTGTGATCAAGAGACACCATTCAAAATTAACTACTTTTTAAACAGTCACAATTCAAGATTTCTTCAAAAACTCTTTTAACTTTGCTAGTTGCAGATTCTCGTCCAAAGCTCTATTGCATCTTGGGAACGAATTTCTAAAGACAGTGTCTTTAGACGCGTCTCAAAGCTTATCTTCCAAGTTTCAGTGACCCCATTTTCTAACAAAGCTAAGTGGAAATAAATGCAATGTTTCCTTTGAATTACAAAAAAAAAAAAAACCATCAAATAGCCTTTGGTCCCAGCAATCAAAAATATATGTGGAAGCTCAAACTCCAACCAGTAGGATCTGGTTTCTGTCCGAAAAGCTATCAAATAGCCTTTGGCCTAATCTATAAAAAAATTAGGTTAAGAAAACGTCACCCAACCCCTATCAATTCTGATTGCTAAATGGCATTTAAAAGGGAAGAATGGAAAATCAATGGAAATTTCATTAACCTAGATCAGGGTAACTCACTTGATCTGAATCACAAAACATCTTGGCCGGATGGTTGTAGAGCTCGTTCGCTACAACTAAGTTTAAACGAAAAAAATAAAAAACTTGAAAAGAAAGTGAAGGTCAAGCAATAACGATTTATAGAAACCACTTTACCATGATTTGATAAAGATGGCGAAGAAGGCAATATCGATGGAGACAGAATCGAAAACGGAGTTAGAGACGTAGACGGAGTCGGAGATGGAGATATTATTCAATAACTACTGTTAATTAAATTATTAATAATTTTTACAATAATTATTAATAATTTATTATCATTAATTCCTAAAATTTCAGTAATTGGTTTCAGTCAAAGATATTGAAATTTATTACAATTTCAGATCATTTTTGAAAATTTCGTTTTTGTATTTTCTGAAAAATATTTATTACAGTATTAGATAATTATTTATTACAATTTAGATAATTATTGATTACTTTTTTACAGTTAATAATTATTAATAAATTATTATTGCAGTTTCAGGTAATACTGAAAATTTTATTTTTGTATTTTCTGAAAATATTCATTAAATTAGAAATTAGAAGATTATTTTTGTAGATTTTAAAATATTTGTAATATTTATGTATATATTTGCCTTGGTTACCCTGCTGACCTAGTAGGAAGTATATCATTAAAATAAATTTAGGGTAAAATTTTTAAATTATTTTTATGAATTAGTGAATTTGTTAATTATACTCTTACTGTTTAAAAATTAACTATGCTACCTTACTGTTTCTAACAATTGACTAATACTTCTTTACCGTTAATATCTGTTAATAATAATAAAAAAGATTATTTTACCCATGTTTTCCTTTAAATTTTCAAAAATCGGACATAATTGCAGCTACAGTATTTGGTTGATTTTCCAAAGGACTCTCTTGTCAGTTGGAGCAATCGTTCCGGCTACAGCAATCGATGTTGGGATTACACGCAGCGGTCAGCGGCGATAGCTCCCCTATCGTGCACAATCCATCTCTCTCCCTTTTGTCGCCAACGACAGATCTCCATGGTGTTGGGATTACCGACTCAACTCAATACGAACAATTTCCACTGAGAGATCTCAATATCAGAGAGTTTTGAATCGATTGAAAGACGAGAATATCAGCAAGAGCAAAGAAAAGGATAAAAGAGCACCTATCAGAATTTTACCAACCGATATAATCAGATCTTCAACGCCAGAAAACCAACTCATCAAACTCTAGACTGCGTTGGCGCATTCAAGGCCATTGTTTCTAGATTAAAACAAACTGAATCACAACCAGTAATGTCAGCAAGAGCAAAGAAAACCAATTCGTCAATCTCCAAACTGTGTTGGCGCATTCAAGACCCTTGTTTCTAGATTAAAACAAACTGAACCACAATTGATGATGCGCAATCCGGCCGGTCTTAGCTGTCCGCGATCTTGCCTCTGAACCGAGTAGCAGAGAACCTGAAACGGGGGAGAAGAGGAAGCTCCGGGGAGAACCCGGTATAAAGGCTCCGAAGCTTAAGTTAAAATCCTTCAAAGGCAAGATAAACCAGATAGCGCAAAGTTTGCATACCTCCTCTTTGGGGGTGGAGAGCCTTTTATAATCACCTCGCGCACTCACTCCTAGACTCCTATCAGGTCGGGAATGAGTATTTCCGTGCTTCTGTTAGTTTGGGCGTCATCGCCTCTGCTGGGGCAGAACCGTCACTACTCCTTTTGTTGGAGCCGTCTCTGTAACTAGAGGCAGTGGTGACAGGTGACGGTGGCAGGTGGTTGTTGGAAATGCGGCCGTCAAGCGTCAGATCCCAAGTCAGTCAGGTACGCTGCCCCTGGACACGGACTCCTTCGATGTCAGGTACGGCGTGGTTCGTCCAGTTCAATGCTCCGGAAGCGAAGTGCCTGGAGCAGTGCGTGAGGCAAAGTCTCGAGTTCGAATAAGGGGAGGCCCCGAACTGTCATAAGACGGGCCAGCTCGGGTCTCTGCTTTGTGTGACTCGGGGTCAAAAGGGAGAGTTCGGGCTCCTCGCAGGGAGTCCGATCACTAAGTAGGGAGCTCGGGCACCTTGTAGAGAGTTCGACCGCTAAGTAGGGAGTTCGGGCACCTTGCAGAGAATTTGACCGCTAAGTAGGGAGCTCGGGCACTAAGTAGGGAGTTCGGGGGCCTTGCAGAGAGTTCGACCACTAAGTAGGGAGTTCGGGCACTAAGTAGGGAGTTCGGGCCTGCTGGTCCCTTCCCTTTGGTGTTTGTACCCTCGGTATGCTATCTTGAGTGCCGAGCTACTTGCCTTTTTTGCCACGTGCCGTGATTTGCGAGGTCGGGCCAAATCTTCCTTCATCAATTGCCCCCCACTCCTCGTGCTAAGGGTCTTGCCCTGGCGCGGGGAGTTCGTAAGGTGCCAGGTAGATTTGTCCTGTACTTTGAATCTTGGTTCTGCTGGCGCGAGGTGCGTTGTCAGGGTTTCTTCGAGTGTCCATTTATGCGGGAAGCGTGTTGGCCTGTCTAAATGCTGATAGATGTGGCGGTGCGTGCGTTTGCTTCGAAATTTCAAAAGAAAAAGGCGCGCCTCTTGGGGGCGCTAAAGCGGGCGTTTTTTCAAATTTGAAATAGACGTGCCGCTGCCATTTTTTCTAAGGAGACGTGCGCTGGTGTTCCGTTAGTTTCGAAAAGATGCGTGCCGTCGCTGTCAGTTTCAGAAAGACGTGTGCCAATCACGTCTCGGGCTCGGGGGACGTGCGGTCAGTGCGGCCGTTGGCTGTTGGATTGGCTTTGATCTAAGCCATTGCCATTCGGTCATAGTGAGCATAAATAGTGGGGGGACCCCAGTTGTTGTCGCTTCTGTATTTCTCTCAAGCTCGCATCTGAGTCTCAGCTCGCATCCAGTTCGCGTCCGGGTTTTCTTTCAGTTCGCGATCAAGGTCTTCCGTTCGTCCGAGCTCCTGTGGTCTACAGCTTTTGTCCGGGTGAGTACTTTCCTGGGTCTCGTTACTCCCAATGTCTAGCTCGGATGGCTCAGGTAGTCATTTCAACGGGTCTGATGCAGGTTCTACGAACCAAGTTGCATCCCCCGATAGCCTTAGCGAGCCGGAGGTATAGATCGAGGAAGAGTTCGAGCCTGTAGGCCGTGGCGCTTCGTGTAGTTTGGCGTCCACCTCTCGCCGGGGTTGGGTGTTAGACAAGTTCGGCCCTTTGACCATGACGCCCGAGGGGCTTCAATCCCTCATTACTTATTATAACTTGCCCGGAGAGTATGCTTATTTTATACCTTCGGGTGGCTTTCCTTGGGAACATGGTCCTGATGAGATAGTAATATTCCGGGAGCAGCTCACTGCGGGGCTGCGATTGCCTTTCCACCCCCTCTTCGTGGAAGTCTTGAACCACTTCAGCGTGACAGCCGGCCAGCTCCACCCGAATTCCATTCGAAATTTGGTGGGGACAATCTCCCTTTTCTGTGATGAGAGCTTTCCGTTGGACTTGGAGATTTTTTCTTCAATCTTGATGCTTAAGAAACAAGCGGGTCCTCTCCCCGGGCGCAGACGGGCTTACTACCTGTCTCCTCGCCTGGGTTTTAAGCTTTTACATGAGCTCCCTAACAAGGTCCTAGCATGGAAGCGGGACTATTTTGGGGTGCGAAGTGTGCTGGGGTGGCCTTTTCAGACCGGGTGGGGGATGGCCGCTCCTGACTCCGGGGTTACGCGTGACAAGGAGATGGCGAAGGGCCTCCGGCAATGGGCGCGGCTTGGGCTGAGGTGCGAACAGTATCTGACGGAGGCCAAGCTCATTGCGGCCGGCCTGAGCTCGCGTAGGTTCTTCACTTAGCGACTCTTATCTTGCCGTCTTTCTTGCTTTTTACTAGCGGCGAACTTCTTTTCGCAGGTGTGATGGATTCGCGAGAGACCCGAGGTGGGCACTTGTTTCAAGGCATGAAGAGGAGAAAGCGGGTTGCCAAGCGAGCTCGCACCGAGGTGCCTCAGGATGCGGAGCCCGAGGTGCCGGGCTACCAGCCAGAAGATCCGCCCAGCGGGCCCGAGATGGTCCCTCCGATGCAGGAGCCGGCGGGGGGCCCTTATGCTGAGACTACATACACAAGGGCTCCTACATACTCTGGGGCTCCCGCTTACTCTGGGTCTGCTCACACGCGCGCTGGGCCCTCGGGCTCGGGGGCCCCGGGGGATTTCAGGAGTGTGTTGACGCCGACCCATGCTCTTCAAAAGAGCAAAGAGTCTATTTTCCCTGAGGAGGTCGCGGCGTGGACTGATCTCCCTCTGCATCAATGGCCTGCCGTGCCGTTACCCATGCCATGGTGGTAAGTGTTTCCCTTTCTTAGAGCTCTTTGGCTTTTGTTTTGTTGGTTATTTTGATCATTCGGTCTCTTTTGGTAGGTGAATTCTTCTATTCACGCTTTGGCGGCTCAGGTGGAGAGGAGCTCGAGGCAGGCGCGAGCTGCCGAAGAGGCTCATCGCGCTGCCGAGGAGGCTGCTCGTGTTGCTGCTCGCGCTGCCGAAGAGACTGCTCGTTTTTCACGGATCAGGCAGGCGAGGTCTTAGAGAGATGCCGAGGCCATGGGAGTGGTGGTGAAGCATATGGCGGATTTGAGGCTGGATCTGCAGCACCAGGTCGAGTATCTTCAGGAGGATATCAGGGAGTGGATGCAGATCTTTTCTCAAGGTATCAAAGATGCCAAGAAAATGGCCGTCGATGAGTACATTGCTTCGCCGGGCTTCAATGATCTGATGGTGGATTCGTATAGGAGGGGTTTTAAGCTAAGTCGGTGGATGATCCGGAATACGTATCCCGAGCTCGATGTAAGCGCCATATCCACTTCGCGCATGACTCAGGAGATGGCTAATGCCGCTGACGCCGAGCCAGACTCAGAGGGCGAGGCGGGGCCTTCGGGTTTTGTCGAAGTGCCTTCTGATGATGAAGAAATAACTCTGGGCTTGTAAAAAAATTTTTATTTTTTTTGTACTGCCCTACATTTTGGAATGGAATGATTTGTTTAAGTGTTGGTTATTCTCTCCCGAATTGAGCATATTTGCCGAACTTCATGTATTTGCCGAATTGAATATTCGTCCAGTCTGTTTTCTGCCTGAGTTAACCGCACCCGCGTGGACTGTTTTCTTTGCTTGCTTGTGCCGAGATTCCTTCGTTAGCTCGGCATCCTAGCCCGCAGGCTTTGGTGGTGATTTTACCCACTTTGCTTGGCGGTCTATAGGTAGTATCGCCTTAGGTTGACAATGTTCCATGCTCGGGGTACTTGTTTTCCCTCTAGGGTTTCGAGCTTGTATGCCCCCTTGAGTGCTTTTCTTTACTCTGTAGGGTCCTTCCCAATTTGGTCCAAGTTTCCCTACGCCGGGTTCGGGCACCATGACCTTACGGAGAACTAGGTCATTGACGCGGAAGTTTCTCTTCTTCACTCGCGCGTTATAATACCGAGCTACCTTTTGCTGGTAGGACGCAGTTCGGATGTGTGCGAGGTCTCTCACCTCGTCCGTAGGTCGAGGTTGGTGCGTAACTCATCTTCGTTTGTCCACTCGTCGTATGCTTCTAGTCGCAGCGTAGGTATTTCGATTTCCGCTGGGATTACTGCCTCGGTGCCGTAGGAGAGGTTAAAGGGGGTTTCTCTCGTGGCAGTTTTTTTCGTGGTTCGGTGAGCCCATAGAACACTTGGTAGCTCGTCCGCCCACAACCCTTTAGCTCGGTCTAGTCGTGCTTTCAGTCCGCGGAGGATGGCCCTGTTCATTACTTATGTTTGGCATTTTGCCTGCGAGTGTGCGATCGACGAGAAGTTCTGACTAATTCTCATACTTTGGCACCATTCTTGGAACTTGATATCCTCGAATTGTTTGCTGTTGTCGGAGATCAGTACCCGAGGTAGCCCGAAGCGACATACTATGTTCTTCCAAAAGAAGTTCTGTATGTTTCGGGCTATAACTATTGCTAGAGGTTCAACTTCTATCCACTTTGTGAAGTAATCTACTACCACCACCAAAAGAAGTTCTGTATGTTTCGGGCTGTAACTATGGCCCCAGAAGGTCAATGCCCCATTGGGCGAAGGGCCATGGACTGGTGAGGTATTTGAGGTCGGCAGCGGGCTGATGGTGGATATTGGCATGCTTCTGACACTTGTCGCATTTTCTGAGAAGCTCGATAGCCTCTATCTTCATCGTTGGCCAATAGTATCCTTGTCGAAGTGCTTTTTGGGCGAGGGCTTTGCCCCCCAGGTGCCCGCCGCACAAGCCTTCGTGAGTGTCGCGGAGTACGAGTTCGGCTTCGGTAGGGCGCAAGCATCGCAGGTAGGGGAGCGTGTAGGATCGTCGGTACAACCGTTCGTCTATTATGACATGTTTGGCTGCCTGGCGCTGCACCCTCTTGGCTGCGTTGCGGTCCGCGGGGAGGGTTCCGTCTAGCAGGAAGCTCGCGAGTGGGTCGATCCAGCTCGGCTATGCTTCAGAGACGGGAGCGACTCTTTTGCCCCACCGAGAATGCTGGGATGAGGTAAGTCCTCTACGTACACGGTTCTCATGGTGTTGTGGCTTGTGCTGGCTAATCGGGACAGGGCATCGGCCTCAATGTTCTCTGACCTCAGGATTTGCTCGATGAAAGTGACTGGAAGTTGAGCAGAGCCTCCTTCACTTTTGCCAAGTATGCAATCATTGTGAGCATGGACGCTTCATATTCGCATGTAACCTGGTTGACCACGAGCTAGGAATCACTGCAGATAACTACGTGCTTTGCTCCAACCTTGTGTGCTAGGTTCAGCCCGGCTATCAGTGCCTCATACTCCACCTCGTTGTTGGATGCCGCGAACTCAAAGCGTAGTGCGTATTCTAACTTTGTTCCGCTCGGGCCGCGTAGCACTATTCCAGCCCCGTTGCCCTGCTGGTTCGAGGAGCCATCTACGTGAAGGATCCAGGGCTCCTCATCCCAGTTCGCGCTTGGTCTAACCAGGAGAGGTGCTACGCTGGCTGCTACTTCACGGGGTTCGAACTCGATTGGTTTGGGAGCTCCGAGCTCGCCCGAACTGGGGATCTCGGGCTCGACCAACTTAGGGACTTCGATGCTAAACGTGCATTTTGCGATAAAATCTGCCAAGGCTTGGGCCTTAATAGCGGTTCTTGGCTTGTACTAGAGGTCGTATTTGCTGAGTTCGATGGCCCACTTCGTCAGTCGACTAGAAACCTCGGGTTTGAGTAAAACTTGACTCAGAGGTTTGTCGATCAGGACGATGACGGTGTGAGCCTAGAAGTACGGGCGGAGTTTTCGAGCTGCTATCACCAGTGCATATTCTAGCTTTTCTATCTACGGGTACCTTGTCTCTGCTCCCTGCAAAATTTTACTAACATAATATATGGGTCGCTGGACCCGGTCTGTTTCCTTTATTAGTACCGAACTGACCACCTCATCGCTCGCCGAGAGGTACAGTTCTAAGACCTCGCCCTCCTCGGGCCGGGCTAAGGTTGGCACACTAGCGAGGTAACCTTTTAGCTCGTCAAACGCGAGCTGGCAATCTTGGGTCCACTCGAACCCTTTGCCTTTGATTGCTTTGAAGAAAGGTAAGCAGCGGTCTGCTGACTTGGACATGCAGCGACTCTGAGCGGCTATGCGGCCGTTTAGCCTCTGAACTTCTTTTCCTTTCCGAGGTGGTCTCATATCTAGGATGGCTTTTATTTTGTCCGAGTTGGCCTCAATACCGCGCCGATTGACAATGTAGCCTAGGAATTTGCCCAAGGTGACGCCAAAGACACATTTGTTGGGGTTCAATTTCATGCTAAATTGACGCAGGATTTGGAAGACAGAATCTAAGTCTTGTATTAATTCTTGTGAAAATTGTGTCTTGACGACCATGTCGTCTACATAACACTCTATTTTTGTGCCAATCAGGGGCCGAAACAGCCTATTTACAACTCTTTGGAAGGTCGCCCTAGCATTCTTTAGTCCGAAGGGCATGACCTTGTAACAGTACAGGCCGAACTCGGTTATGAAGCTGGTTTTTTCCTCATCGGACTAATCCATCCGGATTTGGTTGTAGCCTGAGTAGGCGTCTAGGAAGCTTAGCAACTCATGTCCCGATGTCACATCCACTAGGCGGTCAATTCTGGGGAGGGGGAAGCAATCTTTCGGGCAAGCTCGGTTCAGGTCGGTGTAGTCGACGCACATGCGCCGCTTGCCGTTCGCCTTTTTTACCAGCACAGGGTTGGCCACTCAGCTCGGGTAATGGACTTCCCTGATGAAGTCTGCTGCGAGGAGCTTCTCGACCTCCTCATCGACCACCCTCCAGCGTTTTGGGGCTAAGTTGCGTTTCTTCTGTCTAACGGGTCTGACTACATGGTCACTGTTAAGTTTGCGAGTTATAAGGCCAGGGTCAATACCGGGCATATCGGCCGCGGACAATGCAAAAATATCTAAATTTTGAAGTAAAAAACTCACCAGTTTGGTCCGTAGGGGTTCCTCGAGGGAAGCACCGATCTGGAGTGTGCGAGCTGGGTCCGTTGGCGAAGTCGGGATTGCAACTGTTTCCTCTGTGGGCGAAGCTCGTTCCTCGCCTTGCTCCGCAGGCCGCTCCAGCTCGAGGTCGTCGGTTGCCTTGGTTTTTCCCTTCAGGGCGGCGACATAACACTTGCGGGACTCGAGCTGGTCGCCCCGCGCTACCCCCACACCGAAGTCCGTAGGGAACTTCATGGCCAAATAGTAGGTGGAGACCACCGCCCGTAGGATGTGCATGATCGGCCGCCCTATTATGGCATTGTATGGGGAGGGGGTCGCGACCACCAGGAAATCATGTTTGAGTCTGACCACACAAGGCCATGTGCCGACTTCCACAGGTACTGTTACTTTTCCGAGGGGCCTGACTTCCTCTCCGCTGAAACCCACCAGGGGAGTGTTCGCGGGCTTCAGTTCGCTCCTCTGTAGTTGTAGCTGGTCAAATGCTGATTTAAAGAGGATGTCCGCTGAGCTGCCCGAATCTACGAGTACGCGTCTGACCTCGAAGTCGCTGATCCTTAGTTTAATGACAAGCGCGTCATCGTGGGGGTAGCGGACTCCTCGCTCGTCGTCCTCCGTGAAGAAGATTGGTTCTTCGGTCTTTGGTCTCTTTGGAGGGTTCCGCTCCTCGAGGGCCGCTTCGCGAACTGAAGTCCGGGCTGCTGCCGAGGTGCACCCTACTACCACCGAATCTCCCACAATTACATGGATGGTTCCCCGAACTGGCCTCTCCACCGGAGGCTGTCGCTGCAATGGTTTGGCAGGCCTGCTGCTAGATTTGGGGGCATCCTTTTCGTGCTCCCCTGGCCGATCTGCCTTATTGTTATTATTGTTGTGTTGTACAAAGTTTCTCAAGTATCCGCGACGGATGAGCCCCTCTATCTCATCCCAGAGATTATTACACTGCTCAGTACTGTGACCATGGTCCCTATGGAAACTATAATACAAATTCTTATTTTTTTTGTTCGGATTTCCTTTTAGGCGAGGTGGCCACTGCACGTATGGGGCGTCCTTGATCGTCATTAAGATCTCGGTCCGCCTTGTGTTGAGTGGCGTGTAATCCGTCCGAACTACTAAGGGAGCTCGGAATGACTGGTTTGGCTTCGGCTCTCGGGCCGGGTTTTTCCGGTCGACTGGGTTAGAGGGCTCACCTTCCCTCTTTCTTTTCTCGTTCCCGCCCTCGGTTCGTTGGTTGATTTCTTCCTCTGTCCTCATGAACTTGTCCGCGAGCTTGAGGAATTCGGCCACGGTTGCGGGCTGGTTAGCTACCATGTGCCATTTGAATTCTTTGTGCGTTACCCCTCTTTTTGCTGCCGCGAGCTGCACCGTGGGGTCTAATCGTGGTATCTACAAGCATGCTTCATTGAATCGCTTGATGTAGCCCCGTATGGATTCACCTTCCCTTTGGACTACTCCGAAGATGCTTTCTTCTGCTCTGGGGCACCGTTTGCTGGTGACAAAGTGTGTGGTAAAGACCTGCACGAACTGAGCCTAGCACTTTATCGATCCGGGGGCCAGGTTCTTGTACCAAGTGCGGGCTACCCCCCTGAGGGTGGTGGTGAAGGCCACGCACATGCATGATTCGCTGGCCCTGGCGAGGTGCATTTGGGACTGGAAAGTGTCAACGTGGTCATTGGGGTCGAAGGATCCGTCATACTTGTCCAGGGGTGGGAGTTTGAAATCTCTGGGCAAGGGGACCGCCAGGAGTTCCGAGGTGAGGGGGGAGGGAACTGAGAGAATTGGAGCAACTCCTACCTCGTCCGAGCTCGTCTCTTTGCCTCTGAGCTCTGACAGGACACGGGTGGCGGTACGACGATTTCGCCGGTGACTTCGCTGTTGAGTGGGCCTTGTACTTGCGCTGCTGGCCTCCATGTTGCCGAGCTCGATGGGCCCGGAATGCTGGTAGTCTGCTGCTGCCAGTGCGCCGAATCGGTTTTCCATGAGTGGGAACTCGGACTTGGAGCGCCGAGGTGCCCAACCCACCTGCGAGCTGCGAGGCGGGGATGGTTTTTTTCTCTCTTTGGCCTGGGGACGAGGCCTGGCTATTAGGGGGGTTCTGGGGCCTGGAGGCCTTGCCTTGGTGGGGGCGTCCATCCTGCGGGGAGGCCTTGGCCGGCCTCAGAGCAGGGTGGCGAGGTGGAAGTAGTGGTTGGTTCAGTGGCAGTTGGGGGAACTGCTGTTGATAGTGATACTGGGAGATGTTGTGCAGCACTTGGTGCTGGTGAAGCTGGTGTTGCTGGAACTGTTGCATTTGGGCTTGCATTGCCCGCATGCACTGCATTAGGTCGTCCAATCGATTTTGGCTGGCTGCCAGGGGGACGGCTGTCGGTTCAATAAAGGTTGTCTCAATAGGGGGAGAAAAGGGGATGCTTGTGGCAGGAAGGTTTACGGGCGCCACTGCTTGTGGCGCATTCAAACTGGGGATTCCATCCACCGAAAGGGGGATGGTGAACTGCCCAACGCACACCACGGGAACTTGAAGCTGTTCTCCGGTGGTGTTTGTCTCTGTGCCGCGTTCGGCGTTGCTGGAAGAGGCCATGAGTGTTGGGTTTTTTGAAGAGGAAAAAGGGGTATGAGAGTTTGGAGGGAGGATTTTTGAAGCGTTTCCCACAGACGGCGCCAATTGATGATGCGCAATCTGGCCGGTCTTAGCTGTCCGCGATCTTTCCTCTGAACCGAGTAGCAGAGAACCTGAAACGGGGGAGATGAGGAAGCTCCGGGGAGAACCCGGAGTAAAGGCTCCGAAGCTTAAGTTAGAATCCTTCAAAGGCAAGATAAACCAGATAGCGCAAAGTTTGCATACCTCCTCTTTGGGGGTGGAGAGCCTTTTATGACCACCTCGCGCACTCACTCCTAGACTCCTGTCAGGTCGGGAATGAGTATTTCCGTGCTTCTGCCAATTCGGGCGTCATCGCCTCTGTTGGGGCAGAACCGTCACTACTCCTTTTGTCGGAGCCGTCTCTGTAACTGGAGGCAGTGGTGACAGGTGACGGTGGCAGATGGTCGTTGGAATGCGGCCGTCAAGCGTCAGATCCCAAGTCAGTCAGGTGCGCCGCCCCTGGACACGGACTCCTTCGGTGTCAGGTACGGCATGGTTCGTCCAGTTCAATGCTCCGCAAGCGAAGTGCCTGGAGCAGTGCGTGAGGCAAAGTCTCGAGTTCGAATAAGGGGAGGCCCCGAACTGTCATAAGACGGGCCATCTCGGGTCTCTGCTTTGTGTGACTCGGGGTCAAAAGGGAGAGTTTGGGCTCCTCGCAGGGAGTCCGATCACTAAGTAGGGAGTTCGGGTGCTTTGCAGAGAGTTCGACCGCTAAGTAGGGAGCTCGGGCACTAAGTAGGGAGTTCGGGCCTACTGGTCCCTTCCCTTTGGTGTTTGTACCCTCAGTATGCTGTCTTGAGTGCCAAGCTACTTGCTTTTTTGTCACGTGCCGTGATTTACAAGGTCAGGCCAAATCTTCCTTCATCAACAACCAATAAATCGATCTATCAGTTATTCACTTATTCTAAATTTTGAACTCGCGGAGCTTCATTCAAGATTAAAACAAATTGAATCGCATCAGTAAATCGATGTATCGGTTATTCACTTATTCTAAATTCTAAACTCGCGGAGCTTTTGAATTCGATCTGGTTGATCTCATTAGAGAGAGAGAGATTTCTCGGTTCATTGCCTGCCATGAGAGAAATCTCATGCGAATTACAAGTTTACAACCGCATGAATATTCGTGAAATGGTATTTGTACTCTCTCTCTCTCCCCTGTTCCACCGCCCTCTCTCTCTTCCTCCCTGCCTCCGCTCTCCTCTGTTCCACCGCTCTCTCTCTCCATTTGTAGAACCTTTATTAATGGTGGGTTTTGATTTTTATTGATACAACGGCGACGGCAGGACACCACCAAGAAAACAGTGAGAAATCACCGAACGTCATCGATGTCGAGTGGAAGGAGAGGTAGAAGAGGGAATCTGAATGAAGTCCTCCAGCCTGTGTCACAATAGAAACCGAAACACTCTTCCATCTCTCCTACCTGTAGGGTACTCTGTTAGCAAGAAAGTTCATGGCCGGAAATTCGGGTCAAGTTCATGAAGACGATAAAACCAATTGAACAAAAGTCTTCTCTTGCGATTGGAAACCTTCAGAAACATTCAAATGCGGAGGCACATTTGAATGATTTATGACGGAATATTAACGATAAAGTAAGTATTTGTAATTGTTAGAAACAATAGAGGTAGCGCTACCAAACATTGGGTAGATAGATAAATAGATAGATAGATATAAATATAGATATATATAGGAATGACCCCTTAATATACCAAGTAAGGGACCATTAATCTGAATTATTTATATTAGACATTTAGGTTAGGTTTTTTATTTGATTTAAGAGACTTAACATGTTTTATCTAAAAATGACCCCCTTAGTATCATTTCATTTGAAATTTACTGTTTGATTATAAAAAATTAAATTAGAAAAATTAACATGGGTCTTACATCTTTGTATTTGACAACCTATTCTAACGTGCTTTGTTTGAAAATCACTTTTAATTTATGTTGTTTTTAATATGATTTAAGAGATTAAATGAGGTCTTATTTGTAGGCAAAAAGCCAGAAACCCACTTTAATTGGTATTTACTATTTATTAGATAGATTTTTAAAAGCTAAATTATGTTATACTTCCAAAAAAGTTATATATAGTTTGCAATTAATAAACTATTTCATCTAAAATAATGAAACTCACACCATTTGTATTAATTGTTTAATCATTTTTATGAATTTCATTTATTTCTATATTTATCCATTTAATATTTTGAATATTTTTAAGTTAAATTATTTGTTTAACCATTGCTTTTGAAATGGTTATGCTTGAATAAAATTCAATTACTACCATTACATTTGAAGTGGCAACTTTTTAGGGATTAGGATGCTACGTGCTTGAATTTTAAGAGAGATTGTTTTTTTTTTTTTTTTTTTTAAGATTGAGAGTTTAACCTCTCATAAGATTATATCTATTGAAATTTCATAATGCCACATGTTTAAAGGGTGGGGGTTGTTGTGTGAAAGCCTTCCTTTAATATATATATAACTTGAGAATGACCTTGTACCAAGTATTGGGCTAGTATTTTTGATCATTTTTATTTTGTTTAAGCAAAAAATGTCTAGCTTTTTATTATTATTTCTTTATTTTTTAAAGATTATTTGTATTGTAATATTTAGTTAATTAATTATTGTTGTTATCATTAAGTATTTAATTAATGATTTTATTATCATAATAATTATTATAATTAAAATCTTTATTGTAAAAATTTAAAGATTAATCAAAATGTATTATTTACTTAATTAAAGATTAATAGTATTTTTAATTAGTAATGGTGATGATTATTTTCTTATATTCCTATTAATAATCAATATTTAATTTCTGAGCATTGTTGTTATAATAGATTTTCTAATTACACTAAATTCTTGTAGTTTACATACTTTAATGCACAACCAGTTTTTGAACCGTAGGGCTCTTAATTAAAATTAAACTTTGTTTGTGATTGAAAGTGACCACTTTGACAACTTTTTAGGAGTGGATGAGCCACTTTTGGGATGTTGTTTAATTAAATTGGAATCACCTATTCCTAGTGCCTGTTTAGTTCAATCAAAAATAAGAATCAGACTCTGACTGTTGTTGTTTGGTTCAACTAGAAACTAGAAGAACTTCAATGGTAGCGGTAAAGAAACAGGACAATCTAGAAGAAGAAGAAGAAGAATGGACCCACCTACAATTATCGATAGTTTTAAGGGAGAATGACCAATCAGCCCAGATTAGAATTTTATAGCCCCAAAGTACAAGGGGGATGCATCCTGACCATGAATTGATGCCAAATTCATGAGCAGGATGTGGTTTATAGGGGGGAAAGGGCTAGTAATAGGGGGGGCTGGAATTCAGAATTCTGCATCGTGTGTATACATACTTCTCCTAGTCTTAAAGGAGGGATTCGATAAGGTTGTTAGAGATATTCAATATCTTGGAGTTTGGATAAACACCCAATCAAGTATGGGAGAGAGCTTTAAGCTGGTTTGAGAGTACATTTGACACGACAATTTTCAGCAGTCTCATTGTTTAATGACTGGAATGCTCTGTTAACATTGCAGAAAAAAATATATAAATTAAATTTATGAATAAAACAAAATAACTGAAGAAGAGACATGCTTAGAAGATTTTCTGTTTATAGACATGCTTGGATTTACATTAAAATACAACAAAGAAATAAAATAATATTATTGGATGACCTATAGAGTGTATGAAGCCAAGAGGAAAGAATAAAAATTGTGGAGATAAAAAGAACTCCAATAGCTAAGCAAAAAAGAAACCAAGAGGCTAATAAAAATTGTAGATAGCAGAAATATCTAGGTTGCTGATAGTGGTGAGATTCAGAGATGGATTGGGGATAGACTCCAGACATTTCGTTGAGATCGATGACCTGAAACTTCTCTTCGTTGATGAATTTCTCTATTATGTTCACTTCCTTAACTCCGTTTTCACATAGTGTTCGTACATCATGATTCTACTTTCTGGTTTTTGATATTTACAGAAATCAAGAAATTGAAGAGATGGGATTGGCAGCGGCAGCGGTGGTGGCTGATTTGGAAGAAGACGAAGGATGGTCGACGACGGTCTTATATAACTCACCGGAGATGGGGTTGGTTGACAGTTGTCTTATTTCACCGGAAATGGTCTCGACATGGAGGTTGAAGGAGTTGCTTACACACCTTCAAACTTTAATGGAATAAGGGTTGGATCCGAAAAGGGTGTTTGCTGTCAAAAATAAAGGGTAAATTTCTTAAACTACCCTTATGATTTAGCTAACTGTCCCACCGAGTTGTGCTCACATCCGTTGTGTTGTCATGCTGAGTCACTGTTTGAGCTAGGTCACGCCTACGTGTACCTGAGCTACGAGGTCGGGCCAAATCTCCCTCCATCAATTGCCCCCACTCCCTGCACTGGCGGCGGTGACCCAGCGCGGGGAGGTCATGACGCGCCAGGTGGATTTGGCGTCGGTGTTTTGTGCTGCGTTGTCGCGCGTTCCGTCTAGCTGTACCGGTCTAGCGCCTGGCTTGACCAAAAAGGGATTCGAGGCATCCGGGTTACGCGCGGACTTCACGCGACTTGGACTTCGCGGACGTAAAAAATGCGCTAAATCATTTTCGCCTCAAAGAACCCAAGGTTGCGGCTATAAATAGGGGGTCCCCTGGCCATTTTCTTCGCCACAAAGCTTTCATCGTTAGCGTTTGAGCTCGCGCCAGGGGTTTCTTAGCTCGGGTCCTCCAGTTCGTTATGTTCTTGCAGTCCGGTTGCGTTTCCTTGGTGAGTCCTCCCAAGCTCCCTTTTCCCTTCTAGTTCGCTTCTTTCTGTTAGTCCAGTATGTCGTCTAGTGTAGACAGTCTCATCGACGAGCCCGAGGTAGGTACCTCGGCTCGGGATGTCCCCTCTGCTACCCAGCCATCCGAAGTACGGGTGGCTTCGGGTCATCTGGCGTCTACCTCCCACCGAGGTTGGGAACCAGATCAGTTCGGGCCCTCCATAATGACCTCGGAGAGGCTTCAGGACCTCATACAGAGGTTCCGCCTCCTTGCCGAGTACTCATATAGTCTTCCCACCGGCAACTTCCCATGGGAGCACGGTCCCAATGAGATCGTGATATTCAGGGAGCAATTGATAGCCGGGCTCAGACTTCCACTTCACCCTTTAATTGTTGAGGTGTTGGTACACTTTAACATTACCCTGGACCAACTCCACCCGAACTCCATACGGAATGTGGTGGGGTCCATTTCTCTTTGTTTTGACCGTTTCCTTTCCATAGATTTAGATGTTCTTAGTACGATCTTGGCTATAAAGAAGAGCGCTTCGGGCGCTCTCCCCGGGCATAGGCGGTCTTACTACCTGTCCCCCGCCCGGGTTTTAAACTCATGCACAAGCTCCCGAGCAAAGTCCCAGCTTGGAAGCGGGACTACTTCGTAGTCCGGAGCAGCACAGAGTGGCCCTTCCCCACTGATTGGAGGATAGCCATTCAAGACCCTGGTGTCATCCTGGACGGGAAGACCAAGAAGGAGCTCCAGTCACTGGCTAAGCTTGGGTTGCATTATAAAGACTTCACTTCTGAGGAGAAGCTCGTCCGAGCGGGCTTGAGTCCGGGTAGGTTTTTTCCACTTCGGCTTTTCCGCTCATATATTAGCTTTGGGTTACTGATGTCGTATTTCACCGCAGGTCCCATGGAGGCGGAAAAGATAGACAACTAGAAGCTCTTCCACCAGATGAAGAGGAAGAAGCGCGTGGGGTCCCCACAAGCTTCAACCGAACCTCGACTTCCGCAGACTCCTGCTTCGGGGCCCGATGTGGTAGCCATGCCCGTCATCAACTTGGAAGAGGGGGTTGTGCTTTCGGGGCCCGAGGTGATGGCGGAACCTGCCGTTAAGCCCGTCGAGCCCGTTGCCGAGCCCACCCGACTTTCCAGTGAAAGCGTTGCCGAGGCCAACGCCACTGCTGCCGGAGCTCACCCTGCCGACGCTGCCACCGAGACCTCCAAGAGTTCCACTCACGATGTGGAGATGACGGCTTCCAGCTCAGAGGGTCAGGGGAGCCAAACCGTCCTAAACCCCCAATGCAGCCTGAAGAAGAGTGAGCTGGCTTCATACTCGGGGGAGGTCCGTGAGTGGGCCAAACTCACTCCTGGTCAACTTGGCGCCCGAGCTGCCACTCATACTATGGTGGTGAGTCCCCCCCCCCTTTTTTTTGTGGTCTCCCTCTTACCCGGTTCTCCTTTTTGCAGGTGAACTCCGCCATTCGCGCCTTAACCCTCCAATCAGAGCGACATCTGAGGCGGGCTCTGAAGGTTGAGGAATCATCTCGTGCAGCCCATACTGAGTTGAGGGCAGCTCGTTGTCAGGTTCACCACTTGGAGAGCGATGCCACGGCTCAAAAGAGTTTCATTGAGGTGTTACTGTCAGAGAAGAGAGAGCTGGCTCGAGATAAAGATAAGTTGAGGGCCGAAGTGAACGGTCTCAAGGTCGGTCAGGAGGCCTTAGGGCTCGAGGTGAGCAGCCTCAAGGCTGAGCAGGATGCTCTGAGGCTCAAGGTACAAGGCCTCAAGGAAGCGAAGAGGAAATTGGAGCACGAAGTGGGGTACCTCTAGGAGGATATAAGGGAGAAGATTGCAATCTTCGAAGGTGCTCTTGAGGAGGCCAAGACCCAGGCCGTCATTGACTACATCAACTCTTCGAGATTCGACGATGTGATGACGGAGGCCTATTGTAAGGGCTTCAAGCTCAGTCGGTGGCTGATCAAGCACCTCTACCCTGAGTTGGACACGAGTGCCATTACTACATCGCGGATTACTAACGACATCGTGCTTCAGTCAAAAGACGACCCTGATTCCGAGGATGAAGGTCCCGAAGATGGAGCAGAGGATGTCGGTCCAGACACTGTCTCCGAGGGGGTCCCTGATAGAGGCTGCAAGCCCCCGAAGTAGTTTGCCCTTTATATTTGTAACTTAATCTTTTTCCTTTCTGAACTGTGAATGTACTATCCTGAGCCTTTGAGCTCGGGTAAAAACTCTTGTACCTGAACTCTCTTTTTAATGAAATACAGTTTCTTTCGAGTATCTCTGAGTGCGAAAATACTTCTAAGTGTGAGTGGACTTCAAGCTGGTCAATTTAATGTATAGGTTACCTGAGCTGTCAAGCCACCGGGCTGGTGCTAAGGGTAACTAAGTGAAGTTGTGTTACTTCGGGTCGCACGGGTTACCCTGGACTATCAGGTTACCGAGCTGAGTGAGAACAACAAGGGTATAGGCACCGTAGGGTTCATACCCGAGCTGTCTTTCCCTTAAGGGTTAAAGATAACCAGGTTTTTGTTAGTTTGCCATGCCGAAGTGGCAACTGGGGCTTTCTTGTGACCTTTAGGCTTAAGAAGGGACCCGTAGTCTGTTCTTGGATTTCACCCAGACCAAAGTGGTGACTGGGGTCTTCATGCGATCCTTAGGCTTAGGGAGGGACCCGTAGTCCGCTCCTGTGTTTTACCTAGGCTGAGGTGGCAACTGGGGTCTTCTTATGGCCCTTAGGCTCTGGGAGCGATTCGTAGTCCACTCTTCTAACCCTTACTTTCGCCCGTGCCGAAGAGACGGCTGGGTCTTATGTGCCGAGGTCACGTTAGCTCGGTATTCTGGCCCTTAGGCTTGGGGAGTGGCTCGTGGCCTACTCGATTCTTTACAGATAATATTGTCTTAGGTTGACAATATTCCATGCCCGAGGTATTTGTTTACCTTCGAGGGTCTCGAGCTCGTATGTTCCTTCCCCGTGCACTCGTTTCACTCGGTAAGGACCATCCCAGTTGGACCCGAGCTTGCCAGCACCGGGATCAGGCACCATAACTTTACGAAGGGCCAGGTCGCCAACGCGGAGGTTTCACCTCTTGACCCTGGCGTTATAGTACCGAGCTACTCTCTACTGGTAGGCTGCGGTCCATATGTACACGAGGTCTCTTACTTCGTCGAGTAGGTCGAGGTTGGTACGTAGCTCATCTTCGTTTGTTTGATCACTATATGTTTCTAGGCGCAACGTAGGTACTTCGATCTCTGCGGGGATCACTGCTTCGGTGCCGTAGGTGAGATTGAAGGGTGTTTCTCCCATGGCGGTCTTCTCCGTGGTCCGGTAGGCCCAGAGGACACTGGGTAGTTCATCTGCCCACAATCCTTTAGCTCGGTCCAGCCGTGCCTTTAGTCCACGGAGGATGGCTCTGTTAGTGACTTATGCCTGACCGTTTGCTTGAGGGTGCGCGGCTGAAGTAAAATTCTGTTGGATCCCCATGTCTCGGCACCAGTCTTGAAATTTGATGTCCTCGAACTGCTTGCCATTGTCGGAGATCAACACCCGAGGTAATCCAGAGCGGCACACGATGTTCTTCCAAAAGAAGTTTTGGACATTTCGGGTTGTGATCGTCACGAGAGGCTCGGCTTCTACCCACTTGGTAAAATAGTCCACTGCCACTACTAAGAACTTTCTTCCACCCGTTGCTGGCGGGAATGGCCCAAGTAGATCGATGCCCCACTACGCAAAGGGCCACGAGTTGGTGAGATACTTGAGGTTGGTAGTGGGTTGGTGGTGAATATTGGCATGCCTTTGTCATTTGTCACATTTTCTGACAAGCAGTGGGTTGTTGGCCAATAATACCTTTGTCGGAGTGCCTTTTGGGCGAGGGCCTTGACCCCCAAGTGCCCACCGCATAGACCCTCATGGGTGTCACGGAAAATGAGCTTGGCTTCAGTGGGTCGCAAGCAACGTAAGTAGGGGAGTGTGTAAGATCTCTGGTATAGTTGTTCGTCTATCATGACATATTTGGTTGCCTGGCGCTGCACCCTTATAGCTGCATTGCGGTCTGCTGGGAGGGTCACGTGTAGCAAGAAGCTCGCGAGCGGGTCAATCCAGCTCGGCTCTGCTTGAACAACGGGAGCGACCTCCTCTGCCCCCCAGAGAATGCTAGGCCGAGGCAGGTCCTCTATGTACATGGTTCTCATGGTGATGTCGCTGGTGCTGGCTAACCTGGACAGGGCATCGGCCTCAGCGTTCTCTGACCTAGGGATTTGTCTGATAAAGTGTGATTGGAAGTTGAGTAGGGCCTCTTTGACTTTGGCTAAGTAGGCGATCATGGTCGGCTCGCGAGCTTCGTACTCGCCGGTAACCTGGTTGACCACAAGCTGGGAGTCGCTGCAGATAACGATGTGCTTGGCTTTTACTTCTCTGGCTAGAGCTAGTCCAGCTATCAACGCCTCGTACTCCACTTCATTGTTAAATGCCACGAACTCGAAGCGTAGCACGTACTCCATATTCGTGCCACTTGGGCCGTGCAGAACTATTCTAGCTCTGCTGCCCTGCTGGTTTGAGGAGCCATCTACGTGAAGGATCCAGGGCTCCTCATCCCAGCTCGGGCTTGGCCGAACTAGGAGAGATGCCACACTGGTTACTACCTCACGGGGCTCGGACTCGACCGGCCTGAGAGCTTTGGGCTCACCTGAATTGGGAGCCTCGTGCTCAACCGGCCTGGGGGGCTTCAGAGCTGAATGTGCACTCAGCGATGAAATCTGCCAAGGCTTGGGCCTTAATGGCAGTTCACAGCTTGTACTGGAGATCGTACTCGCTGAGCTCAACGGCCCACTTCGTTAACCGACCAGAGACCTCGGGCATCAGTAAGACTTGCCTCCGGGGTTTGTTAGTGAGAATGATAACAGTGTGAGCCTGGAAGTACAGGCGGAGCTTCCGAGCTGCAATTACCAGTGCGTACGCTAGCTTTTCTATCTCTGGATATCTCGTCTCTGCTCCCTGCAATACTTTACTAACATAATAGATGGGTCGTTGGACCCGATCTATTTCCTTTATTAGTACCGAACTGACCACTTCATTGCTCGCCGAGAGGTACAGTTCTAAAACGTCACCCTCCTCGGGCCGGGTTTAGATCAGCACACTAGCGAGGTATTTCTTGAGCTCGTCAAACGCGAGCTGACAGTCTCGGGTTCACTCGAACCCTTTGCTCTTGATTGCCTTAAAGAACGGTAGACAGCGGTCCGTCGATTTGGACATGAAGCGGCTCAAGGCAGCTATCCGGCCATTCAACCTCTGAACCTCCTTCAACTTACGGGATGGTCTCATGTCTAAGATGGCCTTAACCTTATCTGGGTTGGCTTCAATGTCGCGACGGTTAACAATGTATCCTAGGAATTTACCCGAGGTCACACCGAACACACACTTGTTTGGATTCAATCTCATGTTAAATTTACGCAAAATTTCAAAAACAGAATGCAAGTCTTGTATTAATTCATGTGAGAATTGGGTTTTGACGACCATGTCGTCTATATAGCATTCTACTTTTCTATTGATTAACGGCGCAAACAATTTATTTACAAGCCTTTGAAAGGTTGCCCCTACGTTTTTCAACCCGAAGGGCATAACCTTGTAACAGTATAGGTCGAATTCCGTGATGAAGGCAGTCTTTTCTTCGTCCGCTGGGTCCATATTGGTCTGGTTATAGCCCGAATAGGCGTTCAAGAAGCTTAGCAACTCATGCCCTGAGGTCATGTCCACCAAACGGTCGATTCTGGGGAGCGGGAAGCAGTCTTTCGGGCAAGCCCGGTTCAGGTCGGTGTAGTTGACGCATATGCGCCACTTGCCGTTGGCCTTCTTTACCAGGACGGGGTTGGCTACCCAGCTCGGGTATTGGACTTCTCTTATGAAGTTCGCTGCGAGGAGCTTCTCGAGTTCCTCGTCAACCGCTTTCCACCGTTCCGGGGCTAGGTTGCATTTGTTCTGTCTAACGGGCCTAACTACAAGATCAGTGTTCAGCTTGTGAGTTATGAGTTCGGGGTCTATACCGGACATTTCTTCCACGGACCATGCAAAAATATCTAAATTTTGAAGTAAAAAACTTACCAGTTCGGATCGTAGGGGCTCCTGGACGGAAGTGCCGATCTGAAGCGTCCGAGCTCGGTCTGCTGTTGAGGCCGGGACCGCGACTGTTTCTTCCGTGGGCGTGGCTCGCTCTTCGCCTTGCTCCGTGGGTCGTTCCAGTTCGAGGTCATCGACCACCTTTGTTTTCCCTTTTAGGGCGGCAACGTAGCACTTGCAAGACTCGAGCTGGTCGCCTCACGCTACTCCCACACCGAAGTCTGTTGGGAACTTCATAGCCAAGTGGTAAGTGGAGACCACCGCCCATAGGACATGGGTGATCGGTCGACTTATTATGGCATTGTAGGGAGAGGAGGTCGCTACCACCAGGAAGTTGTGTTCGAATCTAACCACACAAGGCCATGTGCCGATCTCTACAGGTACTGTTATTTTCCCAAGGGGGCATACTTCCTCTCCGCTGATGCCCACTAAAGGGGTGTCCGTAGGCCTCAGATCGCTTCTCTGCAACTGAAGTTGGTCAAACGCAGCTTTGAAGAGGATGTCGGTTGAGCTGCTTGAGTCCACGAGTACGCTTGTCCTCAAAGTCGTTGATTCTTAGCTTTATTACGAGTGCGTCATCATGGGGATAGTGGACCCCTCGCGCATCGTCTTCTGTGAAGAAAATTGGATCTCCCGTCTTCGGCCGCTTTGGGGGGTTATGCTCTTCCCGGTTGACCTCACGAACTGACGTCCGAGCTACTGCTGAGGTGCAAACCGCAACGATCGAACCTCCCACTATCATGTGGACGGTCCCCCGAACTGGCCTCTCCTTTGGAGGCTACCTCTGCGGTTGTTCGGCCGGCCTGCTGCTGGACTCGGGAGCATCTTTGCTGTGCTCCCCTTGCCGACCTGTTCTATTACTATTGTTATTATTATTATTTTGTACAAAGTTTCTCAAATATCCGCGATGGATGAGCTCCTCTATCTCATCGCGGAGGTTTTTACAACTCTCGGTACTGTGACCGTGGTCTTTGTGAAAACTGCAATACAGACTCTTTTTTCTTTCATTGGGATTCCCCCTCAGACGGGGTGGCCACTTCACGTACGGGACGTCCTTGATCGCCATTAGGATTTCGGCCCGCTTCGCGTTCAGTGGGGTGTAATCAGCTCGGTCTGGTGCGGGAGCTCGGAACAGTTGACCCGACTTTGCCCCCCAGACTGTTTCTTTTTCCTTCGGGTGTCCCCTTGACTGGAAGGCTCTCCTTCTCTCTTTCTTTTTTCGGGTGCGCCCTCGCCCTTCTGGTTGATCTCCTCTTCAGTGGCTATGAACTTATCTGCAAGCTTTAGAAACTCGGTTATGGTCGCGGGTTGGTTGACGACCATGTGCCACTTGAACTCTTTGTGCATCACGCCCCTCTTGGCTGCAGCAAGGCGTACGACGGGGTCCAGGTACGGTATCTGCATACAAGCATCGTTGAATCGCTTGATATAGCTCCGGATGGACTCTCCCTCTCTTTGTGCCACGTTGAAGATGCTTTCTTCGGTTCGCGGGCACCATTTCCTGGTGGCAAAGTGGGACGTGAAGGCTTGCTCGAACTGCACCCAGCTTCTTATTGACCCGAGTGCCAAGTTCCGGTACCACGTGCGGGCCGCTCCCCTAAAAGTAGTGGAAAAGGCCACGCACATGCACGACTCATTGGCTTGCGCCAGGTGCATCTGTGACTGAAAGGCATCTGCATGATCATTCGGGTCGAACGACCCGTCATACTTATCAAGAGGGGGGAGCTTGAAATCCTTGGGCATTGGGACTACCAGGAGTTCGGAAGACAGGGGGGCCGGAACCGAGAGGAGGGGAGCTTTGGCTTCGGCCGAGCCTACCTCTTCTTTTCCCATGAGCTCGGGCAAATCGCGGGTGACAGATTGGCGAGCTCGGCAGCGGCGTCTCTGCTTCTTGATGGGCTTGACATTCGTGCTGCTCACCTCCGCGCTGTCCAAAATGGTTTGCGCAGTGAGTGGGCCGGTCTGCTGGTGGTGGCTATGGATAGAGGGGTCCTGCTTGGAGTCTGTTGTCCGGATCTCGAACCGGTTTTCAAGGATCGGGGTTCCTACCTTCAACTGTCGCGGTGACGTAGACCTGCCGAGCCGGGGTCCTCCTGACCTGTCCGCCCGCGGCGAGGTCGGGGTAGCCTGTCTCTCCCGTCTGCCGTGGGGGGAGGCCTGATTTTTTGGGAGATTTTGGGGGGCCTCTCCTCGGCCGAAGTGCTCGCTCTAGCGGCGAGATTTGGCTTGCTGCGAGGCTAGGCGCTGAGGCGAGAGCTGAGGCTGCTGAAGCTGAGGTTGGGGCAGCTGGGGGAACTGCTGCTGATACTGATACTGGGAGACCTGGTGCAGTACGTGCTGTTGATAGAGTTGAAGTTGTTGGAACTGTTGCATTTGAGTCTGCATGGCCCTCATGCACTGCACCAGGTCCTCCAGCTGGTTCGAGCTGGCCGCTGGGGGCATGACCGAAGGTTCGGTGAACGTCGTTCTAACTGTAGCAAGGAGTGGGGCGATGACAGGTGCCATTGTGAGAGGCACGTTCAAGCTGGGGATTCCGTCCGCTGAGAGGGGGACGGTGAACTGTCCAATACAAACAGTAGGAAGCTGGGGTTGTTCCCTGGAGTTATCCATTTCCGTGCTTCGTTTGACGTTGCTAGAAGAAGCCATGAGCGCTGGATTGTTTCAAAGAAGAAGAAGGAACTGATCGAGTTTGGAGGGAAAGGCTTTTTGAAGTGTTCCCATAGACGGCGCCAAATGATGTAGCACAATCCGGTCACTCCTAGCTGGTGCTCGCGTGGCTCCTGAGATGTACCTGAAACGATAAGAAGGAGGAAGAACTCCCGGGGGGTTTCCCGGCGGGAACGCTCCGATGCTTAAGTTAGTACTGTGTGCAAGAAGCTAAAAGAGAGTGAACACTAAGAGTGCAGGTTGCGCTAGCTATTCCAAATGCCCTGTTCCTTGAGGATAAGTTCCTTATAGCTAAATTCCGTTGCTCTGGGCCCTCTACCACAGCCGTTACAGGCAAAGCTGAGGTGGCACGCGCGGGGCCGTCGTGCAGGATACGTGTTTGTCAAGTGTGGGACGCCTTTCTAAAGGTGGCAGGCGCAGCGAGGGGACATGCCTGCAATTCACAGGTTTGTCGGGTACGGTGGTCGGGCAGGAAGCCCTCCTACGGCATACCGAGCTATTCTCCTGCGAATCCCCCTGAGCTGGGCCGTCCCTTGAGTGACGGGCTGCCTGCAGCTGGTTATGTCGAGCTAGCCGACCCGAGGTCTTTGTGTCTCGGGGCGTCCGAAGAAGAATCGGTGCATTCTTGCTTGGGAGTGGCCCGAGGTTCATTGGGAGGAGCTCGGGTCTCAAAAGGGGTCAGGGTGCCCCGAACTCGGGACCCCCCGAAGTGCCTTAACCCCGGGGAGGAGGTGCGGGCGAGGCGGCTTTCGATGAGTAGTTTACCTGTCGAGTTGCCGTGCTGAACTCGGTGGGACCTCCCCACCGAGTTGTGCTCATGTCCGTTGTGCTGTCATGCTGAGTCACTGTTTGAGCTAGGTCACGCTTACTTGTACCTGAGCTACGAGGTCGGGCCAAATCTCCCTCCATCAGTATATATGTAATATAATTATGGGTAAATTACTAAAACCCCCTGAAATTTTTAGTTATTGTTGAAAACTCTCATAAAGTTTGATAATTTCAATCACCTCTTCTAAACTTGATGACATAGTTGCATGTAGATCTCCTTTGCTAAAATCTTCTAAAAATAAGCATGAAAATGTCCAAAATATGCATATAGCTAATTTCGACCAAGACCCTTTGTTTTCAAATTTTCTTCTCATATCAAAATCTAGCCCAAACCATTTCAATTTCTTTTTGAAATTGATTTATTTTCAAATTTCACTTCATATCAATCATTCAAAGGTAAAGTTGTAATTTAAGTTCTCTATTTTTTGTTATTTATAATATTTGAATTAAATCGAAAATGTGATTGAAATAAGAGGCAACCCGGAATGCATGGCGTTCTCTCCAATGTGCGGTTGGAAAGCAAAGTTTTTAAAACCGATCTAGACAATAAACTGGTCAGGGGTCTGGTTCCCGGATTGAATGGTTCGACCGTTTAAATCGAACAAACAGACTGTTATGACAAAAAAATAAAAATAAAAAACGGCCAACCATTGAACGGTTTGAATGCCTGAATCAACAGTATGCTTACCAAATCAACTGTTTTGAGGAAAATAACGGTTCTTGAGTAAAACAGAACCGATCACCTAACGGAATCCTGATTTTTTCGGTCAAACCATCCGGTTCGATTTGATTTTGAAAACCATGCCGGAAAGGACAGATGTAAACAACTTACTCTTGTACAGGTTGTTTCCAAGATCAAACCAATTATTAAATTGCAAATGCAACAATCTAACTCTTTGCACCAACGCTCACAGACAAATAATCAAATGTAAATACAATTCTAGAAATTTCATAATTGGATATGGATTGGATCCGATCCTGGTATATCATTTGCGTATGGCGCTTCAATTTGGGCCGTTGGATGGATGAGAAAAAAAAGGTCTAAACAATCACACAGGTATGTTCATCATCGTATATACAGATGGAGATGGTTTGGTGTGAAATCCACCAGAAAAGAAACGAGGATCTGGATCCCACTACTGCATCTGCATGTGCATCATGTGGGCGGCATTGATGGTAAGATGGTTCATTACCCACTTGGTCTCTTTCACTATCCATTCAGATTTTACATTCTTGCACAAAAATCACATGATCAGTTGATCTGATCACCTGGTGAATTATATTGTGTAAGGTGTCTGATAAACTAATATTTCTGTCGTCTTTTAGTTATTATTCTCTTGATATACTTGGCCACTCATCTAATGCCATCCGTTTGATTGGCCAAGGTGTCTGATACCAATACAAGATGACTTGTGAGTGTTAAGAAGATCCCAATCTGGCGAAGAAATGCTTCCTCATGTGGCAAAATTTTCACCAATAATCCTTTCATGATGAGCCCAATCACTAATCTACAAATTTTCTCACCTATTTTAGGTTTTTATTTTATTTTATTAAATTTTCAGCTTATCACATCATCGCACATGAAGGCCGGGAGGTGGCAAGATTAGTAGGTAGCCTGGTTTTCTTTTCTCTGTGCAGGAACCTTTTGTAATTTGTAGTTTTGTACAATTAAAGAATCTCGTCTGTACCCCGAAATCCACTCTCTGTGGTTGCTGTCCCGCCACTGATATTTCCTCAACCACTTTCCAATTCCCTCCCTCCTGGGCTGTCGCTCTCTAAATCCACTTCTTTGTCCATTGGCTCTTCTCGCTTCCTCTTCTTGTAATCCTTCAATTTGTTTTCTTTACAACGAGAAGACTTCCATGGATTGATGGGTTAAGTTCTGATAGCAACTCTAAGCCTCTAACCCGTAACAATGCGTACTTCAGCTGTATCTCAAGAGCCCATGAATTTTGTCGACGTTTTGTACAAGTTGGATTGTTTTCCCTTGGATTCTAGAGGTTTTTACCACTTAGGTTCTAATGGGTACTGCTCGATTTTGTCGAGTTTCTTGCGCAGTGATGGATTTGGGGGTCTGGCTGGGGAGAAGAAGAGACCCAAGGTGGTGGCTTCCTTGGGTTTGAGCAGGGGTGTTTCAAGGGTACAGAGGATTTGGAATGAGTTCAATAGGGCTGTTAGGATGCACTGCGAGAGGATCCCAATTGGGTTTGCTTCCGTTGGTGTGTCTACTGGGGAGAACGGGTTGAGAGAAGATGGATGTGGTGTCCTGGAGGAAGAGGGGATGAACTTGAATGGGGTTGAGGCGGTGAATCCAAAAAGGGTTCTGATTTTAATGAGTGACACTGGTGGTGGCCATAGAGCTTCTGCCGAAGCTATCAAAGCGGCCTTTGATGAAGAATTTGGAGATGAATATCAGGTCAGTTCGACTTGGCTTCCATCAATGTAGGATTTATTCGATTATTTTCTGATAATGTTGAGTGTGTTAAGAGTATATGGTGCAGGTCTTTATTACGGATTTGTGGACGGACCACACCCCATGGCCGTTTAATCAATTGCCCAGGAGCTATAGCTTTCTGGTGAAGCACGGACCACTCTGGAAGATGACGTATTATGGATCTGCTCCGCGGTTGGTGCATCAATCCAATTTTGCTGCGACTTCGACGTTTATAGCTAGGCAAGTCTCTTCTTCCCTTTATTTAAATTCTTACATTTAAATCTTGTGATGTCATTCTGTATTGGCATCGGTAGAGAAGCCTTGTTGATTAACAACTGAAACACAATGAAACCCGTGTATTAGCAGCTTACAGAACAAGCCCAAAATTAATGATGTCTTTACTCTTCCGAGAAGAAATATATGTGAGAATAAGGAACTTCTATATAGCTACGGGGTAACATCTCTGAATTCTTAGGAAATTCCATCCAGTGATTCAATGATATAATATTGTAAACATAGTTTTCAAGGTGCCAAGGCGACTAGGCAATGGTTTTTTTTTTTTAAGTAAAAATCACATATCCTAGGGTAGTTCCCTAGGTTCCATAACCAACTTTCTTTAATAACTATCCATAATTTTCATAAGAAAATTATAAACTTCATGTTTAAGTCTAGAAAATCAACATATTTATGAGAAGAAAAAGAAGGAAAGAAAATAAAAAAAATATAGGGGCTGAACCCCTATTTTTGTTATAGGAAAAGAAAAGAAAAGGTGGAAGAAGAAGGAATGTGTTGATTAGACAAAATTTTAAGTTCATCCCTGATAGGTCCTAGCCAAAGCTAGAAAGGAAAGACTATTCTTCTTAAGGTGAGAATAAAACCGTAAGGTTTATTTAACTTCCAACTGCCCATCCATGTGGTTGGATGGTGCTTAAATACAAGAAATTCTAACTGTCTACCACTGAGATAGCCTCAAAGTAAGGGATTAGCCTTCTAACTACATAGCCGATCCCTATGCCATCTCATAATAACAAATTAACAAGAATAACAAACTAACCTATTTGGCCGATTCTCATGCCATGTCAAACTAACAATCAACAACTTAACAACCTAACTTCTTAACCGGTTCTTGTGGCTAGCAACCTGACCTCCCTGACCGATTCCTGCTCTACTGGGCCATTGCATGGGCCATGCATGATGGCTTTTATTCTACGTATTTTGGGTTGCGCGTAGGCACCCTGTTCGACCTTCGTGGCCCATCATTGCCCCCATCTTGCAGATGGACCTTGTCCTCAAGGTCCAGATTGATGTACTTCTCGCGCAGCTCTTGAGAATTTTCCCATGTGGCATCTTTGTTGGGAAGATTCTTCCATTGGACGAGGCTTTCTTCCACGAAGGTGGATCCTTTCTTCACCCAGCGGGTATCCAGAATGGCTGCCGGTTCTGTGACAAGTTCTCTATCCTCATTTATGGGCAGTAACTCGGTGCTAGTGGCAGTGGTTTCGCCCACCTGTCTTTTGAGTAGGGAAATATGGAAAACTGGGTGGATGCGCGAGCCTTCGGGAAGTCGAAGTTTATAGGCCACCTTGCTGATTCGTTCTTCAATTTGGTACGACCCATAATAGCGACTGGCCAGCTTGTGATAGGCTCGCCTATGAACAGTCTACTGTCGGTACGGGTGGAGTTTGAGGAAGACCAGATCTCCTACTTGGAATTCCATGTCTCTTCTTTTGGAGTTAGCCATTTGGGTCATGCGGTTAATCGTTGCATGTAGGTTGATTTTGAGTTGCTGCAAAATGGTATCTCGTGAGAGCATGGCTTGATCTACCTCTTCTACCGGGGATGTTCCGCCTTGGTAATTTGGAATACGAGGTGGTGGTCTTCCATAAAGGGCTTGAAAGGGCATCATTCCGATAGAGGAATGGTAGGTGGTGTTATACCAAAATTCTGCCCACGGGAGGAAGGAGCTCCACTTTCGAGGTTGTTGGAAAACAAAGCAACGAAGATACTGCTCTAGACAACGATTGACCACTTCGGATTGTCCATTAGTTTGGGGGTGATAGGCGGAGCTCATGTGCAATTTGGTACCGGACATTTTGAAGAATTCCCGCCAAAAGTGGCTGACGAAGATAGGATCTCTGTCGCTAATGATTGTCTTTGGCATACCGTGGAGCTTCACAATTCCTTCTATAAACCTTTCGGCTACTAATTTCGCCGTATAGGGGTGTGGTAAGGCCAAGAAATGAGCTGATTTAGTAAGACGGTCTACTACCACAAAAATAGTGGTTTTACCCTTGGAGGGTGGTAGACCTTCTATAAAGTCCATGGTAATGTCGTCCCATACTTGGCAGGGAACGGGTAATGGCTGTAGTAGTCTTGCTGGGGATAAAGTGTCTGCCTTATTTTTTTGACAAATGACGCAAGAGGCCACGTATTTCTAGATATCTTTATACATGGAGGGCCAATAGAGCTGTTGTGCCATACGCTTGTATGTTCTTAGTACCCCCGAGGTTCCACCATATGGGTAGTCATGAAATTCTTGTAAGAGGGTAGGGACGAGGTGGGATTGAGGAGGGATCACGACCCGGTTTTTGTAAAATACCAGTCCATTCTTCCATGTGTAGGGAACTCTAGGACTCTCCGTTGCAAGCTTGCCGATGCGGATCATGTAAGGGTGAGTGCTGGCTTCTTTCTTGACGGTGTCCCACAGAGATGTTTGAGGAATAAAAAGAGTATTAAGGCTAGGACTGCCTAGTACTCTAGATAGAGCATCTGTTGGACACCCGTCCAGGCTTGTAAATGATCTCATAGTCATACCTGAGCAGTTTGGACACCCACTTCTGTTGTTCTGGTGTCCCAATGCGTTGCTCTAAGAGATACTTGAGGCTGTGCTGATTGGTTTGGACGTAAAATTTTCGGCCCAACAAGTAAGGTCGCCATGTCCGTATTGCCTGAACAATGGTGAGCATCTCTTTGGCATAGGTGGACCAAGTTTGTTTGTTGACGCCCAGAGCTCGGCTCATGAATGCTATGGGTCGTTCATGTTGCGTCAATACTGCTCCAATACCTGCCCCGGATGCATCTGACTCAATGATAAAAGGCTCATCAAAATTAGGCATTGCTAGCGTGGGGGTCGTGGTCATTGCTTTCTTCAAGGCTGTAAATGCCTCTTGGGCTTCGGTGGTCCATCGAAATTCACCCTTTTTGAGAAGATTAGTGAGGGGTTGAGCGATGATCCCATAGTTGCGGACGAACTTCCTGTAATATCCTGTAAGGCCTAAGAAGCCGCGCAAGTCAGTAACATGAGTGGGTTGAGGCCATTTAAGCATAGCCTCAATTTTCCCTTGGTCTACTTTGACCCCTTGGGAAGTGACAATGTGTCCCAGGTACTCCACTTCTGGCTGGCCGTATATACATTTACTAAACTTGATAAAAAATTGGTGATGCCTTAAAACCTCAAAAGCTGTTCTAACATGTTCAAGATGCATGCTCCAGTTGGGGCTATAAATAAGAATATCATCAAAGAAAACTAGCACAAACCTTCGGAGATAGGGACGGAAAACATAATTCATAATAGCCTGAAAGGTGGAAGGTGCATTACACAGGCCAAAGGGCATAACCAAGTACTCATAGTGACCATTGTGTGTGCGAAATGCCGTTTTATGAATGTCATGTGGGTGGATCCGTACCTGATGGTATCCGGACCGTAAATCAAGTTTAGTAAAGGAGGCTCCATATAGTTCATCTAGTATATCGTCGACAGTTGGAATAGGAAATCGATCCTTAATGGTCACGGCATTGAGTGCCCTGTAATCGGTACAGAAACGCCAAGTCCCATCCTTCTTTTTAACTAGCAAGACAGGGGAAGAAAAGGGACTTGTGCTAGATCGTATTAGCCCCAACCGTAACATGTCCTGTATTTGTTTTTCTATCTCAGCTTTTTGGAAATAGGCATACCTGTACGGGCGGACATTGACGGGTTCCGTTCCTTTTTTGAGATTGATGCGGTGGTCGATCTCTCTCCGTGGTGGCAGCTGTGTGGGCTCTTGGTAGAGGTCTTGTATTCGGCCAGTAGTTGCTGCATATCTGGGGGTAGTTGTGGTGACACTTCTTCCGTGACTGCTTGGAGACAGACGGCAAATAGCGAATGTCCCTGCTTTATCCCCTTTGAGATTGCTTTGAAGGATGCAGGCTGAATCGGTTGGTTGTCGATCCCCTTCAACAGCCGGTGTTGGTTGGCCCAAGAAAACTCCATCGTCATTTTCTTCCAATCACATGCCACTGTGCCCAATTGCTCGAGCCAATGGATTCCTAGTACCATATCCAACCCAATCAGTGGTAAAGAATAAAGCGTTAAGGTGAACGGGATACCTTGTAGTAAGACGTGCACATTTTCAAATCTTCCTCGGCACTTAAGGGGTTTGCCATTGGCTACTTTGACATTGAAGGGCTCGGTAGGCACTACCGGTAATTGCAGCAGTTCGGCTATTCTGTTGTTGATGAAGTTTTGGGTGGATCCACTATCGATAAGAACAATCAGTTCGTGGTATCCTACCTTGGTCGTGATACGCATGGTTCTAGCCGTCTCCGGTGAGTAGTAACAGCTGCGGCCCCTTGCATTTGTGTTCGGGCCCAAATTTCTCGTCGCAGTTGAAACACAGACCTTGAACATGCCTCCTCTGCATCTCTGTCCAAGAAAGACGCTTCAGTGATGTAGTCGTCTTCGTCTTTGTCAGGAAAGAGTCACCGGCGGTCCTGGTGGCTGTATGCAGGGTCTTCTCATGACGACGCAGCTGTTCATCCTTCATTCGTGCCAGGCTGATAGCTTCCTTCAAGGATTTCGGTTTAAACATCCGAATCCCGTCGGCTATGTCCGTTTTGAGACCTCCCATGAACGTACCCACCAACGCCTTTTGGGTCCATCTGTGCACCCTATTGCCCAATCTTTCGAATTCCTTCTGATACTCCTGCAGAGACTCCATTTGTCGTATTTTTGATAACGACTCATCGAAGTCTTCGCAGTCAGTTGGGCCGAAATGAGCCCAGAGTTCTTCTACAAAAATCTTCCACGTTACCTCCTTTCTGTCTTCGCGATAGGCCCGACGTAACCATTGCCACCATTGGTTTGCTTCTTCAAATGGAAGGAGGCGAGTGATACCTTCTGTGGTTCCTCGGTGTGCTGGTATTCGAAGAATTGGTCAACACGGGCGAACCATTCGGTTGGGTCATCATCGGAATACTTGGGAAACTCGAGCTTGGCTAATTTCGAGGAGAACATGGGTCGTCCTTCTTCTGTATTGTCACGAGAAGGTCCGGAGGAGGACTGTCCGCTGTGACCATTAGCGTGGCTCAGAGATGGTTCCTGCCGAGTCAACAAGGCTTCGGACATCCTACTAATAGCTGCCTCGAGCTGGTGTTACTTGTCATTAACACCTGACTCGAGCCTGCTCAAATTTGCTTGGAGTCCCTCGAACCCAGCTTCCAAACTCTCTATTCTCTCTTTGTTAGTGGCCATGGTGCCTAGCTCTGATACCAATAATAGGTCCCAGTCAAAGCTAGAAAGGAAAGACTATTCTTCTTAAGGTGAGAATAAAACTGTAAGGTTTATTTAACTTTCAACTACCCATCCATGTGGTTGGATGGTGCTTAAATACAAGAAATTCTAACTGTCTACCACTAAGATAGCCTCAAAGTAAGGGATTAGCCTTCTAACTACATAGCCGATCCCTATGCCATCTCATAATAACAAATTAACAAGAATAACAAACTAACCTATTTGGCCGATTCTCATGCCATGGAAAACTAACAATCAACAACTTAACAACCTAACTTCTTGACTGGTTCTTGTGGCTAGCAACTTGACCTCCTTGACCGATTCCTGCTCTACTGGGCCATTGCATGGGCCATGCATGATGGCTTTTATTCTACGTACTTTGGGTTGCGCGTAGGCACCCTGTTCGACCTTCGTGGCCCATCAATCCCTCACTTATTGGTTCAGATTTTGAAGTCATTGAGGGTTCAATACAGAAGTTAGCAATGTTTGTGTTGATTAAGCCCTAACAAATAAGAAAATAATAAAAATAAATTAGTTCATAAACACAAAAAATGAATATTTTTCTTTAATAATGTCTATTTTATAATTATAATCTAAAAAAAATAACAATATAAAAGTATTTTATTACACAGTATGCAAAACTTCTTGGCGACTGGGCGAGGCGAGCCTCTAAGGGCGCCTTGCCGCCTAGGCGGTCGCCTTGACAATTATGATTGTAAAATTGATGAACCTTCTAATTGTTATTTTGATTTGCACAATTTCATGGTACACAGTGCATATTAACCATGTTGATGTCCCAAACAATATTCCCTGGATTCCCTAACCAGCGCACCACCTTGGAATCCCTTCAATAATCAAGTTGTCCACATTCATATGTCCCCAGTTATCTGCACTCCTTAAGTATGGCATGGAGTTCCTGTCCCTAGAACCATGCTTAGTTTAAAAGGAAAAGACCGGAAATTTGTTAAATGCTGGATTTTAAAATTAGCTTACCTTTTGGTAGCTTGAAAGGTATCATAGCAACCAACACATTCTTTTCTAGTTGACACCTAGAGGCTTTTTCTGTCTAGAATAGTTCTATAGTATGTCTTTTGGTGTAATACCAATGAACTCGATACAGAAACGAATAAAACACAATTTTCTTAAGTGTTAAATTTTAACATTAGATAGCTGATGGATGTTATAACAAGTCCTTGGAGTACATGGCAGTATGGTTAGGATTTATGCTTGACAGATTTTGCAGTTAAAGTTTCCAAGACTTCATTCTATGCTTGATTGCACGTTCCATGCAATGTTCTACATGCTCTCATCTGAGTCATCTCTAAAAAGAAAATAAAAATCAGTTGACAGCTAGATGACAACACAAGTGCATGTATTTTTCTTTATATTTAATCAACTTGCAGAGCCATTTCATTCCTCCTTTTAGTTAGGTTGAATTATTGGTGCAAGCCATCTATTTTCTAATACATATAACATGAATTCTTCCATAAAGGCATAAACTCTCTTATCACCTATCCAGATTGTCATTTTGTTCTTCCTTTTAATGAAATTTTCTTTTTTTTACTTATAAAAAAACACTCTTAAATTTGATTTTTTCTATGTGAAAAGTTTAGTCTCTATGATGTAATGTATTGTGTCTTGGATCTTGGATTTTTACCTGTTTGTGTGGTCAACAAACCACTTACAAAATTCAAGAGTTCATTCTTAGAATATATAGGTTCTTTTATAGGCTGAAAGTGATGAGGAGGATAGTTCTGGGGAGGAGCAGGAAAAGAATTCATCTCTTTCTTCTTTCTTAATATTTTTTTTCTTTATTTGTCTTAAAAAAATATTGTAATAGGAGTTTACTGTTTCCTTTTTTGATTGTTTATTTGTTGTTTAATTCTCTAAATCAAACAGCTGGCTTATAGGGTCTTTTCTTTGGGTGTTTAGTTATGTTGTGAGAGCAGTATGGTCTCTTGGCATTCTTTTCAAGGGGCGGATATTGACCTTGAGACGCTAATACCAAGCTTTTCTATTTTAGCTGATTTTTAAACTAAGATCATTATCAGTAACTATATTTTGTGAAATTGAGATAAACTCTTGACATGTACAACTTTTGTATAGTATTATTTTTTTGAAGATAAAAGAAAATTTATTAAAAGAAAAAGAATTACAAGAAAGGCTATAAGCAATCACTCGAGAGAAAAGTCAACCCAAAGAAAAAACTCAGAAGGAACTAACAAAAGCTTTGATAGCATAAAGACTAATCCTTCTATCAAATCCCCACACATAAAACAAGAATACATTACAACCCAATAACATTAAAAAGCCTGCCCAATATCTGTCAAGAAACCCAACAGAAATTCTAACCTCTCCGAAATGGACATGACTTCTTTATCTCTTCTCTGTTCTTTTGAGTGTGTTCTTGTTTTTTTTTGATTGGCCTTTTGGGTTTCTTAACTAACTTGATTGGCCTTTTGAGTAGCACTTCCAAACAAAGGACCTTGGTAAATTAAAATATTTCTTGGGGATAGAAGTAGCAAGGTCTAAGAACGGTATTAATTTGTGTAAGAGGAAGTGTGTTCTTGATTTGTTGGAGGAAATAGGAATTCTAGGTGCTAAACCAGTTGAAACACCTATGGAACCAAATATCAAATTGAGTAGTGATGTGGGTGAGGAGTTTGAAGATCCCGGAATGTATAGGCGGTTGGTGGGTAAACTAAACTACCTAACCATTACTCGGCCAGATATTTCATTTATAGTTAGTGTGGTGAGTCAGTTTATGCAAAATCCTTGGGTTCCACATTGGGATGCAGTTTTAAGGATTGCAAGGTAATTGAAGGGAGCTCTTGGTTGTGGCTTGTTATACAAAAGTGGAGGAAATATTGAAATAGAAGGATACACCGATGCTGATTGGGCTGGTTCTGTATCTGACAGAAGGTCCACTACAGGTTATTATACCTTTCTTGGGGGTAATTTGGTGACATGGAAGAGTAAGAAATAAACAGTGGTGGTAAGAAGTAGTGCAGAAGCTGAATACAAAACCATGACACATACAACTTGTGAGCTATTGTGGTTGAGAAATCTTCTATAGGAGATGAGGTACTCAATTGACACTTCAATGAAGCTTTATTGTGACAACCAAGCTGCAGTCCACATCTCTTTTAATCCAATTTTTCATGAGAGAACAAAACATATAGTAATTGATTGTCACTTTGTGAGGGAGAAGGTGCTAAGTGGAGTGATAGCCATTGCATATGTTAACACAGGAAATCAATGGGCAGACTTATTCACCAAAGGGTTGAGTCAAGGAAGAGTGGGCTACATATGTAACAAGTTGGAACTATATGATATATACTCACCAGCTTGAGGAGGAGTGTTAGTGTCGACTGTATAGGAGTAGTTTTGTCAATTTGTTTATGTTTGGTGTGAGGTGTCATGTTTAAGTTAAGTGATGTGTCCCATACTTAAATAGGGGCACAACTGACCTTTTGTTTTTCATTAGAAAAGTATAAATACAATCTGACCGACTAGAGAGAATAGAACTCTCTCTAGTTCGAACCAGTTTTTCCTTCTCTCTTCTCTTCTCTTCTTCTTCTCTCTCTATCCTTTTTAGTTTTCTGCTACTGTTATTGCTTACTGAATTCTGGTGCAGGTCTGAACTTTATCATTACCCAATGTTGTTCCCAGCTATCTGGGGTCTTGGGAAGGGTGGACTGGATACATTCTAACCATTGGCATTTTTTTTTTGCACAAAGTGGCCGTTCTCAGACTCAAACCTGCATTCTCACACTTGACTGACCAAGATTTTACCAATGAACTTTCAGACCAAATAAACCCTAAATTAGATTTCAGATTTCTAATGTTTCAGTCCTGGCAATATAGAATAAGCCCTACATTTCCTCCTCAGATTATTCTCATGTAATCCCAAATGACATGATCATACTTCTTCAGTCTAAACTCTAAAGTCATGGCCTATTTCCTTCAACTGTTTTACATCATCCTGTATTTTTACATAAACCACATGTGCTTAAATTTACTGTAGTGTATCCTATATATGCATGCGTTTACAAAACCTTGTTTCTGCATCTGGCTGCGGTGACTTGATAAGTTCCATGAACCTTTTGATACATGTCTGTTGATTCTATATTGTATTTCTCTACAGAGAGGTTGCAAAAGGACTGATGAAATACCAGCCAGATATTATTATCAGTGTGCATCCCCTGATGCAACATGTTCCACTTCGTATACTGAAGGGAAAGGGTCTTCTGAAGAAGATTGTATTTACAACAGTTGTTACAGATTTAAGCACTTGTCATCCTACATGGTATGATCTGCATTTGTATTTAGTGTTCCTCCAATTGCTCATTTCTCTTGTAAATCATGTCCATCTTTCATTTGGTCATTGTTTTGGCCAGGTTTCACAAGCTTGTCACAAGATGCTACTGCCCAACAACAGAGGTGGCAAAAAGAGCATCGAAAGCTGGCCTTCAGCCTTCTCAAATTAAAGTTTATGGCCTTCCTGTGCGACCTTCTTTTGTTAAGCCTGTTCGACCTAAGGTTGACAGCCATCCTTTTTGAATTGCCTTTGATTCTTTTATTACTCATTCTATCCTATGTATCTTGCATAACAATTTTTAGTAAGGATGGCTAAGATATGTTGGGCATATCATAAGGACAATTTACCGTTTCCATATAAACTGATGCTATAAATATCTCAGGGGCTTGGCAGCCTCTATTTAATGCTTCTTCTAGATGTACTGCATCTTGCTAATATTATCAGGTCTATCTTACATGCTTAGCATACTCAGCTCAACATGATATGATACTAATGATGACACAACAAATCGATTCACTATAATGAACCTCATAAATGTTAGGACTTTCATTTAGCTGACAGGTAACAAGTCTTGAAGAATATGTAGCTTAAAAACTAAAAGGACAGTATCAATATAACAGACTGAGATATTCTTATCTGCAGTCTGTTCCTTGGATTTTGAGAATTGAAGAGTCTTACCCACTTTTCCCATCCCAGTCCTTATCGATTCCTGTATTTTGGCATCTTAGTTATCCTGCCCTATAATAATATTCTTTTATCAATAACAAGAGGTTTCCTCTTGAAAAATAACAAAAAGAAAATATTGAGCACAAAGAAATGCAGAGGCTTGTGGCCTCAGACAATGGGGGACAATAATAGTCACCAAGAAGCAGCAATACAAAGTTAAAAGTTTAAAACAACCACTAAAGTGGAAAACAACAAACCAAAGATGTACAATTGCTCTGCAATGCTGTAATCCTGTAATCTTTTCAATTCTCTAATGAAAGTTACCGTTTCCTATAAAAAAAATGCTGGTCCTGGAATAGCTCAGCCCTCAGCCCTCAGGGAATTTTTTTTCTAGAAAGATCATCGTTAAGTGACTCGGCCTCAATGGTCCATAATTGGTCCATAATGGGTGTCTCTAATCAAACAGATCACTAGCTTGGAGTCTCCTGCTTCCGTGATCCTCTCAAACTCCATGTAGAGAAAATAGAGATCTGACTGACCTCCCCATTGTGGACCTTCTTTTGGTTAATATTACTACCTGATCTATCACATACATTTGACATGATGAATGTTGAAGAAAGGGTTATGACAGTGGATTTGTTTTGGCTTAGATTTTGCCATCTTAGATTGTTACCTTAAATTTGATTGATGTATATGTTGTAAACATTTGGCCTATTTTCTTATTTATAACTAGGTTGAATTAAGGAGGGAGCTGGGAATGGATGAAGATCTTCCTGCTGTATTACTTATGGGAGGTGGAGAAGGCATGGGTCCAATTGAGGCTACTGCTCGGGCGCTTGGAAATGCATTGTATGACAAAAATCTTGGGGAACCAATAGGCCAAATTCTTGTGATTTGTGGCCGCAATAAAAAACTTGCAAACAGATTATGTTCAATCAACTGGAAGATTCCTGTTCAGGTATGCTTTGGGCTTAACTTCTATAAAGGGCCTCTGTTACAACTTTTACCATTTAAAACCAGTTCCTCTTTACCCTGTTGAAATTTTAAATGAATCAAAATTTCAAAGTGAAATTTGGGTAGGTAGTAATGTGGTTGCATCATTTTAACATTATAATATTTTATTGGGGTTGAGGTCTGACCTGCTGGAAACTGACCTGAACTTAGACTGAGTTGAAGTTACTCAACCTGAAGCCAAGTAAGTCCTTGCTGGTTAGCAAGGCCAAAATGTCAGACCTGAAACCAATATTTAAACTATATTGAGATTTTGAGTTTGAACTATAGAGAACACTGATCTGGTCCCCACTGTGTTCGTAGGACAGTATGTGCAATTATTTGTTTCAGTCATGTTAGTGTTAGTTGGTGGTCAGCTTGTTATTTCAGTTGTTATTTATTTCAGTTTGTTATTTGCTTTATTTGTCATGTAAGTATTAAGGGCAGATCTGTCCTTTCCTCTATGTACTGAACATAACCTATAAATACTAAGAGAGTGGCGGCGGCAGATTAATTGGAGAATCTGTCCCTCCTTTCAAACCTTTGTGTTCTCCTATTCTTCTCCTCTCTTTTCTTCTTTTCCTTACTTTTCTTCTACCTTTTTTAATCTGAAATCCATTAGGATTCAAGGCTGATTGTAGTCTTGATCGCCTACTTGGTATCAGAGCCTATCTAGGGCTTCTCATGTGAGTCTAGTCCAGCCGACCACATGAGAACTATCTAGGGCTGGAAGTTTATAAAGAAGTGTTCATTGGCTGATTCTTGGAGGTTACCAGAAGAGTTTAGCAGCTGTTCGAAGACTTGGCATGGCTTGCAGAGTGTTGGTAACTAGGAAGAATCAGAGAAGGCTAGGGTTCAGGCAACGTTAGAAGGTAGCGAACAGAATTCTCTGGGTAAGTCTTATTTATTTTCTAGAGATTGCTATCAGTCAAGATAGGTTGGACCTAGAAGGAGCGGCCGAACTGTTTTTAGGGTTTTCTCTCAGAGTTGATCTATTCTAGGGTTTGACATTAACCCTACGGCAAGACCTAACTGTTGGGCTGAACTCTTTTATCTTCTTGGAAAGTGTTCGTTTTAAGGGTTTTCTCTCAGAGGTGATCAGTTTTTAGGGTTTCACATTGACCCTACAGCAAGACCTAATTGTGAACCCCTTGGAAAGTGCGGCTAAGCACTTATTTCTGACCTACGATTAAAACCCTAATTCTGTTCTAGCATCTCAGATTGCTCTCTAAGCTGGTTTCAGACCTGTCTCTTGGTTCCGAGCTCTTTTAGGGGGTGAAAACTTGTACGGACTGCTTGGTACTGTGATTGCCGATAGGTTTCAGATCAGATTTACACTGGTTTCATGCATATACTATGATTGCCGATTGGTTTCAGATCAGACTTGCACTAGTTTCATGCATATACCGTGATTACAAATTGGTTTCAGATCAGACCTGCATTGATTCCATACTAATTTCTGATTGTGATCGACTGTTCAAGTGCTGTTTTCTGTTGTAGTAACCCTAATAGTTCGTAACTACTGATTCTTGACCAAGAATGGAGTTTAAAAATCAGGGAGAAGGTAGTTTTGGGAACAACAGTTATGGTAGTGTATCTGAAACTGGGTTTCAGATTACAATTGTGAGATTTGACGGGTCAAACTACTTGGAATGGGCCCAATCAGCCATGATGGCTATTGGGGGAAGGGGAAAACTATGTTACCTCTTGGGAGATGTGAAAGAACCTTCCAAGGAGGATCCAATGTATACCAAGTGGGTTCAAGAGAACTACTTGGTTATGACATGGCTGTGTAACTCTATGCAGCCACATATCAACCGAAATTACTTGTGGGCAAAGACAACCAAGGAGATATGGGATGTTATGAAAGAAACCTATTCCCAACCCCTTAACGTTGCCAGAGCCTATGAACTGAAATGTGAAGTGAATAGTCTTAAACAAGGAGAGAAACCAATTCCTGTCTACTTCTCTACCTTGAAATCCCTGTGGTATGAAATTGATCATCTAGAGACTCTTGAGTGGGAAAGTCCCAAAAATGCACAGACTTATAGAAAGCAAGTCGAGACGAATAGGGTATTTGAATTACTGGCTGGCTTGAATTCAGATTATGACATTGTGAGGCAACAAATACTGACCATAGATAGTGTGACCCTCTCTCAAGCATACTCCCTGGTGCATAGTGAAGAGACTAGGAGGAAAGTTATGATGCAACCTCAACCCTTTTCCCCAGCCTTGGCAGCTGTTAAACCTAAGTTAGGGGGTGACACAGAAAGGGACAAGAAGAAGGAAGACAAATGGGATTTGGTATGTGAACATTGCAAGAAACCCAAGCATACAAAAGATACTTGTTGGAAGCTGCACCCTCATTTGGTCCCAGCAAAACTGAGAAATAAGAAGGGTAATGCTCATGTGGCTATGAATAATGATTCAGCATCCTCGTCAGGCACAAAAGGCACACCCCTAGAGACCTTAGCCGCGGTTCGGGCTGCCCTAATACAGTTGGAAAAGGAAGTTGGGAGTTCAGCTCAGCCATCTCAGTCACCATCAGCCCCTGCCACATCTACATTTGCACATTCAGGTACTCGAGCCTCAGCCTACCATGTTTCAGCTCCAAGTAATATTGAACACTGTTGGGTAATAGATTCAGGTGCATCTGACCATATGACTAGCTTGCCATCCTGGTTCACTACATATCACTCATCCCCTGGTAGAGATAAAGTATCCATTGCTGATGGCTCTCTTGTTCCCATTTCTGGCAAGGGTGACATCAAGTTATCTGATACCATCTCTTTATCTTCTGTCTTGCATGCTCCTAAGCTTGATACTAACCTACTTTCAGTTAGTAGTATTACCAAACATATGAACTGTTCAGTAATCTTTTTCCCTAACCGATGTGTTTTTCAGGACTTGGAGACGAGGAAGGTGATTGGGACTGGCCGTGAGACGAATGGGATCTATCTGCTTGGAGAGAGTTCTCGTTGGGAAGAGCCAATGGATAAGAAGTCCTTTGTTTCTCAATTTGTGAGTCCGGTTATGCTTTGGCATAATCGATTAGGTCATTTATCTTTCCGGTCTTTGAAGAGTCTCTTTCCTACTTTATTTGAGTCTGTTGAGATGTCGAAGTTGAGATGTGAGAGTTGTGAGCTTGCCAAACACTGTAGAACATCTTATTCTTTGAGTAATAAAAGGAGTAATAATTCTTTTGATATTGTGCATACTGATGTTTGGGGGCCATATCACATCCCTTCTATGGGTGGGTACAGCTATTTTCTGTTGTTTGTTGATGACTATACCCGGTTTTCTTGAGTCTATCTAATGCGTTCTCGAGATGAGGTTCCCGCTCTGACCCAAAACTTTCATCAGATGATTCTAACCCAGTTTGGGGCCAAAATCAAAATTCTCAGATTCGATAATGCAAAAGAATACTTTGCTAAGCCATTAACTTCTTACCTCCTTAATCATGGGGTTATTCACCAGAGCACTTGTCCTCATACACCACAGTAGAATGGGGTTGCCGAAAGGAAGAATAGGCACATCTTAGAGGTGGCTAGAAGCATTATGTTTACTTCCAATGTACGTATTCGCTTATGGGGTGATGCTATCCTCACAGCAGTATATCTCATTAATCGGGTTCCTTCCCGGGTCCTTGATATGAAACCCGCTTTTACACTTCTATACCCAGACGAAGAGTCGTTTACTGTTCCTCTTAAAACCTTTGGTTGTACTTGCTTCGTTCAGCTTCTCGGGCCCCATCATTCCAAGTTTGACCCTAAGGCCTCCAAATGCATTTTCCTCGATTATGCACAAACTCAAAAGGGTTATTGCTGCTATGATCCTGTTTCCGGGAGGAAGTTTGTCCATGGACGTCACCTTCTTTGAGGAGACACCCTATTATCTTAGGGTTTCTCCTCAGGGGGAGAGCAGTGAGAGTGGGGATTTGGGTCTTTTTCCTCAAGGGGAGAGCAATGAGAGTGGGGTTAACACATCTGAGGCTGTTCCTTTACTTATTCCATTGGGTGATGAAGGCTGTAATGGTGAGGGTGGTCAGAGGGATCGGGAGTTGAAAGTCTATCACAGGCAATGCAGGCAAGTTGATCCCGGTCATCGGCAGTCCAGGCCAGCTCTAGTTCCTTCTACGGCTCTAGATCCAGGTATTACAGTCCTAGGGCCCACTGAGACACCTTCCACTGTTGCCACTTCCCCTCCTGCGGATGACCTTGACCTCCCTATTGCCGTCCGTAAAGGGAAATGGCATCGCACCACATCTACAGCTCACTGCATTTCCCAGTTTTTATCCTATGATCACCTATCTCCCTCTTACAGGTCCTATCTCACTTCCATTGCCAATGTCCCTATTCCCAGAATAGTGCAAGAAGCCTTATCAGTTCCAGAGTGGAAAGATGCAATGCAAGTTGAAATGGATGCCCTGTTGAAAAATAACACTTGGGAGCTAGTTGACCTACCCAAAGGAAAGAAGCCAGTTGGATGTAGATGGGTATTTACTGTGAAGCATAATGCTGATGGCTCCATTGAAAGGTACAAAGCCCGGCTGGTTGCAAAGGGGTTCACCCAGACTTATGGTATAGACTACTTGGAGACTTTTGCCTCGGTAGCCAAGATGACCACCATCCGAGTTCTATTATCCCTTGCAGCAAGTTATTCTTGGCCCTTGTTCTAGATGGATGTTAAAAATGCTTTTCTGAATGGAGACTTACAGGAAGAGATCTACATGCAGTTGCCTCCTGGATTCTATGATACAGAGACAGGTAAGAAGGTTTGCCAACTGAATAAGGCATTGTATGGATTAAAGCAGTTACCTAGAGCTTGGTTTGATAGATTCAGACTAGCCCTTGGAAAATTCGGTTATGTACAGGCCCAACCAGATCATACACTGTTCATTAAAAGGGTGGACTCCTCTTTGACCTTGTTTGCTGTATATGTGGATGATATTGTAGTGACAGGAAATAATAGTAGTGAGATTGAGTCCCTCAAATAGCTCCTTCATCAAGAGTTTGAGGTGAAAGATCTTGGTGCACTACGGTACTTTTTGGGTATTGATGTTGCTAGATCTAAACAAGGGATCTTTATCTCTCAGAGAAAATATGTTCTAGATCTGTTGGCGGAAACTGGAAAGTTAGGTGTCGAGCCTGTTGATACACCCATTGAACTGAATCACAAGATCAGTGCAGAGGGCGGGGAGCCTCTTGAAGACAAAGTTATGTTCCAACGGTTGGTTGGAAAGCTCCTATATCTCTGCCTCACTCGGCCAGATATCAGTTATGTAGTTAGTGTTGTCAGCCAGTACATGCATTCCCCTAGAACTGCTCATCTTCTTGCGGCAGAGAGAATATTAGCATACTTGAAGAGATGCCCGGGTAGGGGTATACTGTTCAAGAACGATAATCACATGAAGGTGGAGGTCTATACAGATGCTGATTGGGCTGGGAGTGCTGATGACAGGAGGTCTACCTCTGGATATTGTGCCCTTGTGGGAGGTAACCTTGTCTCTTGGAGGAGTAAGAAACAAAGTGTTGTTTCCCGCTCTAGTGCTGAAGCTGAATAGAGGTCAATGGCTAACGGAGTGGCTGAAATTCTATGGCTGAGATCACTACTTGAAGAGTTGGGTATTGATTATGAGAAGCCCTTGATGCTGTATTGTGATAATCAGGCGGCTATTAATATAGCTCACAATCCGGTGCAGCATGACAGAACTAAGCATATCGAAGTTGATCGACATTTTGTCCGAGAGAGGGTCTCATCACAGGAAGTGTGTCTCCTGTATATCACATCCAACATGCAGCTCGCAGATATCCTAACCAAGGCTGTACCAAGGAAGAAGTTAGAGGCAGACCTATCCAAGCTAGGAATGATAAATATCTATTCCCAACTTGAGGGGGAGTGTAGAGAACACTGATGTGGGCCCCACAGCTGTGGTCCCCACTGTGTTCGTAGGACAGTATGTGCAATTATTTGTTTCAGTCATGTTAGTGTTAGTTGGTGGTCAGCTTGTTATTTATTTCAGTTTGTTATTTGCTTTATTTGTCATGTAAGTATTAAGGGCAGATCTGTCCTTTCCTCTATGTACTGAACATAACCTATAAATACTAAGAGAGTGGCGGCGGCAGATCAATTGGAGAATCTGTCCCTCCTTTCAAATCTTTGTGTTCTCCTGTTCTTCTCCTCTCTTTTCTTATTTTCCTTACTTTTCTTCTACCTTTTCTAATCTGAAATCCATTAGGATTCAAGGCTGATTGTAGTCTTGATCGCCTACTTGAACCATTTCCTTCCTTTTTTATTTCTTTGGTCAGTGGAAGTGTTTCTTTTGTGTGATAATAGCTTGTTTAGAGATGGTAGTGCCAATTAGAATTTCCATGTCTGTTTATATTACCATAATTGCAAATTGCTTAGATCAGTTTGTTTCGAAACTCCCATGTCAATGTTTTCAAACCAGATCAGACCAGATGAAATTGGTTGAATCAGAATGGATGCATTTCCAGTCCAATGAGAACTGTGGATAAACTGGAAAATTTGAGGTTGAACTGCTGGTTGAAATGGAAAAAACATTCCCCCTTTCTGTTTTGATGTCTGGTCCAGTTTCAAGCCATTGGTCTTATCCAGATATATGGTTAGTCCAAGAGTTGCCTCCAAATAAGTGGTCAATATTGGTCAATGGTGGGGGAGGGGGGAGGGGGCAGTTGCATGGATGACATTCAAACTTAGTTCCTTATCATCTCACTGGACTACATTTTTCATCTATTACCTCTTTTCATTCAAAAAGTGGTTGTCTTATAGTAGAAATGGAATTCATTTTCAGGTGAAGGGATTTGTCACTAAAATGGAGGAATGTATGGGGGCCTGTGATTGCATTATTACAAAGGTAAATCTGTCGTGGATTTACTTGTTCTTCTCTTTTGAAAAATTTTCATATTTTTAGTTATATTTGTAATATGGCATCTGCAGGCGGGACCTGGGACTATTGCAGAAGCAATGATACGGGGCCTCCCCATAATTCTCAATGATTATATTGCTGGACAGGTAAGTTTGTTGGTTTTACTCTTATATTTTCTTGGGCTCTACTTGGAATGTGGGAATGGATTTCAAACTGGATTGCAATCTAATTCCTGTCATTCAAATGTCAACTTCCACTTGGTTATTTCAGTTCCAGTAATATGCAGAATTCAAAGACTAAAAATATGTATTTTGCCTAATTCATCCCCTCTGCAGAAATGGGCTCAAACTATGGAACATGTAGACTTGTGGCCTTGTGGAATTTATCCCCCCCCAATTCCACTGTCTATTCCAATTCTGCTCTGATCCAAGTGCAACCATAGTTCCAAACATCATGTTTTGGCTAGCTTTAATTGTACAAATTTATACTCTGATTGCTAGTAAGTTTTTACCTTCCATTCAAATCATAATTTCTTTCAAGGGAAAATCCTCACTCATAGATCACAGAGTCACAGTGATAGATAGGTCTAGATGTCTTTAAAGACCTAAAGCAAAATAGATCAATGCTTACCAAGGAAATTGTGAGAGTTGGCCACAAGATGTATGAGTTGGCACCATTGCAAAAAATACCAAATGCAAATATTTGCTCAAATTTGTTCCTTTTAATCCAAATTGTGGGTTTTAAGTAGAGATTTTATACTATCTCCAAAGAGTCTAATAGACTCGTATGCATATGTGAGACTTCAAAATAAACTCATGCTTAAAAGAAAATCTGCCTTAATTTCAATGATATACTTTTGAATTTTGACACATTACAACTTTACAAAGGCAACCATCATATATACAAAAAGAGAATAAAAAGAAGATAGAAAACCTTAATGGGTTCTTTTGTTGGCTTCTGTTGCCATATAACAAAATTCTATGTTAAAAAAAAGATAAGAGTCTTATTTTCACCGGTGATCTGAAATTAGGGGCGGTTGACCCAAAGCATTTTACACCGCTTAAGGCTTGGACCTTCGAGCTGGGCCCATTGAAATTTTAACAACCAACCCAAGCTTGAAGAAGTTGCACCCCTATCTGAAATAGCTGCCAGTTTTCACTGCTTTGCCTACAGCTAGAACTGTAAACAGACCAGATTTGGACTGGATTTAGATATTTTGTGATCTGATCCAGTTACCTAGTTTACAATATCAAGGTTCCATCTGAACAGGGTTGAATTGAATTTATATATGTTTTATCTTCAATCAAATCTCTTTCACAAAACTTGAATCTACAACTTCTTAGTTAAAAAACACAGTTAGTTGGATGCAGGTTACATACACCAATTTGTTAATTATGTATTTGTTTAATCTTATGGGATACAATTAATGTGGATTGGAATTTGATACAATTATAGACAGATTTACCATTACTTTTTGGATTAGTAGGTTTATATCTGAATCAATGATCCAATCCATTTGATAGCCCTATGGGTAGTGCATAGCATTTCATAGATTGATTCTTATTACAGTTAGCAGCCATTGCTTGGTAGATGGTAAAATCCTGGATGACAAGTCTGAGAAGGCTTGTTTCCAAGTCTGAGAGTAGCCACTTTATGCAGGTTAGGTCTATATCCAGGTCCACCCTTCCCAAGACCCCAGATAGCTGGGACAAACATTAAGTAATGACCTTGTGGCCTTATTATAGTTATTGATGGAGTGATTGTGCAAATCTAAGCTCATTCAGGAGGCCAATATTCTTTTAGAAGTTAGATTCTCTAATAGAAACTGTTCCTGAAGGTTCCCCTAAACATGGATGGACCTAGACTGTTAAAGGAACATTAGTGAAAGTTTGACTTGAATGAACCTCCAAGATGGCTGCTGAACCACGACATTCTTTTTAAGAACTGGATAGAGAGGAGATGACCTCACAATATATACTTTATCTACAAACTAGATTTGTTAACCCCTTTCAAATTCCTATAAATTGACAATGAAGATGCTCGAGACCATTCACTATGAGTTGGTAACTTTTACCCTCAAAATTTCATTTATTCTCTTTGCCCAAGATGACTCCACAAGACAATGGTATCTTGAAGTGCATACACAAAGCAAACTTGAACTGATCCTACAATATCTTCCTTTATCTTCTCTAGCATTGCACCATCAATGTATGGTTGTTTTCTAGAGCCTTCAACTGATCAAATTTCTTATATCCCTGTTTGCGTCACTATTCTATTACAAATTTCTTGTCCCTGTCTCAACAACTTAAAATTCTGCAAATTAAGTGCATTAAAAACTGAGATGATAATAGCAAAAAGTTCAACCTCTTGTTGGTTTGTTCTGGAATAACAACACACTGGGGATTTGGAAATATGGAAATCTTATTAGGGAAGATAGAAAACTGGCTTGAGAGAAGAATGGAAAATATGGAAATCTCCTTTCTTGCTTGAGAGAGAAGAGAGTCCTTCCATCCTATAGTTTTTGAGGCCACTCTTTCGTTAGTGTGATTGAACAATTGACACTTCCGAAATTTTGAACCTTGATAAAAAGAAGAAGAAGGTGAGAAAGATGGGAGAGGAGAGGAAGTACAAGCTGGCGGGGAAATGGAGACTGGAGTTGATCATTGAAGCCAAATCTTTCCTGTTTGAGCAGGGAAGGACAAAGGGGAAGGCTCACTTGAAAATCAGAGAAGGGAGCAGGGCGACGATTCTCCTACCAGAGGAGGCCTGTGTGTGGTTGAAAGGTTTTGTAGATGGAACTGTCAATTCCTTACGGGAAGAAGGTTGGAGAAACTCGTTGACCTGTGAGAACAAGAGATTCGAATCTGTGCTAAAAAGGAATGGAAAAGGGTGGTTCATAATGGTTTTCAAACTCTTTGGTAGTAACAAAAGGCAAGTGTTGTGTATTCCAGAAGGCCTGAAGCGGAGAGGGTGGGCTTCCTTCGCTTTTAATCTTCAGGCTTTTCTCTTGGAGGTTGAAGGGAGAGTGGAAGAAGCCCCTTGCTTGAAGGATTGTCATCTTTCTGTCCTGTGTAATCAGGTGCCCTGCTTTAAGCATTACCCTGGAGTTTTGGTGTCCAGCTCGATTGTCCTCCGACGAGTAGCTTTGGAAGAAGGGAGTGGGAGCTGGGAGAAGAGGGTGGTCCTAGTGGCAGACAAGGTGATAGAAGATTGGATGAAAGTTTTAGAAGTAATTGCAGAGAGGTTGGTATTAGATGAAGATGTAATGCTGCTGCCTTTTGCTGAAAAGAAAGCTTTATTAGATATTGGAGATAAGAAATTGATCTTCATTACTTTCCTTGTAGAAGGAAGTTTGATTCAAGCCCAGAATTGGGCTCCAGATTGCAACGAAGTTGAATCTAGAGCCGGCAGCTTCTTGATTAAACTTCTTGGTCTTCCTTTCAACCTTTGGAATGATCAAATACTGAGGAAAATTGTTAGAGCGTTGGGTGGAGATCTGTTGGAGGTTGACTTAAGAAACCTGAGAGCTGTGGAACTTAAGGTTGTTGGGATCAAGCCGGAGAACTTGCCGCGGGCCTTCGAAGTTCTCTCAGAAGGTGCTTGGTACAAGGTCTGGTTAGCTTCAGAAGATGAAGCCTTGCTTTGGGGAAGACGAACAGAGGTTGAAGGAACTGATGAGTTTGCAGGTTGGTGTACACGTGGCCTTCAGGGGCTGGCCGGAAAGCCTGATGTGTGTGGGCGAAATACAGAGGAAGGGGAACCGTTGCAGGGGTGCCCCAAGTCTCGAAGCTTTCCCCTTAAGGCTTCTAATTCAAATTTTTTTGAAGAGGGGTTGTTTAAAGAGGGTGGCCCGTCCTATGCTGACGTGGCTAAAATGGGAAAGAGTCGTTTGTTCTCAAAGTCTTTCTCTGAACCGGCTTTAAGGAAGGTTGGGCTGGACGGGTCAGTGGGTGAGCCTTCACTTGGTTTTAAAAGCCCACGTGACAACTTAAGTCATCACGTGGGGCGGGGCAGGCTTGGGGCGATGATAGATGGAAACATTCATCTATCATCGTCCAGGTCTCACCCTCTCGACTGTGGAGGGGCTAAGTTGGCGAGCAAAGTAGGACGCCGTCCTCTGTGCTGGGTTCGACGGACAACCGGCGACGCGCAAAAACACAACATTTCTGATCGCCCGAACCCACGCTATTCGAGAGGTAGAATAGAAGAGAAGGAAGAGGCTGACCAAGGTCGGATAAGCTATGACTCAGATTCTGAATATGATGAAAGTTCGGAAGCCTGTGGGAGTTTAGGCAGTGCGATAGATGAAGCTCTATCTAAAGATCAGAACAGGGATCCTTTTAGCTTGGATTGTTTGTTCTTAGGGGATTCGGTGGGGGAAGGAAAGGAGGAGGGGGAGGAGCGGGTGAATGATCTTAACCCAAATCTGGCTGAGCCCCCCCTAGTTCTAGTGCTTTGCAAGAGGCCGAAAAGGAGGTAGCTCGGGTCTTCTCAGAGCTGAACAACGATACCTCACAGAGAGGTACATACTTGGGTACAGAAAGGGGTCATTGTGTTGATACAACGACAGGGATTTTCTTCCCCCAACTCTGGGAGACAGAGTGCTCTAATTTCTCAAAAAAGAAAGTGACTACCACTCCTTCGCCTTTGCTCTCTCCTCACTTCTCTGCCTTAGGTAAATCCCTCAACTCTATCAATATAGTTTTGGATATTGATGAGCGCTCTGTGTCTCTTGTTCCAGATTCTCTTCCCAACGAAGAGTCGGAAGCCCTTGGTCTGAAAGCCACGGTGCGTCTACAAGGGGGGGAAGTGGGTGAGGAAACTTGCAGAGAGACAATAATATGGGAAATCTTAGAAAGCCTTTTGGGTGAAGTGGAAAGGAAGGAATTGCAGAGAGGGAGCCTGGAGGGGACAGAAAGGGCTGTAGTTAGAGGTAATGTGAGAAGGAACAAGAAGTTTCCTAGGAGTGAGGAGAGTGTATCTTTAGAAAAAGAGGAAACTAATGGGGAAGAGTCAGTTGCAGAGTTTGTGAAAAAGTTGGGGTGCAAGCTAAAGAACCCGAATGATCTAAAAGCCTACATGCAAAAAAAAGAGGACAGCAAGTTGAAGTTTAGAAGGCTTAGTGAAGTGGAGAGGTTAAAAAAAGATATTGAGGGGGACAAGAAGTTTGAAGTGAAAGGGATTAGAAGAAAATGGTCTAAATAGATCTTGGAGTAGTTAGGGTTAAGGCCAAGAGTTTTCAATGAGAATCCTAAGTTGGAATGTGAGGGGGTTGGGCAGCATTAGGAAGAGAGCAACAATTAAAGAGGTAATTAAGAAGTTTAATCCGGATGTGGTAATGATTCAGGAGTCCAAAAGAATGGATTTTGATTGCAGATGGGCATGGAGTGTGTGGAGTTCTAGGGGTATAAAGTAGGTGGCTGCTCCTTCGTGGGGTTCCTTAGGAGGGATTGTGACCCTGTGGAAAGAAGAGATACTCTTAGCTGTGGAGGAGCTAATTGGAGATCATTCTGTCTCCCTAAAGTTCAGACAGGTGGATGATGGATATGAAAATGTGTATGGCCCCAATGACTATAGGTAAAGGGAGAAATTATGGGAAGAATTGAGTGACATTAGAGGCCTCTGGGATGGACCTTGGTGTGTGGGAGGGGATTTTAATGTAGTGAGATTTATGGAGGAAACCAACAACCCCAGACAGAGAGTGACAACAAGTATGAGGAAGTTCAACCAATTTGTGGACTCTTTTGAACTCAAAGAACTAACTTCACTTGGTCCAACCTTCAATCAAGGCCAATTTGCTCTAAGTTGGACAGATTTTTGTTTTCAACAGATTGGGAGGAACATTGGGGCAACATTACTTCTAGGGCTCTCCCTAGACTTACTTTAGACCATTGGCCTATAGTGTTGGTCAAGGAGGAAATAAGAGGAGTAGGGCCTACCCCTTTCAATTGAAAATATGTGGTTGACTCATTTGGGTTTCATTGAGAAGATCAGAGAGTGGTGGGAGCAAGCTAATCCGGTAGTTGATTGGGAAGGAATGAGGTTCCACAAGAAACTCCAATACTTAAAATCACAATTAAAGGAGTGGAATAGGCTGGAGTTTGGAAGATTAGAAGAGAGAAAACAAGTTTTGGTGGAGCAAATCGAGGATTTGGACCTGAAGGAAGAGAGAGACCCCTTTGGAGAGGAAGAAAGGAAGTTGAGATGGGTTTTGAGGAAGCAGATGGAGGACATCTTGGTTAAGGAGGAAATCGGTTGGAGGCAAAAATCCAGGTGTAAGTGGCTAAAGGAGGGAGACAGAAACACAAGGTTTTTCCTTTCAGTGGCAAATGGAAAGAGAAAGAAGAATTTCATCTCTAATTTGGAAGTTGATGGAGCAGTTTTGTCCCACCTGGCTGAAATTGCAGAGGCTCTAGTAAACCACTTCAAATCTATTTTTAGAAGGCCTATGAATGAGAGAGTGTGGTTGGAGGGTTTGGATAGGCCGACTCTAAGTGCAGAGAAGAGAGAGTGGTTAGAAAAAAGGTTTGATATGGAGGAGGTAAAGGAAGCAGTATTCTCTTTGGATAGGATAAAAGCTCCGGGTCCAGATGGGTTCACAATGGCCTTTTACCAGGATTGTTGGGATATTTTGGAGAATGATCTTAGTTCAGTTTTTGAGGAGTTCCACAGGAGGGCGTAATAAACCCGGGCTTGAACTCAAATTTCATTGCCTTAGTCCCAAAGAAAAAAGATGCTTCTCAACCTAAGGATTTTAGACCTATTAGTCTGGTGACTAGCTTGTACAAAATCATTGCAAAGGTGCTGTCTCAGGATAAAGAAGGTGCTCCCCTCTATTATTGCACCCAACCAAGGTGCTTTTGTGGCGGGAAGGCTTTTGACTTGGTTGATTGGTCTTTCTTGATGGAGGTGTTAAGGAGTTTTGGTTTTGGTGACAGATGGTGTAAGTGGATCTGGGGTTGTGTTAGGACTTGCCATTATTCTATCCTGCTGAACGGGACTGTGGTTGACTTCTTTCCTGCGTTGAGAGGTCTAAGACAAGGAGATCCTCTTTCCCCTTTTCTTTTCACCCTGATTGTTGATGTGCTTGGGCGATTGATCCATAGAGCAGACTCGAAGAATCTGATAAGAGGGTGGAGAGTAGGAAGGGAAGAGGCTCCCTTAATTCTTCTACAATTTGCAGATGATACTATCCTTTTCTGTGAAGGAGGGAACTTCAATTGGATCCAGAATCTTAAGTTGACAATACAACTTTTTGAGCAGATATCTAACCTCAAGGTAAACTTCGATAAGAGTTGTGTGGCGGGAGTGAATGTAAACGAAAGAGACCTAAGGGATTTTGCAGGTGAGCTAGGTTGTGCAATTACGGACTGGCCCCTGACATATTTGGGCCTCCCTTTAGGAGATAATCCTAAGAGTATTAGCTTTTGGGCTCTGGTAGTGGAGAGGTTTGAGAAGAGGCTAGCGGCCTGGAAGAGAAATTATCTTTCTTTAGGTGGAAGAGTCTCTCTCATTAGGTCTACCCTAGCTAACCTACCTATCTATTATCTGTTAGTGTTTAAGATCCCCTTAAAGGTTTCAAATCTTTTGGAAAAATTAATAAGGAACTTTCTCTGGGAGCCTGGAGAGGAGAAGAGAGATCATAGGGTGAATTGGGAGGTGGTCTCTAGGTGTAAAAAGCTAGGAGGTCTTGGGATTGGTAATTTCAAGAAAAGGAATATGGCTCTACTGGGGAAGTGGTTGTGGAGGTTCTCTTTGGAAAGGGATAAATTGTGGACTAAGATTGTGGCTAGGATTCATGGGCTGGAAGACAATGGCTGGGATCCTGGAATCTTGGCAAGGGCTTCAGCTGCTTCTCCTTGGAAATCCATCCACAATCTGCTTCCAGTTTTCTCCCCTTGGATCAGGTATGGTCTAAATTCTGGTAACTGAATAAATTCCTGGGAACAGCTTTGGGTCGGGGATTCTCCTCTGAAAGACCAGTTTTCTTCATTGTATGCTCTTTTAGACTTGAAAAATGAACCCATATCTTCTTTCTTGGTCCCTTCAGCCTCCACTTCTGGCTTTGGATGGAACCTTGGCCTGCGTAGGGCAATTAGGGATACAGACTTGGATAGCTTGGTAGCTCTGCTAGCCTCCCTTGAGGGTGTCTTCCTAAACCTTGCTAAGGAAGACACCAAATTTTGGACCCTTTCTAGCTCTGGTACCTTTTCTTGTGCTTCATTCTTTGAAACCTTAACTCAGCCTCCTATTCCCTTGGGGTTGTCCTTTCCAATTAAGGAAATTTGGAGCAGGCCTATTCCTCCTCGGGTTGGTTTTTTTTGTTGGGAAATTTTCCTGGAAAGAATTAACACTTTAGACTTAGTTCAGAGAAAGAGACCCAACTATTGTCTACTTCCTAATAGATGTGCTCTTTGTAAAGCTGATGGGGAATCTGACTACCACCTCATGGTCTCTTGTAAGGTTGCTAAAACTGTTTGGGAGTGGGTTTTCTCCCGTTTTGGGTGTTCTTGGTATCCTCTGGAGATAGTCCAAGGTTTGTTTTTTCCTTCTTTTTTCAGTTGGCCTAAGAAGTGAGGGAAGACTGTGGAGGTGTATTAGGGCAGCGGTATGCTGGTCTTTGTGGGAAGAAAGAAACTCACGCATTTTTTCTGACAAGGAAAGGACTTTGGAAGATTTGTTAGATCAAATCCTTTTAAGAGCTGTCCACTGGCTAAAATCTTTGGAGTTGTTTTCAGATTTTCCTATGGATGACTTGCTAAGAAACTGGAAAGAGATTGCTTCCACTGCTAGATGCAAGAGGACTCTTTGTCCGTTCTGGTCCCCTCCCCCCTCGGGCTTTATAAAGCTGAATTTTGATGGCAGCAGCGCAAGGAATCCATGGCCCTCTGGGATTGGAGGAGTCTTCAGGAATGAGGAAGGGATTGTTACTGCTTTATTCTCTGGTCCTATTGGAGAAGGTGACTCTCTTAGGGCTGAGATCCTTGCAGCGCTTGAAGGTATTCGAAGAGCAAAGGAATTAAATATTAGCCGCTTGATTCTGGAAGGTGATTCGAAGGTGGTGGTTAGTTGGTTGAAGACAGAGCACAGTGGTTTGTGGAACTTTAACAATGAAAAAAAACAGTTCTTATGGCTGGGTAGGGACATTGAGATTCAGTACAACTGGGTGAAAAGGAGTGCCAATTCATTTGCGGATGGGTTGGCCAAGCAAGGAGTGAATAGGGAGGCTGTTTTTTTGGGCTAGTTTTTAATATTTTTCTTTGCATTCCCTGTGTTTTCTGTTTTTGGGGAGCTAAGTTATTTTATCTCCCCCTTTGTATACTTATTCCCTCTCTTCTCTTAATTTAATGAAAATGATGTTATTGATAAAAAAAAAAAAAGGTTCAACCTCTTCTAAATTTCACTTGTACTAGACTGTTGTGGGTTCTAATCCTACCTGTCAAAACCATTTAAAATACTGGAAATTTCAAATAAGCAACCTTGGTTTCCTAAGGAGCATACTTTCCTGTAAAGAACCACCGGTTAGAACTTAAACCAATAAACTAAGAAAGATGTTCGTAGAAATAAATCAAGTAGGTTCATATGCACAATATATTTATTTCCGGTATCATATGCATGATATATCTCGGTTAGACTTCCGATATGTTTTTCCTGCTAAATTTGAGCATATTCTGATTTGCTTTTAACATTGCAGGAAGCGGGAAACGTGCCCTATGTGGTGGAAAATGGATGTGGAAAGTTCTCAAAATCGCCAAAACGAATAGCCAATATTGTTGCTCAATGGTTTGGTCCAAAGACTGATGAGCTTAAGGCCATGTCTCAGAATGCATTAAAGCTGGCAAAGCCAGATGCAGTTTTTAAGATTGTTCATGATCTTCATGATTTGGTGAGTCCAAGGAGTTTGCTTGTATCCCAGTATTCTTGTACGGCATAATTTTCTTCTGCGATCAATTTTGCTGGTTCTTTTTTTTTTTTTGTAAAATGTTTTTTTGATGAATCTTTTCTTCTTCTTCTTCTTCTTATTATTTTTTTTTTGTAAAATGTTGTGGCCAAAATAAATCACCATGGTTCCTTGGCATTTTCTCTCTACTCATCTCCTGACCTGATCTTTGAAGTTTATTCTGCTTTGTACAACTGAAACCCAAGTACCCAACCTATCATCCTTGCAAGTTGCAATTTTGCAATTTCCCATTGCTTGAAACTGATACGAGCCTTTACAGGAGCCCTGGGGTTACAAATCACTTATAAACCTGCTGACGTGGCCATCATCCTAATCGTCATAAAGAATGAATATCAAAGGCTGCAAACTGTTATAACAGTCATTACAGTAATCATCGTTGCACATTATCGTGACCCATGATTGTAATCATTAGGCTTGATTGACAGTTGTATCGGCTTCCCATATATAATCAATCAATACTGAAATAAAGGCATTGGACGATTAAACTCATTTTCTTCTTCTTCGGTGATCTTTGTGATTGTTAAAACCCTCTTTGAGCGGTGCTTCAGCACCACAGCTCGAGGTCAGATACAAACTTGTTCCGGCAATGGGAAGGGTTTGTATCAGAAACATCAGTAATTATTAATTACCTCATTAAACCGTAAAATTCAAATAAAATGTAAACCATAAATGAAAACACTTGAATGAAGAAGGTAAACCATTGTCTTCTGTTGCACGTTTCTGTGCAGTTTGTCAGCGGAATTACTCTTAAAAAGTGAATTGGGTTCTTAAAGTGGGATAGGGCTACAAGTTGGGCCGGGTTAGGTCGGGTTGAGGCCAACCCTAGCCCCACCTTAAGTTTTAAACCCCCAACCCTAACCCTAACCCTAACCCAACCTGACTTATTCAACCCTTACCCTAGCTAAATTCCTTCAACCTTAACACAATCCGAAGCCAGCTTTGGGTTGGGCCCAACCCAACCTTCCTTTCATCCCTTAAAATCTTGTAAAACTTCTTAATCTCACATATTAACTAAACTTTCACTACATATATTAAACCTATGTTTTATTAGTATTTGTTGATATTTTTATTGGTTTTCTAAGTACAAAATTAAAAAAAAAAGTGTTTGAAATGACTACAGTTTATTATAAGTTATGATTTATAATAAAGAGGAGATAAAGAATAAAATATTCAAAAAACATAAAATATGTTATTAAGGTTTTGGTATTTTCAATTAGGATTAAGTGAAGTGATTATCTTAAAAGAAATAAATGATAGTATGTGGTGGGGGCCATATAACTATCGTGCATTTAAACAAATCAATGTATGATCAAGGTTCAAAGTATCGATACGTATCGTATTGGGAGCTTTCCGATATGCCCCTACAGAGGGTGTATTGGGGTTTCGACCAGTTCAAGAGGTGGACGGACCTTAAACCGGCCCCTCTGAATTGGATTTAAAAGAACTAAAAAAAAAAAAAAACTATTGATACTGTCCGATATGCCTCTACCGGGTGTATACAACTTGTTTGGGTTCTTGGCCTGGCCTGGGATGTTTTTTAGGGCCGAAGTTTCTTTGTTTGTCTAGGGTGTGTACCTGGGGAACTCTCCTCATCCTTTTGATGTATACAACTTGTATGCCTTTTTTTCTTTAATATACTTCACCACTTTTCAAGAAAAGATAATATTCTTGTTATCTCAACAAATCAAGAGCAACCTATCATGTAAAAGATGTAGACAGATACACCTTTACTGGCTACAATATGAGGAGTCTTGTTTGCGTATCATCGAACAAAGTTCACCCCTCTAGGTGGATATGATATGAGTTAGCCATCATGGTGGAATGTTGTGACCCACCAACAAGAGAATAAGAGATTACTATTTTTTTTTTCCACATCAACTTCAATATCAATACAAGATAACTGTAATTGTTGTAACAATGAAATGCCATGACACACAGTTGGAGCTTCATCAATATCCAAGCTGCTGCTACGTTTGATGGGATTAGCTCTTGCCAAACTAAGGTACCCTTAATGGTGTCGAAGTACCAAACCAATTGGACCAATAATCAGATTTAAAAGCCGCATCTACAACTATTTTTCAGGGATGCAACAGCAACAATTAGCTTAAGCCAAGCAGTGGGATGACTAACAATCGTGGAAGCAGTACTCATCTAGCAACAAAACATCCATCATCATCTGACTTTCACAATAATAAAGGTATGATCAAATTGTACATGCTCAAACAATTGAGTGTGTTTGAAATACAATATATGCTTCATGATAATTGCACCCCTTAAAAGCCATCCATCGGCAAAAGTGTAGGCTGCAATATCTCTACACCACCGCACAACAATATATAAGCTCTTTGACATTATTAAGAGGCTACACCGTAAGTCTCAAATAAAGCCATGAACCTACCTAACCAGGCCGCTTGGGCATCAAGGCAATACAGTAATAATGTAACACGTGAAGAAGAGTTCCATCAGCACTATTGACACAATGGGAAACATGGATTAATGCGCAACCAGTGTTTTTATTACTACATCAAAGGCGGGATTGATGGAAATAGTTCTTCCACCAAATGCATTTTATCTCCACCCATGTGTTGGCCTCCTGGAGTAAAAGATGTAAGGGTCCGATTGGACCAAGCAATTCCCCATCCTTGGAGAGATATTTCCAGAAGTTCCAATTCAAAAATAAGGTTACAAAATTCACAAGAACCTTTCTAGTAGTAGTAGTAACCTTGGAGGAACTAGGGCCTTGGCATCAATCACCACAGATTCGTTCAAAGTCTCCAATATGCAAAGGGAAGATTACCATGAAGCAGTCGTGATTTTTAAATTCAACCAATAATGATTTCTCTTATGTTTTAAAAACTGGCCATACCCAAAACCAGGCATCGAAGGATGTTTGGTAGGATAAGAGGAAATCTCGAGGAAAGCATACATGTTGGCTTATAGCAAAAGGTGACATCTATTCCAGATTTCCAAAATAAAGCTACTCCTTTGGCTTGGCCTTTATGAGGAATAATGTAAGAGTTAGCATATATAAAGCCTTCTCAAACAGAATTTTGGTTTCACAAAGAAAGATAAAATCTAAGCTGTATTTGGAAACCAAATTCTGGAATCACTTAAAACTACCTTGGGGTAGTTACCCGCTCGATTGTTTCAGCTCAAGCTTTAAAATGTTAGTTTGTGAGATGGCTATGGCATATAAACTCTTGTATATTCTTCACTATCTTTTACCTTGATTGCATACATATGATCATCAGAACATTTGAAAAATATTCAACTTGCTCAAAAACTTTAGATATATGACAATGGTACAAGTGTATCAATTACACAGTTGATTTAGCTGTTGAGACATTGGATAAAGACAAATTAATGTTATTTATTTATTTTTGAAAGAGTAAAAGCTACTTCGAAGTATAAATGGTATTTCATGCTTGATTGGACTGAGCAAACTGAAAACTAAGGCATTAAGATTGTTTTCAAAAAAGAATTCAAATATTATAAAAATCATTATGGCCCATCCATACAAAAAGTTTGTAACTTCCAACCAAAAATGAAATTTCCAATTATTTTGTGAAAGAATTAACTTAATACTTAATTTATTGTTCCATTAAAAACCATCTCCACAATGAACCTTAATACTCTTCCCATAAATTCACTTGGTTGTGCTTGAATATAAGAGTCCAACTTCTCATAAACCTTCCTATGGTATTCCCAAAGTATACCCTACAACATTATAACCAACACCAATGGGTGTGTTATGAGTTAACATGCAATAGATATATGCTACATGCATAGAAGAAATATGGTATTTTGATTAATTTAAATCTAATAGCATAATATTGTGCTTAGGATGCAAAACTAGCTTATTAGTACTAGGCAAATATTATATAGTATCTTAGTGTAAAAATGGGAGCCATTGCATAGTGTATTGGTAAAGCTTCAGTCTAGCTAGAACTATGAAAATGTAAGTTCATGTCTAAGAGCCAGCCACTTTGTGCATAAAAATAATGCTAAAGGTTGGGTGGCGGGCTTCTTATCCCGATACTAAAATGGAATCCTAACCAATTACCATTATACAGTTGCACTATACACGTCACAATACTAAGAAAAGAATCAGCTTAGTTGGGTTTCAAGGTCTATTTTGTGTTGATTGAAATGTTTTAGAATAAAACAAAGATGGTGTGCCGGAGATCATTATTGGAAATAAAAATTGGCACAAAAATGATCATACGTTTTTCTAAATTATGTTTTGTAGTGCTCGGGAGAACGAATTTTTTTATGTTCTTTCTCACTCGGCCTCTAAATCAATGTTTCTAAAAAGGAATGGAGATGAACATTACTTGGAAGGAATGAAGAGAGGTGAAAAAAAAGCTTGTTGGGAAGATTGGTGAATACGTTTGAGGAATAGAAAGTTATTGCGGTTATTAGGGAAAGAAAATGTTCAAAGACGTAATAGAGTACTCTTAGCTAAAAAGGGGAATGTGGCTACATATTTGTAGTTCTATAAGACATTCAAAAATATAGGTTGCATCGAGCAGCCAATGTATTTTGTTTTACATTTAGTGTGTGTTTTCTTCCGTGGACGTTTTATGATAGGTGTTTATTAAAACGCCATCATAATATTGCCAAATCAGCATTTTTCTCATCATATTCATCTGTACGATTGATATTTACAAAAGTGAGTATTGATTTATGTGCACATCAATCATTGGGGGAAGACTCATTTTAATGCTTCCCCCAATGGTTGAGCATTTATTCACTAAAACGCTAATGTGGTGCCTAGTTGTCAATAAACGGTTTATTAAGTACTCTAAGTTTTGAAGACAAATCAAGTACAAACATTTATTTGATTAACAGAGGGGTTGCATCTGCCCCCCATGGATTTTCCCCCCAAAAATGTCCCACAAAACCAGAACGTGACACGTGTCATGAAACATTCACACTAGGCGAGATGCATGTGAAAACAATTTGATGCCGTTTCCAACACCCGCATTAATGAAACACACACCCAAATGGGTTTCTTCTCCCATTCTTCTCCATTCACTTCAAACTAAAAACCCTGAAACCCTTGATTTCGCACGCTTTCATAATCCACCCACCGATCGAGTTTCGTCGGCTGACAGATACTGGTAGGAGTTAAGTAGTCTGTAATGTAAGTTTTTCTCATTTCTTTTTTTTTTTGTTTTTTGTTTTTTCTCATTTGTTTTTTAACATTCACAGATCTAAACCCGCCAGAGTGGGAGCCCCCTGACGCCGCTTTACACCCCCTTCGATGACCCACCGGTCGATGCCAATGACCATACTGACAGGAGGTAAGTCTTTTGTAAACCACAAGGAAACAAAGCTTTAATAGCTGACAATAAGACAATCATAGTACTTGGAACTTACATTACAGACTACTTAATTCCTGTCGTCGACCGGCGGAACTTGATTGGTGGGTGGGCTATGAAAGCGTGTGAAATCAAGGGTTTCAGTTCGAAGTGAATGGAGAAGAATGGGAGAAGAAACCCATTTGGGCGCATGTTTCATTAACAGGGTGTTGGAAATGACATCGAATTGCTTTCGCACGTGTCTTGCCTAGTGCGCGTGTTTCATGACATGCGTCATGTTCCGATTTTATGGAACATTTTGGGGGAAAAATCCTTGGGGGCAGATGCGAACCCATAAACAAAAAGCTATACCAAACACATACTTAATGCTTGGGAGTTCTCCATGTAATGTTGAGGGATGCCACATGGCTACCTATATGTAGAAGGGTTGGTATGGGGGAATGGAGTAAGGAGAGACAGTTAAGAAGGAAGCAAGAAGGAGGGTTTAGAGAAAGGAGAGGCATGTTGATGTAGATTGATTTGCGTTATATATAAGTACTAGCGGGGACTCATGCAATACATGGGATTTATTAAGCGAAAGCTAAGTAATAGAAACACATAAGAGTATATAATTGTTTTATACTTTAACATTTTTAATAATTAATAATTACTTATATTTTATATATTACTTTTAATATTTTTTACAATATAATAATAATAATAATAATAATAATAATAATAATAATAATAATAATAATAATAATAATAATTAATTTCATCTAGGGTTCATCAAATCGATGAAACTCGATTGGTTTTGGTCGGTTTTCTAATATTTTCGATTGGTTTTGGTTCAACAACTTCCCAATCCAACCAGGTTGGGTCTTTTGGTTTGGCAATTTGTAAACTGACCAAAACTGAACTTACTTGACCATAAATATATATTAATATTTTAAATTTTAAATATAATTTTTTAATATATAAAAATGAGAAAATTCTCGTACTTATTAGTCTAAAGACTAAACTATTTTATACCATAAACTTAATTTTTAAAGTTTAAATCTTTTCAATCGATTGATCAAACCGAAAGTCAACCCACACCGATACAAAATCGAGTTGGACAGTTTTCACTAATGGTAAGTTAGTTTTGAGTGACCAACTCCCTAACCTAACCAAGTTGATTTGGTTAGCCAAATAGTCTGCAACTGAACCAAACCACCCCATGAACACTCCTAATTTTAAGTAAATTAATAGACTAATCTCCAATAGATAACAATTGTTTAATCTCCAATAACTATTGACAATTTATAACAAAGATACACAATTATTGGAAATAAATTTATAATTAAAATACAATAAATAACTAATATAAATACAATAATTATAAAAATATAATAAATATTAAATTAGTCAATAAATAGTGTAATCTCAAAAAATACTTGAACCTATAATATATATTAATCAATAAATTATAATAAGAATACATAATTACTGAAAATAAATTTATAATAAAAATAAAATAAATACAATAAGTACAATAAATTAAATTTAAAAAATTAAATAAGAATAGTTTAATCTCTAATAACTTTTGAAAATTTTCTGTTAAATAACACAATAAAAATAAATTTATACACAATTAATGAAAATACATTTATCACAAAAAACAATAAATAATTACTAAAAATACAATAAATATAAATTTTATTATTTATAAATATATAAAAAATATAGATTAAATTTTTAATATTATTTAATACAATTGTTAGTTGATATACCTGAAATTAGTTATTTACAATATTATTTAGTTATTTAAATAATATCATTATTTAATTTTTTAAAATATTAATTATTTGTTGAATTTAATAATCTGAAAAAACTAAAATGTTTACTATTGAATTCATAATTTCATTATTAATTTGTAAATATTAAATTATTATTAATTTGAATATTATGAATTCTATTATAATTATTTTTCTAATTTTAAGAAATTTTTAAATTTATTACATAATTTCATTGTTTTAACTATTTAAAATTTACTTATGTTAAATATTTTATTGTTTTTAGTTATTTGAATATTTAAATAATACATTAAATATTTAAAGTTTTTCGTTAAATACTTTGTTATATAATTATTTAGCTATTTTTAGAATTTTGTTATTTCAGATATTTAGTCATTTAAATATTTAAATAATGTTTTGTCTTTTAGTGTTAGATTTTCATTATTTGAATATCATTTAAACTGAATAATCCATAAAATTATAATTTATATTGTTAGTACATAATTTTGTAAAAATATAAAATTATTAATAATATAAATAGTATTAAATCTATTATAATGAAATTTTTTGTTTTAATAAATATGTAATTTTGTTAAAATATTTAAGTAATTATTGAAATTTTAATTCTTACTTTCTTTAATTATAACAGTATGCATTGTATCAAACTTATCACAAGGTGCCAATTGGCTAGTTGGTAAGGCCTTTGGTTGGTTGTAACTTGTAAGAGAGATTTGGGACCAATTAAATCCCGTCTTTGTATTTGGGGGATGGGTTACCACTTACCATGGCCCGATGGGTTGTGCATCCCATGAAAAGAAAAAAGAAATACTATCAACCGTACCAGCATAGATGCCACTAGACCTGTTCATGGGCCGGGTGGCCCGACAGGCCGGCCTGACCCCCGGACGGGCTTGAACATGCTTATAGGCCCGCGGGCTTAAATTTGGGCCAAAAATCCCGGCCCACAATAAATTTGAGTCAAAATAGCCCGGCCCGACCTAATATTAAACTTAAATTTAGTTATGTGATTATGTCCATTTGAATAATTTTTTTTTATTTAAGAATGTAAAATTGTATTTTAAAATATAAAAGAAAGGGAAAAATACCATCTTGTAGGCCCATTGTTCATTTAAATAGAACAAAAAATACTATTTGAATTTTTAATTCTAATTTGAATAGGGAAATTTGTTTTTTTTTAAATTAGGTCGGGCTTCGAGCTCGGGCTCAGGTTTCGGGCTTTTTACCAGGGCCGGGCTCGGGCCCAAGTTATAAGCCCGTTGGTCAGGCCGGGCTCGGGCTCAGGCCTAGTATCTTTTCATTAGTGACAAGTGAAAGCCCGGCCCGAGCCCGGCCCATGAACAGGTCTAGATGCCACCATTCTAAGTGTTTTTTTCCAAGAAAACAATTATAACGTTCCGAGTCTAAATAACACCTCATCCTCTTATCTCTAATAACCAGTGAATGACCCCATACTAAGTACAGAGAATCGTTATTAATTATCATTATGAAAATCGTTATTAATTATCATTTTGAATTAATAATGAGAAACATTATCAGCAATTAGTTAATATCAAATTATTATTAGTGAGTTATTATTATTAGTAATTAATAGCTGAAATTAATTAATTAGAAGTCATTAATTATTATTAGTACCCCTCTCTTTCAAAAAGTTGACTCATCATCATTGTCATCATAAATGACAACAACTTGATAAATACATAATTTGATAAAAATAGGGAAATATCATTAATTTATTATTTTATCTTTTGGAAAACTGAATAAAAGAAAAATAAAATGGTTAGCATTGCAAAAGAAAATTTATTTGAACTTTTGCAAAAAAAATTCTTGAACATAAAAAACCAATTATTCAAAAATAAGGTCATTAATCAAAGAGTAATTAAAATTATTCAGTAAATAATAATTTTAAGAAATTAAAATTAATAATTAATTATCTGTCCAAATAGTTTTAAATAATTAAAATTTTCTATTAATTATTAAAAGAAATTATTTTAAGTAATTAATTATTATCAGTGAATAATTATTATTAGTAATTAATAGCTAGAATTAATTAATTAGAAGTAGTTAAATGTAATTAATTAGTAATTAACAATAATTATTATTAGTAATTAATAGTTGTACTTAATTAATTAGAAGGTAAATATTATTAATAATCAATAGCTGGGATTAATTAATTAATTTAGTAGTTAACAGTAATTAATAGCACAATTTCTTTTTTCAAAAAATGATTAAAAGTGGGAGCTTCTCACTTTTCACAACTCTGCATGGTGGTGGGTATAGTCTGGTTTTTTTTTTTTTGAACTATCACTAATAAGAATTTGACATATGTCTAATTCATTTTGTTTATATATTAGAAATTCCCCCAAAATGATATTAGATTAGAACTTCCCCCAAAATGACGGATGGCAGCACGCAGTAACATATCCCATCACAATCGGATGTAGCTGTTAGGAGTTTGTTATGCTGTTTGTTTATTTTATATACGGCCACCAAATTAATGAAGCAAGTTGATCAAAACCCAAAAAATTAAGCATAAGGCTAGGCAGGATGGAGTCGGCAGAAACGTTGTTGGAGATTCTGTTGAGATGTCCCTGCAAATCTCTCTTAAGATTCAAGTGTGTATGCAAATCGTGGTGTTCCATGATCAATGATCCGTATTTCACCTACCGACACCTGCAGAAACGAAAGACAAGACAAGAATCCATGCACTTGATGTTCCTTCATGGTCAGGTAGATGGGTCAGTAGTCCTGTATTTGGTCGATACAAGTAGTTCTACTTCTCCTCATGTATGGCAGCGTACGACCCTCGGATCGTACCGCAATCAAAAGAGTCTTATGATCTTACCATCCGTCAATGGTCTGATATGTATGTACGGAGATTTTATTTTCATTATCAATCCCATCACTAAACAAATTGCAACCTTCCAGCCTCCATGTCCTCGTCCAGATGTTTTAAACCATGAAGTAGCTATTGGCTTTGGATTCGATCCACACACCAAGCAATATAAAATGGTTCATGCCATTTGTAGGAACTACAGGGGAATCTTTGTAAGCGATGAAGATAACCTAATTTACGAATGCCGAGTCTTCACTCTGGGTGGTGGTTCTTCTACTACTTGTTCATGGAGAAGGATCAATCCTCCCAGTTATCCTCTGCGTGACATGAATTCTGTCTATTTGGATGGAAAGATATATTGGATTGGTGATTCTCGACGCTGCAGCAGATTTTATCCGCTAAATGATTTGATGGTTGTTTTCTTTGATGTTGGAAATGAAACGTTTGGAGATTTTCAACCTCCAACTCTGACTTCTGGCCTCATGTACTCAAAGTGCTTGGTGGTGTTGAAAGACAAGTTGTGTTTTGTGGAACTCTGTGTGAATCAGTTAGATATATGGATGATGGAAGATTGCAACAAGCATACCTGGACCAAAGAGTATGCCATCATCGGCTTGGAGAGGTATGATATTGCTCCGGAGGTACCTAGCCCTTGGATGTCCAGATTGAAGTGGACGGCATTCCCCATGTACATTCAAGAGGAAGATGACATTGTATTTTATATATTCCCTCCCACGGAAATTGTATCTTATAATATCAAGAATAACAAGGTGTCTACACTTTTGAGGCTGAGGGGATGTCCTGCCGGTGAAGGTCAAATCGTGCATTTCAGGGAGAGTTTGGTCCGTTTTTGATTGTATATATCCTTTTCTTCATGTCTATCTATTATCTATTATGAGTTTGATCATGAATCAAGATCCTCCTTCTCCTTCTCCGTCAAACTACTTTGGCCTGATCCCTCGTCACAGGGTATGTAGGCAGCCCCTCTGAGGTCCAACCAATACTTCCTCTCTTTCTTCTCCTTTTCTCTTTACCATTGCATCCAGCCAAATCGTCATGCTTTTAGGATATAAACCATTACCTCCATGAGCTTACAATTTCAAACACCACCTTCAATGTTTGGTTATTGTCCTACTTATTTTCTTCATTTTTAAGGTGATTATTATCAATTGATTGAACATTATCATTGTTAGATAGTGTGTATGCACTCAACTTCAGCTAATGTATTGTACACACTTTTCTTATGAATAAAAGAACGGTTCTTTCATGTGTTATTAGGTTTTTCTAATAAATCCCCTTAATTCATTTTAGAATTGTGTATGACACAACATAATTGTCATAACATGGACTTAAATCTTCACAACCAATTGATACACTTAGGGAAGTCTATCCTAACATGATTGTCATACTCACACTACTCAAGGTGGTAGAGAAATGGGTTTCAACTGCTAGGGTTGTGAACTAAGTTGTGAGAATGAATGTTTACAAGAAACATTGAATTAGACCAAACCTAGAATGTTTTTAGACTTTTTGATAGGTCGAACAACTAGGTGTTGTTTTTAATCCCTAGAGTTGACCTTGATATTAGATTGAGTATTGGACTTGTATGTCTTTGATATGATAACTGGTGCAATCCTTCTGGGATCAAATACCTAAGTATGTTAGCACATTTGAGGATGGTATGCCGATTAATGATCAATGTGATAGTTTATACTACTATGTTAAGAAATAGAGTATAGTTTATAGAGAGTCCTGAATCTACCATAATAGAATTATCTGAATCATTAATGAATGGTGTTGGAAGTTTGCATCATATGTCATAAAGACAAAGAGAGAAAAAGTATTTCCCTTAATGTGGTGTCAAGCATTATTAGCAAATCAGAGATTAATTCCAAGTGATTAATTGGTTTGTATTGAATTGATTATAACATAATGGATTGCACCAATAGACTTGGGTCTTAGGATGGTAAGGTCCCAATTAGTTTTAAGTGTTTAGACACTTAATGAGCTTGATAACTTAAGCTCATAACAGTTATTATCAAATTAGCCTTGTAGACTAATTAAATAATTAATTAGGCCCACTTAATTTACATAAAGCATGTGACATTTGGGCTCTCCCATTAAGTTATGGGTCCCATGCCATACAAGTTGTAATCTCCTAACTGGTTGAGTATTTTCTAGAATTATTAAAATGCTAATAGATAACTAAAAGTATCATATGAAAATCACAGATAGATAAAAGAGAGGGCTCTTGTATCCTTCCATGGTCTATAAATAAAGAGTGGTAGGTGGGGATCCAAAAGTGCAAGTTCTCTCCACTGAAATCGGTATAGCTTTATGATAACTTTTTAGCTAAGGTTTTTAACCCCATTCGACCTAACCTATTAGCCAATAACTCGTGTGAAAGGTCGAACTTTGTTGTTGTAAATTTTGGAAAAGAAATCCAATACCGCAAACACATCCAGTTGCACTATCTTCAACTAGTTACAATGATTCAGGAAGATTCAAAACATTTGATATTTCTTGGTCCAAGAACCCAAACAATTAGAGGAGAAAAGCCAGTTTCCTCTCCTGTGTGGATTCAGCATTAGGGTATCTATAATTTATTTGGAAATTCTAACTCTCTAATTGCTGGAGCTTTGCATAATATGATTATTAAATGATCATCTTTCAGTCATCTTCCAATCACTATGATTCTAGATTCCTCCCTCTCTCTTGCTCTTTGACTCTATCTCTTTCTTTCTCTCTTTAGTTTTATTTTTTCGTTGTTTCATAGTTTTCATACATTTTTTTTTCTATTTCAGGGTTTTAGGTTAGATCATCAAACATATGAGACCATGATGGAAGGTTTTTAGATCAAATTATTGAACACTTGACACCACAAACATTAATTGGTCATTGTTATTAGATGCAAGTTAATTAGCCTTTAGAAACTCAACTGGCATGTTCATGTTTTGAAAATTTTGCTATATTTGTTAGCACCCAATTTTTGCTCGGTCCCTTCACCCTACATTTTTGTACCCTCCTCTTAGACCTTAAAAACTTAGAAATACAACCAGATCAACTTGAGACTTTCCAACATCCAAAATGCCTTCCTTTGACACAATCCACAAGAAAAATAACAACATTGAGATCAACATCAACATTCGATCAGACACCATCCCCAGACTAGAAAAACTACAACTTAGTTACACATCAATATTCCTGACTAAACTGCAAAGATCCATCGTTCGTCATACCAACTTCCTTTCTAACGGCCTCCGATCTATGCAACATTCAAACTCCAACTTCTCAAAAACAAATCCAGCATGCCCATCACCTCAAGACCACTAGGAAGCAATCAACTAGTGAATCTCATCACAAATCTACGATGATCAACCGTAAAAACATCAAGATCCCATTCGGATGGCCCAGATTGACCATATATTTCTCAGGTCAGAACCATCCACTTGATTGCTCACCCTAATCCGTGCCTACCTACCAAATTGTAGCTCAAAATTCCCTCGCTTAACCCCCATCAAGCCTAGATCCTATTCCAACAAATCTCATTAATTAGAGCCTACCATCCATCATCCCAATTTCACATGATAAATCAGACCTTACCATTATGTTCAGAGACCAAAAAAACCCTAGCATGTCAAATCTCATGACCAAACACCTCCCTTTGACCGTTGAAAAAGTAAGATTCCATTTTGAACCCTTTCGTTGATTGGAAAACACAAGCTAAGACCATGATCTGAAGCAATCAATCCACACCTCTGATCAAAGATCCATCACTTCCATTTGATTTAGAACGTTCAAAAGTTCCAACCCACCAAATTTCATCCCAAAATTCCCCCGTTTGACCCTTCATCAAACAAATATTCTGTTTCAGCAAGCTCGTTGATCCGAACTTGTCAGCCATAGATCTCAATCATCCTGACCCCATTTGTCTGATCAGACCTCACCACTGTGTTCATAGAACCAAAAAAACCCAGGACACCAAATGTCATGACCAGATTCATCTATTTGGCCATTAAACTAGAAAGATACCATTTCGACGCACTAGATTAAATTGCTACGTCATCTGTCCCAACCTAAAGTCTCAAAAGGGTGAAAATGATGTCAGACCCATTCTTGACCCATTAAAACACTTGTACCAATCAAACAGAGCTTAATAGACCCAAAAAGCTTTAAATACCAAATAGACCCCTACTTAAAGCTAAGAAAAAACAACCACATTTAAAAGTTCATCAAATTTATGTTTAGCCACTGTTAGCCCCAAATACAATACTGCAACGCCTGGCATGTCCAAATCTCCCATTGGACGCACAAAACTCGTAAAAATCACCCCCAAATCGAATAAAATGTTTAACCAAACAAGAAAGCTTGACTAGACACCTATTTCTTTGAGGAATCTTTACCTATTTCAGTGAAAAAACTTTGCTCAGTCACAGACACTGTAGCTGAGCTAATTTCAGACCCATTTCCTTCAATTTTCTCTATAAATAGAGGCCCAGCTCGAGCTTGGGGGGAGGACCTGAGAGGCAACCTGAGGAAGGGATAGAAGAGAGAAAACCTGAGGGAGTCTCCTAGAGAGAGAGAAAGAGAAAAAGGGAGCTTTCACCCAACCCATACTACCTCTTGTTCACCTGAAACTCGGAAGTAATCTAAACCCCATATTTCAAATTCGCCTCATCCATTTTCAAGCAGAAGTTGCTGCAACCGAAAGCACTCCCTAGCTCAAGAACCCATTCAAACTTTGTTCTACCTCATTTCGATTTGTTGGAAAACTCCTGTCAAGGCACATATGAAAGGTAAGTTTTTTTTTTAGTTTTTCTAAGTTACTTGAGGTTCTGAAATGTTGGAGAACCATTGCTTGCAATTTCTTCTTGATAGAGAGTAGAGACAGATAGGCAAGGGTCTTAGGGAAATTAGTATCTAAGACCCGATAACATCACCTCAAAATCGGTCTTAGGAGGAGTTGAAATCATGTTCCTCCAGATTTAAGAAAATCTTGCAACCATTTCTGTTTTCTTTGAAAGAAATTGAGCCTGGATAACTCCCGTGTTGGGTTGCAATAGCAGCTTGGAGAGAGGGGTGCCTAACACCCTCCCTCTCTCAATCCTTTGGACCCGAAATCTCTCGGTTGTGTGCCTTTTCCATGGAGGACGGAGTCACTATCAAAGGCCTAAACCGACTCTATTCAAACCCAAAAATGAGGGCCCATTTCTTCTAAAAAAATGGGTGGCAACTCCAACTCTTTGAGCCGGTCATGAGCTTCTCGGATCTCACAATAGTGTAGATTTTCATAATGAATTTTTCACTAAATCAAATTTGAGCAAGATTCAAATCGGATATATGATAATTATATCACATCGAATTTGAGCTAGAATTATGTGCAACTTAGCAAGTAGAGAGCGAAGCCAAATGATCTCTGAAGTGGAAGGGACAATACTCCTATACTTGGACTCCATGTTGGAGTGAGAAATAGTGGACTTGGATAAGGTCCAAGATAAATGTAGAAGCCAATATGAAACATCTTGTCATCTAGACAACCAACCTAGTCAGCATTTGAGAAGGTCGAAAGATGGAACAAGGAAGAGGAGGTGAAAGTAAAACCAAGATCAATTGTTCCCTTCAGATATCATAGGACACGCTTAAGAGTGTGGAGGTGATCTCAAGTGGGTTCATGTAAGAATTGCATAACTTATTCGTTGTTAATAGATTTCAGGATGTGTAATTGTGAAGTACTGAAGTACTACAGTTTGTCCATATTCTATGGGATTGGCAAGTGGACAACCAGCAACCTTGGAGAGGGAGGAACTAGCAGCCATAGGAGTGGTAACTAGCTTGTCAAAGGTGGGGGTGTAAATGGATCAAATTTGAATCGAATTAGGCAATATCCAAATTATTCAAATCTGATTAGAAAACCCGATATCCAAATTCAATTTGATATTCGACGGATATTGAAAATTAATATTTAAATTCAAATTCAATTAAATATTTAAATATTTGATTTCATTCGAATTCAACCAATTAATTATTTTAAGTAATTAATAAATATATAAAATAAATGTTTTATTTATATAAAGTATATAAATTTATAAATTATTTATAAAATTTAATTATTTTATATGTAAATTATATAAAATATTTAAATATTATATATATTATATATAAGAATTAAATAATTAGTCAAATTCAAATATTTATCGAATCGAATAAGGTCATATCTGAATTCGAATCCGATTAACTATTCGATATGATTAAGATATCCGAATTCGATCGATTAGATATTCAAATTATCTGAATTTGATTCGATTATGCTAAAACTCAAATTCGAAATCGGATTTTCAAATACCATTGACACCCCTGGTCAGAGGCCGTTTGCATATTATGGAGCAACTATGTAATGTATTTGTGCTAAAAAAAGTGAAGTGAATTGCTAGTATGAAAAACTTCAATCCCAAGAAAGTATTGAAGGGATCGCAAATCCTTGAAGGAGAAAGCACATCTAGAGAGGAAACGAGAGAAAAGACATTAGCAGAATCGGACCTTGTGACAATTATGTCATCAATGTAGATGAGAATCGAACAAGTGTAGCCTCGAGTGAAGAACATCATACAAATAAAGAGGAATTAGAAATAAAGCTAAAATCTCAAAGGAAGCCATTGAGCTTTTGAAACCATGTGTGGCTACTCGAACATTGTACCAAGATACAATGTAGGAAGATGTTAGGATTTACCCCGCACATTCCCAGTTTAACCAGCCCTTCACCAATTTTTTGATGATGATATTTTGTAATTTTTGGGCTTAAAAAAAAAAGAAAACAACCAATACCCCAAGCAAGGCAACTAGAAAGAAGAATTAGCAACAATTCTAACTACTAGCTATTAAAATATGTGATCCAAAAATGCATGAACAAGGATCATATATATACATGGAGAAATAGAAAAAAAAAATTGAATTTGTTAGGTAAATGCACTATTAAACTCCTAAATGCAAAATGGAAAGAAATGACTTATCATTATGATCGGGATTAAATCTGAAGAGAAATGCATGTTGAATCATGTATGAATTTCATTATAGAAGCTGATGGGTGATTAGAATAGGTCAAAGATGATAGATTTTGACTAATGCAAAAACTCTGGAATGTGGCCCAATACTTATGCCCGAACAGTGAGAGACTCCATGATTCATGAGCTGGCCGAAGTCCAAATTAAAGCAAAGGGATTATTTGAAGAAAAACAAATTCTGTCTATCAAAACAATGAAAAATAAAATAAAATAAAAAATTTCATAAGTATGTAAAAAAATGCTTAGGAGTTAGGGTATTAATTCTAGTGTTATGTAGTTTAAATATATGGTTCTAACTTTAACAAAAATGAAAGAGAGCCTTCTACTAAAACGAACAACTAGACAGAGGACACCGAATGTCTCAACATAGAGAGCTCAGAGCTAATAAGCTTCCTACTTTTGAAAAATGATGGTTTAATAAGACAAAACTACAAATTGAAAAATTAACTAAACAAGAAATGTTGAGCTTGGTCAATTTCCAAAACTACATTGGGGCCCACTTAGAATCTTAACAACAAGAGTCATATTTATCTATTAATATAAAGGCAAGGATTAACAAGTGCCCGTCTTGCTACTTTATTGTGTGATGAGGATGCATGAAATAAGAAACTAAAGACAAGATGAATTAGCTAAAAATCAATGAATCTAATTTCAACTAGTTATCATTCTGGATTTTTCTGTAACACTCTTTCGAACTTGAAGCTTCACTCCGCAACTATCACACACCCTACGAGACAAATTGAAACAACTCCAGGACTCGAAGCTTTTCTTCAAGGGGCCTATGACTCAGATCTGGAGACGTGTGAGGGAGAGTGGTGAGAGTGGGGTTATAGAGGTGGGTTCTATCATGACTAAAGGTTCAGTTTGGAAAGAGTATAAATGTAAATTTGTAGAGTGTGAGCCAAAAATATAGTTTTCAAAATTGGATCGGGCCGGAAAAATTGGGAACCGGTTACTCTGTTTTCCCCAAAAATCGGATTTTCCTCTAAAACCGTTGATTTTGGTCAGCAAACTGCTGAACCAGGTGGTTAATCATTCAAACGGTTTTGACCATTTTTCATTTTGTTTGAAAAATGAAAACGATTAATCATTCAAACGGTTAATCATTCAGAACGGGCCGAACGTTCAGTTCGAACGATTAAACCGTTCGACCCAATAATTGAACCCCTGACCATGGCCAAAAATAACAATACCATGGATGATTTGGAGGAAACTGGCTAGCTGGACACAATCTTTCTTGGGCAACAATGGGGTATGCTAGTTGGACACAATCTTTCTTTAGATATAAGAATATTGGACTTGTGGATTAACAGTAACAGTCTTCACTTCACCCAAGCCTTCCCTCTTATTGGGCCTGAAGTATAAGCCCAACCTGACCTATGTAAACGCATGCATTGGGCTACAATAATTATTGATATGTTGTCCATATAATTTAAGGAGTACACACACTTAGCAAGTCAAACTAATGGAAACATATATAGGGCAACATAGAGGATGGCTGGCTAAATTGCTTCAACAATCAATGGAGATCTTTCCACTTTACTTTTCCCTCTTTTCTTCTTTTAATTGATAGAAAGGAGGTTAATGGTTAGTTGTTAGAGGATGTAGAGTTGTAGACAGGATGTGTACTAGGTAAGGACCCCTTACATTACAGGCTTGAATGTGCATGTGCATGGTCATTGTTAGATGAAAAGTATAAACCATGTTATTATTAATGTGAAGATGAAAATCTTTGGCAAGGACAGCTCAGGCCTATATATCATTCAATTGGCCGGCAGCTCAGTTGAGGACTCTCTACCTCTAATTAATTAAGCTGATCTAGGAAACCATATCTTTGTGTAGAGAGGATGAGAGTAACTGATTGAACAGATCCAACTTTGAATAAATAAAGGGAAATGAAATTCAGAAAGAATATCTCTCTTAAAAAGGGAATAATCTTCATATATATTACCTCTTTTTGGTTGATTTTAAATTTATTGAAACTCAACAAATAAAAATTGAAAAGAAAATTATGCTAATTACTTGTGTTAGCTTTGAAAAATAGATTATATTCAACCATTAATCACATTAGGAATATATGTATCATATTTTTCTTTTTGTATTTTTGTAGGTTATTTTGTACCCGTACAGAAAGAAAAGCTAAGAATCATTCAAATGAACTCATCTTAAAATACATGATCTTCAAAGTTGGGAATGGGAAATATATTGTACCCTAGAATCTGTTTTTCCTATGGTTTTTAAACCATGATGGTTGGCCCGTTTGGCTCGAAAACCGTCTAGACAATCGGTTTTGTTTTATCCCAAATCTATCATTGACCAGAAACTGTTGAATCAGTCAACGATCCTCCCTACAAGGGGCTGCCCCACAATGTCCCACAGCACATCCCTGCCGTGTATTGAAAATATCTCCCGATAATAGTATCAGAATCGATGTTATCATCATCGGAAGATGTTCTCAATACATAGTGAGAATGTACTATGGGACGTTGTGAGGCGGCCCCTTGTGTGTAGGAGATGTGAACTCGAAATATAAACGCTAAAACCTTATGGACACAGGGTTTTAGTCTTTTTAGAGGATAAGAGCATTGCCAAATGCCAAGACAAACCCCATCCTTTGACAATAAAAGTCAACTATCAACTCTAACGTGTGGGCAGCAGGAATGGGCCAAAGACCTCCTCGGCTCCTCCTACAAATCTTCATTTCCTTGCATTCTCTTCGTAAATGCCTTTCTGTTATTCTCATAGCCCAAGTTTTTATCTTCACATCAATGCTTTAATGAATATAAATATGTGCATTGGAAGAGCTTTTACTTTCAAATCACGAGTCCATAGACTGAAAGTGAAGGCCTAGCCCATCTTCAATGGATCAAGGCACTAGCCACTAGGCTCTTAATTAAAAGAAACTTGTTAAAAAGCAATGAATCTTATCAAAGAATTCGGACAGTATCTTCCAAGTTTTAATACACCATGTTGGCCCAGTATCTTCCTGTTTCCACAGAGAATTCGGACGAGGGTTGTTCAGCGATTCTCCGAAAACATTGGGGTCCGACTGCAATTACCGAAGAATACCGGTTGCCCTCATTCCCTAGATTCAGACAAGATGGCCTCAGCCCTTTACAGAAATAAAATGGGTGTGTTTGTCAATGGGCTGGGTCAGCGTAAATCGGGACAGACTCGCATGTAGGGCTGTCAATAGATCGGGTCTATGGATAATGGTTTTGATTTCATGATTTTGTTTAGATTAATAATTATATTGGATCCGTTCTAGTTTTTGACTATCCTGAATTGCTTAAGACTATCATCAACAATCTTAGTTTCACATAAAAACAAAAAATCAGGATACCATTACAAGTCTGATCCCTAAGACCTCCAACTGCGGCATATCAGTTACACCCATGTAGTTTCAGCCAAGGTTCTAAATATCGATACATCCAATATGTTGGTAGGGGTGTATTAGGTGATACTGATACTTTAACCGGTTCAAGGGATGGTTTAAGGTTCCTCCACTCTCTGAACCGGTCAAAACCTTAATACACTCTCTGTAAGGATATATCGGGATACTCCCAAAATGATATATATCGATACTTTGAACATTGATTCCAACTACAAATTCTTATAAAACACCTCGTGGTTGTTTAGGGCCAGCCACCTCTGCCCTTAATTCCAACAAAAAAAACGCGAGTTTCAAACATATCAATTTCCTTCCCCTCAATCCCCCAGGAAAACTACAGACAGAAAAACAAGAACAAAATAAAGACACAAAATAGACTATACAAAAGAATAACAATCAAACGAAAATACTACACAAAAGAAATAAATAGTACTATAGCCACCATAGTTACAAACACTATCCTTGAAAAAATACCAACTATACTACATACTCAAACCATTACCCAATTCCTGGATCCGAATACCCTAATCCACCCTTTGCCTCTTACCTAACAACAAAGACTTTCCATGCAAACTCTTCAAAGTAGTTTCCAAATTTGCCTCCAAGTCTTTATCAAAATTTTCTGTCACATTATCAAACCCATCATCAAAATGCTCTAAACCCCCACCACCACATCAAACTACCACCATCATCAGAACAATCCAAAAAATCTCTAGAAGGTACCAAACTAATATCAGTGTACTACCTTGAATTCTGACCCAATGCAATCCCACTTCCAGAATCAGATGCCACAATCATCATTCACCAAATTCATCTCCAATGAATTACATAATAATAGACTTACGCCATTTCTCTCTGGAAACAAGCTCTATTTGGAGTCAAGGACCTGGAAAGTTCATAGTTTGTTTGACAATTAAAGAAACTATCCATATTAGAGGATTCAAAACAAAATGGCTTATTATAGTTTCTTGAAAGATGACCAATCCAATCACAAATGTAACAGACAGGAGGCAAGTGTTCACATCTAAACACTGCCCACAAAGTCGGCACAACAAAAGCTCCACATTTTAAAGGTTGGTCTACAGAGATACCGACCTTTAATATAATAACCACTATTCTAAACATGATACGCATGACCAATCCTACTCTCAGTCATCAGCCCTATTTCATTACCAAACAAATCATGAATCTAGACCCTCACATTTGCCTCCTTTAAGGTGATAGATGGCATAGCACTACCAAAAGACCAATCATGCAAAAGGACCCATTGCTAAATATATAGTAACATGGTCAAAACAACTTGAGCCCCTAAACAAAGCTCAAAAGTGACCTTTCTACAAAGTAGAGGGTGTCAATTGGACAGGATTTGGTCCAATCCGATCCAGTTCAAATTGATTTTGGACTGGAAAACCGGCCCACTGACACTCTTACTACAAAGGGAGTATCATCACACCTTCCTCCGATGATATCCAAATGGCATGCAAGGCCTCAAAAGGAATCACCAACTTAGGGAAGACTCAACCAATTTACATAGTACCGCAACTTATCAAATCTCTACCTTGTATCTACTGCATCAACTCCATAATCCTTACCCCCTCTGAAACCACTCCCTCAAAAGCATAGTACAAGTCTTGCATGCATAGTATCCATTCCAAAACAACCAATAGAAATAACGAAGAGAACAAAAGAAAGAAACCAACTTCAAATAGTAAGAAAAGTTCAAAAAGCAAAAACAGAAGACAAAAAGAAAAGAAAAAAGCAAAATAAAAAGGGACAGAAGAGAAAGAAAACAACAAGAAATTCCACCACCCAGGGGATAAAAGACCCATCGGGGAAACCAATCAACCAACAAATAAAAGCAGACACCTTACAAACCAAAAATAGCCTTTACCCAGGGTCAGAATTTTTAGGCCCCTTTTTTGTCATTTTTTAACATTGATAAACAACCCTCTTTTAAGTCAGCAGATGGCATTCCTCTTTAATTTTGATGGTGACCCAATTTGGTGGCTTTTGCAGCGAAAACATATGATGCCTGATTCAAAATTCTAAGTAGATTCAATTTTTTGTTATTATGCATGTTTGTTTTGTTTAGTTGAAGTTCTTTTAATGTTTGCATCCTGCTTTGAGGGTGTAATGACCTTTTCTTTGTTATTAAAATATTATAATTCTTGTCTTATGATAAATAATACTTTGCATGTATATTTTAGTTTTGTTCTTTTATTCATGTTTGTACATAACTTGGGAGGACATTTGGAAAGTGATTTTAGGAAGATCTTCCAAAAGTTCAAGACCTTAAAAGATCGATGAGCTTTCATAGATATATCTTCAAAGACCAAAAACCATTTGATTACAATTTTTTTCAATAATCTCAAAGCTAGAAGGACAAAAGACCGTTTTGTAAGCATATTTATAAGCTCCTCTTACATACATGTAAAATGTCATGTGTTGGACAAAGTAACATATTCAAACATATAAATAGGACTCATGGGTCCCAGTTATACATTTACCTATACAAAATATTAAGGTAAGACCTACTCTTGCATTTTCCTATACAAGATATCAATGTAGTCCCCATCTATACATTAAGATATGCGGTTATCACTTATGGGCGGCCTACTCACACGTTCCTATACAAATAAATCAATGTAACTATTTTTAACAAATAACAAACACTATTTCAATACCTGCAACTAATTTAACATGAATAATTCTTTTTGACAAATAATTCAATACAAACAATCTAATACATGTCTTCAAATAAAAACACAACACATCTGAAGAAAAAATACTAATTATGTTGCCCACCTTCTAATGTTCTTTGACTGAGGGCAAATAACTCTCAAGTAGTAATGTTTTACCATTCAAAACATGATTTCATTTTGCACTAGTTTCATCTATCTACATGCTTGGAACTAACATCAAGTGTTTTTTGGAAAAAAAAAATTGTGGAGCATTCTCTCCTCACCTTCAATTGGTGTTTTTGGTACAAAGAAATCATTTCATTATTTATCTTATGTACGTGACAACCTAATGAAGTTGTGTAACACAAAATATATAAAAACAATTCGTATTTTTTTATGCATTAAATATGATGGCATCAACTTCAAAATTAAAAATCTGGTTTTTAAGACACCAAAGCAACACTCTATAACATTTCTTAACAAAGAATTTACATAGTTGAATTTTTCTTCAATAGTTTAGAATGACTACTTCTTTCCATGAAGTCTTTTAAGTGATACCTCTCAAAACAGCAAGGGAATAAGAACCCAGACATGGTTGTATATCTTGAACCAACCTTGTACTTAGACTTTAAATCTTGAATCTTATTGTTAAAGGCCTTTGTATTAAACTTCAAACCAAGTTTAGTAAAAAAGAAAGGCATTTTTAGCTTCATTCCATGCACTTGCCTTCAAACACCTTACAATCATCCTGTCTTTTTGGACTTGTTCAATCAACAAATCTATGAAAATGCTTTCTTGGTTTAAAGTCTAATTTGCTTAAATAATTGGTGCATTAGTAGACATCTACAATGGTATCATTCACATACCAATAAAAAAAAATAATGATTTGCAAGAATCGAAAGGTATAAACAAATAAAATTTGTTCATGCATACTAACATTCATTAAATGGGTGAGGAAACTACACCTGCTACGGTTATGTCCTTGAGTAGGCTAAACCAAGTAGTGGACTAGACCTAGGAATGTTACCACTTTTTAGTGAACCAAGAAAGGAATAAATCAATTTGAATTTATTTTTTGTGAAAAATCAAAACTTATCCAGGTGAGGAGTAATTTTCTAATGCTTACAATTTATAAACTCCACATTAATCTAGAAACATCTCTATCTATAGTACTATTAAAAGTATGAATGAGAGAGTATGGGACTTTTGTTTGATTAAGATACCCCTATTTTTCATTTGATTTCTTTCTAATTGTGAGAGCAAAAAAGGTAATTTGAACTATTACTTTGCACCTCATTTAATTCGATCTCATTATGTCTTTTTATATTTAAGGTATTAACTCTCATTTATCTTTTATTAAATCTTATTATTGACTAAAATACCCTTATTTATTAATTTGATCGCTCTCTAATTATAAGGGTAGGTAATCATGGTTCAAAGTATCGATACGCCTCTGCGTATACACATGGAATTAACTTTTTTTTGTTTTTTATTTCAAATTTTGGTTTTTGGGAGTTAAAAAAGGTGACCCAAAAGATACGATACGATACGCCCCCGTATCGGGTGTATCGTATCGATTTTTTGAACCTTGTAGGAAATATAATTTGAATTACTACTTTTCACCTCATTCAAGTCACTCACATTAAGTCTAACATTTAAGGTATTAACTCATTCTCTTTTGTTGAATCTTATATTTAAGCTATTTTTTATCATCAGTAAATTCTATCAATTGAATCTATATCCAATACTTTTAACAATATAAAACATATGACTTTTAAAATGAAATTGTTCAGAGTAATTTAACCATCTAAGTCAAAAGGGTCAACCCATGATATCATATTTAAATAATAAAACTTTTAAAATAGAAAAAATAAAAAATGAAAATATAGAAAAATGAGAACATCTCTAATATATATTAATCATACTAAAGAAAAATAAGTGTAATAAATAATAATTGTTCTTATTGATGTTAACAATGAAAGACAAATTTTAAAACTAACCCAAAAATGAAATTGTTTTCGTATTTGGTGGCGTGTCAACAATTCAACCTTTTGGGTCAAGTATGTCAACTCTTCATGTCAAAGTTAAATAATAAAATTTAAAAAAACATCAAAACACGAAAAATGAAAAAAATAGAAATATCGATTATATTAACATTATTAAAGAAAAAAATTGTGATAGATAAGAATTTCTTTCATTGGTGATTGAAATGAAATACAAATTAAATTTAAAACCATCTCAAAAATGAAATCGTTTTCCTATTTGGTGGTGTGTCGACAATTCCACCTAAGTGAAATGTGTCAACACTTGATATCATAATTAAATAATAAAAATAAAAAAGAAATAAAGAAAAGAATTATGAAAAAATGCATAAATTTTATAGAAAAATGTGAACACATCTCTAATACTTCATATATATTAGTCATATTAAAGAAAATAAGTAATGAAATAAATAAGAGTTATTTTTATGGATGATGGAAATGAAAGATAAAATTTAAAGCTAACCCAGAAGTGAAATTGTTTTCCTATTTGGTGGCCAAGTCAACAATATAATTCAATTTTTTGTATCAAATGTGTCAACCATTTATGTCATAAATAGATAAAGTATGTGTTTGATTCCGTGGGCGTTTATGGATGGGCCGCTTATTTGTACTTTTTCACTTTAAACATTTCTTGTTTTTGTTGTTTGGCTGGGCATCACTTTAAATGTTTTTTTACTTTTCACCTCAAATAATACCCATTAAAGTGCGTCGCATCAGCATTTGGTTTCAAGAAATGTTGGGGCATTGGGGAAACAATAATTTAACGTTTCCCCAAATGCCCCATGCACAAAAATCAAAGTATTTTAGTTTTCTACCATTTATTTGATAAACGGTGAAATCAGACAGTTGTTTCATATGCAATAAATGCCAATGCCTATGTGGCACTGATGTGGCGGCATTTTTTCAATAAACGCCCACAAAACCAAACATATGCAAAAAAGTTAAAAATATAAAACACTAAAAATTTTGTAGAAAACATTTAGACACATCTTTAAAATCACTAAGAACTATATTTATACACATAAATATAAAAACTTATAGAAAAAGTTTAGAAACATATTATCACTACCATCATCTAATTGCCATGTATAATTTATAAAGCACCTATACATACATTAAAAATATATAATTTCGGTGATAACAAAAATAAATACATAATTTCGGTTGTCTTTTTTTCTTCTTTCCCCCTTTTCGTGTGGGCAGAGCTGATCTTTTACCAACAAAACATGTTCCAACCCTCTACCAACTTCATCTAACACTACACATTTCACTTAAACTGGAACTGGAACCCACCACAAAAGTAGGACCTATGCCATGTATGAGATGTGTGGTATGAAATGATGTTGGTAGAGGGTTGGAACATGTCTTGTTGGCAGGTGATCGGACTCGTATTGGGGGGAGGGTTGGCTGGAGCCACTGAATCCTGTTAAAAAGGGTTGAATTCGGTCCATAATGGAAAAATAATCCGAGCCAATATCCTCTTGGGTCTAACCTAACCGTGAAAAAGGACCAGGCTAGCCAAGTCCTTGGGTTGGTGGGGGCCATGGTAGGTTAATCCTGGTTGAATTGGTATCCCCCAGCCCGATCCAAGACTAGACCTGGGAGGAGTTGGCCAACCTGGATACTGAAAGGTTTAGTTCTGGCCAACAATTACCAGCTAAGAGAGAGAGATGTAGGAGGGAGGGCTGAAGAAGCCCAAATTCTGGGAGAACCCATTTCGGTGTTAATATAATAGGAAGAATAGCACAAATAACAAGCAAAGACAAGAGAGAGAGAGAGAGACTACTCCCAATCCCAAAGCCCCAACGTCTGTCTTTAAAAAGCTCTCCGTTGGAGGGCTTAATCGTCTCTCCAACATATCTTCTTCTCTATTTCATTTCTCCACTGCTAATTAATCTCCGATGGCAAAGATGACACACCAAAATCAGAGAAACACCGCAAACAGCAACAATTGTAATGGTAGCAACACCATACCTGCAACAAAGCTGAAACGAACCAGGAAGAGTGTCCCAAGAGACTCTCCCGCTCAACGTAGCTCAATCTACCGAGGAGTCACGAGGTTGAATTCTGTTCATGGATCATTCAAATTTTCCTTCTTTTCTGATCAATTCTTTACATATTTTTAACTTGTCATTGTTTCAGGCATCGCTGGACGGGTCGATATGAGGCTCATTTGTGGGATAAGAATTGCTGGAGTGAATCTCAAAAGAAGAAAGGAAGACAAGGTTCCTTGATCATCTCCTGTTGCGATTACATTCTTCTCTTTCTCTTCCATGAAATTGAATTAATATATCTCTCTCTCTCTTTTTTTTTTTTTTTTTGCTTTTCCTCCAACTGGGTTTTGTGGCGGATTCGAATGAAATACAGTCTATCTTGGTAAGTACAACATTTTTTCGTGTTAAGTCAAACAAAAACGGTATTAGTTCAAACATTCAGGCGAAAATTTGAAGTTCAAGTGTTCAACCCAAGAACATCCAAAAGGATTTCATGTTTCTGTCTTGAAACATGATATTTGTTGTCTGAACCCAGTTGTGGTTTTGGCTGCTCAGGAGCTTACGACGACGAGGAAGCAGCAGCACATGCTTATGACTCGGCAGCATTGAAGTACTGGGGACAAGACACTGTACTTAATTTTCCGGTGAGTCTATTCTCATTCCTTTAATGTGTTCAGTTCTAATCTTTGGCTCATCCTTCTGAATGAGTCCGGCCGGGTTGGCTGGAGACAAAAGTTAGGGCTGCAACGTGGAGCGGATTAGCTTGAACCAGCCCGAAAATGTTAGGTTTGATCGGGTCGGGTTGAAGTTTGAGTTAGGGTTGAAAAGCATGAATCCAACTTAATTTTAGGTTGGATTAAGGTTGAAACCTTGACCAATATATATATATATATATATATTATATGTCAAAATTTTGAAGTTACATGCAAGGATTTTATCATAGGGAATATTCCGTAACATGGTCTTGTGAAAACAAAAACAATTGTCACATCAGCAAAATTGTACTGTTTTTGTTGATGCTGCAACTGATTTTGTTTTCAAAACAAAACCAATCATATTGTCAAACACCCTCTTAATGGTGCTAAAATAATAACATTTGGCAAAAGGAAGTAGTGAAATGAAGCCAACCTGAATTAAACCTGATCCTAACCCAACATAATGTTTCAAGGTTGGATTTGGGTTAGGCAACTGCTCATTTGGTTAGGGTTGTCTTAATCAGACCTAACCTGAACCAACTTAATGTCATGCTAGTAATGGTTTAATTGAATGTGATTACCACAGTTATCGACATACCAAGAAGAGCTAAAAGAAATGGAAGGCCTGTCCAGAGAAGAATACATCGGATCATTGAGAAGGTAATTTCAACAGTTACTAAAAAGAAATCCAAATTTGCTGAATAACTGAGGTGTTTATATGGATTGAATTTTCAGGAAAAGTAGTGGGTTTTCCAGGGGAGTCTCAAAGTACCGTGGGGTTGCAAGGTAACTATGGAATTAAATGAATAGCAACTAAAATCTATTTAGAAATCCCCTCTAATGTATATGGAAAGTTCCTTCTGTAAAGTTCCAACTTTTCATCAAACTAACAGTGTACTTCACAAGGACTATGGTACCTACTTTACATTCAAAACATAGGACATTTGGCAAGGAACATTTACTCACAGCTTCACATGTTAGGTTTTCTTTCTCTTTTTTATGTTTGTCAATTAAATAGATTTGGAACAGGAGAATTATTCAACCAAACAGCAAGGCCAAAGTACCCCAACCATGCATAATAGCTTCATGACATCAACTACTTCTCTATGGGATTCTGTATTGATAACTGATGTTCACTTTGCAGACATCACCATAATGGAAGATGGGAAGCTCGGATTGGCAGAGTTTTTGGTAACAAATACCTCTACCTTGGGACATTTGGTAATTCCTTCTAAACCCTTTAATTACTTAACAACCTCTCTCTCTCTCTCTCTCTTTCTCTCTCTCTAATCCTATAAGTTAGATTACTTAAAAAGGTTGTCTCTCTACACCCACCCATCCACCCAACAAAACACATATACTGTGTTTGGTTAAGTAGAGCTTTTACTCATTCCACACCCACCCACAAACACAGAAATTGAGCTTAGTTTGGCAATTCTTTCAGCCATCCCACCTTTTTTCTCATTTTGGTAAGCTAGAGCACAACTACCTGATAGACAATACCACATTCCCATAAGAAATAAAAATTGTAGGATGAGAAATTGAATGACTTCTTGACACCCTTTTCTGCAACAACTGAAACAATAGCTGGGACCCAATTTCCTATAGGCCGACCTTGGATGAATTATCCAATGACACGTGTCATATAATATATAGTGCCACTTGTCAAAATGAGAGTCCAATAAGACCATGCCCCATTGCAGCTTTGCTGGTTAATACTTAGTTGGAGACTGGTGATATAAGTAAATTTCTAGTTAGTTGGGAGAGAGATCAACAACTCCCAACGGCTATTTAAAGATTTCAAACTTCCTGCAATAATTTCTGTTCAACCCCCCACCTCCACCGAATCTTCTAGTTAATTGGTATTTTTAATTCCCGAATTACCCCTAACATTTCCCTCTATTTCCCTGCAGCCACCCAAGAGGAAGCAGCAGCTGCATACGATATAGCAGCTATCGAGTACCGGGGACTCAACGCCGTTACCAACTTCGACATCAGCCGTTACATCAAGTGCCTCCGACCCAACCCCGATAACCCGGATAACAACCCAAACCCGAACCTTGACCCTATTCACGAGCTTGGGTCTAGCTTTCTCCACCACCAGGACACCGGCGTGGGCGAGCCGGCCGTTGCTCAGCCGCGACCAACCGGCAGCCCCACCGCCTCGTCGGCACTGGGGCTGTTGCTTCAGTCATCGAAGTTGAAGGAGATGCTCGAGAGGACGTCGACGGCCGACTCCCCGTCTACCCCGCCGGAATCTGAGGCTGACCCGCCTCGGTGCAGTTTTCCAGATGACATACAGACGTACTTCGATTGCCCCGATTCCGGAAGCTACGCCGACCTGGACGACCTTATTATCTTCGACGATCTTGACTCGTTCGTGCCTTCGATCTATGAGTGTGAATTGGATGGTTAGTGGAGAAACTCAGCGATTTATTCTGTCCTTGATGTTTGATTAGGGAACAAAATTAGGGTTTAGAAATCATAAACAGGTTTTGTCTGTAGAAGAAAAGGACGGTTGGACCCGATTAGAAAGAACAAGAGTAAAAACAAGAAAGAGAAATCCTGTTTGCAGGGTTAAGCTTGCCAATTATTGTTTTCTTTTTTGGTAAACAATTCTTGGTTCGTTTTATATACGTATAGACAAATTAGTTTTTTGATGACACATGTCAATTTGAAGTCGTCCCCTTTTAATTTCTCCCATTTTTTTATTTTTACTTCGTTGTTAAATTGCAATTTAGATGTATCTTCCTTATAATTTTTTGGTAAATCTTTTTTAGCTTATAATTTGATTTCCTGTAAATTTACTTGTTACAAAATATAGAATGCACCAAATAAGTACATTTTATAAAGCATAAACTAATGCTCTTAACATGATTGGTTAAGAAATGATGTTTGAAGTTAAAAGGGGCGAGAAGGGTTAGGGTTAGAATTAAAAATAATAAATAAACTAATATTTTACATATTAAAAAAAATAAAAATATATTATGAAAATCAATTATACATATTGAAAAATTATATATAAATTAATATTATAAATACTATAAATAAAAATATTATAATTCTATTTATTTATATTATAAATTAATTAATACAAAAAAATAATATATTTATATTATAAATACAAATATATTAAAAATAACATTTCATTATAAACTCAATTAGGCTCACGAACCACTCAATCTGGGTATTGCAAAGTTCGAAGTCAACTCAACAAACTATTTGACTCAAGTTAAGCAAGACCAAAAAGCAATTACAAGTTTGAGTATTTAGCCAGCCAAGCTCAATTAACTTGCAATAGGTTTGGATCGCTTACACTCCTATCTGACCTCATACGTTGGGCCAAGGCTTGGACGATGCTAATGAGATAGGTTTTAGGAGTGTACTTATTTCCTCCATTTATGACATGGTTTTTAAAAACGAATCGGTGATCGAATTGGTCAGGGGTTTGGTTACCAGTTCGAACGGTCTGATTGTTCAACTCGAATGGTTGGCCCATTCTGACCAAAAAGTAAAAAAATTAAAAAAAAAAATTGGAAAACGGTTAAAACTGTTCGAACGGTTAATCGGTTGGTTCAGCGGTTTGTTTATCAAAATCAATGGTTTTAGGGAAAAAAGCGGTTTTGGGGGAAAACGGAACTGGTCAGGTGACTAGTTCCCAGTTTTTCCAGTTCGACTGTTCGGTCTGATCCAGTTTTGAAAACCATGATTTATGATACTAAGCAATGAGAATGTGACAAGTGTCCTAACTTTTAAGTAGTAAAAGTATCTTTAATATTACAAAAAAAAAAATGGAAAAATCTCTTAAAATACCCCTAAGTTTTAGGAAATAGACTTATTCTACCATTAAATTGTGCCCTAAGTTTTCTGACAACTGACATCACCATTAAATTGTGTCGAAAAAGACAAAATGTTGAAATTACCCTTGAATAAACAATAAAGAGAAAAAAAATCATGGTTTTCAAAATCAGAACAGACCGGACGGTCGGAACGGAAAAACTGGGAACCAGTCATCTATTTTTCCCCAAAACCACTTTTTCCCTCAAAACCCTTGATTTTGGTCAGCAAACCGCTGAACCGACCGATTAACTGTTCGAACCGTTTAAACGGTTTTGACCGTTTTTCAATTTTTTATTTTTTTGTTTTTTTTTTGTCAGAACAGGCCAACCATTCGGGTTGAACAGTCGGAACGTTCAAACCAATAACCGGACCCCTGACCGGTTCGGTCACCGGGTCGATTTTAAAAACCATAGAAAAAACACTAAAATGTCAAAAATGTGAAACGACTCTCTTGCCCTTTTGGTTTGTCACCCAAAAGGGGATTAAATGATTCATTTGGGCTATGTTTTGGCACCTCTGAACATCACCACCTCTCAATCCACTTGAAACCCCAAATCCACGAACCCACTAGCCTAAAAGTAACGAGTGTTGCAACACCCGAAGGTTGTGCGCCATTGAAAGGTAATGTTCCTGGTTACAAGTAAGCAAGTAAAATCATGTTAAACCCTGATGGTGCTCAATCTACTTGGAGAGCTTTGAGTGAGAGCAGTGAGTGGCCTGAACCTTGCAAAAAAGAGGATGTTAGAGAGCCTGGGTTCTGAGCCCAGGTGAGGAGGCTTTGACGGTCAAGTTAGTGCTGAACTGGATGGGTTGATAGATAGTTCCAAGCAAAGAGAGCAAAGAGAGTTAGAATACCTTATCAGAGAGCATACCACATGAAGGTGAAGGCACCCCCCCCCCCCTTTTATAGAGTTGGGGGTAGACCTGTTCATGGGTTGGGTTCGGACTTGGCTTTTGTCAAAATTCTAATGGACTTGGCCTGAAGCCCGAGCCCGAGATAGTGTAAAATTGGGCCCAAAGCCCGGCCCGTGAACATGTCTAATTGGGGGATGATCAAGGCACTCCCGAGATTCTCAGAAGTAATGGATCTTGGTGTCCGAATTCTTAGGGGCCCATAAGAGCATTTTCTAGATGAGTCGTTTGCCACTTCCGTTGGTTACTCGACATGTTCTCGAGGATCTCGGAGATGTTAACTACTTGGAAACGCGTTCCCCATGCTGACGTGGCAGGTTGGGGTCATTCTACGGGAATGTTAATTTGTGCTTGGGTCGTCTAATATCCCAAGGAGCCCGAGGTGGAACCGATGTATTGGGCGGCTTTGATTTGACCGTCATGAATGATCTACCGAGGCCACTTGTTGATACATGGACCCATCTTGATGTCAAATGATTTCTAAGGTCGCTCAAGAAAGTCCTGAGGTCTCCGAGGTGACGTGGCGCCAAGTGGTAGATGTGTTGATTTCGCCCATCATCAAACCCTATTCCTTTTGCAAAATTATGTTGCCATTAAAACCCTAATCTGAACCGTTAAAGCGTCAATACTTGTGAGTAATCTTTTTGAAGGAAAATACTTATTTATTCAAAAGGTTCTTTTAAGTATTGAGGTTTGGATAGAGTACGCCATGTCTTGTTATTTGCTTGTTTTCTTTTTGTGTTGCTATTGTGGTTTGTCAAGGACCGGTCTTGAATAAAGAATTGTGGCATTGGCTGCCATTAGACCTCTTCATGGGCTGGGTTGGGTTGGGTTGGGTTCGGGTTTTGTCTCTTTATCAATAAAAAATGTATAGGCCTGAGCCCGAGCCCGAGTCCGATCATCAGATATAGATATTGAGCTCGAGTCCAAACCTGAAGCCCAACCTATACATAAAATGTCTTATTTTTTAGTGTATTTTTATAAAGTAATATTATATTAATTTAGTAATAATTTAAAAATTAATAAGCTAATTTATATTTCATAATAGTAAATTAATATTTATTAATAATTTAAGAAATAAATATATATTATATAATATAAATATTTTTTTATTATATGTAATAGTATCGGACCGGGCTCGGGCCCGAACTAGACTTATTTGAAAAAACCCAAGCCCAACCCATAAAATGACCGAGCCTGATATTTAAAACCTGAACTCGAACCCGTGGGTCTGAAGTTTTGTCCAAAACCAAAAATAACGAGCTGAGCCATCGGGTTACCCGGCCCATGAACAGCTATAACTGCCACATTTACCCACACACGTATTTGATATTAATGGCTACGAGGATCATTTCAATAGTGGAAATTATTTGGTATGATTAGGACACATGTATTTGATTCAATGCACATATGGGAACCCACACATACATGATATGTTGTATTCTGATATAAACGAGAATTTTGTGTTGGTGGGTGTTTTATTAGTCGATGTAATAAGTAAATGGCATACGGTGGCCCAATACCCATGATTAGGTTGTATCGATGTGAATAGGTGTTATTGCACTTGCCTTGACTTAGTCGTTGGTAGGATTCATTATCACCATAGTATAACATTGAACAGTCATACTATGGTGGTGACGAAGTACTACCATTTGAAAGGTCCCTACTGTTAGGTGATGTCACTATACTCAATGGTTTGTTTTGAAAATTCCAATGGTTTGTTGATGACCAATCAAAAAATAATTAGATTAATTAATGAACTAAACATTTGATAGTTGGACTTAAAGAAACTTAATCATGTATAAGAGATATCCTATATTACGATGTTTTTAAGTTACATGCTTTACCTTAGTTACATGTCAACAATATGTGAGCTTTATGACAATTTATTTTGGCCTACCAATAATGCATAAAGCACTCCAATAACGAGTAGTTAAGTCCGTTCGATCCATGTATTATTAGAATGCATAAGAATTCCATGCAAAATCCTATTCTATGTAAGGGTGAGCATTCGGTTTATTCGATTAGAAATTGAATCGAATAAACTGAATTTTTAAAACCAAAACTGAAACCGATTTTCAATAAAACCAAAATTTTTGTTATATTTTCAGTTAAAAACCGAATTTAGTTATTATTATATATAATATTATATACTATAATCTATAATATATATTATTATAATATATTATAAAATTTAATTTCATTATAATAGATTATATATAATATATTAATATATAGATATATAGCATATTATATATATTATATATATATATATATATATATATTATATATTATATATTGTATATTATATATTATACATTATATATTATATAATGAATTTTAACTAATTCGGTTAACTGAATTTCTAAATCTGAAAACCAAAATTATTAAAAATGGAATTAATCGAACCGAATTTCTCAAAAACTGAAAAAAAAATGAAACGAAAAAACCGAAACTGAAATTTTCAGTTCAGTAATTCGGTTTTAACCGAATAATGCTCACCCCTAGTTCTAGGCATTTCATATTTTCATGACAACCATCACATGTAATTTATTTGCACCTCACGTCATTTAATTTTTCCATGTAAATTAGTTGCACCTCATTGTCATTAGTCTTATGCATTTTCATTGTAGTAGTTTGTGTTTGAGGCTGTGTTTGGAAACGATGCAAATATGTAGAGTATAAAACAATTCATATAAATTGCAAAGTTGAGTTAGTTTTGCACCGACACATTTCCCTTCTTACCAAATAGACTTTTAGTTGTAATAGATGTAAACACGAATTCCAATAAAGCATATGTCTTTTTTATCAAAAGTCCACTGGAATGCAAATTTACGTCTTTTTGTTGATGTACTTTTGTATCTTATTATCAATGTAAATATGCATTGAAAAATGTGTTTTCTATCATTTGTCAATGTATAAATGTAATGTTGCCAAACACAAGCAAAAGTGAACCAAAGTGCAAATTTACCCTAAACTGGGATTTGCACTCCATTTGCACCATTTCCAAATGCAACCTAAGGCTCTGTTTGGAAAGAATACAAATAAAAATATGTAAAGTGCAAATACATATAAAACAATACAAATTAAATACAAGGTTTTGCACTCTATATATTTGTATTTGTACTCCTTCCAAACTGAGCCTAAGTTCCAACTAGCTTACCACAAAAAGATATGTTCTAAATCTTAAGATATTAATGCAAAGGCAAAATTTAGTGGGACAACATATATGTTGTGGATGGCTTAATTTAGGTGGCTGAATTTGTGGCTTCATTTTTATAGTATTGGGTAGGAATGGTAACGGGGCAGGGATCATATTCCATGCCCCCACCCCCGATTCTGAAATTAAGCCCCGTCTCCGATCCCCGACGGGGATAAAATTTGTCCCCTATCCCTGATCCCCAAGGAGGATGGATTCCCTACTGGGACCCGAATCCCTGAATTTTTTTTAGATAATAGAATTTTTTTGAAAAATAAATAAAAAATTTTAAATAATGTTTTAACTTATATAAATAATATACATTTAATATAATTATATATATAATCGGGATTGGGGTAGGGCGGGGACCTCATTCCCCACCCCCGACCCCAATCCCGATCAGAGATTCTATTAAACCCCGTCCCCAGAAGTTAGGTCCCGGCAAGTACATGTTTATTATAAATTACAGTGGACATGTTGATTATAAATTACAGTAAACAGTGGAGAACAAACAAGAGAAGGTTGGAATATGTGAATGGTCAGGTAATTTATGTAAACAATATTGAAAGTGACAGGCCATTGTCAAATACTCAAATGCCTCCCCTTTAACACCTTTTGATCACTGGGTTGAAGTGGGTAGTCACCAATTAATTAGTCGATGCCGCAATGTTTGTAGGAGAAGATGCAACGCAAAGAAGAAAGTGGTTTATAACTATCATTCAAAAGGAAAGTGATGTGTAGTAGAACAAAATAAGAGAAAATGGAAAGAATAAAAGAAAAGAATGGGGTAAAAATCACTTATCAATATCGTCAATGCTTGCAATGTTTGTTGGAGAAGAGGCGACGCAGAGAGAGTTCAACAAGAACATTCGAGAAGTTTCGAAATATCTAACAAAGGAGTTTGAAATTAGTTGCGGTATTTTATACATTAGTCAACGCGTTTAATTGTGATAATTAAGAGCTCAAGCCATGTGTTACCGTTACAGATTTGAAAAACTATTTTTTTTATCCGTAAGATGTGAATATTTATGAAGTTTTAGATTCAATTGGGCTTAACTCCCCATCAACAGAATACAATGACAGAAAGTTAAAAATTAACCTAAAAGATAATCTCCCTATTCACCTCCTGCTTGGCCAGTCCATCTGCAAATGAGTTAGCAGACCTCTTCATCCAGTTATAGTGTATCTTAATATCTTTGTCCAACCAATAGAAGTTTTTCTTTTCATTGTTATAGCTCCACAAGGCACTATCCACTTCCTTCAGCCAACTAATCATCACTAGACCTGTTCATGGGTCAGGTCGGGCTTTCACTTGTCTCTAATGAAAATATATTAGGCCCGAGCCTGAGCCCGGCCCGACCAACGGGCTTATAACTTGGGCCCGAGCCCGGCTCTGGTAAAAAGCCCGAAACCCGAGCTTGAGCCCGAAGCCCAACCTAATTGAAAAAAAAAACAATTTTTCCTATTCAAATTAGAATTAAAAATTCAGATAGTATTTTTTTTCTATTTAAATAAACAATAGGCCTAGAAGATGGTATTTTTCCCTTTCTTTTATATTTTAAAACACAATTTTACATTCTTAAATCAAAAAATTTATTCAAATGGACATAATCACATAACTAATTTTAAGTTTAATATTAGGTCGGGCCGGGCTATTTTGACAAAACCCGAGCCCAGCTCGAATTTATTGCAAGCCGGGCTTTTTGGCCCGAATTTAAGCCCGCGGGCCTATAAGCATGTTCAAGCCTGTTTGGGGGTCGGGCCGGCCCGTTGGGCCACCCGGCCCATAAACAGGTCTAATCATCACCTTCGAGTCACCTTCCAAGACCAAACGTCTAATATTTAGTTCCCTTGCTCTTTGAAAAACTATTTCATATTCGAAACCAAACGTGTCTAACATTTTCATATGTCAAATGTCTAAAAAGTGTTATCAAACGAGTATTTAATATCTTAAATATAAAACTTAATAATAGGAATTTGAACAAAGAAAAAAGTGATTGTTCGTATAACATTTCTGTCCTAGCACCAAATTCAAAAGTCGAGTTATTTTAATCAAACAAAAATTATGCACTCTTCTTCACATTTTTAATAGTTGTATAACGGACAAATTTATTATAGTACGCGTAAGATTTAGAAAATTAACTAACCCTACCTCTATTATTATTTACATATTGTATTAAGAGTATCTCTATATTTTCTAAAGGATCCACTAAATCCTCTTTGTCCTTAAAGTTGGCTAACAGAAAAATTACAAACATTATTTTAGCCATCATTTTCTTTCAAATTTTCAAAATCAAACATTTGACACTTTACTATATACCGAGAATTGGAGACCAATGCAATTGTTCGATCGGGCCTTGAAAGCATCCAAATCCATGGTACTTGGAGCGCCATGTCCATGTGTACGGTTGTGAATACAGTTAACTCGGCAACCATATCTACCAACACCACGTCCCTCTTATCCATGTATACAGAAGCCCCTCGTTCTCTGTTCCAATCGTGTGTTTGATCATTAGATTTGAAGCTTAGAACTTCGGTTCAAGCCGATTTCCCGCTCCGGATCGGAGAAAATCGTTTTAGACAATTGGACTTTTATCGAGATATCAGTTTCGAACGTTCGGTTGAGCCTCGTGGTTTGATTCGTTTAAAATTGTCGGACTGGTCCCTGTTATGATTCCTATTCGAGTTTTATGGTAAAGAGAGATCTGAAGACCTTGATTGAATAAAAGAGGAAGAGATCACCTTGTGGAGGCGATTGGGGGATTCAATTTGTAATTTTCCAAGGAGCAGTTCCTGTACATTGTTGATCAATTCATCCTTAGATTGTTTTTAATGATGTCCGCCTCAAAGTCTCAAACGTATATGGAACTGATTGCAAGATACAAAAATGACATTTTGTATTGCTCTCTAGGCTTCTAAGGTTCATTTCTTCTCCCTTTTTCTCCTTTTCTTTTCATCCTTTTTCTATTCTTCCAAAATTTTCTCCTCTTTTTGCTTTCTTCTATTTCTGTTACGTATTCTGTGCCTTTTCATGATAACTTGTTATTCTTCTCTGTGAAGCAATGGAGAAAATTTTCAATGGAAACGTCGATAGAACTCATACTCCTCGGGAGAAGTGGCTCGATTGATTTTTCAGGTATTTTTCTTGACCTTTATAAGTTCCCTTTTTCAATGTTGCTTCGCTTTTGTTAGTTTTCTTTGTAACAAAATGAAGGAAAACTGTTAAGAGCTCATGCGGCATTATTTAATTTTGTTATATCGGCTGTTGGAGGATCCACAGGTTCAGTGTTAAAATCCGGTTCCTAGCTCAATCTGAGGTTATCATAGTTTTTGAACTGCCTTTCAGCTGGATATTCGTATCGTTCAGCCTGAGAACAGTGTAAGTAATCGGTTTTGTTTTACCCCAAATCCGATTCTTAACCAAAAACCATTGAATTGGTCAATAACTCGTTGATTTAGGTGGTTGAACTGTCGATTTATAGTTCGTTTAATAATTTTTGACTATTTTTTATTTTTTTAATTTTTATTATCAAAACGGATCATCCATTCGAATCAGACGGTTGAATTGTCGATTCAAAAACCGGTGGTTAGACATTTCCGAGTCATTTTTTAAAACCATGAAAGTTACAACTATGCTACTGGTTTTATTTGGTTGGCCCTATTTTTTATTATTTTCTGTCAAATAAGATGAATCATAGCCAAGTTGTGCTAATACTCTCTTAACTCTATGTTTGTAGAGCCTCCACAGTTGAAGGCTTTCCTTCGTGCTCACCCTACCTCTACCAGTGTCGCAGCAACAGCAGGTTCGCCTTCGATCAACGACCTTGGCAATGGAGTAGACAATTGGGTTTTTGGTCATTTGCAGTATGGCACCGAAATCTAAGAGTATTTTAAGAATTTTCAAAAATATATTAATGTCACGAGAGTGATAGAAAGTTAAGACAAGGAAAGTTTTAGACAATCATAAAAGAATTTATGAATATTTTAAAACAATATATAAATAATAAAGATTAAATTAGTCAATTTTCTAAACTAGACAAGTAGTTAAAAAAATTTGCCCTTTATAAATTATTGAATAATATATATTGACTGCATCAACCAAGGTGCATATCACACAGTTTAAGACCTATACCTTCATAAACCCATTTAAAAAACCTTCATAGATTACACAATATATTATAGTCTCCAAATCTGTGAAGTGAGAAGTATCATATCTTTTGATGTATTGTGTTGGTTTGACTTGGTATTTTTCGGTTGTTCTTTATGATCATCAGAACTAAACAAAACACAGTCTTCTCCTGTTCTCAATTTTTATTGAATCCCATTAATTGTGGTGTCGCGAAGCAGGAGGAGACATGTCAACTGCATATCAGCATATCTATACCCTCAGCTTCTAACCTAATAACCTACCGCCTGTCAAATCGCACCCCTTGCAACTTCTTACCCCCTTTTCTGCCCTTATTTTATTTAATTCCAAATTTCACTAGTATGATGGGCAAGATTGATTGGGGTTTAATAGTTTTATTTTTTTAATTTCTATTTGGGGCCTAATCATGAATAAACACTATCCGCACCTACCTACAAGACATTGAATGTCTTCTTAAGCATGACAGCATATAAATAGGGTTAGGTGCGGAAACCATTATGATAGGTAACAGATCCCAAGGGTCTAGAATTTGGAATCGGAGTGGGTTATTTTGATTTTAACTGTTTGATTGGGCGGAATTGAAATCCCATTCTTATTCTTATTCTTAGTGGAATGACAATCCTTCATTTGAGGGAATGGTCATTCCCTCCCCCTCCCTTGACCTTGAGAATGAAATCCTGTTTCTGTCTAAATCAAATAGACTATGGGAATAAATTACTCCTATTTCGATTTCGAAGGATTCCAATTCCAATTCCAACTACAAACCAAATGGACTCTGATTATTTACCAATCAATTCGTAGTCAAATTGATTTATAATAAGGCATTTTCTGGCAATGAGTAGGCACAAATTCGAGCTCAGCTTTATTACTTGCAATTAAAAAGAAAAAAAAATCAAGGTGGCATTTGGTAGCGTATAAATATCATAGACAAGGTCCATGGTAAAATATGGTGTTCTGCTATGTGTGGACATTCCCCATCCACAAAATAACATGGATAGGAACATGCCACACCCCAATTTATCATCCACGGTATTTTCTCGTGGTTGGTCTACACTATGGTGTGGACAATTTGTGGGAAGGTTTCATTGGTCCAATTACTCTTATTTTATTTAATCTTTTAATACTTTTCAAATTTTAAATTTTAAATATTTTATCAATAAAATAATAATTTTTAATGTTAATTCTAGCACAAGTCCGATCGTTCTCCTTCTCAACTCTTTTTTCATTATTTAAATTTTATTTTTTTTAATATTTTTATCAATAAAATAATATTTAAAATATTAATTTTTTATTTTTTTAATATTTAAAATAATATTTTTAAATTATTTAAAAATGCAATCGTTGTTTATATATTAATGCATTTTTTCAATTTATTTATCATATAAAATGCAAAAATTAAACATTTATGATCAACTGTATAGATTTCCCGTAAAATGTATATGAGATACATTGAATCAAAGAGTGTGGTGTGGATCCACACCACACCTACATAACGCCACAGTGGGTGTGGACTAGTCCGGTCCACACAATCTATCCATAGTTTAGAACAACTGTGGGCTGTGGTGTGGTGTGGATTGGTCCCTGCCATAGGGTGTGGTATGGACCAATCCACACCCACTACAGAACACCCCCTAAACTGAAGTATATCACCCTTGAAATGGGTAATTAATACACACTTATTGATACTCTAATTTGAATATTGGTTTTGAACATAAGATAGGAAAAATTTAAAGGGAAACACCTTCGGTACTAGTAAAAAAAATAGCTATTTTAAAAGAAAAAAGTCTCCATCAATTAAATAAGGGTAATATGAAAAATTGAAAATCAAACTAAAACTGGTAATCTCAATATCGAACTAATCAATATATATTATAAAATAGAAAAACTAAAAAATTAAAAAATCGAATCAATCAATTAATTCGGTTCTATTTTAGAACCGTACTTTTCAAAAACCAAAGGGATGAGCTCGATTTACCAACACCCCAGGTATTGTCTCCTCACTATTCTCAATGTGCTTAAATCAATCCCCTTAAGAAAAATAATGATCTCTGTTAAATATGAATTAAGTAGTCCAATGTGAGTAGATTGCCCCACAGCCAACTCCAACAAGGATATAGAGGCTTCAGATCCATCACCAAAGTGATGGCATATCGAGGCTTAACAAACTCAAGATCTCAAAATCTCACTTAAAATGGCCACCATGAATGCGACCAACCACATTCATGATTCTGCTGAAAAAAACACATCTTGATGGCCCAAAGAAATTAAAAGGACTGAAATGATGCATATATAAAGTATTTCCCTAGTCATGAAGAAAGTATGGGCTTCTGCCTCTCATAGAAAATTGAAACCATTGAAGAAGGGTTACAACTTGAAAGTTGAAACCATGTAGCCATTTTACTAGCCTATAGCCCGAGATATGAGTTGTTGCTTGGACCATACTTAATTTCAACAGCCGGTTCGGACAGGATTTTAACAAAGGTCAAAGAACAATGGAGTAGAGATGGGTGAGATTGGGAGGTCCCCTCAGTTTTAAATTCATGGCCTTCTTTAGAGGCTACCCCAACTAATTCCTAGTATGGCATGCCGACATTGTCATATATTATCAGAAAGAAAGTATAAAAAACCATTTTTGACCCGATATTAATGAAGACAATAGCAGTTCAGTAATGATAATGCCCTACACCAGTAATAAAATATATGAGATTCACAACCTTTCAATTTTGGCCTCATGTATTTTAGAATGATTATAGCCATATATATATATATATATATTTTATGACTGATGTGGGACGTTATCATTGGTTCATAATCGCTATACGACCATTGCAATCTGCTAATCCAATACCCCTTGAAGCCTTCACTTTATTCGGCCATATTTATTTCCCATATGATAATTGAAAATTGGGGTTGCAAAGATCAGGCCGACATGTCTGTGGGTGTGGCAGCTGGACTTAGCAGGATCAGGCTATCTTAATTAGGTTGTTATGCAATGGCACGGCTCTAAATCCAGCTAAAGTCTGAGCTAGGATGGGCCAGACATTTCAAGGTCTGGTTACGCCTCCCAGTGCCCATTTGGAAAAGACTCAAGCACAGCGGCTTCTGGCTTTTCAAAGTGGGTCTCACATGAACAACCTATAAGTTGTATTTGCTAAACAACCCAGATAGTTTAGTTTGGCTGTCTGTTAATCATTTATAGGGCTGTCTGATACGTATTTTAAAATTTCGTCACGTATTGGAGTGTATCGACTGATACGTATTTTATCGGGCCCCTCCGATATGCCCTTACACAAGCTGTTTCGGGGTCCCACCTATTTCAGGCTGTATCGATTTTTTGAACTTTGTTTGAAAACAACTGAACCAGCTTTAGTGAATGCCTGAGTCTTCAGCTAAGCTCTCCTAATCGAAAAAAAAAAAAAAAAAAAATCATTTTCAAGGTCAATAATGCCTCATGTTTTGAAAATTGTTGAACTTTTACAATAAAAAGATCACTCCTTAAAACTAGGAGCTAAAGTTTGTGTACAGAGTATACAGAGTACTAGAAAGACAACTGTGTTTTACCTAAAAAAAGAAAGAAAGAAAGACCACTGTGATGCATGGGCTGGTGTTAAATCATGCCTATGTTCTATAGAGGGTGATTACATTCAGTTTCTTAATGAAAAGGAAACTGAATTGTTTGTGGATGAGTAGAAATAGCCCCATATTTCATTTTTTTTTTAATTTCAGAAAAAAGAAAACAACAAATTGCCAAGGGGGTTAGGAAGTAATATGAGGAGAGAGAGAGAGAATAAGCTGGTGTGAAAGAGGCTAGGAAGTAATATGATGGACAACTGCTTTTAAGTATATAGAATTGGTTACCTAAAACTTTTACTTGGATTGACTTGGGTCTTGGACCAGAAGATCAATATTTATGGGCTGTGATCTTGTCACTTGGATGCATCTAACATAAAATATGCGGATCCAATAAGAGTGCCTCTACACTAAAAATCAGCATGATCAAATGACTTAAGGGCCCATTTGGTTTGTAAGAATAAGGGACTGGAACTAGAATCAAAATGGCTCATTTTGATTCCAACTGTTTGGTTGGGCAAACCAGAATCTCATTCTCATTCCTGTGGAATGACATTCTCCCATTTGAGGGAATAATCATTTCCTCCCCCTCTCTTGAGAATGAAATCCTAGCACAGCTGATTTCAATTCCAATTTCTATTCTTATTTGAACCAAACAGATTATGGGAATAGACTATTCCAATTCCAATTACAAACCAAACAGACCCTAAGTTTATTGTTCTATATGTTATTTTCAAAACTTCCAAGGAGTTTAATGCAACTTTTCTATTGAAGCTTTGTCCTTTTATTGCCCAAGTATGTTTGAGCCTTTTCTAAATACATTAAGTCATCTAAAATCACAAGGTGGGTGATTGATAATGGGTGTTGATCCCCTCATTTTGATATTTTTGAGTTCACCTTCTCCTGCAATTTGTTTATAATTGTAGAGAACAATCCAAATACATATGGAGATAGAGGACAGCCTTATCAAATGCCTTGTCTTGAGCCTTAGGCCAAAGGATTTTGTATGGGTATCCATTGATAATTACCATGATAGAAGGGGTACTTACGAAAAGTTTTATGAGGTTATAGAGTTTGTAGGATATTTTCATGAGCTCCATTACTAAAGGGAGGTCGGAATATTAAATTTTATCATAAACTTTAGCTATGTTCATATATTAAGTGTGAACAACTATTGATGCTTACATTGCCTTCATATTGTTGAAGTATCCCTTGAAGAATTATCAATTATTTACCTACTGTTTGATGAAGGCATTTTTAATTGGGGAGGAAATCAATTCACAAAGCTGAGCTATAAGCCTATTTACAATGATTTTGGCTGTAAGTTTGCAACTCATATTGCATAAGCCCATGGATTGGGAATCTTTAGCCAGATTTTGACTTGTCATTTTTTGGAATTAGGGCAAGTTTGAGTAACATTTAGGGAATTCCAAAGGTGATTATTTATAAAAATAGATTGAATGAAATTGATAAATTTCGGTTCTATTACCTCCCAACTAGAACCAGAATGATAAACTAGGGCTAGTAGTCCATTGATCTTGGAGTTTTCCGAGTTTTATGGGCACCTATAGGCAGCTAATTGGATCTGCAGCACCAGCCATTCTTTCGGTCTGTGACAGGTGTAATGGGCCCAGCCATAACCCAAACAGTAAAATGCTAACTCGGGCCAACCCGAGTTGTACCCATGCATATGAGACCACTTGTAATGAAGCACCCACCATAGACTGAATGGAAGTGCACAAATATAGCACCAAAAAAAAAATCAGATATGCTTTTGGTTGAAAACCAGGTTCGACTCTCTGCACTTCATGCAATTCATTCAGTCTGTGGCGTGTATGCCATTTACACGTGTAAATACCTATATGCATGAGTATACATGTAATTGGACCCTATTACAGACTGAATGGAAGTATAGGAGAAAATTGCAGGATATTCATTTATGATCAATCTGCATAGTAAGGGTGTCAATTGGACTGGATTTGGTCCAATTCGATCCAATCCAATGTGAGTCCATTATAAATGGATCAGGTCCAATCCAATCCAATGAATGTTTTGGACCAATTTAGATCGGTTTAATTCAATGTTTAGACCATCCAATCTGTTCAAATTCATTCGATTTATATTGGCTTCAACCTAAACCTAGTCCATTCACACGTATATTCTTATCTCATATCAATGGACCCAGATATTAGCTTAATCCAACCCAATCCAATATAAATTTGTTACGGACAGACCAGGTCCAACCCAATCTAATAAATACTTTGGACCAGATTGGTCCAATCCAATGTCTTATTGATCCATTCAATCCGTTCAAATTGATTTTGGACTGGATGGGATCCAATCAAAAACCGATCCATTGACACCCTTACTTACTGCATAGTATGTTGACTAACAAATGGGTCAACTTTGATATCCGGTTCGATTTAGATGCATTACTGATGGGATTGAATCAAGGGTATATCCAAATTCAAATAGGATCATATCCGATTTATTTGCAGCCCTAACCCTCCCCCTCCCGAGTTGGCATATTCATTTGGAGATACTTCTCAGCTAGCTGCATTACCCATTGAAAGTATCTTTACCCAACAGAGGCAGCTTAATAGACCCTACTTTGTGTGTTACAAAGAGCATGGTCTGTACCAGCCGATACAAGCCCGACATAGGAAAGCATGGGAGGAATGGCATAATATCGGACCATTCCACCCATGCTACGTATCACTCACCTTGGAAACCAATACAATATGCCAGGTCCTTTAAACCTTGCCGTTCACTTTGTGACCTCCATGCAAGGTCAACAAGGTACCATGCAACAGAGTGACCTCTACAAGGTCAGTGGAACTTGGAAAACATTAGAAACTGGAAGAAAATTGAGAGGTAATACATGCTAGTACACCTTAGCAAATAAACATTCTAGGTTCAAATATGATGTATATCAGTTTTCAAGGTCATTGAAACATTAAATACTAGGAACCAAGGGGTCTTCATAGGTTTAGATGATAGAACCCCTCCAAGTATATCTATTGGGAAGACATTGAACTGAAACAATAAAAGAATAGAGCATCAAAGTTTAAAAACTTGCGATACGCATTTTTTGTGTATCATTTCAATACTTTGAACCATGCTTATTGTATTTCAATTGCACTCTCCATTGAGAATTTCAAGCATGAGCAGCTGACGAAAAACAAGAACACAGAAAAGCCCAAAATCAACAAAACAGTAAGCTGCTGATACTTTTCATGGATAAGATAATAAGAGATCTTGATATAACTGACTGCACGAGAAATGCATCCATCAAATCCTCATACAAGAGAACAGTTAATATATATATATATATATATATACAGAAGTTCCGGGTGGAAGACCACAGAAAAACTACAATCTACAATAGAAATTTTTCCTTTCCTTCTTTCAACATCTATACTTACAATAGATAAGATGCATTTTCTTCTTTACAGCTCTTCCCATTCATTAGGATTGCCCTGTCGGTTGTCCCCTTTCAACAAAACGGTGAGATCTTATATTTTGCTCCAAAGACATTGAATTAGCTTACCTTCTTGGGTATTGTTAGCTGATTGTCTGCCAACTTTTTGGGTTTATCCACCTGATAATAACCTTGGAAAGAGAAAAGGCTAAATGTCAGAAAGAATTTAAAGATTCATGGTACTTTCTTTAGGTTACATCCTAGGTGGGAAACATTAATCTCATTACGACCAATAAGAATAGAAATTAAAAAAAAAAAATCTTTTTCCCTAAAACATGATTATGAATATTGTAGGACATAAAAAAAAGACCGACGAATATGAAATTTACACCTCAATCATTTATATACTACACTTACTAATGGATTAGGAACCTGCCAAAAAAACCAATGGATTAGGAACCCAAGATCCCTAAAAACTGTTGGACTGTGGTGAGACCCTGCTTTTGTTGAAAATTCCACCTGCAGTTTTGTGTATATTGTGCATTCCATGCTCATAGATATAACACATGATGGAATAAAGCTATATGTTGATGAAAAATTTTGGTAATTGGTATATGTATCGATCGAAAGTTGATTTCATTAATCAAATAGAATAAGACTTTACAAGCATCCCTTGGAGAGATGCAAGGTGCAGCCTCTCTTAAACATTACAAGAGATCAGAAATAAATATTACAAATCTGCCCAAAATAACCCACCCCTAGAGGACCCTTGTTTAGCAAGAGAGTCAGCCAAAGCATTGACCGACCTACCCACCCATTGGACTAAATATTATGTCTTGTTAAGCATTCAACTTTTTTTTATGAGATCCCTATAACTGCAAATGACTGAATCTGGACTCGATAACCAACCACCTTAGACTCCCCTTCAATTAACAATTTCTCCACTCCAAGTTGGGTGGCAATTTGGAACCCTTGTACTACAGCCAATAACTCAGCCCTTGTAGAATTCCCCTATTCCCTCCAGGCCTGAGAACAAGGATATAATGCTGCCATCCTCATTCCTCAGAACCCCTCCTATGCCAGATGGCCCTGGATTGCCTTGACTGCTTTCATCAAAATTCAGTTTAGTAAATCCTTCCAGAGGAGGTGCCCAAATTGTTATAAATCTGTTTTTCTTAACCAAAGTATGGGCTAGCCCAATTCCTCCAAATGTCATCAAAGGAGAGGGAATTGAAGGAATCCAAAGATTTCAGCCAATTATCAGCCCTAGTCAAAATGCACTCCTTCACTACTGGAAAGGATCTCTCCTTCACTTGGAAAATTCTAGCATTTTTTATTCCCAAATGGTCCACAAAGTGGCTACTCTGAAACATATCCACTTGCTTCTCCCTCTTTTGTTGGCCAAAGATAGAAAAAAAAAACAACAATTTGACTTCTGTTGGCTGGTTCCACCTACATCTAAACAAAATAGACATCCAATCCCATAGAGCTATAGCAAAGGAACAAGAAATCAGTAAGTGGTAGCAGTCCTCACTATGAGTTTTGCACAAAAACAAACCAGTTTGGGGATAAACGCAAAAAAGGTTTTCCCAAAAAGAACTGAATTCCTAGAGCAAGCATCATACCTTACAAATTGAAGAAACTTGGGAAGAATGCCATGTATTGTCTTCCAAAGTGTTGTTTTGGTAAAACCGACGAGATACTCCAGCATCCCAACCAAAATCAGAACAGCCATGAATACTAGGCACCACCTTGTACCACAAACTTTCTCTTTCCAAAAGCCATTTCCAAAGCCACTTCGGCACTTCCCCAATAAAGCTTCCTTTTTAAGAGCCAAAATTCCCTAGTCTTCCAAACCCCCTACCTCTTTACTCCGACAAACTATCTCCCAACTAAATGGTCCTTTTTCTCTCCCCTAGTTCCCAAGAAAACCTCTCGTCAACTTTTCTAATTTCTAGCCTCCCTAGAGGGGGATCCTAAACACAAAAAAAAAAATACACCAATAGATTGGAAAGCATAGCTTTAATCAAGGTTACCCTTCCCTCAAAAGTAATATAATTCTTTTTCTAGGATGCCAATACTTTTTGAAAATTTTCCACAATTGGATACCAAAAACCGCTATCCCTAGTATTGCCCAAAAGTAACCCAAATAAGTCATGGACCATGAAGAAATAGAGCAATCCATGCAAGTTGCAACAGACTCAACTTCACTATCAACCAAATTGACACCCATGACCCACCACATAGCTCTTTTCAAAATTGTCTTTAAATTGGCGACGCACTCAAAACCTATTATTAGGTCCTTAAGATTTCTTACTTTCCTCGAGTCATCTTCCTTCACAAAAGATGATAATATCACCTGTACACTGAAGATGAGTCACATATACATTGTTCCTGTCAATCTTCTAACCACTCATTACCTCCTCCCTATCTGGCTTTGAGATCAATCTAATAAGCACATCCGCAACCAATGTAAAAAGGAAAGAAGAGAGAGGGCCATGTGTAAACCTCTACAAGTTGGAAAGAAATCCTTTTACCACTCCATTCACTAGCACAAAGTAATGAACCAAAGTGAGACAACCAAAAATTCAAAGACACCATTTTTCCCCAAACCCACAATCCTAAGAGGAAACTCCAGTCCACCAAATCATACATCTTCTTTAGGTCTAGTTTGCAATCAAAACCTTGACTCCCAGATTTCCTCATATCCTCCATGCACATCAGTTAGTGCTTGCTAAAATTAAAATCCATTAATTTAAAAGTTTCATTAAATTCTTTGGTGAGGGAAACAGAAAATTACTCAAGGTCGTGAATCCTGCCACCATGTTGGACACTGACTGGTAAAGAAACAAAGCTAGGAGCCCCACCAAGAAGGCAAGGGTCTATCCTATATCTGTATTTACATCATAAAATCAGAATGTTTAAACCTAAGCATAAGGTGGTATTGATGGGAGAACCAACAGTGATGGTAACACCTGAGGCTTCTTCATTCAATGGGCTCATGACTCACAACCTACCAGCACGTTAGAATGTCACACCCCTGTCATTGAGGATTTAGAATCACGGGTTTATGTCCTTGATCCTTCTAATCATAAATGATACAAAGATGATGTATGTAAATAGATGCAGTTATTGTAGTAGTTTTCCAACCAACCCGGATCGTAATTACCTGATTTTAAACATAATGGCTAGGCCCCATAGAGTTGTCATTCACCCTCCTCTATAGATACAGCTGTTAGATTGGAATAATACATCGGAGGATCCATAGTATACATCAAAAAATTACAATTACAATTATTGAACCATGTCTACTAATTATTCTTTTGGAATCTTTTATCTCAATTCATAGGAGGGTATCTATTGTATAGGCCTCCTGGGTTTGGCAAATCAAGCTTGATTGCTGCCATGACGAATTTCTTGTGTTATCACATCTATGATATCGAGTTAACAAAGGTTTCAGATAATTCGGAACTCTAAGCATTGTTGATACAGACGATGAACCGTTCAATCATCATAATTGAAAATATCAATTGTTTGCTCAATCTAACCGCAAACCGACTCTCAAAAATGAAAAAAAATAAATAAATTCATTGATACCGATGCCAAAGAGCCATTGACGGTGCAACGATGGAGAGAGAAAAATAGATGGGCCATGCTTTCGAGACTGCTCAACTTCATTTGGTCACACTTTTCAGAAAGAAACTCAGCAGTTAGTCAGAATATTCTGTTGGATGGGGCGAACACTGGTTTGGTCAATGGTTATGGCGGAGGAGATAACAAGGGAAGAAGAAGAAGAATTTTAAGTGGGACAGTGAGAATTTTTGTTTTTATTCTTGGTCATCTGTGAATAGGTGGGAATTTAAGTGGGACTCACCTTAATTTCCCAGATTTTTTTATTTGAGCAATGCCACATCAGCAGGCAAACACTGGTTTGGTCACCTGTGAATAGTTGGTCAGAATATTCTGTTGGATAGGGCAAACACTGGTTCGGTCAGTGGTTATGGTGGAGGAGATAACAGGGGAAGAAGCAGAAGAAGATGAATTTTAAGTGGGACAGTGAGAATTTTTGTTTTTATTCTTGGTCATTTGTTAATAGGTGGGAATTTTAAGTTGGGACTCACCTTAATTTCCCAGGTTTTTTTATTTAAGCAATGCCATATCATCAGGCCTTATTATTTTATTATTTGTCAACAGAACCATCAACAACATCTCAAACGCCGTCTGTTTTTTGCCTTAAAGTAGCCTTTCCATCGTTGTTTGAGGGCGAAAATGGCCCTTTTAATTCTTTAGGGTGTAAAGTGCTTTTTTACAAAGTTCAAGAGTTGTCAAAGCTGAAAATCCCATTTATTAGCATACACTTCCAGAGAATATACAACGATGATGAAAGCCAAACAGAAAAACATTACATTCAAGTACACAACAGAAATACAGAATGATGACAAAGTCAACTACTTTATGTTAACAAGTATACAACCAAGACAGAAGCATAGAGATGATAACAAAATAGAATACTCTAACCAGAAACTGATAACAATTCTAAGCAGTAATCAGTCAGCAGTACCTGAGACTTGCATATTCGACAGATTTTGTAGCCAGCATACCCTCAATTCATGGGACATAGATAGGAATGTATTCCTCCACTTTTCCTCCTGAAATAACATTGTTGCTTTCAGACAGCACTTCGGAGAGAGAGTATGCACTGCAAATATGTTGTTCAAAATTTCAATGCAAGTAGTGATACTCTCCTTAACCTTCTTTAGCACCTCATCATGTTGACTTTGAATAATTGCCTTCATTTCCTTTTCCAAGCGCATCTTCTGCACTTCATATTTTATCTTCTTGGCCTCTACCCATATTCTAATTACATCATCCATTGCACCACAAGTTGAAATTTTCTTTCTCTTCCTCGTAGACATCGGGAGGCTATCAATATCAACTCTCATGCTGAATTCTCTACTCGGCGGAGGGTTATCACACAAATTGACAACATTCTGAACTCCCATGGACTCCCCTGTGGAGGGAGTAGTTTGGCAATCTTGGGTGTGGGAATTGGATTGCGAGTGTTGAACACTATCATCATCGTCTGAGGCAACCTGATTACAGCTGACACCATGTTTCTCTGAAGCTTCTATCCCACCAAATATGTACTCTAGCTCATCCCAGTGCTGGAAGTTCCTTGTTCTGAACTTCCTTGCAAAACCATTAGTCTGCAAATCTTTCCTCATTAATTAGTATCTTATGATTTAATTGTAACCTCTTAAAAACATAGGCAGTTACCTTACAAAAATTGGACCATACTGCTTCATCTGCGATTGGCTTCTTTGTCACAGGATCTATTGTAAAACCTGTTTGATTTGTTAAGATAAGATATTGTCTTCTCCTGTTCCTCAATGCATTGTACTTGTTCTTGAATTGTGAATGAACATAGTTCTTGTTGTGGATCCTGTTGAAATTTTCCCTGATGTATTTCCAACCTTCAGAGTTGAAAGTAGAAGTGGGCCTGTTGTTAGCCTTCACCATATCAACCATCAAGTCAACCAAGGTCTTCTCCTCAGCATCAGACCACATAGCATCTTCTTTGACAAACTTATTATCTTCTTTGTCATGAATATTTTCCATAGCCATCCTATGGATCAACATCCAGCCATCTCAGTCAACACAATTCAAGACATTCTGCCTACTAAAACTAAAGGCTTTAGACTCTTCCAAAACCAAAAGCTTAAGCATGGCAAATAAGTTTCCATGCACAATAAGCAACAAATGTGCATGGACTTTGACAAATGACAACAGATATTTATCTTTATTTATATGTCAAGAATACATATTTGAAATGGTTCAATTGGCACCAGCTGTTCATGCTGGTGCCTAATAAATTTAAGTGCATGCAAACAATTAAAAAAAAGTCCCCAATAGGGGTATCTTCTAGTTCTGCACAATCATCAATAATTGTCCCTCCTTGCCAGATATATATTAAAATTCATTGCACACCACTTACAGAAGTCTAGCATGAACACAAATTGCAAATTCACTTACTGATGCAATCGGATGAGAGTGCAGTTCTAGCTCAACACAGAAAATATCTCTAGTATGACCTTATACAACCTGGGCGCATCAAAACTTTTCATCTGCACATCTTTGATGCTATTATAAGCATACAAAGCACAATATACATAAAAGTGCAAGTGGACAATCTGAAAAACAGGAAGGTCTCATCAGTCAATACACCCCAATACGGCAATATCCTCTATGGATCCTAACCCATTAGTAAGTATGGATTGTACCAAAATGATAGAAGTGAGAATTTAAAATTCATGCAAATCTTACTTTGTGATCTATAATTCATGGTCACATTGAAGTTTCTCACCCAGTATGTAACCTAAAGAAAAAATCATGAATCATTTTTCTCTTTCCTTTCCAAGATTATCATCTAATGGATAAACCTAAATTAAATTGGCCTAGCCAAGAATACCCAACAAGGAAAGTTTTTTTTTTCAGTAGGGTAAGTTAATCCAAATATTTATTGATCAAAAAACAGTTAATCCAAATGTGTCTTGTTTGGATTGGGACATTCTCAACCCAAAGTTCCAAAGGCCCGAATAGCAGGGATTGGCTCATAAGTTGGACAAAATCCCATGCCTAGTTAGATGGAGCTAGTGTTTGATTATTCATATTTTTAACTATTGACTAGCTACCTCCAGTTATAGGGCAACAAGTAGCCACACCTTAGAGGTAAGATATGGGTCACTTGGTGGGAGAACATACCTGCTGCAACTCTAGTACTCTACACTCACTGTTCAGATTGCTGTTGCTGGAGACGTAGACATGTGTCGCATGTCAGCTGTGCACATTGTCTTTACAATGTGGCATAAGTTCTAGACAAACAGCAGTTTCCAGTGGTACCCTCTATAAATTCAAACCCTTATCTCTGCTCATTGTCACCAACAACTGAATAGAGTCCCTTGCAGCAACACAGATTCGCTCTTGTAGTTTTCAAGGGAACAGTGCAAGGCTAGGAACAGAGGAGCGCCTTGTCATGTAGTCACCTAGGTAATAGATTTTTTTTTAAATATAAAACATGAACCATAGGTAGTTCCCTAGGTTCCCTAGTAACTAGCAACAATCTTCTATTAATAATTATCTATAATCTTCAAAAAAAAGGTATAAACTTCATATTAAAATATAGAAAACCAACATATTCATGAGAAGAAAAAGAAATAGAAAAGAAAATTCAAAAAAAAAACATATATAGGGGCTGAGCCCCGGTTTTTGTCCTAGGAAAAGAAGAAAAAAAAGGGTAGAAGAAGAGTGTATATGGATAAAAATTTAAGTTCTTCCTTGCTTATGTTTAGGTTTTGAAGTCTTTGAGGGTTCTCAGCATACACAAACAAGCGTAAATTGAACCCTAACAAATAAGAAAACAATAAAAAGAAACTAGTATATAACCTACAAAAATAAATATTTTAATTCAATAATGTCTATTTTATTATTATAATCTCAAAATATTAAGAATAATACTTCATAGTGCCATGTACAAATAAGCTTGGTGATTAAGCAAGGCAACCCTCCATGGGCACCTTGTCACCTAGGCACCTGCCTACGTATCACCTTGACAACTATGTTCGCTCTCTCATTTAACTACATGTCCTCCTTTCGCCATCTTTACCATTCAGAATTTTAAAAGCGTAAGGCGCAAAAAAGCACAAGGGCCATCTTGCACCCAGTGTTTTAAAAGCAAAAGGCTCAAAAAGGGCGCAAGGCGAGGCACACGCCTTTTTTAGGCAAGGCACACAATTCAAAAAAAAACTAAAAAATCAAAAAAACATGTCAAAAAATTCAAAAAAATGTCAAAATTTTCAAAAGAAAAGCCAAAAAATTCAAAAAATTATAAAACATAATATTAATAAAAATATAAACTTAAATTTTAAAGTAAATGTTTTAAAAAATCATTAATCAAAAAAAATAAATATTTTAAAAAACCTATTATCTCAAATTAAAATACATAAACATAATATGTAAAGCATATTCAAATGAGAATTTAAAAATGAAATCAAACATATAAAACATTTTCAAGCATATAAAACCCACAATCTCTTTTTTCTCACTAAATCAAGTAGCTAATGTGACATATTACATTCCTAATTCTACGAGCCGCCTTTGTGCCACGCCCCTCGAGGCAAGCCCAAGCAAGTCCATGTTAGGGTCTTAAATTCTGAGTTTTCACACAAAAAAATAATGATTTTATAGTTTTATATGCTTTTAAGAAGATATTTTATTAGGATGAATGAATGGACAGCATTACCAAATAGGGGGTTCTCATGGGGGACCACTTGAGATGGAACATCAGTTCCACCTGTCTAATTGCCTTTCTCCCACGCAAAAATCCTTACTGGATTGGCAATAGGGAGACAAAAATTCCATTACAAGGCAGGGATCATATAGTAATTCAATGCAAGGTGGGTGTATGATGTGTTTTTCAATGTAGATTTCAAAATGTAATTGAGAAATCCATGCCACTTTCTTCCTTTACCAATCTTGGAGTATAAGAGATGACATCTCCAAAAGCAAAGCACAGAGATCATCTTGCAGGTCTAGATAATTCCTCTGAATTCCTAATAGTGAATAGATCCACAGGAACATGGAAATCCACTTTACATCAATTATGTATATAGACATGAAAATATTGTATCCCATCATATGGAAAACTTGACTAGAACTAAACAGTGTTGTATAAAGTACTTAAAAGATGTGTCGTCATGGCTTATAACACATCAACAGACAAAGAGGAAGGCATCCTCAGTCATATCTATCTTTCCTGTTATCTCTTTTGCCCAAAAAAAATAAATCAAAAAAAGGGAGAGAAATCCAAAATAGAAAATCAAGAGAAAGAAAGTTGAAAAACAGTAAACAGTAGATTCATCACAGGAAGAGAAATATTTATGTTTCAAGTCTCTAGAAACCAAATTTTACATTAAGGAACACACTGAAGTCTGATTGCCAATGAATGTGTAGACGAGATGAAGAGATCTAGGCAAAGAGACATTGTATGTAAGCTGAATCTTGAGAAAGCCTATGACTTGGTGGATTGGCAATTTTTAATAGAGATTTGGAGGAAATGTGGTTTCAGGGAAAGGTGGTGTAGTTGGATGTTTGGTATTGTTGTTACTTGTCATTACTCCATCCTAGTAAATGGGGTGGTAAGGGATGTTCTTTTCCAGCCTATAAGGGTATTAGACAAGGGGATCCACTTTCACCTTTCCTTTTTACCCCAATAGCTGATATATTCAGTCGAATTATCACTAAGGCTGATAGAGAAGATCTTATAAGGGGATGGAGAATAGGCAGAAGCTAAGTTCCAGTTACTCATCTTCAATTTGCAAATGATTTGGTGATTTCTGTGATGGAGGCTATGGTGAGAAGGTGGAAACCTCAAGGAGCTGGTTAGAGCCTACAAAGGAATTTCCAATTTGACAATCAATCCAAAAAAGAGCTGCTAGCGGGAATCAATTTGGAGATTGATGATGTTGAAAATTGTCTTGAGTGTTCTATATCCTCTTGGCCTATGTCCTCCTATCTAGGGCTTCCATTAGGGGAAAACCCTAGGGAGAGTAAGTTTTGGATTCCAGTCATAGAAAAGTTTGAGAAGTGGTTAGCCTCGTGGAAGAAGAATTATATCTCTTGGGTGGGAGGATCACTTTGATAAAAGCTACCCTCACGAACCTACCTACTTACTACCTCTTTATCTTTAGGATACCGCCTAGGGAAGCGAAGAGAAGTTAGAAAAATTGATGAAAGACTTTCTCTGGAACCAAGAGAATGTAAAAAAAGATCATTTAATCAGATGGGAGGTTGTGGGTAGAAGAAAAGAGGAAAGGGGATTAGGTCTAGGAAATGTGGTTAAAAAGAATTTGTCTTTGTTAGGGAAGTGGTTGTAGCGGTGGCCCTTGGTGCAAGAGAGGCTTTGGCACGAAGAGGTGAAGAGTATTCTTGGATGCTCAAAGAATGGGTGGGATGCTGGTGCATCACAAAGGGCTAACTTGGCAACACCATGGAAGGCAATTCCTAGACTTCTCCTGCAATTTCTCAGTTGTGTCAGGTATGATGTTGTTCTGGCAATTTTGCTCAGTTTTGGGAGGACACTTGGTTGGAGACCTTCCTCTAAAAGACCTTTTTCCATCCTTGTTCTATGTTTCTTTGTATAAAAAAGAGGTGATCTCAAAATTCCTTCCATCTTTGTTAAATCTTTTGGCCTTGACTTAGGATTTTGGTTTTCATAGAGGGTTAAAGGATGAGAAAGTTGTGTGTTTGTCTAATCTACTTTGCCTTCTTGATAAGGTTTGCTTGGACCCTTCAAAGTTAGATAAGCGGATTTGGGCCCCTAATCCGAAAGGGATTTTTTTCCTGTGGCTCCTTTTTTAAGTTCCTTTGCCAAACCTCCTGGTCCTCCTCTCAAGAGGTTTTCCCTTTCAAAGAAGTCTGGTGCAGGCCAATTCCCCCTAAGGTTATGGCTTTGTGTTGGGAAGTGTGCCATGGGAAAGTAAACACTATGGATAACCTACAAAACAGAAGAACCTTTGTATTTCACCTACCTAGTGTACTCTTTGTAGATCTCATGGTGAGGAATGTTACCATTTATTTTATCCTGTAATGTCACTACAGAGCTTCAGGTTTCACTCTTCTATTTGTTTGGTGGGATATGCTAGCAGAAATAAGCACGATCTTTAACCTTTCTACCCTCTCTTGGCCAGTTGGCCCCATAAAAGAGGAAGAAGCATGCTGAGGTGTGGAAGAGCAGCTTTGATCTGGACAGTTTGGGAAGAAAGGAATGCCTGAATCTTCCAAGAAAAGGAGACAAGCAGCCAAACCCTAAAGGACTGCATCATATATAGCACAATACACTGGTTAAAGTCTTTGGAACTTTTTCACCAATTCTCTTTTACTGACTTATGGAGGAACTGGCTAACAGTAGCAAGCTGTTCCTCATCAAAGCCTGGGCAACTCAGACGTGTTTTGAGAAACAAGGCTAGAGAGGTTGTTCCTCTTTCTTTTGGCCCATTGGGCATTGGGAATTCTGTCAGGGCAGAATTGCAAGCTGCCATACAAGGAGTATTTCTTTCAAAGGAATTGGACGTGGAACAACTGCTGATTGAAGAGGACTCTAAGATAGTGGTGGAATGGTTAAATAATCTGGAGGATGTCGCATGGTGTTACAAGAATGAGCAAAAAAAATTCAAATCGCTGGCATGGAATATATCTGTACCAATACAGTGGGTGGGGAGATCAGCCAATGCCTTTGCTGATGTCTTGGTAAAATAAGGGATAAATAGGGAAACATCGTTCTGGGCTCAAATGTATTATTGTATCAACATTCATGTATTTTCTGCTTTAGCTTGTGTGTTTTCTGGTTGGAGAGGCGGCACCTTGCGCCTTTCCAAGGGACTGTTCATGTAATCTGTCTTTGATTTAATGAAAATGTGATATTTTATCTATCAAAAAAACACACTGAAATCTATAATCTTACAGGGGGATGTCTAATAACTAGGGTTTCAGGATTTCAGCATTATATCATGGATATAATTTTGCTTCTGGACCTAGTGACAAGAATACGAAGTAATGTTCGAAGGCATCTGCGTATGCCATGCGTACCTTCACAGAGTAAAATTAGTAGCACGGTTCAGTCTTCCACCCAAGCTGAAAAGCAAGCTCAAGTCTGCAGCATAACTACCTTTTTTCTCTGATCAAACATATCAAGAACAAATATCAGAAAAACCAATTTTTTCTGTGAACTCAGAAGGCCTTTTTCTTATAAAAAGGTGAATAAATTTAGCGACAAAAATGGCCAAATTTATCATGAAAAAAAATAAGAAACAAAAATCGGTAGTATCCGAAGGAGGTAACAGTGAGAAATAGGAAGATCTGAAAAAGAGGAGAACTTTACCAAAAAAAAAAGAAAAGGGGGAGAGAAATCGTAAGAGAGGGACAGGAAGTTAGAAACATTGCATAGATAAAGGGGGAATAGAGAGATTGTGTGTGTGTAAGAGAGAGAGAGAGGTTAGAGTGAGAGACTGCCGGAGAGACATGATTTACCGGCGGCGGTATATACGGCTACACGAATATCGGTAAAGAAGGAGAGAGATCGTGCAAAGAGAGAGAGAGAGAGGAGGAGGAGGGTGAGAGTGAGAGACTGCCGGAGAGAGTGATGACTTACCGGCGGCGGAACTACTACGGCCAGCCGAAAATAGAAGTTGCATTGGGTAGGGAAAGTAAGGGCTATCGTTGTAATGCCTTACCATTTGGGTAAATTAAATTAAACCACAGACAACGACCCTGTACTTAGGGGGTTGTTATACTTTTTTTTTCTAGGGGGTTGTTAACACTTTTTTCTGTTTTTACTAAGGGGGTTGTTACACTTACGTCCCCGAACTTTCAACTTTGCTTTATGACAACGACCCCTTGAATTATGGATCGGTGTCAAAGACCCCCTGTACTTTAGTTATAAGGACCCCTCTACCATGGGGGTTGTGTTTGGTATAGTTTTCATTTACTAAATAAACGTTTGTAATTAATTTATTTTTAAAATCGAGAAAAAGTGATTGATAAATATTTTTTTTAGGATTTATTAATAATTAAATGCCATTAAACGTCACATCAATGGAACATTAAATAAATACTTAATTATTAAGAAAAACATTAAAATGAAACTTGTTGGTATGCATATAAATCAATACCAAACTTTATCAATAATAATGTGTATAAATCGGCATGATGGGGCAAATGTTGATTTGACAATTACGTAACAACCCTTTATCAAATAAATGGGATGCCATACCAAACACGTGAAATCAGTGACAAAAGTCTCCTGTACTTTAATTTGCCACAAAGACCCCCTAAACTTTATTCCCTTTTCATTACTGTTCCTTCAGTTATCTTAAAAAATGACTCTCATTCAACTATTTAAAATTTTTAAATCCCTAAGCCGCTCTTTTCTTATTTATTTAAATTGATGACCATAGTGACTATTGATTCCTATAAGTAATGGACGTTAGTGGATTTCTCTCTCTATAAATGCAAGTTGTAGGTTGGACGGCCATACTTTAATACTTGGTTTGGAACTAAAACCAATAGTTCAATTCTTAATGGTTTTTGTTTTGCTATCTCTAATACTAGAATAGACATTTGGGAATCGACTTGTTTACTTGACCTCACAGATGAAGTACAACTGGTCGTAAACTATTATGGTAGTACTTGAAAATTTTAATCAATGGTTGAATTCATGGAAGTTTATCTAAAAATTCAATGCTTCAAGCTTCATAGTTAGGGATGGCAATACGGCGGGTTTGGGGAGGGTTTTGTAAATTCTAGACTCTATTTGTCTCTTTAAACCTCCCAACCCGTACTCGCCCTAAAACCTATAGTGGGTTGGATTTTGAGAATCCAAATCCTCACCGCACATGAAAGTGCAAAACCCTCCCCAACCGTACCCCTCCCCGCATTCAAGGGTAGGGGCAAGTTGGGTTTTAAAGCTTGCATCTAATTTTCTATTATTTCTTATCATATATATAAGCAATAAATAAGTAAAATAACACAAATAAACATCAAGATTTCTAATTATTTAATTAATACATGTAAAAAACAAAAACTAGAAATTATATCCTTCACATAAAATTCAAAATATTATTAAGTTTAGCAAACTAGTATATAAAGGTTGTAGAATGCCAAAATCCGTACCTGCCCCAAAACCCATCATTTAAGCAAAAGAACCTTCTCCATCAGGGGGGGTAGTGGCAGGTACCCACTGGGTAGGGTAGAAATTGCCATCCCTATTCATAGCTTGTAATAATTTCAAATTGAACAGGATTTCTTTCTATGCTACCTCTCTCATTTATTTTGTAGTTCCTTAAGTTATGCTTCTTTCAAGGTAATTTTTTTTCGGGAAAGGAATACAAAGATTAGATTAGGTTAGGGTTTAAGACAAAAGGCAATGGGAAGACAATAAACAAAGTTTAGGTGGGTATTTTGGTAATTTAATGCATTTCGTCAACTTACTTAACAACTAGGGGGTATTTATTGCACGATAAAAGTTTAGGGAGGTCTTTGTCGCAATACAGGGTGGTTTTTGTCACTAACCCTATAGTACAAGGGGTTCTTTATAACTTACCCTTCCATTATTTTGATAATTAATTCTTTAGAATATTCCTTAAATATTTCTAAAATCCATGTTATTTTGGGAAACCATCTTTCCCTTTCATGTTTCCTTTTTATTTTTAATCCTAACTTTCAATGTTTCTCTCAACTTTCTTTTAACAAAATTCATATTGAGAATGCCATGAGAATGATTAGTATATTATCATTTATTTTTTGAGAATGATTATTTTTGTCATTTTGATATTTAGGTCACATTCATTTGGCGGTAAGTTTGGGGAAGGGGGAGTTTTTCGATGCTCGCTTTTTGGTAAGTATGGATCCCACTATTAAGGGTGAGTATGGGTCGATTCTGTTCAATTCCATGGCAGAACCTAGAACCTGCCATATAGGGGTCAGTTCCAAGTTTTTGAAACTTGAAACCTATCCGGTGAAGGTGAGTTCTCGTGTCGGTTTTGGCATTGGCAGTTCTAGGGTTAGTTCTAAGGTCTATCCATGGAACCTGTTTTTTCTTAACTCTTTGTCTCTCCTCTATTAAAAAGAAGAAGAAGAAGAAACATGCTCTTTAAAAACTTGATTTTCAATAAATATAATATTATAATATTAGTTTAAAACTTATATTATCTTTATTGATTAAATTAAGTAATGTAATATGTACATTATCACACTATATTCAAAACATTTTTTTTTGCTCGGACAACCCTTGAACTTTACAAAAAAGCCAATTTTGACCCTAAAAGAAGGCCATTTTTTTACCCCCAGACTTTGATAAAAAGGTCCTGTGTAGGCAAAATAAACAGCATTTGAAATGTCAACAGTAATCCTTTGTAGATTACTAACATGTACTTGGGCCTAGTCTCACTTTGGTACTCGAATTTCAAAATGTGCCAAATTTTAGGAGTACTACATTTAAATTGTAGGTGGGGAGCAGCCAAGGGCACTGCCCTAATTTTTCATGGTTTTTTTTTCCATGGGTGTTGGTTGTTCTTTGAACTTTGTACTTTCTGTTCATTTTTTTCCCTATAACAAAGCTTTACTGTCACTGATTAAAAAGAACATAGCAACAAGTCTGGCAAAGTGCACCTAACAATGAGCCTTGATTGTGAACCCAGGTGCACCTTCTAAAATACTGTGTGTACCCTCAATTTTTTTTAGAATTGATTCATTTATGATATCACAGACACCATTGATCAGTTCAGGTGCATTAGTTATAAGATCTTGAACTGCCATTTGTTTGGGTTAGTTCAGTTTTAATAGAATTGGTATAAGTGACCCTAGTCTTGGAAACATGAACAACAACCTAGAATAAAAGATAAAGGCATTGCTATAATCAAATCTTGGAAGTTAATTAAAAAATTAAAATATCAGTACCACCCCAAAATAATGCCAAATTTTATGAGTTTCTAAAACAGGTAAGGCCAAGTAAACATGCATAGATATTTGGACTTACGGTAAAAAGAATAAAAGAAAAGCCCACCTACTAGCTCAATTATAAGGTGGTGGTGCCTCACATGTACTTGTTGAATTCTGCTGTTCATGGGGCAACTTTCAACCAGGAAGCTTTTGCTAGTTTCCAAATGTCCAAAATAAGCTTTTTGTTGTAGGCATTTCTTAGAATTGAAAAATGAGAACTCTGGAAAGATAATGTTACGTTGGGAAGCTCCAGTACAGAAGTGAATGCTTGACAAATCCACCGGTCTCCTTTCTATGGACTCTTTGGAATGGTCATGTCATCCTTGTATACCTTAAATAGGCCATACCAATTAAAATATGATAGGTTGTAATGTCCAGAATATATGTCTAAAATTTTGATTTGACTACCTTTTCCTTCTGTATTAATAACACTGCTATTTGTTTCCATCTTACTGCTTTCTTCAGGCAAGAGAAGATTCATTTCAACATGTGATGAGTGAAATGGATGACAGAAGTGAGCTTTCTACTGATGAACATCAATTCAAGGATGGAGGTATGCAGTATCAACCAACCATCATAATGAACCCAATAAAGCTCCAGCGACAGGTGAACTGTTTAATTCTTCTAATCACAAATTCTAAATATCTTTAGGACAATGGATTCAGGGTGGTCATGTTTTTAAGTTTTGTAGAAACTGCGACGGGCAAGGAGGGAACTTCAAATTGCAGAGCTCATCCACTAGAACAAAGAGTCTGAAAAGCAAATGCAAGCAGCAGCAATTGAACAATCCAAACAGCTCAAGACTACAGTCAAGGGAGGGTACAGTATATGGAGGAGAGAATACGGAAGTCCAAATTCTGACACCACCTTGAAGCTTATGTAAGTCCAAATTCTGACACCACCTTGAAGCTTATGAGGGATCAGATCATAATTGTATGCATATAATGAAGTATATCTTTTCTTTCGTCTTTAATTGTATGCATATAATGAAGTTTATGTTTCAATGTTTTGCAATAGGATGTTCCCAATCTCTACATACCTAATTTATTTTGGCATTTGGATCGGAGTCTAGAATTCTAGGTCTCAAATTTAGGTGTGAACCTCATAAGAGTTGTAAATCATACATTTGATAAGGTCCAGGACTCCAGGTCTGGTTATACGTGGAGCAATCAATTTCCAATGCATAGTTATTGTGGTTAAGTGTGTGATTAGTTGGAGGCATCAAGGTATTTGTTTGATTTGTAATGAAAGAAATTATTATTTTAATACATCTATTGAATGAAAATTGTTGCTAACACTCTAATGCTTGACTCGTAGGAAACGGTGAAGGAATTCAAGAAATATTCCAAAGTTAAACATTCAAAAGGAAGACAACTATCATTACCAGTGGCTTGTATGGTTAATATGTCAATTAGATATCGTTGGAAATTTTTGAGGTTCTTGTAGTGTTAATATGTCAATTGAATGTTGTATTTGAATAATTTGTTTTTGGATTTTTTAATGTAATTTTTAAATTACATTTTTTATTTATCAAAGTTTTCATGTATCAATTATAGGATTTCGTAGGTACATTAAGATGCTAAATCATTGGAAAAAGGCAGGTATCAAAAATGCTGAAATTAAGTAGGCATATAATTTTTTTTTTTTAGAAAAGGTCTATGCTGGCGGTCCATATCTGCCAGCTTAGCTATGAACAAGATGGGAAGTAGTGTCACACAGGACCTAAGGCGGTGGTCTAGACCACCAACTTATTCAGGCGAAGCCGGCGGTCCGAAAAACTGCCGCCTTAGAGAACTTTGAACCGCATCGGACCAAGGGGAAGGCAGCAGTTTTTCCTACCTAAGCCGGCAGTCCTATCTAAGGCGGCACCCACTTACACGGCAAATAAGGGGAAAGAAAGTGGTTTGCCCCCTAACCCTTCGGTTGGGGGGCTTCGCCCCCCTGTCCCCCTTTTCGATGTAGCCTAATTTATTTTTTTGAGTTAGGGGGGTCTTGCTCCGCTTCGGCAAGCGAGCGAGACCCCCCTTTTAACAACTATTATGCATTTTTATTTTTCTTAATATAAATTTTTTTATTAAAGATAAAGAAAAAAAATGAAATCCCCCTTCCTCCTTCCTCCTCTTAAGGAAGCTTACGCCTCTTGCATTCTAAACTATGCTTCACGCCTCTAGGTAGTGGAATAACTATGTGTTTTAAAACATTGATATTTATTTATTTTTTAATTTTTAGAATAAAATATGAAAATTAATTATTTCATCTATTATGTCCATAAATTTATTCAATTTTTCATTATATATGTACTTTTCTTAATTTTAATTTAATTTTTAGAATAAAACATGCAAAATAATTATTTGAATAAAAATAAATAACTATTTAGTTTTTAGAAAATTAGAATAAAACATGCAAAATAATTACTTGACCTATTATGTCCATAATTAGATAGTATGTTTCTATTCCCAACTTCTCGTTTATTGATTATAATGTTTTTTTTTCATAAAACCCACTAAAACGTGTTATTTTTATGCATAAATAGCTCATTTATGTCTTATATTTAGTGATACTGATGTTTACTTATGATTTATTAGATTATTTATAGCATTTCCATGTGTTTCCATGCGTATCTTAATTTTTCGTCCGTATCTATGCATATCCAAGGCGTATCCCGATATGTCTTTTAAATTTGCCTCTTCGATACACATAGCATTTCCGAAACTTTGAACCTTGGTATACATCCATTTTCTGCTTACATTAAACCATCGTGGACATTTCAAACTTCTTTATTTCAGGATTGTTAAACTAAATCATCTTTTTGCCTCATGAATTATCAATTTATAGAACATATAATTCATATTATTACAATTGCAACATCACCACATCAACATGCAGAAATCCAAACTAGAGATGCATTTAGGTTATGAACATCCCTTGTCAAAAAATTGTGTAAGAAACAACTGGTCAGAAAACTAAAAGTTCAAAAAGTAATCAAAAGTCAGCAAATCATTCTTATGAACATCGCTGCATAGACTGTGATTTGTTAGACATGATTGTGTAATCTCAACACTGAGATTGATAACAGCTTTTACAGGGTTCTTTTTCTGCTCAAAGATACAAGTATTCCTCTGTAGTCATACTGAATTAAGTTCCAAAGCACATTCCCTTTCTTATTCAATCCCTTCAGATTCTAGCAACCCAATGACTCCACTGAATCTGGATTCTGGAACAAACTATTGGGCCTTAAAAGCCTTAAAATAGCGATGCCAAGTTCTGCTTGTAAAGGTACAGTGAATGAAAATATTGTAGAAATGGGGCAGGATGCAGGATAGAAGGGTAGCAGCTATTTCATGCCATCACAGAACCCTACCAGGGGCCTTCTCTTTTCCCCCTTCATATGTTATCAAGGCCCTTTTTGTTTCTTAATGAAACTATATCAGTGCCTGTTAAAAAATCAGAAATTTGTATGGAACACATAATTATAATCCATAGCTAGGCAAGAAAAATTGATAAACACATTTATGGTGTTTGGTGTGTGTTGTTTACTGATGACACAGTATTATTTTATTCTGTTTTATTATTTATTAATTAATTTTTTTATTTTTATTTGGGTAGAAGATGGCATAGTATTGATTGACAAAACTAGAGGGGGATTAAATGCAAAATTGGATTTATGGATAAGTACCTTAGAAACAATAGGTTTTAAAACTGCATAGGAGGCATGATTTCATTGTAAAAGTAACACCCCTCCTCCTCCCCCTCCCCCCAAAATAAAAGAGGAAAAAAAAAGACTTTAACAATTAAGATAACTAACACCTTTAAATAAATGACATTAAATTATTTCACCAAAATAAGTAAACATTCTTTTTTTACTGGTAAGTACTAAGTTGAAACTTTACTAAACTGTGTTAAACAATATGGATGCAAATTAAAAGTACCAAGCACCCCTCCTCAAGACTTCAAAATAATCAAACTTTTCATATCTACTAGATATAACTTCAACCAAAATTATTATCATCTCCTTAAAAACACTAATTCGGCTATAAGAAAATTGATTTCTCCCAATAAATTAAGAATCCTGATAATTCTGATATTTGGGGGCCATTTGATAACAGCTGAAGTGGGTGAACTAAAAAGTTTATTGCTTTTTTAGCAAATAAGATTTTTAGGAGGTTGTGAGCTCCTTAATGGTTGAAGTTGAAGTTGGGTAGATCATTATACCCTTAAAATTTTCATTGTTTAATTATTTTATCAACTAAAAGACAAAGCAATATATCTTTCAGCTCAGCAACTTTAGATGTTATCAAATGGCCCCTTAGGAAAAAATGTATAACTAGGAGATAATATAAGAGATATTTTCCCACCTTCAAGAAAGAAAGCATGGAGGAGGGGGCATTGCAGGAAATTATTTGTATCCAAGGAAATCAAGACCATGGTTTATATGCATCATCCAATGGGATGCAATTAGGAGATCATCATCCATAAGAATGTAATAGGTCAATCATCAAACTATTAAAGTGCCATTTGATAAAAGAATACTTATAAGTGGATTCATTGGTCCCATTCATTCCACAAGTTAAATTGCTAGTGTGCACTATGCTCAGTGTATGTGGTTGCCAAATTGTTGTTATTGCCATTTAATGAGAACAGAAGAAAATTATTAGAGATTAGGAATGCAGAGAACTCCAATAGAAGAATTCTAAACAAAAAACAGCCCAAGACACAGCACTACAAAATAAGGCCCATAAGCCAGCAGAGAAGCAGGCAAACAGCAGAATAAAAGGAATTTCTTCTCACAGCATTTCAAGCAATCATTGTGGTCTAGTCTGGTCTGCAATTTTCTACTACGGCTTATTCTGTATTGTCTTCATCCCTGTAAATCGAGCCGAGCCGTGTGAGAGAGAGTGTGTGTAAAATCTAATAACAAAAAGAAATCATCATGGTCTGATCTGCAATAAAAAGATAGGGAAGGAATGAAAAAGAGTGAGAGAGAGAAGGAGAATATGAGAGGAGGGAGAGCAAAATCCACGATGACTTACCTTGCCGTCGCCGGAGCTTCAGTCCAAATCCGTTCTTCTTCAACTGTAAGGAGAGAGAGACGAAAGATGAGTGAGAGAGGGGTATAAAAGTTGGAAACGGCTAGTGAAAATGGTTTGAGGGCTTTAAATGTAATTTTGTTTTTTTTTGTTATTTTAAGAAACAAGAATAGGATTCTGATTACGGGGGGTGGGTCGGGAATGGCCATTCTCTCAAATGGGGGATTGTCATGGGAATCAAATTTCAGTTCCGCCCAACCAATCGCATGGTCCATTCTGATTCTGATTCCAAACCCTTAAAGTTATTGATGTATTTTGATGATTTATTGAAGTATTTATAGTATTTTCGTATGTATATATATTTATTTTAATTTTTCTCGATACACATACTATCTTCATACATTTCTTAAAATTGTCTTTTCCATACACTGTTTCTAATACTTTAAACATTGTATGAAACAAATACGAAAAACCACCTTAATCGAGGTTGGGAGGTATAGGGTTTGGGGGTTGAGGTACCCATGCCGTATATAGCCCATTACTGAAAAAATAAAATAAAGATCATAAAAAATCAGGATACTTTTATATATTATATTATTCAATAATTGATTGGATAGGGTAGAACCGACCATGAACAACCCTGGGCGTGGAGTTCAAATCTGTACCCCACAAGGGGATGCCCCGCAACATCCCACAGCACATCCCCGCCCTGTATTATGAATATCTCTCAATGATAGTACTAGTCTCGGTGATGTCATCATCGAGAGATGTTGCCAATACACAACGGGGATGTGTTGTGGGACGTTGTGGGGCGCAGATAGAGGTGTAAAGTGGGCCGTGCCACTCTCTCCAGTGAAAAATTTGGGGGTCAGCCCAGTACGGCCCACGGCTCGGGCCCATGTGGGCCCGTGCCGTGCCATGCCATGCCATGAGCTAGGCTGGCCCGTGGGCCGAGTCAAACCATGTATTGGGCCAAAACTATTTATTTAAAAAAATTGATAAAAAAACTTAAATTTTTAATTTTATATGAATTTTGTGTATAAAATTGCTTATATATGCAATAGTTAAATAAATTAGTATAATAAAATAAAAAAATTATTTATTTTATTAATATATTATATAGTAATATTATTCTATAATTATAATATATATATATATATATATATATAAATAATATGGGCTGTGCCACGGGCCATGCTGGACCGGGCTACGGGTTGGGTCGTGCCATGCCATGCCGGCCCGTGGACCTAAAATCCTAGGCCCAACACGACCCACATGGTCATGGCGGGCCTGACACGACCCACAGGCCGTCGTGCTGGGCCATGCCAGGCCACGGGTGGCACAACCCGATTTACACTTCTAGGCGCATATATGAATTCCGGGCCGTGGTCGAGAGTGGGAAGAGAGAATATATGTCTGGTCGAACCTTATTCTAACCGATCGAACCTTATCATTTCTGGTACATCATCGGGAGATGTTCTAAATACACGGTGGGATGTTCTGTGGAACGTTGTGGGCGCAGACGTGAGCTCGATTGTGGAGGGGAGAGACTCTTTTCCCTTCTAACGTACGCTGGGGACGACAAGATAAGAGAAGCGGAGAAGGAGAACAAAGATCATGTTTTGAACGGGTGGCTATCGTCGTCGTCAGTCGTCACTTATGAACAGAAAAGAGATAAAAAAATAGTACAGCATGTTCCCCGTAGCTCAGCATCCAGCAAGTTGGGGTGGGTTTATAAGTCCACAGCCCCGGCGCACGGATGGCCAACGCAGTTGCAATCTGTTCTACTAGTTCCATCTGGCGTCACTGCAGCAGAGCCACTGTCAGGTCTAGTGGTGTCAAGGTTAGGGCGTCGGCGGCAATGGCGGCCACCACCACTGTTGTCCCCGCCATCATCGTCGGAGGTGGGCGAGTAGGAAAAGCTTTGCAAAGCATGGGGGACGGCTCCGATGTGCTTGTGAAGAGAGGGGAATCTGTGCCGCTCGATTTCCCTGGACCCATCTTGGTCTGCACCAGGAACGACGACCTCGAAGCTGTTCTTCAATCCACTCCTCAATCCCGGTGGAGCGGTACCTAATTAGAGCATTTGCCTCATCTGGGTTTTCTTTGTTATGGATTTTGATTGCTTAGTTTGATGTTACAGAAATCATGTTTAGTCTGGTAAAGCAGAATGGATGCTAATAATCTAGCAGACTTGGTTTTTTTCCAGAATGGGATGCTTGAGCCATGGCTTGAGAGCAAAGGCCTAGGTGATGCCGACCAGGTTTTGGCGTATTTCGCCGTTTCCAAGCTTGGAGAGCCTCCGGTGGATGGGAAGACGGATACCAATCCCGAGGGATTAACGGCGGCATACGGGAAATGGGCATCTGCTGTGGCATCAAGATTGCATGCTGGAGGCCTTTCTTGCAAGGTGGGAGATGGGTTTTGATTTTAAGCCTCGAATTTCTGTTTGGACTGCAATTTACCATTTGTGTCAATATATTATGTTTAGATACAAAGAACAATTTTGGCATTGAAGTTGGATAAATATTGTTGGCAGGTCCTCGACAAGGAAGCTTTTCAGAAGCAAATGTTAGAGAAACTAATATGGATATGTGCTTTCATGCTGGTTGGAGCCCGGCATCCGGGAGCCACAGTAGGTGTTGTGGAGAGCCAATACCGTTCTGAGGCAAGTTACATCATTCTCTAATCGTTACTTGAAGAATTGTATTAGCGTATCATTCATACTTTTATCTCATCCCACAATCTCTGGGACATCATCATCACTGCCTGGTGCATTCTTAGTGCCAAACTGCCAATGCTTAAGAAGTATGCTTTCATCAGTCTGGGGTGCCTAATTGGGGGGCCAGCTCTTGGATGATTTGTTGACAAAGTCGCTAAACATCTTCATGGAGGGATGGTCCTATAATCTGAAAACTGAAACCTTTTTGTCATACAATGCCAATGACCTAATGTTATTGAATATTTATGCATGCAATCAATCTAACTCTCAATTGCATTCAATTGAATGTACATGGTCAACTCATCATTTTGTATGGTACTGATTCTGGATAAAATTAAATATGTATTAGAACAGAGGAACATCCTGAAAATGAGGGTTCAAGTCGAAAAGTGGTTTATTGTTCAAAAAATGCCAAATATCATGACCACCCCTCCCAAGACTTTGGATAGCTAGAGGCAGGAAGGATGCTGAATTGGTTTGCATTCAAAATCAATAGATGGCATGATCACAATGGTCTCATTGTTTGCTGGCCTCATACTCTAATTGTATCTACCTCACTGCAATTATGTCATAAGGATCTTTTGTTTGGGTTTAAGAATTTTCTATGTTTTCTGATTTTTTTAAAATTTTCATTTACAATGATAATTTGGTCATTTTACTTTTTGATTTAATGTTCATCCATTGTAAGTTGTTAGTTAAGTCATCTTTAGGGTTGATTTAAAGTTCCAAAGTAATTGGATCAATAAGTTAGAAGTTATATTGTTTTTTCTCTTAATTGCATGGGCAGTGGCAATTTCATAATTATGGTGAAGAGTAACCTGAGCCACAGCCACCCAATGTTCATCTTTTCTCTGAGGCAAGTGAAATTAAAATTGGATTTTTTTCTTTCTTGGAGCTTGTTTTGGCATTGTTTCCCTAAGCCCTAACTCTTTTTCTACTACTCTTTCTTCTACCATTTTCTCTTCTTCTTTATTGGTTTTTCTTCCTATTCCACATGTTTGATTTAAATATTGATTGGAGCTGTAATTCCATCTGTTAGAATACATAATTTTTTTTTTTAGTTCCATCTGTGCTCAAGTTTCTTGCATCCTTTGTTTATCTTTTGTTGACTTTCTACAAGAACCTATACTCTCTCTAGAAATCATCCAACTTAGAAACTCCACAAGTGACAAGCCACATATAAACCTCTATCTATGCCAACTTTCCTTTATATCTCACCTATTTACCCACTCCTTCAGTTTGTTTTGTTTAATTCATCCTATTTTTCAAGATATCAAAAAAGTCTTTCCTTTTCACTCTTGAAAATTCTATGTATACAGTATTTTAGCATATTATTCTTTCTCTAGAATCTTATATTTAAACTCTAACCTTCCCTACCATTCTTAAGACGTTTGTTAGACCTATCCCCATCTTTGCCCCAATTCCTAGCTTTAAACCCTATGGTTACTGTAGTTCTCTTTGTTATTTTTTTTTTCTTCTTTTACAACAGTTTTTATCTTCACCACTCGTCAAGTATTTGTAGTTGTAGCAAGGTAGGCTATTCATCCTGTATCAGGATGGTTCCATATTAAGTGTTAACTATTGCTCTACCTTTTTTGTTACGGGGCACTTAGTGAGTTGGATGGGACCTCTATTAATAATTTCAGGTTCCATCAGTTCTAGGAACCCTGTCTTAGTAAAGATTTCATCATTACATATAGGTCTGAGATTAATGTGATCTTTTTGTTGCATATATTTATTTCTGTGTTTATCCAAATATAGTGTTTGACCAAAAAGTTTGCCTGTATTTATCTAAATATACTTTTGGACATCATGTAGCTCAGGTGCATCTAGTAAGGCCCTGTAGAATGAAATGATTTAGCATAATTCTGTTGCATAAAATGGTTTCGTTTCAAGAATTGTTAACAAATTTGAAATAACATGCTACTTTAGGATTTTGAGTTGCTTATTTATGATGAGTTCTAGCTCAAATTCCACAAAAAAATAAAGTTATTGATATATATATATATATATATATATATATTTCTTGTACCAATCAGTGGCTTGTTTTCTAATCATTGAATGAAGTTACCATTTTCTATATAAAAAAAAGAAGTCAGTGGCTTGTTTGCTTGGTAACATGGTATGATAAGTAATGCTCAAAAAAATGAAATTCATAAGCTCAGAACTAAAGTACTATGCTGGCAAAATGGGATGAAGAAATAAATATTTTGGCTTGTGCCTCGGTCTTGATACTGGATTTATTGAAAATCGCATTTCTAATGCTTGTTTCCATTAACTAGCCATCTCTAAGTAGCGAATGAAAGAACACAATTTAAATATAACAATTAGAATTTTCTTCTCTTGTATTTGGTTGCAGGTTGCCAGTCTCATTGGAGAACTTGCATCTGCAGCAGCAGCCGAGAAAGGCTTGGTATTTGAAGAAGCCATAGTGGAAAGGTTGTGTGCTTATTCCAGGGCTGTTGCACACTTCCCAACTGCTGTTAAAGAGGTTACTTCTTGTTCTATTGTATAATAGATGAGTTTATAAATTTAATGTCACTAGCATTAAAGAGTTATGTTTCTCACTGCATTGCATTTTGAATTTTTACAGTTCAAGTGGAGGAATGGATATTTCTATTCACTCACCCAGAAAGCACTTGCTGAAAGAAAGGCAGATCCATGCCCTCTACACACAACATGGCTCAAGGAACTAAAAGTTGTGTAGATATAAGGTTACTCCCCCTCCCCCTTCTTCCTCACCATTGCATGAGATCTATCAGCACTTGACAAACATTATGCAGTGTAGGTTTTGGTCTATTGAGGTATCATCACGTAGTTTCAAGGTCATCGGTTTTAATTTGCTATTCCTTATTTCTCCCTTTAGGCTGTGTTCCGTTTGATAGAAAATTAGAGAAACAGACGAGGGAAATTCAATTCACAAAATTTATTGAGAACTTTCCTCTCTTATTTTATCACACCAAACATAGCTTTAATAAACAGGTTGATAGTCGTCCAGATAATTCCATGAGGTCGTGATGGCACCCTCCTTAGATGGGTCTGACAATGGAGGCTATACTTCGAAGGGGTGGATTGTGGGTTGGAGGGATTTTTTTTAACTTGTGTTTAGGTAGATTGATAAAATATATTATAATTTTCTACTTACACCAAGGATATTGGGTTCATTGAATTGGATTTTTTTTCTCCCAATTCATAGAAATAATCATGGTGATGGAGATTCAGGACATGCTGTCTCTGTGTCCACACAGAGAGGAAGCTACAAACCCTACTGTTCTCACTAGGGATGTCAATTGAACTGGATTTGGTCCAATCCGGTCCAGTCCAATGTGAGTCTATTACAAATGGACCTGGTCTAATCCAGTCCAATGAATATTTTGGACCATTTTGTACCGGTCCAGAGGCTGTTCAATTTGCTCAAATTTCTGTAAATCTAAATTGGTCTCAGCTCAAACCTGCTCCATTGACACCTATGTTCTTATCTTCTATCAATGGACCAGATATTGGCTCAATCCAATATAAATTCATTATGGACGGATCAAGTCCAATCCAATATGTCATATTGGCCTGTCCAAATTCAATGTCTCATTGGTCTGTCCAATCCTGTCCAACCCGAGTCCGTTCCATTGACACCCCTAGTTCTCACTAACCATGATGAATTTACCTTGAACCTGTATGGTTGCCCTGTAGCTGTTCATACTTCTTACAAGTTAGAACTTAATCTCATTTGATTGAACCAATGGGCATTTACAGAATCATAACCCTTCCCTCAGTGCCGTGTAATCATTGAAGCAGCCGGGTCCCCAGAATTCCAGTAAGTACTAGATATTAAAGAGCTCACATCGGGGCTAGATCCACATGCACATTTCGGTGTGCATTGGGAACATCTCCCATAGTTGTCATTGGAAGATTCTCTGTGGGGTGCAGATGCGAATCTGATATTAATGTGAATAAAATAAAGCACGAAAACTTCTCATTAATTGTTACGGCAGCATGTTGGAGGATATATGCATCAAATCTCAAAAGAGAGAAATCATCAAAGTTCTTTCTCCACTGAACCACCACTTGCACCAAGGTAATCTTCCAAAGGTATAATGTATGGGTAGAAATTGCTTTAGGTTTCAAGCTTTGAATCAGGCCATCTTTGGGAAGGGTATTAATTTATTTGGATAAATATATCTTGTGGGGGCATTTTTTTTTTCATTTACCCTCTACTTGGGAAATTCAACCTACCCAGGTTTGGGAAGGGTATCACTTACCAGTGATACTTGGAAAAATTAATTTTGTCATGTTTCTGAAATAAAAACATGAGTAAATTGGTCAATGGATAAAATCTCAAAAATAAAGGGGCTTTAGTGTATCTGTGACTCTGAAAATCGAAATCTATCAATCAAATATACATGGATACACTGCAATATTTTGGATCTTGTATCAATGTTCTCTAGCATTGCACAAGCTGCTAGGCACATCCACAAAGTGCTGTACCTCGTTCAAGTCCCTTGAGTTTCATCAGCAACCCAGAACCCAGTACTAAACCTTGTATTTTGTATTATTTTATATATATTTATATTTGTACTCTTTCCAACTGAACCTTATGGTTGAGCAAGGAAAGATTTGCGAATGCATCTTCAAAATACTTCCAATAGGCACCGGAGACGATGCTTTCATTTTTTTTTCTGATATTTGGAAACAATACTTTCATTTAATGTCAATCTTCAACAGATGTCAAACTTGATTGCAGCAACCTTTCATGACCCTTGTCCAACACCAGACCATTGATGAGTTGTCATCAATAGTATCCTTTTAATATTTCATGTCTCTGAAGGTCAACATTCAACAATTTTTCAGGGGTCCTGTGAAGAGGATATCGTTAATGGTAATTATGGTATGTTGGTAACAATTTGCTGGGTGTAGTGCCGATTTGACATCCGAAAGTCTAATATCCGATTTATTCTCGTCTGATCTGATTAAAATCAGAATCTGATTAAATACTATTGTTTATATATAAGGGTGTTCATAGTCCTGTTTGGTGTGGTTTGGAGAATATCTAGATCAAATCAATAAATTACGGTTTCGGAAATTCTCAGACCAAATTAAATCATTTTGGCATAGAAATCAAACAATTTGTATCAATTTATTGCTGACATTTTAAATATATTCAATATATACTAAAACCAAAAAACTTTAACAACAATATAAAACAATCAATTAAATAAATATAGTAAAAAATCAAAACATGAATAAAAACATTTTCATATAAAACATCTAATTGAGCATTCTAATGCCTAAAACATGCATATATATAAACATATAATTAAAAAGTAAACAAATACTATTTTTTCCCAAAATTCTAAAAATGGTTGGTATTTTACTTGCCTCTCAAGCCCAAATTCGAATTCTTGGTCTGGTATAATGTATTTCCAATTTTCTAGAGTTCCAGACTTCCAATTCTGGCACCTATACACAGTTGAACACTAACCAAAGAAGTGATAAAGGGGTTAAAGCTTTTATTTATAAGAGAGGAGATGGTGGAACTGCCGGTGGCAACTCGACGATAATGGTGGGACTGTCGAACTAGGGTGGAGAGATATGGTTCTGTTAAAGAGAGGGTTTCCTGATTCTTGGGTTAGGGTGTTTTGTAAAGGTTGGAAGATAGATGATAGGATGAGAGAGAAAGGGGAGCAGCAACATCGGTGGACTGGTTGGCGGTAAGTCAACGAAAATGGTGAAACAACAATAGGGGTTAGGGTTTCATTTGTTTTAGTCTTTTAGAGAGAGAGAGAGGACAGACCTTGGACAATGAACGATGAAGGCGATGTATAACTAGTAGTGATCGACAATGGCAAATGGCAATGTGTAAGAGGGAGGGCTGTGGCTGATGTCTCTGGTTCGGTGGTTCTTTTAGTTTTTTTTTTTTTTTTTTTTTTTTTATCAATAACAATGAATTTTATTAACGATTGAGAAAATCAGAATTACAAGGGAATGAGCTAAAGAATCTTAACTCCCAATTACCTACAGTACATCCTAACCATGAAACAGTTACAAAACAACCCAAAAGATAGAGTTTTTCTACACTCTCCTTGCCTCGCTAGACCATCTGTCAATGCATTTGCACTTCTCTTTATCCATGTACAATGAATTTCAATGTCCTCGGTGAGCCACTTGAACTTCCTCTTTTCATTGTTGTATTTCTGGAGCATAGAATTGTCCTCTTTTAGCCAATTCACCACAATTTCATAATCACCTTCTATGATCAACTTTTTAATATTCATTTCCTCAACCCTTTGTATCCCTTCAAGAGCTCTTAGAATCTCAGCCCCCAAGGAATCTCCCACCCCAATTGGACCAGAATACATGGCTAACAAATTCCCTTTTTCATCCCTTATCACTCCCCCTACACCGGAGGGCCCTGGATTGCCTATGCTGATACCATCAAAGTTCAGTTTGGTAAACCCATGAGGTGGAGGTGTCCAGCAGGAATTTAAGGTCTTCTTAATTAAGCCTGAATATGCAATCTTTTTCCAACTTTTTATCATTTCATCAACTGAGAACACTGAAAACAATTCCAATCTTCTCAACCAATGTATCATCCTAATGTGGATAGTCTTTAGGATTACTTCCAAACTTCTATCCTTATTTGAGAATACCCTTGAGTTTCTCTCCTCCCAAATAGTCCAACACACCGCAACCCTACCACATCTCCACATGATCTTGGCCTTTTTGGTTGGCCAATTAGGCATGTAAGTAAATAAGCTTTGCACATTCAAAAGAGGAGTCCACCTGCACCCAAACAAAGAAGTAAACAATTCCCAAATATCTTTAACAAACTGACAAGAAATTAGTAAATGGTATCCAGACTCACCATCAGATTTACAAAGAACACATCAGTGATGAGACAAACAACTATTGGGTCTTTTCCTTTGAAATAGATCCCCTATATTAACTCTTTCCAAAAAGCTTCCCAACAGAAACTCTCAACCTTTGAAGGTATAAGTCGACACCACACCTCTTTAACAGGGAAAGACAACCCAACAAGAGGAGGGGGTAAAAGGGCTTTAAAGAAAGAGGTGCAAGTGTAGGAACCCGAGGGAGTGAGTGTCCACATTCTACTATTTGTCTTTGATGGCTCAATGAATACCCCTTCAAGAATGGATAATAAGGCTAAAGTACATTCTAACTCGGTGTCCCTGACATCTCTTCTTAAACTCAGGTTCCATCTGAACCCAGAAGGTGAATTAGACGGTACAAGAAAAGAGGAAATTGATCTTTCAAAGAATAATCCCCAACCCAAACATGTTTCCAAAATTTAATGAGGTTACCTGAGTGCAAGTTATACCTGATCCAAGGAGAGAATAAGGGCAAGATGGCTTGAATAGCTTTACAAGGAGAAACTCTTGTAGTCATTGCTAGAATCCCAAAGTCCCATCTATTGTCTACCAACCCATTTATGCTTCTCACTATCTTAACCCATAGTCTTTCTTTCTCCAATGAAAATCTCCACAACCATTTCCCTAGTAATGCTAAGTTCCTAATCCTCATATTCCCAATTCCCAAACCTCCCTCCTCCTTACCCCTACATACCACCTCCCACCTGACCCTGTGGTCCTTTCTTCTCCTCCCCTGGCTCCCAAAGAAATTCTCTCATTAGTGTTTCCAGCCTGCTAGCCACCTTAGCCGGAATCTTAAAGACTGACAAAAAATAGACAAGAAGGTTAGCTAGAGTAGACCTAATTAAGGTGATTCTCCCTCCAAGAGATAAATATTTTTTTTCTAGTTGGAAAGTCTCTTTTCAAACCTCTCCACAATAGGGGCTCAAAAATCACATTTCTAAGGATTATCCCCCAAAGGTAAACCAAGGTAATTTAAGGGCCAATTAGGTACTACACACCCCAAAGTGTCTGCATACTCCCGAACCTCCTCTTCCCCCATATTGACTCCAACTATATAACTTTTCTCAAAATTCACCCTAAGGTTTGACATCTGCTCAAAAAGTTGTATAGTGAGCTTCAGGTTTGTAATCCTATTGATATCCCCTCCTTTACAAAACAGAATTGCGTCGTCTGCAAATTGTAGGTGTGTAAATGGTATATTTTCTCTTCCAACTCTCCAACCTTTTATTAAATCCTTAGAATCTGCTTTGGATATTAGTCTCCCCAACACATCTGCAACCAATGTAAACAAAAAAGGGGATAGGCGGTCTCCTTGTCTAATCCCTCTCAAAGCTAGGAAATAGTCCACCACTGTCCCGTTCACCAAAATGGAATAATGACAATCCCTAATGCAACCATCACCCATTTCCATCAGATGTCTCCAAACCCAAAATTAATCACCACCTCTAATAGGAAAAACCAATCAACCAAGTCATAAGCCTTTTTCCAGATCTAATTTATAGACCACTCCTCTCATCCTGGATCTCTTATAGTCCTCTAGGCTCTCATTTGCTACAAGTATCTGATCTATTATCTGCCTTCCCTTCACAAAAGCCCCTTGATTATTTGCTATGATTGTTGGGAACACATTCCTAATTCTAAAGGACAACACCTTAGTGATGATCTTATAAATGCTATTAACTAGGCTGATCGGCCTGTAATCCTTTGGATGACTTGCATCACTTTTCTTGGGTACTGAAGCAATGAAGGTGGAGTTTAGCCCAAGATTAATTACTCCTCTGGCATGGAATTCATTAAATACCAACATTAAGTCCTCATTTAGTATTTCTCAACAATCCTGGTAAAAAGCCATCGTAAAATCATCTGAACCCGGTGTCTTTGCTATATCCATTGAGAAGACTGCCTCTTTTATTTTTTCCAAATCAAATTTCTTTTCCAACCACTCCCTATCTTCTCTCTTCAGTGTTGGCCATTCAGACCTTCCAACCACACCCTTTTATTTAGGAGCCTTCTAAAAATATACCTAAAATGATCTACAACTGCTCTTGCAATTTCACTTTGACTTGTGACTATTACCCCTTTAATCTCCAAAAGGGGAGATTGAAGAATATTGAACAAAAGGGGAGAAGGATATCGAATAAAAGAGAAGAATGTTAAAATTAAAATTTAAAAGTTAATTTTTATATGTATTTATATATATTATTATATTAATACGATTTAGGGTTTGGTTTGGTTTAAAAATTTTAATAAACCAAACCGAAACTGTAAACTGTATTTTTAAAATTTTTGAAATTGGACCAAACAGTTTTGAGTAAAAACTAAATCACATTTCGGTTTGGTTCTGTGCGGTTTTACGGTTTTAATCGTACAATGAACACCCCTATTTATATATAGGAAAATTTCTCAATTAGTACATTGTACTTGGGCCTAGTGCCACTTTGGTCCTTGAACTTTAAAATGCGACAATTTAATACTCAAACTTTCAAAACGTGCCACTTTAGTACATGTCATTAATCATCCATTAGGTGGCATTTGAAAAGACACAAAATGCCCTTTGAGTGTTATATAATTTTCTTTATTAACCATCCAAACGTTGACAAACATTCTCAATCCTTGCCTCTTTTATCCAAGAAAGTTGAGGTCATAATGCCACTTAATGGCTGGTTAACGACAGGTATTGGATTGGCACGCTTTGAAAGTTTGGGTACTGAACTGTTGTGTTTTAAAGTTCAGGGGCCAAAGTGGCCCTAGGCCCACAGTACGGGGTAGTAATCAGGAATTTTCCCTAAATATGCAATAAAATTATGTATTTATAATACATATATACAATTATATAAAATTTATTGCTAGTAAATGATATATTTTATATGTATATAGTCGAATTAAACCTGAATCCAACCCAAGTCCAACGTATCAGTTTCCTGATCAGGTTCAGAAATAACATTTTGGCATTTGGATCAAATCCAATTGTAATCCGACCCAATTACAGCCCTACAACTAGCAACTGCTTGATAAACCACATATGATGAAAGAGATTGTTAGGTGTGACCATGGCAATGAGCACATCCTCATCAAGCAACTTAAACTTTTATAGGTTGAATGGTTCCTTGAAATGATACCACAGCCTGTTTGACCAAGTGGCCTAATATTCTATCCTTGTTGCCTCCGTTACAGTTAATTAAATTTCAGCAAGTTATGGATGGGCCTGTGTTTATCCGTGTTTCAAACCCAATAAACCTTTGCGTGAGAGACGTGTTAGAGAATAAATACCAATTCAGATGAGGTACCTGAATTTATTCTTTAACACTGTTATTGTTCTAATTTCTAAAGGGGCATCGATGATGATAGTGATTGATCAGTCACCAGAAACAACATCCTTGGATCTGGAGAGCGGCGAGAGCCTGACAAACTCACGCATCTTGTAATAGTTCAGTAGTACAGACCATCTGATATAAGTATAAACAAGCCCTGTTTGATCAATGATGTTGAGCAATCAGGTGTCAGGTGTTCATAAATGTTCTGTGAAAGAAAGGTCTTACTGATGAACTGATAGAAAAGGATCTTTATTTGGACGGGATGCTTCTCTTGAACTTGAAGCTCGCTCCAATCTCCAAATGTTGCTATCTGTAAATCCCGAGGTAAATTTACACAGTTCCTCTCATATTATTCTTAAAGAATGCAACAAAAACGCATTGTCCAACATCTCAAATAGATTCTTGGTTGAACAATTCCACTTCCAATCCATACCTAGGATAGGTTGTACTTGAAAGATTAAATCGACAAACAGTTGCATCCTGTAACTCCTGTTTTTGTCTTAATATTTTTTCTTGCAGTTGCTTTGCAAAGATTTAGACAGCTATTCTTGGCAATAAATTTCAGTTCCTCCGTTGCATGTTATTTCAGGACACCATCTAAGAGATGTCTCACCTATGGTCTGTTTTGAGACACCTAAAATGAAATAAGTTTGGAGTTTCTATTGCATTTGAGGCCATAAATCTATTACTGTTGACAGTTTCATTCCAATGATAACAAAATTGAAATTATGTTTTTTGGAGTTTCTATTGAAATGAACTCCATTTTATATTTTAATACAAAAGTATAAAAGAAGATTCACAAGAAATACAAAACCAAAAACCTTGTACTTCATGCAACCAAGACAACTTCCTCACTCCCTGAACCCCCTCAAGCCCCAAAAGAAATGTGTCAAAAGAAAATTAAATCAACTTATTGCTTCTAGTGCTTGTGCCCGTAAGGCTCAGTTTGGAAAGAGTACAAATACAAATATGTACAGAGCAAATACATACAAAATAATACAAAATTCAAGGTTTTGTACTCTACAAATTTGTATTTGTACTCCTTCCAAACTGAACCTAAGTAGCAAATAAGAAACTAAGCCTTCATTTTTAATTTGCTTGCAGGTTGCCGGTCTCATTGCAGAAGTTGCATCTGCAACAGAAACAGAGGTGGCAGAAGCCATGGAAGAAGACTATTCAAGATCAATACAGTCCGGCTCCTACATGAAACTGATCTATGTCATATGGTGGCATATAAGCTGCTTCTATTCACTTCAACGACTAATTTAAACCAAACCAACATTCAATTCTTGTTAAAATATTCTTCATTTGTCATTTATACCAGGCTTCACCTACAGAAGTTTGCTTTTGCAAATCACTATTTAAAGCATTCTAGGGTTTTCAGAATGTAAACAATAGCAGCTGAAAACAGGTAATAGGTAGTCTAAATAGGGAAAACAATGAGAAGACATCAAGCAAATGCAGACCAACAGACCATCATCACCATCCAAGCCTTATCCCAATTATATGGGGTTGGCTACATCAATCCTATTTTTCCATTCTGTTCTATTTAATGCCAGAATGTCCTAGCATTAGCACAAAACAGACAATTCAGGATCCAATGATAATGAGAGTTCAGTAAAAGTTTTAGTTCCAGCTGCCACCTTGATGCAACTTTCGTCCTTTATCCAGGCTTGGGACCTGCAGTGTAAGATAAGCTCACACTAGTGGAGCTGAGACCATTACATCTAAAAAAAGAAACCACATATACAGAGCAGATATCCACTCTGAATCTATTTTTTGAGAAAGGAAACCTAGGGTTTGATTTGTAGTGGAATGCAAAGATTATGACTTTGCAAAAATCTAGTAGATGAGTTTGTAAGTTTAAGAATGTTTTTACTTTATTCTCATTCAAATTTTACAGCCAAAATGGAGAAACATATAGTTGTACTCACTCGCCCACAAGCAATTGGCAAAGGAAAACCAGATCCTTACCTATACATACAACATGGCTACAGAATTAAAAATCTTATACAAGTTAGCTCTAATCAATTGTCTTGAACTATTGCTGAGAAGAGAAGCTGATTAATATCCTCTGAATCTGCTTCCAGCTTGTTATTGCCTGTGGTCATCATCATGCAAAGTTTGTCAGAACTTGTAAGAGATAATTTCCTATGCCTCTCAAAAAATGCTCTTGTTAAATTAGAAGTAGCATATCATTTAACATTGCACAAATGTGCAACTTCAGTTTACAATTCTTTGGGAACAGTTCCTGCCGTTATAAGTTATAATGTTGGAATTCCATTTCAATTCAGTAGCCAAAACTTTGAGGGATATATGCAGGTACTATTTACATAGAAAGCACAAAGGGAATAAAGAGTCATTTCTTTTGGGCATAGTTGCCAAGGCATCACCTAGGCGACTAGGCACCCTTGGCTGGGCACTTCGCCCAAACGCCTTGACTTTTAGGTCCCCTTCTAGGCGACTAAGTGCCTGCCTAGGCAACAAAAAAGACAAGGCGGACACCTTTTATAATATCATTTATGTTGTTGTATCTTATTAATGTATTTGTTAATACATTTTATTATATGCTATATATATCAATTGTACTTTGTTTTAATGTTTTACTATTGAAATTTAAAAGATTAATGGGTTTCGAGAAGAGAAAAAGAAAGAAAGAAAGAAAAGAAAAGAAAAAGGAAAAGGAAAGAAAGAATAGAATAATAAAGTTATTTTTTTCTATTCTCTCTCTCTAACTAAATAAAACAAAAACTCCATCCTTGTTTTTTTTTTCTATTTTACTTTCCATCTTGAATATTTATCATATAAAGTTGATAACCATCTTTAGCTGCTAATTAATAGGAATTTTCTCTATTAAATACTTATTGTAGTAGTATTATTTTTGAAAATAATGAAATTAATATATGTAAAAGATTTTTATCTTTTAGATGTGATGATTTGCCACATTTTTAGAGGAAATTTAATGTTCTTAATAAAGAGAATTGCTATTTTTTCAATTAACATACATGCTGAATGGTATATAAAACTAGGAAACTAGCCAAAAGTCAGTTTTTTATATTATAAATTTTTTATTGCCTAGGTGACGAGTGACTAGGCGCCTCAGTGTCGCCCAGAATCGCCACTAGACACCTTGAAGCTTTTGGGTATAAGAAGAACCATTTAAGAATTTTAAAAATTCCTAACATAGACATCTAACACCTTGCCCCATTAAAGAATGACTTTATTAAGTTAATGATGAACATTTACAGCAGCCTAGCCCTTGAATGTTTGCATGTTTAAACCACCATATAGCAGTAGATAGAACTCAGACCTTTGAACCTCTATTTGTGCGTTTATCTGTCTGGTATGAGAATTGACACATTTCTCTGAAGACTTGCACCCCTAGGACTCAGGTTGAGCATTTGTTGAAATTTAAATGGGCCCAACTTACAACCCTAGGACTGCCCACTACTGTGTGCCAAGTAGATGACATGAATGGTAAAACACAAACCATGATCTAGAAAACAAAAAAAGTCGAAAAAGAATGAACCTTGCAAATACCATTACCTCTATTTGATCTGAGTTGAGCTGTCCACTCGTCGATGATCTAAATACAGCATGTCAGAAACCAAGATGATTAAAACAAACAGTAATCACGCACACACTGAATATAAATGTAAATACATCTATAGGCTGAAATATAATAGGCCCTAGGATCTAACTCAATTCTTCTAGGTCAATTTGAAGAAATTAACTTCTACTATTTTGGCTTAAGAAAGAGGAGCTTTTAACAACTGAGTTCGCTTGAGAAATAAACATTAATCTGAAAATTTCATCAAAATCGTTAAATGAAACTTCAGGGAACAAGAGAATGTAGCAAGGTTCTATTGCAATAATCCCAAGGCGAAAACTTGTGCCTTGGCATTCATTCATTTCTTTCAATGTAAAAAGAAAAAGAAAGTCTTGCCTTGCTTAATCTTGGTTGCTTGCTGGCAAATGGTGCAACCTCTATTGACACCACTTGGAAAAATACAACCACAAAAGAAAGAACTATTACAACAGGCGCAGAAGACGCCGGGCTAAAGTAGAAATGAAAAAGAAATATGGAACTAATTCAGTTAATACACAATCAATAAGAAAAGTTCACGGGAAAATGTTGACAGATGTAACTTGGAAAATATCATCTGGTGTCATGCATCTGCACTCAATTTTGGATATATAAATTGAACCGTCACCTGGTTAAAGTCGGCGTACGCCGGATCATCAAAATCCCTGGTGACGGGAAGGCCAGAGGATGTCTGCATCCGTTGCAGCAAGCTCCTATTCCCAACTAAAGTTGTCCTTGCCTGGTCTATCAAATCCTGCCATACCCATGGATAAACATTAAAACAAACAGAAATCCACAAAGATATTAAAACAGTGTTTATTCAAAAAGTGAAAATGGACCATTATTCTAACGTGTCATTACAAGTCGACTCGAACACAAAGATACGAGCTGGAAGCGAAGCATACCTGCTTTGCTGCAAGAAGCTCACGGCACTGATCTTTCAAGGAAGAGAGCTCGTCCTGTATTTTCTTTACCCGAGAAACCAAATTCATTGGATTTGCCTGCAATTTTCAAATCAGATAGAAAATAAGAGTGAGAAGAAGTCGAAAACAAAACGAAACACGAAGAGATCCTTCAAATATGAAGATTTCTAGCGTTAGATGTTGAAGTTAGGGGAAAAAGAAGAAAGAAACCCTAGGCTGAGAAGCAGCTTGGCTTACGTTTTCGGGATAGATGTTTTGGAATTCCTTCTCAAGCCTGTGTTGGACAACAGATAGATCGTAGCTCGCTTTGGTGAACAGGTTCAACAGATTGTCCACCGCTTCGTGCTGTTGCTGCTGCTGCTGCCGGCGATGCCCCATCTCGCTCTCTCGCTCTCTCGCTCTCTCGCTCTCTCGCTCTCTCTCTAGACTCTAATTTGGTTTCCCGCGCACGCCCGTTTCTTTTATTTATTTGATTTCGCTCAAGAGCTCAGACGGTCAGACCCATTTAGCATTTGATGGGTTTAAAACGGTATTCAAATTACCCGATTTCGTAATTCACAAGCAGACCTGGCAATCAGGTTGGGTTGGACCGGGTCGGGTTCGAATAGAATCAACTTTCCGATTGGATTGGCAAAAGATTAGACCCTAAACCTTAGAAATCAGGTTAGGGTTGACCCATGGGACCGATGGATCAATGATTCAACGGCCTCAAGGATTTAAATACTTCGCGTATCGTATTGATATCCGCCAAGAGATATGGAAAATGCTACCATTAAGTCTGTATTCCCCCAAATCATGCGTATCAGGGTGACATGCATTCATATCGGTTTATATCGTATTGTATTGATCGATTCATGTCGATATGAGATGATAGATGTTCTAAAATCTAAATGTAACCTTAAATCACTAAGCCAATTTTTATCTTATCGCAATAAATGAAATAAAAAAAAATTATCAATTCTAATGTCCATGTGTAGTCTAAACAATTAACATGTATTTATGTTCAAGAACTCCAATTAAATATTAAAAAAATAATATTCAAATTTAGTCTTTTGTAAATTAATGAAATAAATAATTTCTCAAATTAATATTTATATCAAAAATGGATTTTAATCTTAGGAAATTTACACAAATAAAAATATTAAAAATAGAATAATTATTTTATTACTTAAAATTTATAAATTTGAACATGATATGTATCTTAATTTTTTTATAAATTATTAATTAATGTTTTAATTTGCATTAAACAACAACATATTTGTTATTTATAGAGATCAAAAATATTATTTATAAATTACTCAAGAATATAATATAAATTAAATTTGTCAAATCCATTGGTCTACTTTTATATCAAAAATGATTTTTTATTTCATAAAAATTGTAGAAATAAAATTTTAATATAGTAATTAGAAAATTATGAATTTGCGTGTGATATGTATCTTATAAATTTTAATATAATTTAAGTTAGGATTATGTATTTTTATAAATTATTAATTGATATTTTAGTTATTACATTTCATAATAATGTGTTTATTGTTTACATAAATAAAAATGTTGTTTACCAAACATTTGGGAATTAATTTTTAATTGTTTTTTTGTTAACACTAAAAGTTAAAAGAGTAAAATAGAAAATAGTTGATATAATAATCATTCACATATAATAGTTGCATATGTTTTTGTACTACAATGGAAAATGACATAATAATAACTTTGTGCATGTATTAATTTGTGTGTGTGTATATATTAAATATAATATATGTTTTAGGACTCTTGATTGATACATTATCAATAAAATTGTATGATTAATTGTATGTATTTCTATCACATATAATAGTTCCTATGTATTAATACATTAATTATGACTATTTTGACCTTAATTAAATATAATGTTATTAATATACTTATGGGATTTAGATCAATTTCCCAACATATCTAAGCATCTCCATATTTTTCATTTATATATATGCATTTCCAAAATGTATCCATATTTGAGTGGTTTGATGAAATACCTGATACAATACTTTAATTCTTACTTTGACCAAGTCTTTTTTTTTTTTTACAAAAAATACAGTTTTAACCATCAAATCAATGTTGGTTTGAAAATAGGGGATCAAATGGTGACCCATGGGCCATGACCCAACCCGGCCCAAAATCTCTTCCGATTGGGTAAAGTGAATCCACCTTTTACTTCAGGTCTACATATGGGACCTTAACCCACTTTTTTTAGGTTGGGCCAGATTTGTAGGTTGGAGAGACTTTTTGCCAGGTCTACTAAGTGACCAAATAAGAGAAGATCAAATCATCAAAAATAAATAAATAAATAAAAATAATAGAAGATCAGAAAGTAAAATTTCTAATCAATAGAGGAACAAATTCCTACGATTTAAATAAAACAAATGCTATTCTCCCCTCAATTTTAGCTAATCAAGTTACAGCCATCCACCTAGGAGTGTCAATCGATTGGTTTTGGATTGGATCCAATCTGATCCAAACTTTATCAAATCGGATTTGGACGATTCATTATAATTATTGGATTGGATCAATCCAAAATAAATTGGTCTGAATTAAACTTAAATAAAATTTCCAATAATCCGATCATGAGGCCAAACCCTTGTCCAATTTGAAACCAATCAAAACTGAAGCCAAAATAAAATTACTTTTATGAAAACGAAAACACTTTTATAAAAATAATTTTATGAAAACATTTTTACAAAAATAGTTTTACGAAAGCACTTTTACAAAAATACATAAAATCGACAAATTCTGAGTATCAATACCTTTTTTTTCGAAAGAACCAAGTATCAATACTTCTCTTTCTTTTTTTTTTTTTTTTTCAAGTATCAATACTTCGAACCTTGTTTCTGGCAACAACATTTACATACAAAAAGCCAAGATATTGGGTTAGATGCGTTTGGCTGCAAAGCTGTCTTGGGGTTTGTCACTTTGATGCAAGTTTGTGTTCGTTCCCATGTATAGTGGGTAGAGAACAATAAGGATATCAACCGATTCAAAATTGACCCAATCTGACCAATTGCCACTGCTGCTAACACGCAATATCAATCCCCTATAATTAAAAAGAAGTCCCAATCCAACATTTAACCTTAGCTGTGTACATCAGTAAAAGATAAAACCTTGAGATCAAGTTCGTATCAAAATCCAAAAGAAAGCACAATTTCAGTTAACTGATCCAATATATGAAACCATGTCAATAACGAAACAAAAACTTCTGTACAAATCTTTTTTGTGGCCATCTCTGCCGTCAATGTCGCCAATGGCTCATTCACTTTCATAGTCCTCGTCATCTCCAAAAGTAAAAACAGAAGCATCGGCTGCGATTGCTTTGAAATCATTTGTTGTCGAGTCTTTTGAAATGTCAAGGCCCAAACCAGTTCCACTTCCTCCATCAGTCTTTACTTCGTTTGCAGCAGGTGCTTGTTTGGGTCCTTCACTTCTTAATGAAAGCTGTTCGGTACCACGTGTTACAGATGCTATCTGCTCTGGAGTGGTGCCAGTTTGAGGACCTCTGGCAGCTGTAGTAGCAGTTTCTGTCCCTCCAGAAAGTGCTCGAGCTTCTCTATTCTTTGAAGACTCATTGTCTTCTCCATCACTGTCGGAGAAAACATCATCTTTATCTTGACTTCCAGAACCTTTACTTTTGTCTGGAGTTGCTGCACCTCCATCACTTGGACCAGGACCTGTCCCCGAGCCCGCATTTGACTCCTTATTCTCACTCTCAGTTCTTGTCTTTGTTGGAATGGTACCATTGTAGTCTATCATCACAACCTCGACTTGGAATCCAGGAGAAGGCAATTTCCTCTGCTCAGTGCAAATACCACAATTCAATAATGAATAGTGGCAAAGTGACAAGCAGAAAAAGAAAAAAGACAGCAGGAAAGAATAAGGAAAAAATATACAACCATATTACTACAAATTTCTTTTCCCCTTGAAATTACCTTGTCAAACCCATCAAGATCAGAAGTGTCTAAGATTTTTCTATTTTCTGACAATGTGGTATTCAACCAACTGAAAAAAGAAGAAAAGCACCAAAATATAGATTTTAGCTGTAACATGGAATAAAAAATAGGCAGTCATGATTCTCAAGTACAGGGATGAAATGTTTAAAACAAATATATTGCACAAGAAAGATCCTACAAAGAAAATTATTCACTGAATACCATTACTTGAAAAAATTGGTAATTTACCAAACGAAGCAAGAATATCAGAATTGTATTTAAACTCTATGAAACATCTTTCAAGTTTCAATTGAATATATGCCAGAGGTTATAATGGAAATTGGTGGAAAAGATAACATCAATCTGGATGGTCAGAAAGTATTGAGATCAAGATCAACACATTGAACAGAACTAGGACCAACAGGGTACTATTCACATACCAATAGAAATCTCCTTGGCGATCGTGAAAATGGATTTTGAAGTCGCCAGCCACTTCTGTCAAACCAGGCTCCCCTGGTAGAGCAAAGACCATGATCCCTTTCTTTGGTGCACTAAACCAAAAATCTTCTGGCTGAGACAAGGAGAAAATATATGCAAAGAAATATAAAGATCATGCAAGCTTGAACTATTAATCAACAATATAGAAGTGTAAAAGGATATTTTTAGAACCATAGCAAGCATAAATTGACATGTATCTGAAAAGGGAAATTTGAAGTGTCAAATAATAATGTACCGACAGATCCTTGGTTCTTGGATGCTTTTTAGTAGAGAAGAGAACACCTGTACATTAAAAAAAATATATCACCATCAATTCCAAACTGCATAGATACCTATATTGACCAATCAGCTCCAAACTGTATAGATACCTATATTAACCAATTTGAGCTAAGTTTGGTGCTATAAAGTCATAAACTAAAAAAAGCAAACAGCGGGTGTCATCATATAGATTCCACAACGAAAGGAACTCAAACTAGCAGGTGTGAAACAAATAAATTACATTCCACAGACATTAAAAATCTTGTTTAACAACAATATGAAAGAAATACAACCAAACACAATTGAGATAGTCAATGAGATAATTGTATTGTTTCAAAGTTTAAAAGTAAAAACAGAACCTGCTTCCAAGGTTCAAAGTATCGATACTCTCGATATACAAATTTTGGACTGACAACTTGACAAGAAACCTGTCGCATCACATATTAGAATTTGAAAAAAAAATAAATCTTCTAACTCTTCCCATTAGGTGTCAGTGACCCTGAAAACTGATACATGTTGGTCAATATGCACTGATATGTTGTGATATTTTGAACCTTTCCTGCTTCAATACTGATACAGCCCATGAGGTCAAGGAAGTGAGTCCAAGAAAGTGAGGTCAAGGACAAAGCACAAGCGAGATTGTGCCCTGCGAAGCCCAAGAAAGTGAGTCCAAGTACTGCAAAACAGGAAGGAACGAGATCCATACATGGGAGACCAGGGCGTTCACATTTCATGACCCTACGAGATCACAAAGAGCCACAAGATCCTCAGGAACTTAAAACATGACCGTGCAAGGCCATAGACCTAGCTAGGCCCTTGAGAAAACGAGGTTGGGACGTCATGAGGCCCTCCACGAGATCCAAGTTGCGAGGCTCCATAAATTTTCTCCCACAAGGCTTAGCCCCTCAATGTTTGTTGATCCAGTCTTTACTCTGTCAGCACAAAACCTGCCAACCAGCCAATCATCTACCAGCAGAGTTCGTCGGACACCTATAGCTACAGTTTGCCATCCCAACAGTATAAAAGGGCTGCTGCTCAGACATTTGTAACTCAGATTTTGAACTAATAGAAGTATTTTGGCTTTACCTTGTGCCCCCTTTCCCATCTCTTGTTAGACTTGGTTTAGAGCTACTTAGAATCCTACAAATCCTTTCGCCTCCTGCTAGAGAAGAGGTTAAGGTCGCTACCCTTGCAGGTTGCAAAGCCGGAGGTGGGCACTTCCACTGTTATAGTCACCCACACTGTTGCAATGTTTGTTGCTGTTGGTTGTCTACTACAAGACTTGCTCCATTTAGAGACTACCTGCCGTACCATCTGGCATCAGAGTGAGAATGACTCCTAGACATGGAGGGTAGGGGTGCAATCAAGTTGAGCCAAGCTGAACTTTTGCATGTCTTGGCTCGGTTCAGCCAAGATAAGATTAGCCTCAAGCCTGAGCTCGGGTTCAAGTTCGATTTGAATTTTATTTCCTGCTTTGAGCTCAGTTCAATTAAATATTTGATGAGCTCGAGTTCAGCTTGAAAGCTTGAAAATGGATATATTTTTTTATAATGTATAGTATTATGATTCGGCCTGCCCTTGAGTTCTGTTAGTCTGATAACAGCCAAGAAGAGAGAAGAAAGAAGAAAGAAAGAGAGAGAAAAGAGAAAAGGAGAGAAGAAAAGTCTGGTTCGAATGAGAGAAAAATTACCTCTCCCATTCGGCCAGACATATTTTATATTACTGACATAATGGAAAAGACACATGCGCCCTTACTTAAGTGAGGGACACTAGTTCTAATATAATATTACAGATCAACAACCTCAACATAAGTATAAAGACAGAAATACCCCTACACTAACATATAGTATATTTTTTATCAATAACAGAAATTCATATTATTAAAAAAAGACAGGATTACATACAACAATCCGGGAAGAGGTAAAATAACTTCACTCTCCCCAAGAGAACAAGAAAGAAATTACAAAATAGCCCAAAACATTTGCTCCCTTCCCACCCCCTGCTTTGCCAATGTATCTACAAATGCATTTGCAGTTCTCTTCACCCATTGAAACTGAACTTCCAGCCCCCTGGATAACCACTTAACCTCCCTCCTTTCACTGGCAATTTTCCAAGAACCACAATCTTTCCCCAATCAGTTTACAACCAACTTTGAGTCCCCTTCAGCTCTAAGAGAGTCACCAACCCCAATGGGGCCTGAGTACATAGCAACCACCTTCCCATTTTCATCTTTGAATACACTTCCTACTCCTGAAGGTCCTGGATTCCCTTCACTACTACCATCAAAGTTTAATTTTATAAAACCTGGAACTGGTAGTGACCACTGAGGGCAAACAGCTGAAAGAGCTGGTTCAGAATTTGCCACCTCCTTCCAGCTATTAAGCAACATCCCTGTGGAGACATCAACAAACAGCTCCAATGATTTTACCCATTGTACCACCCTAACTGTTATAACTTCAATGATATCTTCTTTCTTCCTTTCCTTCTCAGAGAATATCCTTAAATTCCTTTCCTCCCATAGAGTCCAACATATGGCAGCTCTTAAACATCTCCACAAGAATTTCCCCCTCTTTTTCGGCCACTTGAAGAATGAAGGAGTAATCAACCCTTGTACTTGGAGGAGGGACCCACCTATAACCAAATAAAGCCATAAACCACTCCCTAATAACAGAGCCAAACGGGCAAGCGATTAATAAATGGTACGGACTTTCACCATTAGCCTTACACAGTATGCACGAGTTTAGGGACAAGCACCAATTAGGCCTTTTCCTTTGGAGTAAGTCATAGGTATTACATCTTTCCAAGAAGGCTTCCCAACAAAAAGCTCCAACCCTTGGAGGGATCCGTTTACCCCATACTTCTTTTACTGGGAAAGTTTGGGCAGTCAAACTGACAGGTTGCACCAAAGACTTAAAAGAAAGACGCACAAGAAAAGACACCTGAAGGAGATAAGGTCCAAATTCTGCCATCCCTTTTTGAAAAGTCTAAAACCACCCCCTTCAAAACCTGAATTAACCGCTTCGTCTAAGACCCAAATTCCTATCAAAACTGAAGTTGGACTCAGAAGGGATCAAGAAATTAGACACAGTTTTCCCTTTATACCGGGAGAGAGAGTATATTTATAACATATATTATGAAAATATATTTTTATATCTATATTCTATAATATATGTATGTATGTATGTTTATGTTAATCAGGCTAGGCTTACGAGCTTTCCAGCCAAACTTTTTATTGGCCAAGCACGAGTTCAAATAACTAATCGAGCTTACCTTGAGATTCAAAATCGATTATAATTGAACTTGAATTGAGCCTGAACTATTCAATTAGAGCTCAGTCCGGTTGCAGCCCTAGTGGAGGGCACTACATTGAAGAGAGTTCTATCTGAGGCTTGCAGAGACCTATTTCCTCAACGCAAGACTTGGAAGAACGCATCACAAATATGGATAGATGATTTGACCATATTTCCACTCAGGTCCAAGAACTTGCAAACCTGGTCCTTGGGCAACGAGGAAGGAGAGCTTCCAGGAGTGTTCATCTATCTCCCCTTCTCTATCTCACTCATAGCTCATCACATCGACTCAATGTGGGAGAGTATGAAGAGGCCTCAGTGTCTTCCTCCTAGGAGCCATGCCACCCTAGGCAACATGCAACAACAGAAAGACACCAACCCCATTGATGGAACGGAGGAATCAAGTGCAAGATCGCCAAGTTTGCTAGCACTATTCACCCAAAGGTTTTCATTGACTGGTTTAGCAATATAGAAAAGTTCTTTGACTACAAGATGGTCCAAAAGGAGAGGAATGTTTTATTGGTATCCCTTAAGCTGTGAGGCAAATCCCTTGCTTGGCGGAACAATCGATGCAAAACTTGCCGCCAGCAAGGTAAGCCCAAGATTAGGACTTGGGAAGCCATGTAAACAAAGATGAAGAGAGAGTTCCTCCCCTTACTACCGTCGGTCTTTTCATCTAATCTCAGTCTTTACGCCAAGGAACCGAGATAGTAGACAAATACAAATTCAAGTTTCAACCTCTTCTAGCCCAGATGAATTTGCAAGAACCCAAGGAGATCACTGTCACCTGGTACATAGAGGGATTAAAACTAGCCTTGAAACAATAGTTGTTGGTGGCTTTGCACATCTACTCCATCTCCGATGCTCAACAGGTAGCATGGAGAGTGGAGAGGTTGTGGTCCCAACAATCCCTCAAACTCTCCGCCCCACAATAGACATAGGGTAGTAAGCCCCCTACCATGAACCCTGCCACCCTCAGTGTAGCATCTTCGACAAAGCCCTCAACAAGATCAAACTCGCAAAAGGGTGTCTAATGCTTCCAATGTAAAGAGATTGGGCATACTACCAACAATTACAAGTTGAAGAGCGTGTTGTATGATGATGCAAAGCCCCAACTTGATGACCCTCCATCTAAAGCAAAGGTAAATGTTGAGTTTGTAGATGATGGCATTGAAGAAAAAGGCCTAGTCGTGTGCAGAAACTTGTTAGCACCGTAGAAGGAAGAAGACTAGCTCCACAAACATCTTTTGATCCACGTGCCTAATTGGTGGAAAAGTGTGTAGCGTTGTGATTGATGGAGGCAGCTATGAGAACGTTGTACTGGAGGAAAAAATTAAGAAACTTCAGTTGCCTACTAGTGCTCATCCTCACCCTTACTCTCTCCATTGGCTCAAGAAGGGCATCAAAGTGAGAGTTGTCAAGCGTTGTTTGATAAGATTTGCCATGGGTAAGTCTTGTATTGATGAAGTGTGGTGTGATGTTATATAGATGGGTTTATGTCACCTGCTCCTAGGAAGACCATGACAATATGACAAAAGTGTGATCCACGATGGGAGAAGCAACATGTACAATCTCGTCAAGGGTGGAGTCAAGTTCGTACTTAGACTAGAGAGATCCCAATGTGAGCAACAAAAGACATCTAGGATCACCACCTGTCTCCTGTCTTGCAAAGAATTTGAGAGCAAGGCCAAGGAGGGAATGATGTTGGCCCTCATTGCGAGCCCCATGAGTGATGGGATTGGCCTTAGAGTTTGATTTGTCTATAATATAGTTTTGTTTAAATTTCCAGTCATTGGTTAACTAGTTTAGGAGTTAATTCAGTTTTATTATGATAGTGGCAATTCTGTAATAGTTTTTAAGGCATCAAGGCAAGGCTAGGTGAGAAGGAGGCACCTTGTCGCCTAGTCACCTAGGTGTTGCGTAGGCAATGGATTTTTTTTTTTAAATAAATAATATGAACCCTAGGGTAGTTCCCTAGGTTCCGTAGCAACTAGCAACCATAATTCATTAATAAATAACCTATAACTTTTATAAGAAAAGAATAAAACTATCCATTCAATCCCTACCTAGGAAATTTTATTGAAAATTCCAAACTTAGACCTATTTCCCTCATTTCAAACATTTTCATCGTTTTGGAACTATAATACCTAGATATTTGTACATGCTTAGTGTACCAATGTTGGAGACAATACTTAATAGATATGGCCTGCACAAGCCTATTGTACTGATGTTAGATGTCTAGAGTACCATTATCCAAGATTTTAGGAAATGGAGAATCATATCCCCGTTTCTCATATCTGTGCCATCGCCTCTATCCATATCCATATTTAGGCATCATAAGCCCAACAAGATTTTATTTTGGTAACTTGGCAACAATTAACATTGACCATATTCCAGTGCAACATGATCAGACCAAGCATATGGAAGTAAACTGGCATTTGTTCAAGGTAACTTGTCAACCTTTAGTCTTGATAGTTTTTTGATCGGTTGCTGCCTAGAGAAAAGAAAGAACATAAAAAGAGCAGAATTTCTAAAGCCCTAGGACCTAATGATTTCTCTATAGAGGAGGTTCGTGAAGCAGTCTTCTCAATGGAAAGATCTAAAGCCCCGAGACCTAATGGTTTCTCTATAACTTCTTATCAAGATTGTCGAGAGATCTTAAAAGATGACTTGATGGAGGTGTATTTTGAGTTTCACCACAAAGGGAAAATCTCACCGGGTGTAAATGCTACCTTCCTTGCCCTAGTGCCCAAAAAGAAAGAGGCTAAAACTCCCAAGGACTTTAGGCCCATAAATTAGTAGTCACTATAAAATCATTGCTAAAGTCTTGGCAGAAAGGCTGGAGTCTTTGTTGCCTTAGTAATCTCTCAAAACCAAAGAGCCTTTGTAGAAGGAAGACAAACAATAGGCCAAATCCTAGTGGCTGTAAAGAAGAAAAAAGGAGGGAGAAGTCTAATTTGCAAACTAGATCTGAAAAAAACCTATGATATGGTGGACTGGTCCTTCCTTTAGTTCTCTTGGAAAATTTTGGGTTGGGAAATAGGTGGAGAAAATGGATTAAAGGGTGCATTAGTTCAATACATTTCCTGGTTCTCATAAATGGTGTAGCTAAGGATTCCTTTCTAGCAAAAGAGGCTTAAGGAAAGGAGATCCTATCCCCCCCTTCTTGTTTACTTTTGTTGCTGAAGTGCTAAGCAAACTAATTGTTAAGGCTGATCTAAACAATGTGCTTAGAGGTTGGAGAATTGGTAGAATGAGGTTATTGTTACCCACTTACAATTTGTAGACAACATAATAATCTTTTGTGAGGACTGCAATGAACCTAGCATGAGGAATTGAAAACTTCTAGTTGATGGATTTCAAAGGGTCTCGATGTTGAAAGTGAACTAGGGGAAGAGTTGTGTGGCAGGAATTAATGTGGGAGAACAAGATATCCAAATGGTGGTAGGAATACTAGGCCATGAGATTAGAAGCTGGCCCCTAGAGTATCTTGGTATACCTTTGTGGGGTAATATGAGGTCAGAAAGCTTTTGGAAACCAGTAGTAGATAGATTTACAAAAAAAATAGCTTTATGGAAGAGGAATTGCATCTCTATGGGACGAAGAATTACTCTAATTGATCCACCTTATCCAACCTACCTACCTACTACTTGTCCACCTTTAGAATACCGGTCAGAATTGCAAAGCGTTTGGAAAAATTATGAGAAACATTTTGTTGGAACTGAGTGATGAAAGAAGATATCATCTGATCAAATGGGAATAGGTGTGTAAGCCTAAAGAACTGGGAGGACTTGGTATTAAGAATCTAACTAAGAGGAATACACTTTTTCTAGGAAAGTAGCTTTGGAGATTTCCTCTAGAAAGAGATAAATTGTGGCATAGGGTCATTGGGAGCATTCATGGTCTGGCAGAAAATGGTTGGATGCAAATTTGGCACTTCATGCTTCTCCAAATTCCCCTTGGAAAGCAATAGTAGAGGTATTACCAACCTTCCTCGATTTCATTCATTTTGATGCGAGCAATGGGGAGAGAATTTTATTCTGGGAGGATCTTTGGATTGGGGGTTTGCCCCTTAAATTATAACTTCCCTTACTCTACTCTTTGTCCAATTATAAGTCCAAACTTGTCTCTAAGTGAGTGTAACTCCCTTATTCTCCTACTGTCAAAGCTTGAAAATGTTTTTTGGACCATAACACTTCAGATGGAAGAATTTGGTTCCTCACATGATGGCCTATTCTCCCATGCCTCCTTTTTTAACCTTCTTGTCTTGTCAAGACCTTTGGGGGTGAACTTCCCGGTAAAAGAAATCTGGTGCAAACCTATCCCTCCTAAAGTACAAGCTTTGTGTTGGGAAGTGTTCCTTGGGAAGATCAACACCTGTGACTTGCTAAAAAATATAAGGCCAAATAAATGCCTCTCTCTTCATGTGTGTATCCAATGCAAGAAAAGTGGTGAGACCCTTCCACATTTATTAATCTCCTGTTCCTTTGTGTCTTGTATTTGGAAATACTTCTATTATCTCTTTGGTTATAGATGGGTTCTCCCATAAGATGTGGTAGGTTTGTTCAATTTCAGTTTCTCAAAGCAACAGAAGAAGAGATGAAGAATTTTGTGGAGGGAAACAAGGGCAGCATTGATGTGGACTGTATGGGAAGAAATAAATCAGTAAATCTTTAATGAGAAGAGCAAACCAAAGGAGGATTTGATTGAAGCCGTAACAGTAAGAACTGCACATTGGGTAAAAACTTTGGAATTTTGAACAAATGACATAATAAGGTCCTAGACTGAAGTGGCACAAACAATTAGACCTACAAAAAGTGTAAGAATGGATTGGAAACCTCCAGCTATAAAAAAGCTAAAGTTGAACTTTGATGATTGCTCATTGGGTAATCCAGGACGGGCAGGAAAAGGAGTTTTTAGAAACCACCAAAGAGTGGTGGTAGCCCTGTTTTCAGGACTAATTGGTTTTGCAGATTTAGTCCAGGCTGAAATTTTGGCTCTCTTACAAGGATTGAGACTTGCAGTACAGCTCAGAGTAAGGGAATTGGAAATTGAAGGAGATTCACAGTTGGTCATTTAATGGACCAAGAATTTCAGTTCAGCTCCTTGGAAATACAGACATGATTTCAGGGAAATTAATATCCTAGCAAAGAGGTCCAATTCTACTTTCAGCTGGATAAGGACTGCAATGGGTTGGCACATGTTTTGGCAAAGCAAGGAGTTGACAAGCCTAGTTTGTTTTGGGCAAAGTTGTAATCTGATGTATATTGGGCTGGTGGGATGGCCTATTAACTGTATTCTTCTCTGAATTTTCTAAATATATTAATAAAAATTTATTTGCTGAAAAAAAAAACAATGAACAGAACAGCATCATCTATCAGAAAATAGTCAAAGGAAGAAAACAAATGAAAAATAAGAATGCCACATCTTACCATTATGGTCGGAAATAGTAATTGATGGCCTAATCCAATAGGGACATCTATGAAGTCGAAATCCCCTAAGCATGCACCTGCAGAAAACACAGTCAATAAATATCTGATAACTAAATGCCACACGTTGAGAGATAATTAATACCTGCGCCCAGGTTGATTTTCCCCATTGGAGTATGTTAAGATCCGCTCGAAATATTTGACATATCTCTAACAAGAAAAATTAAAAATTTATGAGACAGATATGAAAGGTGTGTTCTCATTGAAATACATCAATATCAGTCATCAGATGGTAGACTTTCACTAACAATCTGGCTTGGAAGAACTAGCCCCTTTCCATCCAAACATCTTTTCTGGTTGTAGTAATCAATAGACTCCTCAGCTGTTGGGAAGAACTGCGAAGAACCAGATAAAGTAATACTACAGTTGCACAAAGGCAGCAGAACAAATAAACTAATAAATTCCCCCATATCCACAGAACTTGTATCTATACTGGGGCAAACATAACACACCTTAAGGTACAGAAGAAGGCTAGAAATCATTAATCCTGTCCTTGCCATACCAGCTTTACAATGAACAACAACCACATTCTCAATGTCTTCCTTCAACCATGAGTATGCACTTTGACAAAATGATATGATCAGTTGAATGGGAGGGCAGTTGTGGTCATCAAATGGAAAACATGCAACCTGGAAATATACAAGACATCAAAAATTGAAAGAGAACAGTTTTTTTTCTGCAAAAATTTGATCAAGCAAGAGAGCAACATCAATGAATTCAGATAGGCTGGAGACAAAATCATGCATACCACAGTCCAGGGAACCTATCACAACTGAACACACCAGTGTGCCATATGCATAAGGTGTGGGTCCCATGTGGGCCCCGTGTGTATGGAACACTGGTGTGCTCACTCGTGATAGGTTCCCCAGTCTGGTCTGCATGGTTTTGTCTCCAGCCCATCCAGACACAACCTCAGTAATCTAATAGGTTGAAACTTCTATAATTTTAACACATGCTAGCAAAAAGATGCGAGTCATACTTAAGAAGACAGAAAAGTATCAATTGTATCAAAAAATATTGCATGAAAGGATGTATACAAATGCACAGAGTTATGTATAGAAAACCTATCACACAACAATTACCAATCAAGAAGAGATTTATCATTATGCACAGAGTTCTATTTTAATCCTGACATCCATCTCCGAGACAACATGGAGAATATCTCCCTAATCTTGTTTAGGGACTGAGCCACTTCACATGTGTTTGGAGTTAACCTTGGCTGTTGGGGGCCAACAGCCTATGCTGTTGAGAACGTTTTTGGGCTGGACAGTTCACCCATTCACGCCCATGCCTATCTTTTTGGACAAAAGGAAATAGGGGCAATTACTATTTTACCCTACTATCATGGTAACGTGGCATTCCCAAGAATGTTCTCAACAGCCAAAGTTTTTCCATGCTTTTACACCATCTGGTTGCATTAGCTGAATCAACTCAACTCAAAACCAAACAAAACCTTACCCATGTTAGCCCGAGTCCACAGACCCAAGTATGGCCCTGTGTTGTGGCCAAACCTTGAGAGAATCCAAACCGACTGACTCCAAAGAGACCCATTTGATTTGGTCCTTAAATCTCCCAAGTATTCTCTTATTTGATCTCTACTACTGATTTAAAATTTTAAATTAGAGATAAGGATGAAGACAATTTTGGGGCGGAGTAGGTAGGTGGGGAGTAATATGATTCCTATTGGCTAGTACAAGAGTCGGTTCCTTAATGGGAGGAACCACTCAATGTTCTAAGTGAATAAGGTCCTTCCCTCTTAATCAACTAGGTGGGTTGGCAATCCCATTCTTGCTACCACTGTACTATTGTTGCTTTGAGCAAAATAGATTGAGAGAGGGAGATCAACTATAGCCTATCTAGTCAATAACTAGAGAGAAAAAGGAGAAACGTTGACAGAAAGTAGCATCCAAGGCAAGGATCAACTTCATACTTTTGACTTCATCATTGGACCTGAGAATCAAAGAGAGACAGTTCTAGGATTGATTCAGGTCAATCTGAACAAATCCCATGGCTATGGCGTCTACAGGTATGACCATATTTATTTATTTTATTGGTTCTATTGATATTCAATCAACTTAATAGTGATATCAGAGTGGGTCCTAGTAAACCATTGCTTGGTTCATGGTTAGATTGACTGAATGTCAGAAGATGGGGATGTTTTATTATCAAGTACAGACAATCTTGAGTGTATCAAACACTCATTTATTTATTTAGTGTTTTAGTTAATGGATTTCGGTGATGTCTATACCAAAAACATGGCTTGATTTGTGATGATGTAATCATAAGAACTGATTTCCCTGTATTAAATTTCAATGTAATTTTATTTGATTCTTTCTTTTCATTTTAGATGCTGAAATTTGAAGGCATCTCTGATGTAACAGGCAATGTTAAGGATTGGCAAAGTCCATTAACATATTTATTTGGTGTGTTTACTTTATGCTGTTTTAGTAGATTGATTGATACACTCAAAAGGCTTGGCGTTTCAGTTCTATTGTTGTTAGATAAACTCGGTGAATGCTTAGTTTACTCCTACCACTAAATAGATTGTGTTGTGATGTGCATCATTGGATGAATAGAATGTTACACCCAATCAGTTTTTTATTTAATTTTGTATTATCCTTGTGTATGGTGTATGAACTGGTTGGTTTTGATTGATTATATCTATAATATTGAGACAAGAGGTAGAATTGAAATGTTATGCTTTAACTCCAGGCCCACTTGTGAAAAAAAAAATCAGGATTATTGCCAATGGATTTGGGATGAATTGGGAACTACATCACATATTTGATCATTATAGTAAAACTAAGAGAGTAATAAGCATAGGCCTGGGTTCTAAGTTGGACACCAAGTCCAACCAAATCCAAGGTTTTGGTCGAAATCAAGTTTTTAGAAAACATACACCACATTTGAACTACTTCCTTAGATTTGGATTTTTTTACTTGATTTCTTGCTGCTTATTTTTTACTTACATTTGGACTTGGTTGTGGCCAAAGCAACCTAGGTGCAAATTGTAATTGGAAACCATACCATTTACAAAATTGCATTTGGTCATCAAGTTGGTGGCTATGTGAGCCTAAAGGCAAGTAATCACTAGTTTGGTGACTATGGAGCTAGATGGGTGTGAGTTGGTTAGGAATGGAGTGATCCCAAATGCCCAAAGGTATAGGAACACCATACTTGAATTAACCCAAAACTAGTTTTGGATTATGTAGTTAGCCACAATACAATTAGTTTGAATGCCCAAAGGTAAAACTTGATTGTGGTATTTGAGATGTGAATCAGTCCTCTAATATCAGGTTTAAAATCAGTAATTAACAATGCAAATCAGATTTGAATAATAGTGCAAGAGCTGTGTATGTCGAAGAGAAGAGGTAAGAGAATAAGAAGTCGAATGAATCACCCTTCTCCTCTAACCCTATTTTATTAATCTCCAAAAATTAATGATGACAAGTATGCCCTTACGCAGGCGGCCAACTTGGCAATTACGTAAAGAAAATAAAACAAGAACAAATAACAGGCCCATTAAGTGAGGCCCATCAACATAAAATAAAAGATAAAAATAAAGGATATCACACAAGCAGCTGTTAGGGCCCATTCGGCCCAGTCTCTTTACACTCCCCCTCAAGCTGAGCATAGATGTCAATCATGCCTAGCTTGCTTATATAGTGTGTCAATTTCCCTTTGGGAACTCCCTTGGTCAAGATATCAGCCAGTTGCTCTTCTAATGTGATAAATGGCAAACAAACTTCTCCTGAAGAGACTCTTTCCCTTATGAAATGCCTATCAACCTCAATGTGCTTAGTTCTGTCATGTTGAACAGGATTATGTGCAATGTTGATAGCAGCTTGGTTGTCACAATAGAGCATCATTGGTTTCTCGTAGTCCACCCCCAATTCCTCTAGAAGGGATCGTAGCCATAGTAGTTTTGACACACCATGAGCCATTGCCCTGTATTCTGCTTCAGCTGAGGATCTAGCAACTACTGATTGTTTCTTACTTCTCCAAAACATAATATTCCTAGCAACCAGAGCACAATAACCAGAGGTGGACCTTTTGTCATCCATACATCCTGCCCAATCTACATCAGTAAAGACCTCCAGCTTCATGTGACCATGCTTAGCAAATAGAATACCTTTCCCTGGAGTACCTTTCAAGTAGCACAAAACCCTTTCCGCAACAGCTAGATGAGTATCTCTAAGAAAATGCATAAACTGACTAATAACACTTGCTACATAGGAAATATCTGGTCGAGTCATGCAAAGATACAACAACTTCCCAAGCAGTCTCTGAAATACTCCCTTATCAGACAAAGGTTCACCATTTGTGACAGAAAGTTTATGATTAGGATCAATGGGAGTGGAGATGGGTTTAACTCCAAGTCTACCAATTTCAGCAAGAAGATCAAGGACATATTTGCGCTGAGATATGAAAATACCGTCCTTAGACCGAGCAACTTCAATGCCCAAGAAATACCGAAGGTCTCCCAAGTCTTTGATTTCAAATTCAGAATTGAGAAATCCTTTTAGTTTCCTGGCCTCTTCAATGTCATTACCCGTGACCACAATATCATCAACATAAATAATCAAGAAGGTCACCAGAGTGTTATTTCTCTTCAAGAACAATGTATGATCAGATTGTGTTTGAATGTAGCCAAAGGAGACAAGAGCAGCCCGAAATCTCTCAAACCAAGCCCGAGGAGATTGTTTGAGACCATAAATTGATTTGTGTAGTTTACACACCTTGCCTTTCATTTCTTTCCCATACACCCCTGGAGGTAAAGACATATACACTTTTTCATGTAGATCTCCATTCAAGAAAGCATTTTTAACATCAAACTGGTGTAGAGGCCAGTCAAAGGTAGCTGCTAGAGAAAGCAAGACCCTGACTGAAGTCATCTTAGCTACAGGAGCAAAGGTCTCAAGATAGTCAATGCCATACATTTGGGTGTAACTCTTGGCAACCAACCTAGCCTTATACCTCTCAACTGAGCCATCAGAGTGATATTTAATGGTAAACACCCATTTACACCCCACTGGTTCCTTCCCTTCCGGTAAGTCCACAATATCCCAGGTATGGTTCTTATATAATGCTTCAAGTTCAGTCATCATAGCATCCCTCCATTCAGGTTGAGATAATGCTTTCGGTACAGGCCTGGGGATCACATGTGAAGAAACAGAAGCAAGAAATGAGTAGTAGGAAGGAGAGAGAAGGCTGTAAGATAAATGTTTGGAGATGCAATGGATTGTACACTTCCGCTTGCCCTTGCGAAGAGCAATAGGAAGGTCAAGGTCAGGGACGGTCGAAGGTGGGTCGATAGAGGGCTGACCTGTTTCCTCAGGAACTGTGGGAGTGGCAAGATGCTCTTCTGAAGGAGTGGAAGCAACCTGCATATGTCTGAATCTCCGCCTTTGGTAACACCTCTGGAGAGTAGGAACAGAAGCAAGAGGAGGATCAGGGGTGGGTCCAGTGGAAGAGGTGGACACCCCATGATCAGACTCACAAGGGATGGGAAGAGGAACAGCTAGAGACATAGCAAAGGGTTCATCAGATGTCTCCCCCCCAGGAGGAATACTAAAGAAAGGAGTCAACTCTGCAAAGGTGACATCCCGAGATACAAAGTGGGTGCCACGAACTGGATCAAAACAGCAATAACCCTTTTGTGTAGAGGCATATCCCAGAAACACACACTTATGAGCCTTAGGTTCAAATTTATGCCTTTGATGACTACGAATATGCACATAACAAGTACTCCCAAATACACGGAGAGGGAGAGAAAAGAGATCCTCATCCAAGAAGAGAAGACTAAAGGGGGTTTTAAAACCAAGGACCCTAGAGGGCATACGGTTGATTAGGTAGGTAGCAGTATGAACAGCATCTCCCCAAAACCTTATAGGAACATGGGATGCAAATAAAAGGGATCTAGCAACCTCAACCACATGTCTGTTCTTTCTTTCCGCCACCCTGTTTTGTTGTGGAGTGTAGGAACAAGAACTTTGATGAATAACCCCAAAAGTTTCAATATAGGTGGAGAGGGTTTTCTCAAAATACTCCTTAGCATTGTCAAAGCGGAATATTTTGATACGGGTATTAAACTAGGTGAGGATGAGTTCATGAAAATTTTTCACAATAATTGGTACTTCATCCCGGGATTTCATGAGATAAATCCAAGTATAACGAGAATAATCATCAATAAAAAGGATAAAATATCTGTAACCCCCCATGGTTGGCATGTGATATGGCCCCCACACATCAGAGTGAACAATATGGAAAGGAGAAAGAGATCTTTTATTACTGATTGAATAGGAATGTCTACAATGCTTTGCTAGCTCACATGACTCACAATGAATACTAGATAAAGGCACTCCTTTAAACATATCTGGAAACAAATGACTTAAAAGCAGAAAAAGACAAATGACCAAACTGAAAATGACATAACAAAATTTTGTTAACAGACTCTGACACAACCGACTCTAAAGCAACTCCATGAGGTGGTCCCAAGGCTTGATCTAGTGTGTCCAACATGTATATTCCGTTCGCCTCATGGCCACTCCCAATAGTCCTCTGAGACTGCAGGTCCTGAAAAACACAATGAGTGGGAAAGAAGGTTATGCTGCAGTTCATGAACTTTGTTAAGCTACTAACAGATAAAAGGTTTGTGTTAAGCTTAGGAACATGGAGAACAGAAGATAAGAACAGGGTGTCAGAGGTCTTTATATCTCCTTTACCAGAGATGGGGGCAAGTGACCCATCGGCAAGGGATATTTTCTCTTTCCCAGAGAGGAGATGATATGAACAAAAATGTTAGATAGGCTGGTCATATGGTCTGATGCACTGGAATCTATAATCCAAGGGAGTTTATGATTACCTGAAACTGAAGCATGATTTACTGAGGCATATGTACCTGAGTGAGCAAAAGCCGATGAAGAGGATGTATTGTTGGAAGGGTGGGCTGAAGAAACTGTAGCTTCCAATTGATTTAGGAGCCTCCCATACTTCTCAAAGTCTAACTTCATTGCAGCCAACTGCTCAATGGTTGATGTTTTCTCACTCTCCTTACTTCCCCCTTCAGGTACTGTAGCAGCATTAGTAGTCTTGAGTTTTCCCGCTTGACTGCCCTTCTTAGGATTGTTCTTAAACCTCTCAGGGAGTAGTCCAGGGTGAAGTTTCCAGTAGGTGTCCTTGGTATGCCGTGGTTTCTTGCAATATTCACACACCTGCTCCCCCTTTTCAATAGGCCCCTTAGATTTCATTCCTGCATGTGCAAAGTGTTCTGTAGGTGGACTCTGCAACTGAACTTGTCGTCTACTTTCCTCACTACTTATCATGGCACATGCCTTTGATAGAGTAACCTCATCTCTGGCCAAAATATTATGTATGATAATATCAAACTCAAGGTTGAGTCCAGTGAGAAACTCGAACACCCTATTTCTCTCCACCAGCTTTCTGTACATTTCAACATCCTTTTTACTCTCCCATACCACAGTTTCCATAACATCAATTTCCTGGCATAGGGATTTTAGTAGAGTAGTAGATTGCTACACTCTTCTCCCCCTGTCTCAGCTTCTTCACATCACTTTTCAATTTGTATGCTCGGGCTACATTCAGTTTCTGTGAATAAGTCTCAGTTACACTGTCTCATATCTCCTTAATAGAAGACATCCAGAGATAGTGCTGGCTTATGTGAGATACCCGAGTTTTCCTCTACTACAAACATAAATTTTTATAGACTGTGCCCAGACAAGATAGTTCGTTCCATCTAGCTTAATCGTGGTAACACCAGTCAAAACGGAATCTACTGGAGCAGGTCCAGAAACCGGCACCTGCTTGAACTCACTTCCGTATGTCTCCATTAATCAAACGGAAATCAAAGAACTGAAATTTTAACTATGCAAACTTACTTGAAGTCAAACCAAAAATAGGGTGCTTGAAAAACTAGGGTTTTGCTCCGTCCAGCAGATGGGAGGAAGAGAGAAGATGGTGTCGCACCAACCAGACTGACCCAAACTCTTCCTAACCTGAACCGCCCTCCTTTAGCAGTCACAAGACACCTTCCAAGCACAGAGCGCCACACCCAAGCTTCACCTTTCCTGGTAACCTCGAAAATCTCTAGTTGGCTAGGGTTTTGGGCAGCAGCAAAATAGGATCACTTCTTGGCAAAATTCGGCCAAAACTTAAATCTCCAAACCCTTCTACCAACTGGGCAAGTGATTCTCTATACTATAGAGAACCTATCTTTCCATACACTCTCTTGATTTTAGAGTGTACAGGAACGAAGAAAAAGGAAGAAAGAAGAACTGTACCCGCTCTGATACCAAGATGTGAATCAGTCTTCTAATATCAGGATTAAAATTAGTAATTAACAGTGCAGATCAGATCTGAATAATAGTGCAAGAGCTGTGTATGTCGAAGAGAAGAGGTAAGAGAAGAAAAAGTTGAATGAATCACCCTTCTCCTCTAACCCTATTTTATTAATCTCCAAAAATTAATGATGACAAGTATGCCCTTAAGTGGGCGGCCAGCTTGGCAATTACATAAAGAAAATAAAACAAGAACAAATAACAGGCCCATTAAGTGAGGCCCATCAACATAAAATAAAAGATAAAAATAAAGGATATCCCACAAGCAGCTGTTAGGGCCCATTCGGCCCAGTCTCTTTACAATTTGCAAGTATCCTAATGATTTAATTTTATTTGTGGCAACAAACCTAAATTTCTTTGACCTTAGCTCGATTCTGATGCTGGAAGAAGACAATTTTCCAAAATGGAAAGAAAGACTCTTATTTGCCTCAGGGTGCAATAACCTAGACCTAGCTTTACGAGTTAAGGAAAGACTTGTCATAACTAATGAAAGCTCCAAGGAAGAGAAAAGCTACTTGTAGGACCAGGACAAGTCCAATAGGTCTACAAACTGATTATGAAATCAAAGATAATTAAGAATATTAGAGGTGATGCCCCTAAAAAGGAGACTGTAGCTAAGTATGTGACAGAAATAGAAAAGCAGTTTGAAGTATCAAGAAAGATATTGTTACAAACCCTTCTCAATAAAATGGTCAAATTGAGGCTCTCACACTTCAAAACAATGAGATAGCACATATTGGAAATGAAGGACATTAGTAACAAACTAAACAGTATAGAAGTTACAACCATTGAACCATTCCTATTGACCTTTGTGTTAAACTCTCAGCAGCTCTGCCTTTAGAAAGAGCCATGGAGTTTCAATAGACTCTTGATGATGTGTGTGTCCAAGAGGAAGAGAGATTGAAACATAAAAAGCTAAAAACGGTTAATCTTTTCATCAAGGATAAGAATAAAGGAAACTACACGAAGGGCAGAGGTTAGAATTTGTCCAAGAGTAAGGGGAAGAATTATCCAACTTGTTTGTTCTTCAAGAAGAAAGGTCACTGCAAAAGTGATTGCACTGGGTACAAGAAACTGTGTTTTAAAAGTGCAAAGCGCAAAAAAAAAGCATAAGAACCACTTTGCACCCGAGGCACACACCTTTTTGAAGCAAGGCACCAAAATGCAAAAAACAAAATCTAAAAAATTAAAAAAAGGCCAAAAAATTCAAAAAAAATGCAAAATATTAAAATATTAAACACGTTATTAATTGAAAATATAAACTTCAATTTTAAAATAAATGCTTTAAAAAAACCTATTATCTCAAATTAATATATAAACATAACATGTAAAACATATTCAAAATGAAAATTTAAAAATAAAATCAGGCATTGCATATAAAACATATTCAAGCATGTAAACTCTTAATCTCTTTATTTTTCTCCCAATTGCATTACTTCAAATAGCTAATGTGATGTTAAACATTATGCATTCCTAATTCTACGACCGCCTTTGTACCAAGCCCCTTGAGGCAAGCCCAAACAAATCAATATCAGGGCCTTAAATTCTTAATCCCTATAAAAAAATGATTTTATAACTTTAAGTGTCTTTTAAAAATATCTTTTATTAGGATGAATGAATGAGCAACATTAGAAAATATGGGGTTCTCTCCGCTTTGGTGGGTCTAAGGGCGGATCCCCCGACTCAATTGCTAAACACAAAAAAATAGAAAAAATGTATAGATTTTCAAAAGCCGCACGACTCTTGAAAATGCTATGCCTGGGCCTGCGCGGCTAGGCATGCCTGAGGAGCACCTTTTAAATTACTGGCAAGAAATGGCTAGAAAAGAAGGATCAGGAAGGAATGAATACGAGTACTAATCTTTCCCTAGTCATTGAATCTCATTTAATTGAGGTCCATCATGATTCTCTATGGATTGACTCTGGTTCTTCAACCCATGTTGTTAACACCTTGAAGGGGTTCCTAAGGACAAGGAAACTGAATCCAAGCGAGCAATTCATCTAGTTGGGAGATGGAAATCAATTGGAAGTGCAGGTTGTGGGTACTTTCAGATTACTACTTTGTTTTGGTTTTGAACTTTTATCAAGTAGAACTGCTTACATTCCTAGATTGTCCAGGAATTTGATTTCAATTTCCAAACTAGCTTTGAATGGTTTGAAATTTATTTTTCATGAATCAAAATTTAAATTATTGAAATCCTTCTAGATTGGTAGGAAATGGTTTCTTGCGTGAAAAACTTATATAAACTTGAATGCTCCTTAGGTGAAACCAGAATGGTCTTAAGCTGTGATGTTGATGTTAAAAGGAGTTCTCGAGAAGAGAATTCATTAATCTTATGGCACAGAAGAAATGATGGGATATTACAGATCATGAATTTCACTAAGTTCCATGCTGGTGTTAGTTGTATTAAGAGTAAACAAACTACCAAGAGGGAACAAAGACCACGAGAAGCAATATGATATTGGACCTAATTCACAGACATTTATGGACTTCTACCTACTCCTCGCTTGAGTAGACAGAGATATATCATCATATTCATTGATGGCCACTCAAGATACATGCATCTCTACTTGATACATGAATATCCAGAAGCCCTAGAGGCATTTAAAGTATTTAAAGCAAAAATGGAAAAATAGACCAAAAATGCAACTAAAGCCATAAGGTCCAATAAGGGAGGAGGGTATTATGGTAGGTACACAGAAATTGGATAGAATCCATGACCCTTTACCTTGTTTCTCCATGAACACAGAATTGTGGCACAATACACCATGCTAGATTTACCCAACCATAATGATGTGGCAGAACAGAGAAACAAAACACTTAAAGAGATGGTGAGAAGCATGACGAACAAATCCTCGTTACCTCAAAAATTGTGGGGAGAAGCCCTTAAGACTGCAATGATACTGAATAGGGTTCCATCTAAAGCAATTCCTAAACACCTTTTGAATTGTGGGTTGGAAAGAAACCCAATTTCGACCATGTACATGTCTGGGGCTGCAAGGTTGAGGCATAGCTTTCAAGGCACCAAGGCGAGGCTAGGTGACGGTGGCGCCTTGTTGCCTAGGCGATGGATTTTTTTAAGTAAAAATCACATATCCTAGGGTAGTTCCCTAGGTTCCATAACCAGCTTTCTTTAATAACTATCCATAATTTTCATAAGAAAATTATATACTTCATGTTTAAGTCTAGAAAATCAACATATTTATGAGAAGAAAAAGAAGAAAGGAAAGAAAAATCAAAAAATATAGGGGCTGAACCCCTATTTTTGTTTTAGGAAAAGAAGAAAAGAAAAGGTGGAAGAATACGTGGAAGAAGAAATGTGTTGATTAGACAAAATTTTAAGTTCTTCCCTTACTTATTGGTTCAGATTTTGAAGTCATTGAGGGTTCAATACAGCAGTTAGCAATGCTTGTGTTGATTAAACCCTAACAAATAAGAAAATACTAAATAGAAATTAGTTTATAAACACAAAAAAAATGGATATTTTTCTTTAATAATGTCTATTTTATAATTATAATATCAAAAGAAATAACAATATAAAAGTATTTTATTACACAGTATGCAAAGTTGCTTGGCAACTGGGCGAGGTGAGCCTCCAAGGGCACCTTGTTGCCTTGACAACTATGGGTTGAGGCAAAGATATACAACCCGCAAATGGGCAAATTGGATCTAAGAACCCTAAGTGGATTCTTTATAGGCTACACTTATAGGTAGAAAAGATACAGATTCTACTACACAGAAGAAAATACCCATGAATACAACTAATGCATTGAGGAAAATACTGAAGTTCAAGAAAGTATCTGTTAGTGGTGTTAGTGAAGGGGTATTTCAGTCTTTGTACTTGTTGAGAATGCTGATGTGTACTGTTATGTTAGTTCGAGTGCCTCTTACTTAAAGAAGGGCACTCAAGTCTTTTTCAATAAGTCAATAATATAATAATAGGTCTGGCCGAATCAAGGGATTAACTTTTTTCCCTAATTCGAACCAGCCTTTCTCTCTTTTCTCTCTTCTCTCTTTTCTTCTTTCCTCTCCTACTTCTTGCTGTCTACTTTACTCTACAGTCAACGAACAAGACAGAATTCTATGGCAGGTCAAACTTCAACATGGTATCAGAGCTAGGTTCACCAAATCAGACTTGCTAGAATTCTGCCTTCTGCGCATTCGAATTAGGGTTTCACTTGGGGTTCTCAGTTGTGAGTTGGAGACTGGGAAAAGGGCTGAAAAGGAGTGATCGCCCTCTTCCCTAGGAGGTCTCTATGCCTCCGATTGTGTCGTTGGTGATTGGTTGCTGTGGTTTCTAAGCCCTAGTTAGGGCTGGTACGTGTGGTGCAGTGGTGTCTCAGCCCTTCGTATGGTTGGCCTTCAGGCGATGAGGTAAAGTTTTTTTATATATTTTTTTTGTTATGGAATACATGAGAGGTGTAGTACAGTTCGCATGATGGGTTTTCAGATTGCAGTATGCTAGGGTTTATGCTAGGGTTTATTCTGGTTTGTGTGTGATTCGAATGGCAATAGTGTCTACTTAATGGTGAAGCTTCCTATAGTTGTGGATTAATGTTGGTGGTGTTACAAGTGTGGTTTTCAGCTTTTGATATCGCTGAAATCAGTGTGTAGACCTCGGTGAGTAGGGGTTGTGGTGTTGTAGTTTTCAACATTTAATACTGCTGAAATCAGTGTACAGACTTCGGTGAGTAGGGTTTGTGGTGTTGCAGTTCTCAGCTGTTGAAATCAGTGTGCAGATTTCGATGAAGTGTCTGTGTGTAGTGTGCAGTGTGTAGTGCTCCTAATTCAGTGCTCAGAATTAAGGGAGTTCGGCAATGGCAGATAACAGTGATAGTAAACCTAGTGTCATGATATCTACTGACTACCTGAATGTCCAAATGACCTCCATTAAACTGAATGGAGAGAATTATGTCCCTTGGGCCAAGTCTGTAGAGGTTTTTCTGAAGGCGAAGAAGAAAGTGAAGCATATAAGAGAGGAGAAACCCCCCGCTAATTCTCAGGAGTATGAAGACTGGGAACAGGAAGATGCACAGATCATTACATGGTTGTGGAACAGTATGGAACCCAAAATCAGTGTGAACTTCATGTTTCTTGACACAGCCAAAGAGGTGTGGGATCATGCCAAGAAACTGTATTCAGGTCAGGATAATACCACTAGGGTATATCAACTGTATCAGGAATACTTCAATCTGCAACAGGGAAATCAGAGCCTTGAGGAGTACTATGCCAATGTGAGGAATATCCGTAATGAGTTAAATGTCTATCATCCTCTCACTTCAGATGTCAAAGTTCAACAGCAACAGCGAGAGCAGCTTGATGTAACACGGTTTCTGGTGGGGCTGAAGTCTGAGTATGAACCAGTACGAGCCCAGATACTAGGGGGATCTGCTCTTCCATCTTTAGAGGAGGTGTTTGCTCGTCTTCGGAGGGCTTCCATTGGATCTATGGACTCTAATGTCTCCGATAAATCAGCATTTGCAGTGTCAAGAGGCCGAGGTGGCAGAAGTGGGACTCGAGGAACCCAGCCTGGCAGGAGTGGTAGTGGTGGATCTACACATATCCGTGGTGGTGGTCGTACTGGAGGCAGAGATTCAGGGGGAGCTCGTGGTAGAGGACGTGGCTCGGGTCCACGGAAGTGTACTCACTGTGGTTTGGATGGACATACCATTAACTACTGCTATGACTTACATGGTCCTCCCTCGACGTGGGCCAACCATGCCATGACTAGTGACACCAGTTTCAGCCCTACACAGGAGAAACGGTCAGCTGACCCGATGCCTTCTACTCCCTCAGATGGTCCAGGCAAGGAGATGGTGAGTGTTCCTCGTGATGAGTATGAGAGGTTTGTTCAATCCAAGTCGCAGCAGAACACAGCTTCCTTTGCACACTCAGGTATGGCTTGTTTGGCATCCACACCCAACCCCTGGATTATTGACTCTGGAGCCTCCGATCACATGACGGGAACTCCAGGTGTGTTTTCATCTCTCACTCATTGCTCAACATCACAATCTGTTACCCTTGCTAATGGCTCCACGTCATCTATCTGTGGTGTTGGTAATGTTGACCTAGACCCTGTATCCCTATCCTCTGTTTTATATGTACCTAAGCTTCCATTTAATCTTATGTCTGTTAGTAAGCTGACCAAGTCACTTAAGTGCTCCATCACTTTTTACCCTTCTCTGTGTGTTTTTCAGGATCTCAAGACGGGGATGAAGATTGGTGGAGGGCATGAAGCCGGTGGACTGTATTATCTTGATGGTGGTGGACGAACGTCAACGGCTCTTCAGTCATCCATTTCTCCTCTCCAGTGGCACTGTAGATTTGGTCATCCTTCGCTGAAAGTGTTGCAGTCCTTAGTCCCTTCATTGAGTCAACTTTCTGTTTTAGATTGTGAGTCTTGTCAATTTGGGAAACACCATCGTGTTCCCTTTCGTTCTAGGGTCGATAACCGTGTGTCGAGTCTTTTTTCTTTAATTCATTCAGATGTTTGGGGTCCTTATAAAGTGATGTCATATAATGGATACCGATATTTTGTTATTTTTGTTGATGACTGTTCAAGAATGACGTGGCTCTATTTAATGAAAGAAAGAAGTGAATTATTTTCCATCTTCCAGAAATTTTATGCTGAGATCCGTAATCAATTTGGTGTTCACATCAAAATTTTCCGTTCTGATAATGGTCGTGAATACTTGTCTTCATCTTTTCGAGAATACTTGGACCAACATGGCATTATACACCAAACTTCATGTACCTATACTCCGCAACAAAATGGGGTTGCTGAGAGAAAGAACCGCCATCTTGTAGAAACGGCACGCTCCCTCATGCACCACATGAATGTTCCCAAAACTTTTTGGAGCGATGCAATGCTCACCTCTTGTTTCTTAATTAATCGGATGCCCACGTCTATCCTTGATGGTCGTTCTCCTTTTAGTGTCTTATTCCCCAACATGTCTCCGTTTCCGCTTTCTCCTCGGGTATTTGGGTGTGTCTGCTTCGTTCATAATCTGAGTCCCGGGACTGACAAGTTAGATGCACGTTCCATGAAGTGTATCTTCCTTGGTTATTCCCGAACTCAGAAAGGGTACAAGTGTTATCATCCTAGTTCTCGTCGTTCCTTGGTATGTGCTGATGTTACATTCTTTGAGTCTACTCCGTTCTTCGTGGGGTCCGGTGCTGCTGCTTCCCCCACATCACCACCTCCTCTTCCTCTTCCTGTGGCTGATCCACCTCCTTTGGTTCCAGTCATGCCTACGTCCTTGCCTCCGGTGCCACCATTGGTTGACCGTCCACCCATCCGTCACGTGTATACACATCGCCCACGTGTACCGGCTGCAGCTCCTCCAGCTTCATCACCGTCGACAGATCCAGCTCCAGCTTCGACACCAGCCTCCGACCTAGATCTTCCTATTGCCTTACGGAAAGGTAAGCGTACTTGCACCCTTCACCCTATTTCCAATTTTGTTTCACTTACCCACCTCTCCGCTTCCCATCGCCAGTTCATATCTTTGTTATCCTCCGTGGTTGTTCCTAAGGATGTCCAGGAAGCCCTTACCTCTCCAGAGTGGTGCCGTGCTATGGAAGAAGAGCTCTCTGCTTTGCATCATAATCACACTTGGGATCTCACCGCTCTTCCTCCTGGGAAGCAGGCTGTCGGTTGTAAGTGGGTGTATAGTGTTAAGTACTTGCCAGATGGTCGTGTTGAGCGCCTGAAGGCGCGGCTGGTTGCCAAAGGGTACTCCCAAACCTATGGCATTGACTACACGGAGACGTTCTCCCCGGTTGCTAAGATAGGGTCAGTTCGTGTCGTCATCTCTCTTGCAGCTATGTCTGGTTGGCCTCTCCATCAGCTCGATATCAAAAATGCCTTTTTGCATGGGGATTTGCTCGAGGAGGTCTACATGGAGCAACCACCTGGGTTTGTTGCTCAGGGGGAGGATGGTAAGGTATGTAGACTTAAGAAGGCTATTTATGGACTTAAACAGTCCCCTCGAGCATGGTTTGGTAGGTTCAGTGAGGTGGTCAAGAAGTTTGGTCTGAAACAGTGCCAAGTTGATCACTCTGTCTTCAGTCTTGACTCTTCGGCAGGTAAAATAATATTGGTGGTGTATGTGGATGATATCGTTGTGACTGGGAATGATAAAATGGGCATTGACAGATTGAAGGCATTCCTACAGGAACACTTTCAGACAAAGGACCTTGGCAAGTTGAAATACTTTTTGGGCATAGAGGTAGCAAGATCTAAGCATGGCATTAATTTGTGCCAGAGGAAATATGTGCTTGATTTACTGGAAGAAACAGGATTGTTGGGTACTAAACCGGCTGAGACACCTATGGAAACAAATACGAGGCTGAGCAGTGATATAGGTGAAGTGTTTGAAGAGCCTGGAAGATACCGACGACTTGTAGGCAAACTAAACTATCTAACCATTACTCGGCCAGATATTTCATTTGCAGTTAGTGTGGTGAGTCAGTTCATGCAGAAACCTTTGGTCCCACATTGGAATGCAGTGCTAAGGATTGTGAGGTATCTGAAAGGAGCTCCTGGTCGTGGTTTGCTGTACAGAAGTGGTGGAAAACTGGTAGTAGAAGGATACACCGATGCTGATTGGGCAGGTTCTATGTCTGATAGACGATCTACCACAGGCTATTGCACCTTTCTGGGGGGTAACCTGGTAACATGGAAAAGTAAGAAGCAAACAGTTGTGGCAAGAAGCAGTGCAGAAGCGGAATATAGGGCCATGGCACATACTGCTTGTGAACTAGTGTGGCTGAGGAACCTTCTACAGGAGATAGGATATGACATCAGTACTCCAATGAAGCTCTACTGTGACAATCAGGCAGCGGTTCATATCTCTTCCAATCCAGTGTTTCATGAAAGAACCAAGCACATCGAAGTTGACTGTCATTTTGTGAGAGAGAAGGTGCTGAATGGGGTGATAGAAACTGCATATGTTAGTACGGGAAACCAGTGGGCAGACTTGTTTACAAAAGGCTTGAGTCGGGGGAGAGTGGACTACATATGTAACAAGCTGGGATTATATGATATATACTCACCAGCTTGAGGGGGAGTGTTAGTGGTGTTAGTGAAGGGGTATTTCAGTCTTTGTACTTGTTGAGAATGCTGATGTGTACTGTTATGTTAGTTCGAGTGCCTCTTACTTAAAGAAGGGCACTCAAGTCTTTTTCAATAAGTCAATAATATAATAATAGGTCTGGCCGAATCAAGGGATTAACTTTTTTCCCTAATTCGAACCAGCCTTTCTCTCTTTTCTCTCTTCTCTCTTTTCTTCTTTCCTCTCCTACTTCTTGCTGTCTACTTTACTCTACAGTCAACGAACAAGACAGAATTCTATGGCAGGTCAAACTTCAACAGTATCTTTGAACCAGAAGGACCGATAATTCCTCATAGATCCTCTGGGATAAGGAGGACCACTGCATCTCCGGACTTTGTATATCTTCAAGAAACTGAGTTTGACATAAGTGCCAAAGATCAGATCATGGGAAGACATGAAGAGAAAGATGCGAAAACAGTTCCTTCCTGCTGATTATTTAAGGGACATGTGCCACCGCTTCCATGAGTTGAAACAAAGGGATTGTAGTGTGGAGGACTATTCAAATGAATTCAATAACTTGTTGGTGTCTGTTGATCTCTAAGAAACTAATTATCAACTTACTTCCTGTTATTTATCAGGCCGAACCTCTCAATTCAAGATGAGATTGGGGTGGTGCAGCTCACAAATCTGGAGGATGCCAAACAGCATGCCCTTTGGACTGAAGCTAGAGTCAAAAAGGTTAGGGTCAAGGAGAGTTCCAGCTGTACGCATAGATGCAGATTCAAATCAGATGTCTTATGGGGCTGCTAGGAACACAAGGATTGAGCTTAATGCTTCCCATTAGGACTTAGGATTAAGGTGCTTCTGGTGGCAGCTGGACAGGGTTCAAGGGTGTTGGAGGTATGGACAGAAGCGAGAAAGAAAAATAAGTTGCCAAACCAGCAACTAGTCGCATAGGTGATGGATCTTCCAAGGATGTTAGCATGCCCTCAATACGTTGTTTTACATGTGGAGAAAGGGGACACACCTCTTATACATGTCCACAGAGTTAATCTTGTTGAAAGAGACGATGAAGAAGAACTTGTGGAACCTGTTTATGATGACTATGAAGGTGAAGAGGAAGAAGTGGATGTGTTTCCTTTCCAGGGTGAGAGTTTGGCGGTGAGAAGGGTGCTAACATCCCCTAAGAGTGAAAAAGAGAAGGATTGGCATCGCCGAAGCTTATTCTGTACACATGTCATTTGTGGCGGAAAGGTGTGCAATCTGATTTTGGATGGAGGGAGCAGTGAAATATCATCATCTCCAAGGATGCTGTAGAAAAGCTAAAGCTGCCAATGGAGAAGCATCCACAACCTTACAAGGTTGCTTGGTTCCAAAACGGTATGGAGTTTCCCATTACTTCACATTGCCTTGTAAATTCAAGGCGCCAAGGCAAGGCTAGGCGACCAAGGGGTGCCTAGGCAATGAAATCAGAAAATAGTAAGCCTTCATGAGCTAGTTACTTGGTTTTATACATTAACCTACAAACCTCTAAACTAAATTTTCTACTTATGATTCTTGTAGTCGTGCTTAAAGCATGCAACACAGAATATTAGAAATAGAAATTCGGACTTAAAAGAACTGAAGAGGGCGTAGCCCCTGTGTTTGACCAAGAAAAGAAAAGGAACTTAAGGAGAAAACAGGGAGGCAGAGCCCTGTTTTAGACCAAAAAAAGAAAAAGAACAAGGGGCTCCACTGCTGTTTTAGACCAAGAAAAACAAGGGAAACACTAAATAAAAGAAGAAATGAAAAGAAGGGGGCAGAGCCCCTGTTTCAGATCACCAGTGAAGAGGAAAAAATGATGAAGAAACTCAGAGAAATGAAGAAGAAAAGGGAGCGGAACCCCTGTTCCAGATTACCATCGAGGAGGACAAAAGTGCATGTAAAAGGGTGAAAAGTTTGCAGGAAAATGAAGAAGAAACGAAGGGGGTGGAGCCCCTGTTTGATTCCAAAAAAAATCATGCAAAAAATGTATGGAAAAGACAAAAAAAGGAAGAACCAACAAAAAGGAAGAATAAAAAGGCTGAAAACAAAGAGGGTAGGAGGAAGAATAGGTGGATTGAAAACTGAGAAGAAGATGATTCATTTGAATACCTGGCATATTCGAAGTTGTTTAGACTTCTAGTTGGTTATGCAGCATTGCAGCAACAGTTGGAGTTGGACTGTGTGTGAAACATACCTGACCAGACAGCTCTCCCTCTTCTTTTCAGTTCTGCCAAGAAAATAAAACCCTAAAAAGACAGCACTCTTCTTCTAATAAAAAGAGTGATAATGTGTGATAGGTTCTATTGTAATAACAAAAACTAACCAATAAAAACTATTTGCAGCAAAAGAAAAGTAAAAAACAATATAAAAATATAAAAGGACCAATGTATTAAGGGATGTATTAATGTGTCTTCCATCTAGTCAAGGCGTGCACCTTGGAGTTGAGTGCCTGCCTAGTCGCCTAGGCGTGCACCTTATACAAACTTTGCATGGCGTCTGGGCGAGGCAAAGTTTGAAAACCGCCTATTCGCCTAGGTGTCGCCTTGACAACTATGGTTTTACTTTTGGTGATACATATGATGATGAAGATTGGTGTAATGTGGCTCCTATGGATGTCAGTCATATACTTTTTTGAAGACCTTGGCTATATGATCACAAAATGGTGCATCTTACAGATGCCAATACTTACACCTACCAGAAGGATGGGAAGAAGATCACTCTGCTTCCTATGAAGGAGGAAGCCACAAATCCTTCTAGGGACAGCAAGGTTGCAGGTTACCTTTCAGCCTGTAAATTCGAGGAGGAATGCAAGAAGTCAAATGTGGTGGCTGATGCTTTAAGCCAAAGATCTGTTCTATTGTCAAGTTTCAAGAATTGAGAACACAATACAGCAACAATTGTGTTTTTTTCAGCCACATATTGAAGGAATTGGATAACCCAACCAGCCAGAAGGATTGTCCATTTGTTATGATTGAAGGTTATCTATTTAAGGGAAATCAATTATGTATTCCCAAAGGGTCACTATGGGAACAAATCATGAGAGAAATGCATGTAGGAGGGTTAGGAGGTCATTTCGGTAGAGATACAGCTATGGCTATGGTGGTTGACTGCTATTTCTGGCCTCATATGTACCAAGACATGGACAAATTAGTGAGGCATTGCAGAGCTTGTCAATTGGCTGAGGGGCAATCGAAAAATACAGATCTGTACATGCCATTACCAGTGCCAGAATCACCAATGGGTACATACTAAGCATGGACTCTGTGTTAGGATTGCAGAAGACAGCAAGGGGACATGACTCAGTTTTTGTTGTGGTTGATCAATTTTCAAAGACGGCACACTTTACCCATGTTCTAAGATAGCCGATGCTACTCATGTAGGAGATTTGTTCTTCAAAGAAGTGCGATTGCATGGGATGCCAACATCTATAGTTTCCAACCGTGATGTGAAGTTTGTTCGTCACTTTTGGAGATCACTTTGGAGGCATTTGGGGACCCAACTGAAATATTCCAGCACATGCCATCCCCAAATTGATGGGCAAACAAATCTAAGCTACTCTAGTTAAAATTCTTCTGACTTGGGTATCACATTTGAAGAACATGTTAGGCTATATTTTGATAAGCAGGCAACAATAAACACAGCACAGATTCCAATTCAGCTTAATAGGTCAAGCACATAAAAGTAGCCCAACACTTTAAAAGTGAAGAAAGAGAAATTAGGTTATGCGTGTGTCTGCCTTTTATTAAGTCCAAATTTAAATTTGTCAGTATTCTCACAAAAGGAATTGTAAATCCAAATTTGTTGATCTTCTAGTCAAGTGAGGCATGATTAACATGTTTGGTCTTGAAAGTATTTTGTAATTTTCATCTTATTAAATAATACACTAATGTGAGGGCCAACTGCCCAGGTTTTGTTTTTTGGCTCTCACGGTTTTCTCATCTCAAGTCTTATTTCATATTCTACAAATTTCAAGAACAAAGATGAAAATAGGAAGCAAATGAGGCAAAAACTCCCCCCTCAAGGCTTATTGAAGCTGAACTTTGATGGGAGTAGCTAGGGCAACCCAGGGCCTTCTAGGTGAGGAGGTGTTTTGAGAAACGAGGCTGGAGAGGTTATCTTTCTCTACTCTGGCCCAATGGACGTTGGGAATTCTAATTCTGTTAGAGCAGAATTGCTAGCTGACATACAAGGAGTACTTGCAAAGAATTGGATGGTTGAAGGGGACTCAAGGTAGTGCTGGAGTGGTTAAATAATCTGGAGGATGTTGTGTGGGGTTACAAGAATGACCTAAAGAAATTCAAATGGATGACAAGGAATATGTCTGTTTCAATATTGTGGGTGGCGATATCAGCTAATGCCCAATTTTTTAAAACGCGGAAGCATAACGCAAGATGTTCCACTACCTAGAGGTGTGAGGCATAGTTCAGAATGTAAGAGGCATAAGCCTCCCAAACACAAGGAGGCGTAAGCCTCCTTAAGAGGTGGGGGAGGAGGAGGAAGGGAAGGAGGAAGAAGAGGAAGGAGGATCTCATTTTTCTTTATTTTTAATAAAAATCTTTTATATTAAGAAGAATGAAGATGCATAGCACTAGTTGAAAGAAAGAGCGGCATCTCGCGCCTTCCCAAGGGACTGACAATAGTTTCAAATAGGGAAACATTGTTTTGGGCTCAACTGTAATTTTGTATTACCACTCATGTACTTTTTGCTTTAGCTTATGTGTTTTCGGTTTGGAGAGGCAGCATCTCACGCCTTCCCAAGGGACTGTTCTTGTAATCTCTCTTTGATTTAATGGAAATGTGATATTTTATCTATCAAAAAAAAACAAATGAGTCAAAAATTGGACCCGTGTGCTATTGTACCACAAGTAGCAAAGAAAACCAATAAGTTTTATTGATACAAAAACTATTGACAGGGTACTACTCCAATTGTAGAGATTTTTCCAATATAAAGAGAGAGAAGACAAATTCTGATTCTTTTGCCAGAGGGTGACAGAGCATTCACCTAAGTTTTCTCTACCCACTACACAAGAAAACTCTTTCAAGAGTCCAAAACTGAAACCATAAGAAAAATATTCAATGGCAAGACTTACGAGAAGAGAAGAAAGAAAGAAAAAAATACAATAAGGGAAAAAAAGAAAGAGAATCAATTCATCCAACCTACAGGTTGATCACCTCTATTTTACTTTAGTATTAGGTTATAGTACAAGTTTTAACCTTCTAGGTTGACCTGCATTAATTAATAAACAACATAGCTGACATCTGTAACCTAATAACTATTAGATTCTAACAAAGAACGAAGTAAATAACAAGGAAAGGCACACACCTTTCCCTCAAATAGTGATGCATCATACAACCTCTCTGAACAAAGATTGTACACTTTGTATCTTCCCTGCAAACAGAAGCGTGGAAATGATATCAAGTTCATTCAACTGATAATATATAATACAAATTACAGAATTACTTGCATGATATATTTAATGACCTAAAGTGCAATGCCATCAACAGCAAAAGCCAGAACCATGCTCCAAATAGAAAAGACAGGGTCTTTGCAAATAAGCAAACTTAGTACACCTTTGAGCAGACAATTAACTGGGTAAATCAATATAAAAAAAAAAACACGAAAACCACAGTAGAGAAGAAACAAGAAGTGCTTCCCCTTTTTGAAAATAGATATTTTCTTAGATCAACCAGAAAATGGAACAGGCCTGAGGAACCAAAAAGGAATAGCTGACCAAATACAATGGGAAAATGTAAGAAGAGAGGAATAGCTGGCCAAATACAATGGGAAACTGTAAGAAGAGAAGCCAAGTAAAAAAATATATCATGTATACCCCGACTAAATCCCAAAGAAAGTAAGAAAAAGTAACAGTTGAAGGATGAGTTCATCTTGACACTGAAGGAAATCCTAGAAACAATTACTCCACTCTTCATCACCAGTATTTTTTTTTGGGATGGGGTGATTAATGGAATAAAAAATTGATCAATAAAAGAGAAAAGAAAGCAGAGGTTGTAAGCTTCCTCATCCTACTTTTTCTTATTAGTCCTCCCACATCTTAGTTTGTAGAGTTAGAAACTTTAACACCACATTATCATTTTCATTTCCATATTATGTTTCTTTATTCCTCATGTCAATTGTTAGTTTGTTACTTTGTCAAGCTTGCAATGACTTCACCATTTGAAAAAGAAAATTTTCTTTTCTAAAAAGGGAAACTGAAAGAAAGATGGATAAATTGTCTTTCCATAAATAAAGGATCTAACCCATTCCCTACCCCCCCCCTGTTCGGTTTCATATTGGAATTATGCCTTAGTCACTCGCCACCTTCTTTTTCAAAATTGGTTCATTCCCTATGATGATGATAATGTAAAACATTAAAACCCTTAGATTGTACAGAAAAGTTTGTAAATTACCAATCTTTTAAATAATAAACAGAAACAATAGGCCAGAGGCCATAATTCAAAGGGTATTTTGTCTCAGGGACATTATACTGCAATGCGAATATCCAGATATTGGTGTAACTGAGTTACTTCTATCAAATGGCATGAAAATATGCTACAAGTGCAGACTTCCTTGATGGAAGTGAGGAAAACCGGTGATGTGCAACTCTCAGAAGGATCCACCCAATGGCTTTACTCCGGCAACAAAGTGGAGAAAGGAGGTGACAGTGGAAAAGAAAAAATTTCTGTTTGAGGATGCGAATGGAGGCTCCGCGGTAAAAATTAGAGAGAACAGGCAATCTATGGTGATTATGATCAAAGAATCTTTGGACTGGCTTAAAGGATTCATTGATGGGCGAGCGATATGAGTATGGAAGAGAGAAGATAGTCTGCAATGGTAAAAAGCAACAACAGGGGTTCTTTAATCTTTTGTTGACGGAAACTTTTGGAAAAAAAACGAAGCCAAATAATTGTATCCCAGAGGGTAGGGGAAAACAAGGCTGAGTCAAGATTACATAGGCATTAGAGGACTTGGCACAGAGGAGGTGACAGAACAAGAGAGGTATGGAGGCATCGACTAAGCAAAATTCCAAGTTGGTTGAGGGGCAAGTTGGAAGGAAAAAAGAAGATATTGAGGAGGAAATAGGTGTAGTGTTTTGACCTCACCAAAAATAATGGAGGGTACAATGGAAGATTGGAGGAAGAGATGGGTAGTTACTGCAGAAAAGAAAATAGTGGATTGGAAAGGAATCTGGGTGGATCTCTCAACTGTTTTCCAATGTGAGAACTCACCCTGGCCAATGCCATTTGATGAGAAGATAGCTATTGCCAACTTCAGTGGAGGCACTATCGAAACAACAAATATTATGACCAAAAGAGGGCTGGATGCTGATCAAAAGCTGGAATCCATCCTATAATGAAAAAGGAGCTGGAAGGAGGAAGATCTGATATCAGAATTTTCGGGCTCCCCTTCAACCTGTGGAAGATCCAAGTTATGGATAAAGTAGCAGCAGTCTATGGAGGCGTTTTAGATGCTTTTAACTTCCCTGACCTCTGTGCTGTGAGGGTGAGGATTATGGGAGCAAAACCGGATTTAATCCCATGTGCTTTGGACTTGTTTACCAAAGGCAGATGGAGAAAACTTTGGATTGCATCGGAAGCTGAAGTGCTTCTTCGGGGAGCAGAAGAGGAGCTAGAGTCATTTGCGGAGATTTTAGGGTGTGAAAGAGGGGAGTGGCCGTTGAAATATTTAGGTTTACCCCTTGGTGGCAACCCAAGGTCAATAAGCTTTTGGAATCCAATAGTTGAGAGAATTGAGAAAAGATTAAATGGATGGAAAAGAAGGTACGATTCTTTAGGGGGAGAATCACTTTGATAAAATCAACCTTGGCTAATCTCCCTATGTACTTCATGTTTGCTTTTAGGATGCCTCAAGCAATTGTGAATAGGGTGGAAAAACCGATGAGAGACATTTTGTGGGAACTAGGAGATAGTAAAAAGGATTATTTGGTGAATTGGGAAAAGGTGGTGAAAAGGAAAGAAGAGGGTGGGTTGGGTCTAGGTAACATTTGTAAGTAAAACCTTGCTCTTCTATGTAAGTACTTGTGGCGCTTCCCCTTAGAGAATGACAGGTTGTGGCATAAAGTGGTTTCAAGTATTCATGGGCTTGCTAGGAATGGATGGGATGCCAGTGTTCTGCAAAGAGCTAATCTTGTAGCACCGTGGAAAGCAGTGCATGGTATTCTTTCTCAATTCCTTGAGCATATCAAGTATGATCTGGCTTCTAGTAATAGGATAAGATTCTAGGAAGATGTGTGGATTGGAGATAGTCCCTTGAAAGATATGTTTCCCTCTCTATATGTTCTCTCCAAGGTTTAAATTATCAATATGCACCTGTATATCGGCATGGGCATATCGGTACTTAAAATGACACGCTTTTATATTTTTTTTTGTTTTTTTTTCAAATTTTGGTTTTTGGGCCTATTTTTAACTATATTTTTTATTAAACAGAGGCTGGTTCCCGAAAGACCTGTAAATATGCATATCGTGAAGCCACCGATACGATACACTCAATACTGGGCATACCGTATCGAAATTTTGAAGCTTGGTTCTCTTTAATCTCAAGGAGAAACTTGTGTTTGATTTCTTTGGGTCTCCCCTCCTCCCCTAGGGAGGGTTGGAATTTGGGGTTAGTGAGAAACCTTAAAGAGTCAAAAATTCTCTTTATTTTATCAATTTTTTTTCTCATCAGTGTAACCTGTTAAATAGTCCGGGTGGTCGTGTCCTTGATGATATAGGGGATGACAATAGGGTTTGGTCTCTCAGTCCCTCGGGTCATTTACCTATAAATCCTTTTTCTCTTCCCTTGTGTCCACTTCCCTTCCCCATTCCTTTCATATGAAAGAAGTTCGGTGTGCCCCTATCCCCCAAAAATGAGTGCCTTTTGTTAGGGAGTTTATCGCGGGTGCATCAACATGTGTGATATGCTGCAAAAGAAAAGGCCAAATTGATGCTTGTCTCTTAATTGGTATATTTTGTGTAAGTTGAATGGTGAGAATGTTTTCCATATTTTAATCTCTTGTCCCTTTGCTGGTTGTATTTGGGAATGGTTCTGCTCTCTTTTTGGTTGCAGGTGGATCCCTCTTGTCAGCTTGGAAGGGCTCTTTAGCCCATCTTTTCTGAGGAGAACAAAGAGAAGAGGTAGAATCTTATGGAAGTGTGCAAGGGCAGCAGTGGTGTGGTCAGTTTAGGAGGAAAGGAGCCTAAGAATCTTTGAGGAGAGAAAGAAATAAGGAGGCAATATGGGAGAGTGTTACCGTAAGAACTGCACATTGCGTGAAAACGTTGAAATTATTCTCAGATTTCTCAATGGGAGACATTTTCCAAAACTGGAGGTCAATTGCCCTTTTCTTCTTCTAGGAAACAAAAGACCCTAGAGGCTTGGTGTCCCCCAAGTGGCAGGTAGACTATGCTGAACTTTGATGGAAGTAGTTTTGGCAATCCAGGGCCTTCTGGAATTGGTGGAGTGTTTAGAGATGGGAGTGGGAATATTTGTGGTTTGTTTTCAGGTCCTATCAATCAAGGTGATTCAGTGAGAGCTGAATTCATGGATGCTATTGTTGGGATGCAAAAGGCTAAGGTTCTGGGAATTACAAGGCTGATTGTTGAAGGGTCAAGGGGATTCAAAAATAGTCATTGGTTGGTTGAAAAAAGGAGAAGGGTTAGGAGGTCCTGCTAATGGTTTGGCGGATGGATTAGCTAAGCAAGGAGTTCATAGACATCATTTGTTTTGGGCTCAAATGTTAATTGTATGGGGGGTTCTTTGTTGTAAAGGGTCTTTATCCTAAACAACTCCTTGTTGTACTCTATTTTCTTTAATCCTAATAAAATGTCTTGAGTTGCTGATCAAAAAATAAATAAATTCGAAAGGTCAATTCCAGCTTTTACAATCCTTGCTTATTAGTTGACACTCCTACAGAATGTCCAAGAAATGGCTAAAGGTTTAATAATTAAAACATGTTAGCTTCTACTTCTGAATTAGATCTTTGGAAGAATTTGAGATAATCTTCTTTATGTGAAAGTAACGAGAATATGGATAACATTTAATAATCTTCAGAGCTGTGAAGATCAGAAGCTTGAAATATGTATTGTAACACATGAAGAGTAATTCTTGTGGAGCTTACATGTGTTTTGAAAAATGTACATGTTATGGTGGGACAGATATTCAAAAGGGCCCACAAAATCCTTCATGCTTCATGCAGGTCTCACTTCAAGTCTGTCGTTGCTTGTAATATAATCATGTGTGTGGTTATGATAGTTCTTGTGGAGCCAACATCTGTCTCAGATTAGGGTTAAAAGAGTTGTATCATGCATTCCCTTTTATCATATCTGGACTCCTATAATGTTAAACATGGCATCTACGATCTGACTCAAGAATCTAAGCCAAAGACTCATCATCATCATCATTATCCAAGCCTTACCCCAACTATATGGGGCCAGTTAAATCTAAGCCAAAGACTATCTTCAGGAAATGGGAAACTAATTGACCTTAAATTGCATATGCAACTGCAACAATGACCATTAGAACATCGTGAGGTATTGTATAACTCGTAATGACCTGGGTCAGCCAAGTACACCACATCATGATTTGAGAAACTAGTTTTTGAACTCATGACTCATCATCAACATTCATCATTGGCAAAACCTTCTTCTCATTCATTATTGTCTTTTATGGATATTCTCCTGATTCATCATTGTTACAGCATAAGACAGTTGTACTTCCTTTTTCTAATCAGTTAGAAAGCACTATACTTCCATGTAAATATCTCCACAAGTTGTATTTAAAATGCAGTTTAATCTAACACACCCCCAATGGTAACCTCCATAGCCTCTCTTGATCAAACTAAACTTTTATGGTTGTAGAAGGGGCCAAGTGCCCAAGCTTCTAATTTGCAACCAGCATATTAACAGTTTCGAATCTCCCTCCACTTCTAACTGTTGCATTCCCCATTGCTTTGCCAATCTGAGACCTTGGAGAAAAGCAAAAACTTCTGCCCTTAAGGAGTCTTCCACTACTACAGGGCCAGCACTCTACCCCCTCACGTCTGAAACACCCCCTATATCTGAGGGGCCTGGGTTGCCTACAGAGCTTCCATGAAAATTCAGTTTCACTCTAGAACAAGGTGGCGGAGTCCAACTTTCTTGTTCTGAAGGAGAGAAGGATGAGGAACCAGCTATGACACTCCACCCTCTAGTGAAGTCAGTAAAGGAAAACTCTTTAAAAAGCTCCAAAGCTTTCAGCTAATGTATGATCCTGGTGGTGTTGCTCTCTATAAGTGCTTCCTTGGGTCTTTCCTGCCCTTGGAAAATCCTATTCTTTCTCTCCTGATCTCTTCCCAGACTGACCATATGCAAGGTTTAAAATGTTGATGTCGATGGAAATGTCGCTTACTAAAACATAAGACATATGTCGGAAATGTCGAGGGGAAATATTGTAAAAATTAGAGACATTGTGGAAATATTATGAAATATGTGGAAATATGCAATGATATTTTGTAAAATGATAAAAGAAGCATTAATACATATTTCTAGACTATTATCTTATTCCCAACCATTATATAAAGCTAAGAAACTAAGATCAATAACAAATTAGTAAATGATGATTTACTGATTTATTATGCACTTTGATGTTTTAACAAGGTTATCCGATATTATAAATTCTAATATATTTATTTCACACTAGTAAATAGAAATACATTTATTCTGATTTTTTAAATATTAAAGTTACAATACACTATGTTTTATTATAAATTTAATAAACCGATTCTCCTTTTTGTAGTATTAAGATTATGATAAATTCTGATTTCTTATAAAACTTAATGAATTTATTATGATTTTTAATACTAAATTTATAATAAGTATAAAATTAAATAAATTTATTCTGATTTTTTATATTAAATTTAGAATATGATTTATTATAAAATTTAATAAACATTTTCTGATTTTAATAGATATTTTAAAAATACTAACTAGTTAATATTTTATTACTTGAAAAATATTTTATGTTTTATATTATAAAGTAATTAATTTATTCTTTTGTTTTTATTTTTTGTTAATTCTTTTTTATAAATATTTTATTTGAAATATTAAATAGAAACTATTAATGGAATAATTTATATTAATATACTGTATTATATTAATATAATATACTAATATATTATATTATTAATGTACATTAGTCGACATCCTGTCGACATAATAGGAAAAAATGTTTTTTTTTTTTTGTTATTTGGACCGATTTGGTCGGCATTTCTGAAATATAGGAAATGTCGACCAAAATAATGTAATTTTTATATTACCATCCATTTTCATGTCGGTGAGCCTCGACATTAACATATGTCGGGTGACATTAGCGAAATGTCAAGACATTTGAAACCATGATCATATGATAGTTGTTCTTGTTGTTTTCCATGTTGCCTTGCCTCTCTTCTTTGCTAACTGGAAAAGGCTAGAGTTGACACACGAAGGAGTCATCCACTTGCAACCAAAGAGAAAGGAGAACCGATCCCAAATACAAGAAGTAAAAGGATAGGAAATAAATAGATGAGCCACTGTCTCACCACTCCTTAAGCAAAGGCAACAAACATGTGCGGAAAGGCACTAATCTTTCCTTTTTCTTTGAAGTACGTCCAAAGTATTGACCTTTTGGAGAACCACTTCCTAGCAAAAAACCATAACCTTTGGTGGAACAGAAGTACCCATACTTGTTTTGCGTGGAAAGGGGTAGGCACAACAACAAAACTAAGTAAAACATTGAAAAATGAAGACCAAGAAAATATCCCTGAGGAGAACTTTGACCAAATTCTATTATTTGGGCAAGCCTGGTCCAGAAAAACAGCACCCAACAATAGCTCATCTGCAAAGGCCACTTCTGAGTCCCTCAACCCTCTCCTTAGTCCCAAGTCCTACGAACCCTCATCCACACAAAGGAAATGACCCTCAATTTGTTTAAAGAAAGAGAATACATAACCGGGAACCTGTCCTTAAGAGGAGCGTTTCCAACCCAAGTGTCCTCCCAAAACAAAATTTTGTTACCTAAGCAAGCATAATACCTTATGAATGGTTGAAAAGAAGGTAGGACTCCAACAATTGCTTTCTGGGGGATAAACAAGAGGCCCCAGGGTCAAGGCCAGCATCCCATCCATTTGTTTCCATACCATGAATGCTTTACTACCACCTAATGCCACAAGGCCCACAAGCTATCCTGCTCTAAGGGAAATCTCCATAACCACTTTCCTAACAAGGTTAGGTTTCTCAATCTAATATTACTAATGCCTAAGCCTTCGTCCTCTCACCTCCTAGTGACAATTTCCCACTTCACTAGTTAATCTTTTTAAGCTCTTTGTAGTTATATCTTGAAGCAATGGAGACCGCATTTTTTGTTTTTTTCTCCTACATTAACTCTCCTTGCAGTGACTCTCCTTGCAGTGACAATTTCCCACTTCCTAGTGACTCTCCTTGCAGCTACAGTCTTAAGCATGCCCTTCATTAACTCCAAGTTTTGTCCATTACAATACCCTCTCAAATCTTAATTTGTAATCCTTGTAACCCAATCATAGCCCAACCATCCAGCCCTTAGTCCTAAGCATGACTTTCGTTAACTCCAAGCTTTGTCCATTACAATACCCTCTTAAATCTTAATTTGTAATGCTTATAATCCAATCATAGCCCAACCATCCAGTCCTTAATCTCCTACGGTTTGCATTGCCAAACCAAACTCTTACTACAACTATCTCCCCATCTTAAAATCAGCACTTAAACCACATTCTATGAATCCCTTTAATTCAACATCTACCAAAAACCCTGCTGAAATTTACTTGCAACTGTTACTTATTATGCTGCATTTGGTAACAGTGAAAATGCAAATATGTTGGTTTCATGAAAGTGCAAACTTTATCTGGTTTTGCATTGATAATTCTATTCTCACCAAATGTATTTGGCTGTGATGTGTATAAACACGAATTTCAAGACTGCAATCTACCTTTTTTACATTGACCAACTTTGAGTGCAAAAGTTTGCTTTCAAAAATAAAGCAAATTTTGCTCCCGTTTTAATGCAAAAAATGTTTACTTTCGTTTCCAGTACAAAATCAAATTCTACCAAACACCTGCAAAACTAAACCAGATTAGAAATTTGCTTTGGTTCAGTATTTGCACTTTTACCAAACGCAGCCTTAGTTTTTTAATCAATAAAAATAATTAAGGCTTAAAAGGAGTAAACAAAACCTTACAGAGAATACAAAAGCCAAAAGAAAATAAAGGAACAATGCAATACAAAATGAACCACCGAAGCTAAACCAGGACTACTGCACACCATTACAACTCTCTTTGGCCACCAGTTTTTTTTTTTTTTTTTTGAATTGGAAACGGTAACTTCATTACTGAAAATTAAGTTACAATTGTCAACCCCTAAGATAGGAGTTGGGCCCAAGTAATTTGAATTACAGAATTGCCCAGAACAAGTTTTCCCTCACTGTCCCTTGTTTGGCTAAGGTATCAGTCAGACCATTAGCTGATCTTCTTTTCCACTTGAAGCCTGCATCAAGCTCCCTTGTTATATTGAGAATTTCCCGTATGGGTTGTCAATACATCCATGCTCCCAACTTGCCTGATTGCAGCCAGTCCATTAACAATTTAGAATCTCCACTTGGTGTAATCCCAATTGCTTGGCATATTTTACACCTTGAAGCAGAGCCATCACTTCTGCTCGCAATGAGTCTCCCACCCCTAACGGCCCAGAGAACATAGCAATAATTCTCCCATCTCCATCTCTGAATACTCCCCATATACTTAAAGGCCCTGGGTGACCTCTTCAGCCACCAGTTTTGGCCAAATAATTAACCAAAAGTTAGCAAAAAAAAAAACTAGACATCCATTTCAATGAGTTGTTCAACAAGGACTTCAAAGCTTCAAATCTGCCCACAACTTCAGCCACTAAATCTCTTAAGTAGTCTTAGGAGAACATATTCAGTTTCATTTAGCCTATTACTGTACTAACTTCACAAACTTAGATCACATATTGGTTCTTCCATGACCCAAGTTGGTCTTAGCTTATTCCCCAGCATTGTTTTCAAGGGGTTGCGTAGGTGACAAAGTGCTCTTGGTGGGGAGACCAGCTTGAACTCCAATGACTTGTATTAAAAATCCCATCTAGGTAACTAGGTGCCTGCCTAGGCAACAAAAATGACAAGGTGAGTGCCTTATTTTAATATTATTACCATGGTCACATCTTTCTTTTTTTGATCAATAACAATCAGCTTTATTAAATTAGAAGGAAGCAATCACAAAATACAGGGGAGGTAAAATGACTTAACTCCCCATCAACAAATTACACAAAGAGATAATATTAGAAATTAGCCCAAAACAAAGACACCCTATTCACCCCTTGCTTAGCTAACCCATCAGCAAAAGAGTTGGCATTTCTTTTCACCCAGCTGTACTTCACCTCAATGTCCCTAGCGAACCATTTGAACTTTTTCCTTTCATTACTGTAGCTCCACATGGTACTGTTGTTTTCCTTTAGCCATCTAACCACCACCTCTGAATCACCTTCAATGACCAATCTTCTTATGTTCAATTGTCTTGCTCTTTGGATCCCTTCCAAAACCGCAGAGATCTCAGCCCTAAGAGAGTCCCCTTCTCCAATTGGCCCTGAATACAAGGCCAGAATAGACCCTTCCACATTCCTGAAGACACCCCCGATCCCAGACGGTCCTGGATTTCCAATACTACTCCCATCAAAGTTCAGTTTTATAAATCCAGAGGGTGGGGAAGTCCAAGTGGGGCTGGAAATTCTCTTAACTGGAGCAGAGTTTGCTATCTCTTTCCAATTTCTCAGCAAGTCAGTCATGGAAAAGTCTGTAAAAAGGTCCAATGATTTCAGCTGGTTAATCACCCTTAGGTGTATCAGATCTGTTAAGTTCTCTGCTGTTCTCTCCTTGTCTGAAAATATACGAGAATTCTTTTCTTCCTATAAGGACCAACAAACTACTACCCTAATGCATCTCCACATAATCCTCCCTCTTTTCTTAGGCCAACTGAAGAAGGACGAAGAGAATAGAGTTTGCACAATCAAGGGAGGAGTCCAATTACACCCAAAAAGGGATAAAGCCCACTCACAAATAGATTTAGCAAACAAGCAAGTAACCATAAGGTGGTAGCCAGTTTCCCCATCAACCTTACAGAGAGAACACCAATTTGGGGATATATTAGTATGTAACTATGTATATTGACACATCCTATCATATGCAACATATAAACCATGCTTTACTTAAGGGTTTGACAAGAAGTTTCTTTTTTTCTTTTACAACTACTTCTTTCTCTCATATTGAAGTAGAACTTGTTCTTTTCCCTTTTCTCCTCTTAAAGATTCAATTAGTATAAAGATTATAGCTAATATTGTGTTTGAAATATAAAGATTGATAGAAAATCAATGTTATAATTGAAGAGCATTGCCATGTTTTCAATTTATATTCATGTTGTTTGGTATATAAAACTAGGAAATTAACCTAGATTTTTTTTCTTTGTAAAATTTATACCCACTGGCCACTGTAGCCTAGAATCACTTATATGCCTAGATAACAAGGTTCCCCAGTATGATTCTCCTAGAGGCTAAACCATGGATTTTAAAGAAGTAAAGTGTTTCCTTTGCATACCCTACATCAACAAAACACACAAGAACAGAGAACAAGACCAACAGACATCATAGAAATCAATACTCTTAACAGAAAAATCTATTGACATTACAAATAAGATATAAGGCTTAGGAGTTGATATACAGGATTGCTTATACACTAGACCACCAGGGGAACAACTTATAATTTGACCTTCATTCAACATGTGATAACTGCATCTTGAGCTTAAAATAGAGTATACAGTAACACTAATAAAATTCATGTTGGCAAGCTAATTCAACCTTACCCTAAGATAAGAAGTAGTTGTATCATTACCTTGTGGTGAGTCTCAAAAAACTTGATTACTTCTTCCATGTGGTTCCGGTAGAACCCCTGCATGACATTTCTTAAATTATCTCATAAAGATGGTGTAAAACTCAACCAGTTAAAATTCAAGAGAAAGCTATTTTAATTGCTTACCTCAACATATCCAAAAAACCCAGAGCTCATATCGCCAGCAGGAAATCCCATGGCAATAATGTTTTCAGTGATATAAGTCATATCCAAATCAAACCCCCCTTCCTGAAACCAGGTATATAAATAATGATCATTACACAAATCACTGACAAAATCCAGGAAGGCAATATCTTGAGATGGGGCTAGCAGATTCTTGTAAGATTTTGAAACCCTTATAATTATCCACTCATAACACTTCAAGAATATCAGGATACACCATTGAATGATCCGCTTAAACAAATAACTGCAATAGTAATCAGCTCCATAGATGATTGAAACTAGGACCTCTTACCACGGTCATCTTTTTTTTTTCCTTTTTTTTTTCTTTTTTTTTTTGAAAAGAGATGAGACAAATTTTACTAATAAAAAAACAAGAGTACAACCAGACCCCCAAGAACATCTCACAGGCTCCTAGATCTCAGCAGTCAGCAACAACACAAGGTTTTGCTGTTTGAGCCCTGCAGCTGAAATCCAAGATACCAGCTTTCCAAAAGATAAAACTCCTCCACATCCTTAGAGGTCTGGTGGAACAGTCTTCTATTTCTTTCAGACCACACAGTCTTGTGTTTCTTACAACCTTCATCTTGCAAACATAAACTTCCAGTAAAACTCTTTCTAGAGTTCCTAACGTAATGCAGATGGGATGCACTTAGTGGTGTGCTCAATCCTCCGCGATAAAGGTAATGAGAGTATCTTATAAACATAAAACCTCCATTAAAGCTCTTTACAGAGCTCCTAAAGTAATGCAAGATCAGGCACATTTAATGGTATGTTCAATCCTCCCCAACAAAGGGGCACCAGCACTTCATGATAATAAAGAAAAAGACATTAGATATAGAAAAGGACAAGAAATTTATGTTAGCAGTAAAAGATTTGCACCTGTCAATCTAGGGTATTACCTATTAAATTTAAGGTACAGTGCAAGAAACCCGTAATTCTAATGATACATCTCTATTCCATTTATTAAACGGATCCAATCTGAGACCCGATGAAAGGGGAAGAGTATTGAGAAACCAATACAATGTAGCATTTTCTGGGTTTAATTGCCATAAACTCTTAGATCAGAAATGCACTTCAAGATATAAAATTAAGTTCAGAAAAGCTAGTATTCTGACTAGAATAGAAAGAAAACAAAATAAAAAGACAATTACAGTGATTATAAAGAAAATTACAGAAGTGTGCTACCTGGTATCTTCTTTTATTCTGAGACACAATGTGTCGAGCCTTGACCTGCACAGCCTTAACCGCGCTCCTCGACGAATCAACCAACCCTTGGGTGATTGACCCAAAAACACCAGGCTGCGCAGCTGTTGAAGTGCCCTCAGCATTCTCATCAGACACAGGATCTTTCGGAGATAACCGCAATCCCAATCCACCGGTAAAACGTGCAAACGTTGACTTCCCGGCAGTTCCAGTCTGTGACTCTTCTTGCCCCGAAACCGAGGGCTGTGGGCTTCTGAGACTTCTGGCCCATGACGATATGCCAGAAGCAGTAAATAGTGATGGTGCTTCACGTACAGAGCTTTCTCTTATAGAAGCTGCAGCTTCTGAATCCATTTCTACCACATAAACTCGTCTCGACACAAATCACAGCTTTACATACAAACGCCCATCATGTAAAATCAAAAGCTATTTATGGCGTTCGAATTGCAGATGCAAAACCTACTAGATATTGACTATTGAACACACTGAGCGTAAATCAACGCAGAAACGAATTCAATTTTGATATCTGCAGATCTGAGCCTGAACCCAATAAAAATAAGCATAAATTAACGCCGAAATCAAAGCAAAGTTCTCTTCCATAGATCTTACTAAATCCTAAAACAAATCTCAGCAACAAATTCACACGCATACAAGGGGGAGAGAGAGACCTGGCTTCAGACTCGTCGTTCCACAGTACAGAGAGAAAGAGAGGAGCAAAGTGCAAAGAGAGACCCGCAGATCACTTCGGAACGAAAGAAATGAGATCGATCTTTGGACTTGGGGACTTGGGAACTTGGGGCGGGACCGAACATGCAACGTGGCAGGATCAGAGACGATCAAATGGTCGTACACCAAAAATCAGCCGATCGGATGAGTATTAAGCATTTGATCTTATCAAAATATCTTTAAACATTAACATGAGAAAGGGTAGCGGTTAGCACCACTCACCGCTGCGGTTACTGATGCCTTTGAACACTGGAATGATTGTCTGGGTCCCATTATTTAAAATAGGGAAATTGTCTAAAATTCACCGTAATTGTCTGGGTCTCTTAGACTCATCACAACTTTTTAAAACATCTAAAATTTATCAAGTCAATAAGTTTGTATTTTTTAAAATTCACCTTTCGTTAGAGCACCGCTAATATTTTTTATCAAAGATGTCCACATCAACACAAATAACAAATTTTATGACCAAATTACCCATGGCGAATTAGAGGAAAATGGTCTTTTCATTTTTCAATTTTTTTTTACTTTTTTACTGTTTTGTTATAATTTCCAATATTTTTTATAATTTCTGTTTTTTATATTTCTTCTATTTTTTATATTTTTCCCTTTTCTACCATCTATAACATTTCCTATATTTTTTGTTATTTATTTGCACTTTTTGTGTTTTTTTATAATTTTTGGTGTTTTTTCTATAATTTTTATTTTCTGATTTTGTTTTTCAATTTCTATAGTTTCTATAATTTGAAAATAATTTTTTATTTTGTGTGCAATTTCTGTAATTCTTATATTTTTTGTACTTTTTGTGTTTTTATATTTGAAAATATTTTTTGAACTTTTTCCTTATTTCATGTCTAAATATTAAATTATATGTATATATTTTATATTTTTCTATGAAGGTTAAAATGGTAATATATTAACAGCTGTTAGTCTCTTTAATATCAAGTTAGTGACATGGTGAGTTTTAGACTTTTTGAAAAATTGTGGTGAGTTTAAGAAAAATGTTGAAAACTCATGGTGAGCTTTTGACAATTTCCCTTTAAAATAAAATCAACTTTTGCGTCACGTCTTTACAAGAACCACCAGTCGCCCATGACACTAGCATTGCTTTTAAAAATAAACCACTTCAAAGTTCTAGTCCAAAGACCAACCAAAAGGCAGAGGTGAGGCTATTAGTTGTTCTAGAGGCGAGGCCTAAGCCTCTTGCATGGATATCTATAAACATATTTATTATAATTTTTTAGGGAAATTATCATTAAAACCCACTTAACAAATTTTTATTTGAATTGTCATAACAAATTAAAACTTCAAAATCCTTTTTTTATCACATTTCCCTTATATTTAGGGGTGCAACTTTTGCGGGTTATGGTTGAAATTTTGTTAAAATTTCAATGGGCCCAACCCAAAGCCTAAGCCCGAAACAATGTAAATTGTTAACTCAGGCCAACTTGACTTGCATCCTTACTTGTATTAGCATCAATTCTTTGCGTCACTTTCTAATTGTACAACATTTGTTAGGTGAGGGTAAATTAAGTTTTCCCTTTTTAAGGGAAATTTCACCTATTTTTTATAGCAATATAAATAATATTAATACAACATTATATATACAAATTAAATTTATTTGTCATTTTTATACAATATGCAATTTATTTTCAAAAATTTTGTATTTTAGTTTGTTTCATTATTATAATTTTCTTCAATAGAAGAGGGTTATGTGGATTATTAACACCATATATTTGGGATAGGGTTTGCATAATGATGGACTTCATATTTATAGCCTTTTATATTTAAATAAAATAAAAATTTTCTTAATTTACATAATATTTTTCAATATAAACTAATTCATAAATTTTTCAAATGAATAATTTTCATCATATACAATATTTTTTTTGGAACTAAATGGCTTGTAAGTAATTTAATGTGGACAAAATTATTTAAAAATTGTGTTCAATCTTTTATTATAGTGATTTTTTTACTTTATCTATTTTTATTAAAGAAAAATCATAACACGTATTTTTAATATGTAAATTAATGGGTCCTATAGTCACATGCCATGGATGAATATGTGAGTGAATATGATATTCTAACATGTACATTTAGTAAGAAAAATCAAAAGAGATATTTTTGGATAAAGAGAAATTTTGATTTTAAATAATTTACTTTATTTATAGCCAACTAATTAAATAATTTCTTGAAATTTGGGTGTAGTGTGTCATTTCTAGAGAACGTCCCTGAGCATGAAAAGACAAATTTAGTAGTTATATTCATGAGATGGCTAAAGTTTTAGTGTTGTTGCCAATAACCTAATGCAACCCTTATCCTTTATCTTTATCTGGGATTGGAACCACCAATGTAGACAAGCTCACATTGGCGGAGTTAGGTGTATTATAAGTAATATATTTTAATTTATTTTTCAACTAGAGGGGGGGCGTACAATGCACACCTGCATGGCCCTGTGTTAAAACAAATCCAAATTAAAGGACCCTTATGACATTTTCAATTAGGCAAAGCTAAACTAATTCCAACTCAAACATTATTTTTAGTTTATGTAGTAGAAACCAAATAATAACATGGAAGGAAATTAATTTGCAGTAAATAATAAATGCATAATTAATACTAAGTTAAGGCTAATTCATCCATAATTAAAGTTAATAAATTACTCTTAATCCATAATTAAATTTAATTAATAGTAAAATAAGTAATGTACTGATAATGATAAGTAATTCTATTAATTAAGCAACCTAACTAAGCTTTATTAAGAAACCTAATAAATTTAAGGTTTAAGGTATTAAAACATTTAGTAAATTAATTAGCATTAAGTAATTATCGTTGAAACTCATAATTGTGGAAATAAAGTAAATCAATAATTGTAGAAACTAAATTAACTATTTTACTATTAATTATGTAAATAGAGTTAATTAATGTTAATAGATAAACTTATGTAAATTACCATTAATTAACAAAATAAGTAATTAAATAATAATAAATAAATTAATGTTAATTAGTAGTAAATTAGGTAATTACTTAAACAATAAAATAAGTAATTTATTGTTAATTTAATGTTGATTAATCCATAATTATTGGGAAAAAGTACAAATAGGTCCAATTCAGAATTTTGAATTCCAACTCAGCCGTAACAAAATTTAAAAAGACATAAACATATTTCTCAAAAATGTGGACAGATTGCCATACCATGTATGTCATTCCATGAAGTGGCAAGCCAATCCATGTTAGCTACTTACATAAACTCCTTTAAATGCCAAAGTTACCATTAAATATGCAATAACTAAAATAACCCTCTTTAAGAAACAAAACAAAAAGGCACCTTTTGAACCCCTCTCGCTCTCTCTCCACTTCCTCTTTTTCTTTTGTTATCTCTCCCTTTCTCAAATTCTCAGTTCCTCCAACTATACTCCTAAACCAAAAATCTCTCTTTCTCTCTCTAGTGCGCATGCACACTTGCTCTCACTCTATGTTCTTGTGAATTGAGGTCACAATAGTTTCGGACCAAGTGCTATTTCTCTCATTGCAACATTCCTATTTTAACTCCACTTCTTGTTTTTATAAACAAGTTGGAGGCCCTATCTAAATGGTTTGGTAAATGCATACTAAGATGGGTGAGTACCATTCAATGCCAAATTGGTAAATGCATACTAAGATAGGCTAACACCAAATTAGTACAATGTGTTTTCACTCATACCTATTTTGGTAAATGTGAACTAAGATAGTAACACCAATGTGTGGGAAGGCTAAGCACATGATACTTAGCAATATTAAATCCTTGTCTGTGTGATCATCACTATGCATCCTAAAGGGCAATGAAAGGTGTTATGTTCTTGCTTATCAATTTAACCAACAACCTAGCGCTATCTCTGTAAACATTTACTAGGATGACATTTAAGACATCTAAGGCTGATATAAGGATGGGTTAGTGTACAATAACCATGCCTATTACTTGGCATAAATCAAATATTAATGCTATAACATGAAATCCAAATGAGAATGGTAATGCCTTGGTAATGAATTTAGCCAATACCTTGATCCCTTCTTAATAAATGTTTATTTGGTTAGCAGTTAGAGCATTCAACAAAAATGTGAAACAACATTGGACATCTATGGAAGTTGCTATATGTTCTCAATCATGAAATCAACCCATCAATCCTAGGATGGCAATTAGGGATGTAAAATTAATATGAAAATAATGAGTACACAATAATTGGAATTATTACATTAGGTCTATTAAAAATTGATAGTGAAACACTTATGATGGTTGTCATGTATCCTTACACTTGAAATTAGCCCATTAATTCTATCTTGATAAATGTTCACCAATATGACAATTAACATATGCAAGTCTAAAGGGTAACCAAGTGTAGTAAGAACCATCATGTTGTTTTAATTCATTAAGTTGTCATTATACAACATGAAAGTCAAGTGAGTGGTGTTGTTATCACTAATGAATTTAACCAACGTTTAATACCCAATTTGATAAACTTTCACTAAGTTAGTAATTAGAGCATTCAAGTCTAATTTGGTTTGAGGTGTTGAACAATGTGCAATATCTCAAACTTAGAGCATTGAGATAATAAATATTAACTTGGAATGATATATAAGATCCTACCAAAGCACAATCATATTCTCCATTGAACCTTGATTTCCTAATAGGAATGCTCATATGTCCCCATTATAAAATTCAACCCCTTATATTCAATTGACTCAACTTATTGGATAAAGAGAGTTGAGGTAGAATCTGAACTCTCAATGGATGCATATGGGAGAGAATGGGAAAAAAGCTACCTATTGGAGATAAATTCCTATTTAGTTTTATTTTTTATGTTAATTTACTGTAAAACAATATTAAGCATTAATGATGGTTGCCATGTGTCCTAACTTTTGAACTTAATTCATCAATGTTAAGTTGGTAAATTGTTACCAAGTTGGCAATTATAACATTTAAGGCTAACATAAGAAGAGTGAACATACAATAACTGACACTATTATATTGTTGTTCATGAAACCATTACCATACAACATGAAAACCAAATGAATGTGTAACTTTTTTTGTCAATTGACGCAACCAACAACTCAAACCTATCTAAATACATTTTTACAAGGTTGGCAATCATGGCAAGCAATGCTAATATGAGAAGGCTAAGCACAAAATAACTAATAAGTAATAAGCATATATGAAATTGTTTGTAGACCCATTAAGTTATTCTTTTTCCTCTCCATACTTTTTTGTAAGAATGAAATTTCATAATCATGACTAAAATCTTTTGTTATATTTTTTTGAAGATATGTAGGGGTATTGTGTAGTTTTTCCAATCACATTATTTGATTTACACAATTGACAGCTTGATTTATCACCAGGTGAATATATATGTATGAGATGACTTCCATGTGTCCTTACATTTCAAATCATTCCCTCAATCCCCACCTTAGTAAACTTTTACTAATTTAGCAACTAAAGCATTCAAGGCCAATATAGGAGGGTGGCCAAAGTGCAACAAATAACTTTTTGTCTAATTCATTGTAAAACAATGCCAGACATCTATGATGATGATCAAAGTACAACCAACCCTATATCCCATCTTAGTAAATTTCACCAATTTAGAAACTAAGTAAATGTTCACAAAGATGGCATTTAGGGTATGAAAAACCATATAAAAAGGCATGTGTCAATACCCAGGAATTTAGGAAAATCGGGGATTTTGCAAGAAAAACAATTTATTTTCTTGGTGACTTGTTGCTCAATGGGATAGAAATTCTTAGGGTCCAGGGGACCAAGGCACAGTGTGGGAAGGTGTTAGGAACCCCACACATGCCTGATTAAATCGGCCTCTACTTCACCAATGTTCCAAAAAAGGTTTAATAATTTTGGGCTTGGACAAGTAACGAATATCACATTATTAAATTAACAAAAGAACTAGCTATAAGCTAACAATTAATATAAGAATAAAACATTAAACTAAGAGATGACAATTGAATAATTAACTATAAAATGTAAATTATAACAATCAAAATTGATGAGCAAAATATTAAAGAATAAGACTAATAATTAGCTAAAATATAGTTAAAAATTAAAGGAGCTCCTATGACAAATTACAAGAGTGTAACCTAAGATGCAATGCCATAATCGATGACTTAAAGGTGTTCATGTTTTAAGAACAATATGATTAGTTCAAATAAGCACTAACTAAACCTAATGCTAATGTGTGGAATGAGAAAACAAATAACTACTAATTTGGACGTTGCAACCAAGGGCCTAACCAACACCTTAAAAAAGTTAATTGGGAGAAAGAAGAAAAATGCGTTTTATTTTGAAAAGAACATTAAGACATGTAAAAAATGAATAGGTCATTGCTAAAAAATAGAAAATAATGGGGTTTAGAGTCTACTAAAGGAATTAGATGCTCTATTGTACAAAAAGTGAAAAAATATGATTATTTATTAACCTAGTGAATGCTGATTTGGTAAAGTTGGACCCTTACTTGACTTAGGCAATTAACAAGAATAAAGTGAAAGATGATGTCCTATATTCTAATGTAATTACGATAGGATAGCTATACTAAAAACAAACTAACACTGCAATAGAATGAATGAAACCACACTCCTAATTGAAATCAAGCATAAAAGGTGCAATGGTGTGAGCCGAACACTTTTTAAAGAGCATAAAAGAACCTACCTAAATGCTTAATAGGTCTTAAATTTATCTAAGAAAAATGCCATGTGGCTATCCCATTCAAAGACATATATTGAGCTTAACTATGTATGATGCGTACAGGAGGATGGACAAATCTAATTGTAAGAGAGAAATGGAGAAAAATAAATAAATAAAAAAAACTATTTGATGAAATATGAATCTACTAGAAAAGTATTTGCAATGTCAACACTATGAAAATATGTTCGTCGTTGGAAGGTTGATGAACCAATCCTACTAGACTACTTATAAGAATAAAAAATAAATATAAAAATGAGATGAAACTGAAGTAAAAAGATGAACTAAATTGGCTTAATGGTAAAAAAAAGCAACTATCATACCTCAGAAATGATTTCTAGAAAAATAAACATATTGCATCAACTTGCAAAAGTTGAATTAATGTTTGATGCCCCGAATGCACATCGTTGAACACCTTTTGCACCAAGAATAAATCTCTGATTTTGGCATTGTTAGCGTAGGGGTATTTCTGTCTTTATACCTAGATTAATGTTGCTGATTTGTAATATTGTGTTAGAACCAGTGCTCCTTACTTAAATAAGGGCACATATGTCTTTTTATTTATTTTTAATAATAAAAGTATTATCTGGTCGACTGGGGGAACTGACTTGAGACTTCCAATTCGAACCAGATTTTCTCCTTTCTCTCTTTCTTCCACCTTTCTACCTCTTTCTACATAACCGATCTCAGACAGATAGAACTCCAAGGCAGGCCGAATCATAACATGGTATCAGAGCTACTTGAATCTGCCTAAATTTTTGTCTGCCTAGATTTCTATTCTCTGCACACCCTATCTAGGGTTTTTCTTGATTTTTTCTGCATTCGACTGGAGATAAGGGAAAGGGCTGAAAAGGAGTGATCGCCCTCTTCCCTTGGAGGTTTCTATGCCTCTAGTCAGGTCTTGTGTGGTCGGTTGCTGGGGTTTCTAAGATCGCCCTCCCCTAATCGATGAAGAATAGAGGGTCGATCTGTGTGGTGCAGTGGCTTCTTGTGTGGATTGAATTCCTGCTCGTGTGGTTGTTCCTTCAGTGATAAGGTAAGAGATTTCTGTGCATGATATCTGTTATGGATCAAATAGGAAGTGTGTTTCAGACCATATGCTAGGGTTTCAGACAGTAGTGTGCTAGGGTTTATGCTGGTTTTTTTGTGTATTTCAAAGGAAGAGTTGTGATCATATAGTGGTGAGATTTCAAGTAGCCGTAGGGGTAGGGCTTGTGGTGTAAAGAGCACACTTTTCAGCAACAACAAGTGCTAAAATCAGTGTGATGAGTGTGATTTAGTTGTGTGCAGTGTGCAGTGTGCAGAATTTAGTGGTAATAGAATTCAACAAGTGTGCAGAATCGGTGATAACAGAATTGAAGATAATAGTGATTGTAAATGTAGTGTGATGGTGCCTATAGACTACCTGAAAGTTCAGATGACCTCCATTAAACTAAATGGAGAGAATTATGTGCATTGGGCTAAATCCGTCGAAATCTTTCTGAAGGCAAAGAAAAAGGTAAAACACATAAGAGATGAGAAACCCTCCACTGACTCTCACGAGTATGAAGACTGGGAGCAAGAGGATGCTTAGATCATCACATGGTTGTGGAATAGTATGGAACCCAGGATTAATGTAAACTTCATGTTTCTTGACACTGCCAAAGATGTGTGGGACCATGCGAAGAAATTGTATTCAGGTTAAGACAATACAACCAGAGTGTATCAGTTGTATCAAGAGTACTTTAATCTGCAACAGGGCAATCAGAGTCTTGAGTACTATGACAGCATGAGAAACATACGTAATGAGTTGAATGTCTATCACCTTCTCACTTCTGATGTCAAGATCCAGCAACAACAGAGAGAACAACTTGATGTGACTAGATTTTTGGTGGGATTGAAGTCTGAATATGAACCAGTACGGGCTCAGATATTAGGAGGATCAGCTTTCCCCTCCTTAGAATAGGTATTTCCTCGACTCCGGAGGATTTCTATCGGATCTACTGAGAACTCTAATATCTCAGATAGATCTGCCTTTGCTGTATCGAGAGGTCGTGGTGCTAGAGGTGGAGCTCGGGGAGCTCAATCTGGCCGTGGTGGTAGTAATGGTTCTGTGTATGGCCGAAGTGGCAATGGTGGGCCTACTTATAATCCTGGTGGTGGTCGTACTGGGGGCAGAGATTCAGGGGGAGCCCATGGTAGAACACGTGGCTCAGGCCCGAGGAAGTGCACTCATTGTGGTATGGATGGACATACCATTAACTATTGTTATGATCTACATGGTCCACCCTCAACCTGGGCCAATCATGTCGCGACCAGTGGCTCCAGTTCCAGCTTTAGACAGGAGAATCATTCATCTGATCAGATACCTCCTACATCCACAAATGGTCCCGTGAAGAGGACGGTGAGTGTTCCCCGTGATGAATATGAGAGGTTTATCCAATCACAGCAGAACACGACGACTTTTGCTCACTTAGGTATGGCTTGTCTGGCATCCACACCCAATCCCTGGATCATTGACTCTGGAGCCTCCGATCACATGACTGGAACTCCAGGTGTGTTTTCTTCCTTATCTCATTGCTCAACATCACAATCTATCACCCTTGCTAATGGTTCCACATCCTCAATTTGTGGTGTTGGTAATGTTGACCTAGACCCTGTATCCCTCTCCTTAGTTTTGTATGTTCCCAAATTGCCTTTTAATCTTATGTTTGTTAGTAAGCTGACCAAATCACTTAACTGCTCCATTACTTTTTAAACTTTTATGTGTGTTTTTCAGGATCTCAAGGCGGGGATGAAGATTGGTGGACTGTATTATCTTGACGGTGGTGGCAGAACTTCAACAGCTCTCAAGTCATCCCTTTCTCCTCTCCAGTGGCATTGCCAATTTGGTCATCCGTCGCTAAAAGTTTTGAAGTCTTTGGTTCCGTCTTTGAGTCAACTTTCTGTTTTGGATTGTGAGTCATGTCAGTTTGGGAAACACCATCGTGTTCCCTTTAGTTCTAGGGTTGATAACCGTGTGTCGAGTCCTTTTTCGTTAATTCATTCAGATGTTTGGGGTCCTTATAAAGTGATGTCATATAATGGATACAGATATTTTGTCATTTTTGTAGATGATTTTTCAAGGATGGCGTGGCTCTATCTAATGAAAGAAAGAAGTGAAATGTTTACCATTTTTCAGAAATTTTATGCTAAGATTCGTAATCAATTTGGTACCCACATCAAAGTTTTCCATTCTGATAATGGCCGTGAAGAATTTATCCTCATCATTTCAAGAATACCTAGACCAACACGGCATTATACATCAAACCTCATGTACCTACACACCACAACAAAACGGGGTGGCTGAGAGAAAGAATTGCCATCTCCTGGAAACCGCACGGTCCCTAATGCATCACATGCATGTTCCCAAACCCTTCTGGAGTGATGCAGTGCTTACCTCTTGCTTTCTGATTAATCGGATGCCCATGTTCATCCTTGATGGTCATTCTCCATTTACGGTCTTGTTTCCCGCTTTGTCTCCGCTTCCTCTTACGCCTAGGGTATTTGGGTGTGTCTGCTTTGTCCATAATCTGGGTCCCGGGAATGATAAGTTCGATGCCCGTTCTCTTAAGTGCATCTTCCTTGGCTATTCTCGGACCCAGAAAGGGTATAGGTGTTACCATCCTAGTTCTCAACGGTCATTTGTGTGTGCTGATGTCACCTTCTTTGAGTCTACTTCGTTCTTTTGGGGGTCCGGTGATGCTTCATCCACCTCATCACCTCCTCCTCTTCCACTTCCCGTTGCCGACCCTCTTCCCCTTGTTCCAGTCATGACCAAATCCTTGCTTCCGGTGCCACCACCTGTTGAACGCCCACCCATCCATCATGTGTATACACATCGCCCACGCGTACCAACTACTACTCCTCCGGCTACATCTCCGTTGACAGATCCGGCACCAGACCCGCACAGCATCTGAGCTTGATCTCTCCATTTTCTTGCGGAAAGGTAAACGCACTTGCACCCTTTGTCCTATTTATAATTATGTTTCACTTACTCATCTTTCTGCCTCCCATCACCAGTTTGTCGCCTTGTTATCATCAATTGTTGTCCCTAAAGATGTCCAAGAAGCCCTTGCCTCTCCAGGGTGGTGTCGAGCGATGAAAGAAGAACTCTCTGCCCTTCATCATAATCATACTTGGGACCTCACTGCTCTTCCTCCTGGGAAGCAAGCTGTTGGTTGTAAATGAGTTTATACGGTTAAGTATCTGCCTAATGGTAGTGTTGAACGCCTGAAAGCGCGATTGGTTGCAAAAGGGTACTCCCAAACCTATGGTATTGACTACACAGAGACCTTCTCACCGGTTGCTAAGATAGGGTCAGTTCGTGTTGTGATGTCTCTTGCAGCCATGTATGATTGGCCGCTACATCAGCTTGATATCAAGAATGCCTTTTTGCATGGTGACTTACTCAAAGAGGTCTACATGGAGCAACCTCCAGGGTTTGTTGCTCAGGGGGAGAATGGTAAGGTGTGCAGACTAAGAAAGGCTATATATGGGCTTAAACAGTCTCCTCGAGCATGGTTTGGTAGGTTCAGTGAGCTAGCAAAGAAGTTTGGTATGAAACAGTGCAAAGTTGATCATTTTGTATTTAGTAATGACTCTCTGGGAGGAAAAATACTATTGGTGGTGTATGTAGATGATATTGTTATTACTAGGAATGATAACATGGGTATTGACAGGCTGAAGACTTATCTGCAGGATCATTTTTAGACAAAGGATCTTGGTAAACTGAAATATTTCTTGGGGATAGAGGTAGCAAGATCCAAGTATGGTATTAATCTGTGCCAGAGGAAATATGTGCTTGATTTGCTCGAAGAAACAGGCTTGTTGGGTGCTAAACCAACTGAAACACCTATGAACACAAATACCAGGCTAAGTAGTGATATGGGTGAAGTGTTTGAAGACCTTGGCAGATACCGACGACTTGTGGGTAAACTGAACTACCTAACCATTACTAGACCATACATCTCATTTGCGGTTAGCGTGGTAAGCCAGTTCATGCAAAAACCTCTGATTCCTCACTGGAATGCAGTTCTGAGAATTGTGATGTATTTAAAAGGGGCTCTGGGTCATGGTCTGATATACAAGAGTGGCGGCAAACTTGAAATAGAAGGGTATTTTGATGCTGACTGGGCCGGTTCTATGTCTGATAGGCAGTCTACCACATGCTATTGCACTTTCCTGGGAGGTAACCTGGTGACATGGAAAAGTAAGAAGCAGACGGTTGTGGCAAGAAGTAGTGTAGAAGCAGAATATAGGGCTATGGCGCACACCGCTTGTGAATTAGTGTGGCTAAGGAACCTTTTACAGGAAGTAGGGTACAACATCAACACTCCAATGAAACTCTATTGTGACAATCAGGTTGTAGTTCATATTTCCTTTAATCCGGTGTTTCATAAAAGAACCAAGCACATTGAAGTTGACTGTCACTTTGTGAGGGAGAAGGTGCTGAATGGAGAGCTAGGCACTACATATGTTAATATAGGAAACTAGTGGGCAGACTTATTTACAAAAGGCTTGAGTCGGGGAAGAGTGGACTACATATATAACAAGCTGGGAGTATATGATATATACTCACCAGCTTGAGGGGGAGTGTTAGCATAGGGGTATTTTTGTCTTTATACCTAGATTAATGTTGTTGATTTGTAATGTTGTGTTAGAACCAGTGCTCCTTACTTAAATAAGGGCACATATGTCTTTTCATTTATTTTTAATAATAAAAGTACTGTCTGGCCGACTGAGGGAACTGACTTGAGACTTCCAGTTCGAACCAGATTTTCTCCTTTCTATCTTTCTCTCTTTCTCTCTTTCTTCCACCTTTCTACCTCTTTCTACATAACCGATCTCAGACAAATAGAACTCCAAGGCAGGCCGAATCATAACAGGCATGAATTCCAATAATTTAGGAGGTCAAAGACATTTGTTATGTAGCCCAAATGATGTATGATTGCTGCTATATGACTGTAATTCTGTTGCACTATTGTTGCTTCAAGAATGTTTCATATGTCTCTCGGATGTATGCGTGATCTAGGGGTTTCTTAGACTACAATACAGATATTGGGGGTTCTACGGACGTGAGAGATAGTGGGGAGAGGCTACTGGACATGGCTAATGGCTATGTGAAGGTGTTTGCATGGGTTACCCCTAGGTTAGCATATCTCTAGGCTAGAATGTGTGTCCATGTGTGTAAGAAAATATGGGTATTTATAGATTTTTAGGGAGGATTGTAGAAGGGAGTGAAGGGTTGAGATTTGAGAATAGAGAGATTAATGGTTGAATTTTAAAGGGTTTTTGGAGGGAGATTGATTGAGGTAAGGGGCTGTCAAGACAGCTTTGGGAGAGATCTTCTTGACTAATCAAGACAATAAGTAGAAAATTTTACCAATTTACCTAAATTGAACATTCCAAGTTTAGGTGATTGGCTTGATTGATTAGTGGCTCCTTTGTTGGTCAAATTTTAAATTTTAAGATGCTTCTAAAGGCTAGGAGAAATATCTGATGGTGTGGGTCCCAAGGTTTGAAGTTATAGTGAAGAAGATTCCAAACAAAGTCTAGATTGGGTCTAGCTTTAGGTCTCAAGATGGAGGGGTTAACGGTGTCAGAATTGGATGATCTTGGTATCGTGGACTCATAATTTTGAGCTCTATGCATCTACTAGGTCAAATTTTTGATTTCCTATGAAATATGATTTAGGATAAAAATGATCTTGATCGGACGATAAAAATTTGTTCTAGCTTCAAGTCTTGAGATGAAGGGATAAACAATGTCGGATTTTGGTGACCTTGGTGTTGTCGGATTTGGATTTTCAAGATATAAATACCTATGGTGTTGGATTTCTGTTTTGATATGAAATAAGATTGAAGATCAAAATGATTCCAATCGGACGGTTGAAATTGATTCTGATTTTGGGTGTTAAGATGATGGGATAAACAATGTCAGATTTAGATGACCTTGGTGTCGTTGGATTTAGATTTTTGGGTTGTATGTACCTATGATGTTGGATTTTTTATTTGACATAAGATGAGGTCCAGGATCAAATGACTCCAATCGGATGATAAGAACTAGTTTCGACTTTGGGTCTTAAGATGAAGGGGTACACGGTGTCGTATTTTGGTGATCTAGGTGTCATCAGATTTGGATTTTTGGCCTCTATGTACCTATGGTGTTGGATCATTGAGGTCCAAGCTTTTGTAAAAATCCAAGAATGCCCCAGGGTCGGCTAAGAGGTTAGCTGAAGCATGCTTAAAGCTTGAAGCGCTGTAGAAAGACTAAACAGCGCAAAATTTGGGTGTCTACACTCCTCATCCAAACATGAAAGATTCTCTTTAAAACTTTAGAAAACAGTCTTTTAGTTCTTTCTTCTTCTAATACTTGTGTTCAATGGAGATGTTTCGATGCCTATGTTAGGGCTACCTTCAATCTAGTGGAAGGACTAGAGGAAACTCTATTGTAATGAAAAGGATGAACAAAAGGGAGTGAAGTACTAGAGAGTTAAAATATTGGTTGAATGAAGGCCTAAAATTTGTCTTTAACAATAATAAGAAGAATGGAGTTGAAAGATGAGTAAGAGCACTTTGTTTCGATTTATGTGAGCTTTAAGATGCAAGAAATGCAAGGCAAGCAAGAGAGAGACAGAGAGAGAGAGGAAGAGATTCAAATGAGTCTTATTTTTGTAATAAGGGCATTTTAGTCTTTGTCTTTCAAGGGGAAAAGGGGTTTCGAAAAGTTTTATGCAATAGAGTGACATGGAAGCTGAAGGGATGAGATATCCATCGCATGGACGCCCGAATCTTGCGGAGTAGAATGGGCGAATTTCAAAAATTTCTCTCCATCCTATTGGGAATCGTATTCCGTATTTTATAAAAATCATATTTTTCGAGGATCAATCTTGAACAAAAAATCGAATCAGATCTGAACAAAAGCAGTAGGAGAGGGATATACCTGATACGGAGAAATAATATCTCCCAATGAAGGTGTTCACGCCCAAGGAAGGATCCAAAGATTGCTCCCACTGAAAATGGCGCAGTGCAGGATGGAGCAGAATCAACGGTGTTCTTCCCAAGAACCTAATCCTTCGCAAGAATTAGCAGGATGGCATGTGAGCACAACTTCCTATTAGTCCCTTCACAAGGAACTGATATCAAGATCCAATCTTGATTTCTCCTACTGAATTGGAGATCGAACTGGCAGGTGTGGCGGCGACAGGAAGAAGGCGGCAGGAGAGAATTTTCGCAGATGTGCTGAATTCTCTCTTCTGTGATTTCAGCTCTGAAGACAGGTGGTGAACTTGTGTGTCTAAAGGCTGCCGCCCCTTCCCCTTTTCATAACCTTAAAGGGATCAACTCCTAATCCCATTAGGAGTTGCTGATCCAAATCATATTTGGATCAGAATTCCCTTTAAGTGATAAGGGTAAACCCTTATCTTATCTGCAGATTAGATCAGCCTTCTCCTAATCTCATTAGGATGTTTCCTAGATCTGGACTCTCTGAGTGGATAGGGTTAAGACCCAATCCTATCTGCTAATCCAATCTCAGAATTCACCCCTTATTTAACTGATCAAATCAGCCCCGTTCGAAATGGGCGTTAGGCCCATTAAGGTTATGTGCTCACTTAGCCTTCCAAACTGCTGCCTAGTTGGGCTTCCTTGTACGGCGTGGGACCCAAACATTGATCTACACATCAACCACATGGGTTCAGCCCAGCCTTTGTTACAAGGCCTGGCCGAATACACTGTTATGGACAGTGCACCCCTTGAAACCCATCACATGGGCTCTATGGGCCCAACACTTACCCTAAGTGGTCCCTGGGCCAAGCCACCTTGTAACACCCAGGGTCTGTGGGCAGATGTAAGATTAGCCCATCAGGTATTACCCTTAATGGTCTTACACTTAACCTCTCAGCCCATAATGATCAAACACTGCCCGACAAAAGGGGACCTCTCCCTCGGCTGCAAGGAACAGTGCTACACTCTCTACTCACATGGATCATGGGAATTAAAACCTTTTGCAAACGTTTGGAAACCATAATATATATATACTTTTATATCTCATATAAAATATATTTTTCAAAACAAATCTCAATGATTGAAATCGGTTGTCAGCAGTCTTGGTTTCCATCAGAGAGAGTGCATCCCCGATCATTACATTTGTCCGACAAAGGGGCTGATCCTGTCACTATGATCACCCACTCAGATGATTTCTCAGACTGTCACAACATACCCAGGTTTTGACCCCCGCTAAGGATCTCACTGATTGGCATATCAAACACAGCCCAATCCGACACCTAGTGTAGTATCATAATCGAGTGTAGGGGTCAGGTATAAGTTTCTAGTTTTTCTCATCAATCTGCAAGGTCCAGGGCAGAACTGAAAATCTGGTCTGGTTCAAAGATTCAATTAATCCTACACAGCATGTGCCTTGGGTCTCACCCTGGCGGCTGAGATAGGCCACCCCAACATTTGGCAGCACACCAATGTCAGCCTTGGCAGGATAAATCTCCCCAGACTTATCCAACGGTTGTGAACATTCTAAACTAACACGAGTCTCATAAGTATCCAGTTTAAGGGTATTACATAGAAACACACCACAGGAACATGAATCAAATATGTACTTTATTCATTTACAATAAATTCATAATGTACATCATTCTGATTGAAACTAAGGGCATACAATTGTCTAACAGAAGCCATGTTGGCTTGCCACCAAATCAATAAAGACAATAATTTCTGTGGCGTGGGAATCTATTCAGACTTTCCAAAAGTTATGTTTGTAAGTCTTTTTAAAATCTATTATGGATAGACTAGAATTTAGAATTGTAAATTGGGCCCATCCGCACTTTTCCCTAATTATTATTATTTTTTCGATAATTAATTAGTGTTAATCCATAATTAATACTACCAATTAACTAACTATAACATTACTAATGTTAATTAAGTATGCAATTATTTTTGAAATCCATAAAGACCAGATAGGACCGCAATAGACTAGATTAACCAAATACCTAACTGGTCTAGACAAGCTAAGCCCAATCAAACCATAATTAACTATTTTAATCATATATCAAATTTGGATTGGGTTGCCCAAAACTTGATTCATTTTAATTGTCTTAGCTCGATATGTAGCTATAGTGGTTTGCTTGACATAATGAGCATAGTAGTGATTTTTTAAGAAAAATGCACCCTCATTTTGCACCAAAATTAAGCCAACAACACCGATGATTCCTCATATGCAACTCGGTCCATTTTATAAGATCAAATCAATCTTCACCAACTAATGGTGGCTTAGTTGGTAGGACCTCTAACTCATTGGAGTAAAGACCTAGGATCAAATCTGATTGCCACCAAGGTTGGGAGGGTTAAGGAAAAAAGAGATCAAATCAAGCTTCATAAAAGAAGCTTTTCTAACCCAATTATAAGTGTGGAGACTAGAGGGGCGGGAGCTAGGGGGACCCAGGGGAAACATGCCCCCCCCCCATGGTCCAAAAATTCTCACTTTTGTACAATATTCTATGTAAATTCCCCCCTCCCCATTCCCTACCTCAATGGTTGCCCCCCCCCCCCCCCCCCTATGGGCCCATCCATATTTATACCCCCACCTCCAAATCCACTTTAGGTTTTGTCCCCCCTCATAAAAAATTCCAGGCTCTTTCCCTACAGAGTTGAAAAGTTCATTTCAATAGTGCTGCCAAGTAGAATTGTAAAATATCAAATTCATAAAGCAATATTTGACAAAACCTTGAAGATGAAAATTCAGTGGTAACAATTAACATGCATCAAATAAAAACATGATTTCATATTGGTTTAATATAAATAAACTGATTAAAGCAATCAAAAAATTATAAATATAATCATCACTTCATATGATAAGCACATCATATTAAAAAAAAAAAGAACTCAAAGAAACCGACCTTTCTACTACAACAACAGAGAAAGTTGATTAATGCAAATAGTAGATATGTAATGTTTCTTTAGTTTATGCCCAACGCATAAAGTACCCTATAGTGCATGGACTAAAAACACAAACAAACTGATATTATTGCTACTATACAACCCAAGAATAGAATCATGCAAGATTTTGACTCATGATTTTAATACAACTCATATTGTGCTTGTTGAGCAAGAGGAAATTGACCTAAGAAAAATATCTAGAACAAAACAAAACTGGCAATTAAGTTATTAGATTATGTAAAACTTGAGAAAAAAATGAGTAATAGAAGGGCTTCACCTAATAATGGTTGATGTCGTTGAAGTTTACAACAAGGAAAACTTTGAAACTTCCAAGGTTCTTTGGTCAAGGATCCCACATGTTAGCACAAAAAGACGTCAGAGACCTCGAAGTGTGGTCCAAGGGTGTGGACTCCGACAATTTAGTCAACCAAAGTTTCAAAGAGTTGAGGTGCTGAGGTGAGAGGAGAGCATGATTAAGTAGGAAAACAAGAGTGCATAAAAGAGGTTAGTTGTGGTCAATGATCCGTACATACAGGTGAGGTCTCCTAGAGGTGGCGTAATGGAATTTTGGTAATGGCTCTACACATCGAGTGTCATTAAGTCCAAGGCCATTAAGGCAACAACCACATAATCGAGTATTACTTTATCAATAATACATCAAAGGGTGCGATCGAGGTTGTAACACTTGCCATTATGTGTCCTCATTAAATCAGAGGAGGAAATATCGAAATTACCCTTCGGGATCTGTGCAATGATAGGGTTGCCCCCTGAATGTGCCATGTGTCCATATTTGATTGGATGGAAGATTTAAGCTATATCCCATGCCCCCATTTCTACAGTTGAGGCTTAAGTAGAGGTTGTTAGCTTGTCTCGAGTTTAGTGTCAGGTGATGGAAATAGTTGAGGGCTATTTGAGTAGAACCCATCTTTCTAGTGTGAAGTCCTTTGTGCCTTTATTCATTGGTAAAGATGGCAATTCAAGCTCTAAGAGGGTGACAATTCGAGATCGTTCTATTCAAAAGATGAGGAGTTGGCTCAGGATCCATTATTTTTGGTTTGACGTCATTTTATCTCCTAAGGTGTGTGCCACATGGTAACTATTGGTGTTAGGAACCAAAAAGATGCATTGTATCCGTTCAACTGGATTGATCTTAGCCATTGGAATTTGTATAAAAGGAGAGGTTGAGGGGTTGAGAGACCTGCCATTTGTTACTTGAGTCATCACTCGAGAGCTTACACATCACCTCAACCTTCCTTCAAAAATTGTTCTTGTGGATGATGAGAGGCCATAGACTATTCGTAAGGGCGAGTTATGTATCCATGAACACCAATTGTCGCAAAGACATTGAACCATAACGTTACCTTGAACTACTTGGTACCCAACACCATTAAGACTATCATCAACATTCTCTCTGTATGTCACCTTCGAGGTGTTCCCCTTACCCTAAACACATCTAGGAGCCTATATGTTCTAAGGAATCACCCCTCTAGTGAAGGATGGTTGTATTTCATGGCCTAGAAAGGAAAAATCTTGAAGGGTTCTTCATCTTCTGTACATAATTAGAAGGGCAAGTATTTTTATATATCTTATCCCAAGGGCTGGTCTTTCAAGATGAAGTGGAGGAACCTAAACCTCACCTTCAAAAAGGTTGATCCACACAACAAGGAGGAGGAGGAGGTATTGATATGCATTAGGCATTGTGGGAGTGTTATAGTTAATGATATCTTGAAGGAGAAAGCTTTGGTGGAGGGTGGCCTTAGTTTGGCTAGGCTAGGTAAAATACATGTTCTTGTCTAATTTTTCGTTGGTTGTTGTATGCATGTACTAACTTTAGACTTCTTGTTTGTGTAGATATGGATCCAACTTAGAGGAAGAAGATGGCGTTGATAGTTAAGAAGAAGGCCAAGGAGGAGGCTATAGTGAAAAAGGTCACAATCGAGGCTAGAAAGGAGAAGGGCAAGGTCTCCAAAGGCAAGGTGATCATCGTTAAGGCCGCTAAGAAGAAGAATGTTGAGGCCGAAGCTGCCTACAAGAAGAAGGTCGTAATTAAGAAGTGGCCTTTCGATGTTGTTGTGGAAAAGATTTTGCGTAAAAAACAAGCCATAAGGTTGGAAGTCCATGGAGTGTCAGACCGAGGTGAGGGTTTGTTGACTGCTACTCCCCAATGCACTCCTTGGATCATTCTTTCTCTTACTTCTGTTGGCTTTATGGATAGAGTGGAAAACAAGCCATTGTAAGCTCTGGAAAGCTTATGGCTGGCTCAAACAAAATGAGTTGACACCCATTTTTTAGAGGAAATAGGCCCCCATTTTCATATTCAAAATTATTTTCTTGATAGTGATCCTGTTCTCCATGGGGAAAGGCACACAACTAAGAGATTTCGGGTTCCCAATAAGGATTGAGAGAGGGAAGGTGTTAGGCATCCTTCTCTCCAAGCTGCTATAGCAACCTAATATGGGAGTTATTTAGGCCCATTTTCTAATGAAAAACCAGTAAAGTGATTGCTAGAATTTCTGAAATCTGGAAAAAAATGCTCCCAACTCTTAAGATCGGTTTCAAGGTGATGTTATCGGGCCTTAGGTACTAATTTCCCTAAGTCACTTGCCTCTCTGACTCTTTTATCTTAATTTAGAAGAAGTTGAGAACAATGGTTCTCAAAGATCTCAAATTTCAAGCAAACTAGAAATCACAAACTCAAGCTAAAGAAGAGTGAGAGGCTTACCTTTCTTGTGTGTGACCTTGATAAAGGTTTTTCGGTAGCTGAAATGAGTTAAAATGAAACTTGAATGGGTTCTTCAAATGGGGGAGTGCTTCTGGATGCAAATTCTTCCGTCGGAAAATAGGGGAAGCGAGTTTAAAGTCTGTGGTTCAAAGGGCTTCGGGATTTCAGGTAAATGGAGTTCTGTAGAGGAAAGAAATGCTTCCCAGGTCTCTCTACTGTCCCTCCTTTCTCTAGTCCTCCAAAAGGTCCACCCTCTGAGCTTGAGTTGGGTTTCTATTTATAGAGAAAAGGAGAGGAAGAGGTCTGAAATTCGTCTAACCAAAGAGCTTGGGCCTCAATAGAGCTTTTATAAGAAAATGACAAAGATTTTTCATAGAAAAAGGTGCTCAATTAACTTTTCCTTGTTGGTGAAAGGACTCTCTTCGATTTGGGGTTGATTTTCATGGGTTTTGTATGACTAATAAGGGTTTAAATTTCATTTTTCAACTTATGGCATTCATCCTGTTATGACTGACACCATGGTAGTACTTACAGTACTTGTCTTGGTTCCCCTTTCTTGGGTTCTTCTTCATCTTGGAGAGATATTGCATGAACTCTTGCTTCTTGACCTGCACAAGGATATAGGTCAAGTAGTGTTAAGGGAAGTATAGCTCTCATATGATGGTGTAATCTGTTTAGATTTGTCCTTCTTTTTATGTAAGCTGCCAGGCCTTGGCTTATTTCTGTCCTTTTCATCTTCTTGTATGCCCATTCTTCTTCAACTGAGTTTTACTAGCCTCGGCTTTTGCATTGATATATTTCTTTGCTTTTGATAAGAACTTTACCATGTTCAAAGGTGGCCTCTTGGCAAGTGAGAAGTTGAAGGACGAGGGCGACAAGGGCTTGATTGAGATCTTTGACTTCAACGGCCTCGTCGTTAAAGCATTATATATAGTTATGGAGGGATTTCTTGGATTTTTGCTTAATTTCCATGAGCATGACTAAGGTCTTTTGGTAGTGTTAGTTGTTGAAGAAATGGGAGAGGATGAGGTCTGCAAACTAGTCCTAAGAGGTGATGGACCGAGGTGGGGGACTTAAGAACCATCGTAAAGCAGCCCTCTTAACTCTTAAGTGTGGCTTGGAAATCTTGACACATCAGGGCGTCAGAGAATTTGTAAAGGAACATGATAGCATATAAACTCTTTATTTGGCCTTTCGGGTAGGGGTGTAAATGGATCTGATTTGATTTGAGATCCGATCCTATTTTGTCGGATTCAAATAACCCCAGTTCGTATCTTTAGATTGGATCGAATCAGATAATAGGATCCGATCAGAAATCGGATTGGATTCGGATCACCCCTACCTGATCTGATATATATGCTATATATTTATTTATATAATATATATAATACATATATGTATGTTATTTATGTATAAATATATTATTTATATTATACTTTTGTAAAATTGTTATATTATTTATATTTTTTATAAAAAACATGTATATATATGATGAAAATAATTAAAAAATACTTGTACTTTTGTTTTCCTTTATTTAAATTGGTATATTTTATTTTTATTTTAATAATTTATCAATTTTTAAAGAAAACAAATCGGATTAGATTAGATTTGAATATCTGACTTCTCGATTGGATTCAAATTCAGATCGATATATATATCAGATCTGATTGGATCGAACATGCAATTAATAGTAGGGGTGCAAATGGATTGGATCATGACCCAGTCCGATCCTATTTGGTCGAATTCGGATCACTTATGTTTAGATCTTCACATCAGATAATAGGACTCGATCAAAAATCGGATCGGATTTGGATCACCCCTACCTGATCCGATATATGTTATGTATTTATAAATATAAATATATATCATACATATATATACATGTTATTTATTTATATTGTAATTTATAAATTTGTTATATTATTTATTTTTTATAAAAAACCTGTATATATATGATGAAAATAATTAAAAGAACATTTGAAAATTTTGTTTTTTGTTTATTTAAATTGGTATATTTTATTAATTTTTAAAGAAAATAAATCGAATTGGATCAAATTCAAAGATCCAACTTACCAATAGAATTCAAATTTAAATTGAGGCCTATAAAATCTGATTGGATCAGATCCGATATGAACAATGTCAAATCGAATTTGAATATACCCTGATTCAAATCCGATCTAATCCATTTGCATCGCTACTTTCGGATCAATAGTTCCATCGTATATCCTTAAAATTTGGAGGGGGGAGGTTTTGCCGTTTTGATAACACGAATGGCGCCGAACTCGGCCACAGGCTTCGAATTTTCAATCTTAATTCCGTAGTGAAACGTCGACTACGCCACTACGGATAATGGATGTATCCCGACCCAAATCTGGATGATTTTGCGAGTGATTCCTCCAATTAATGGTTTAAGCTTAGCTATGACAAAGCGGAGGGTGGTCAATCAATTATGTCAACGGCTACTAGAATGGAAAGATGGTGTGGAAATATCTTTTTCATTGGCTGAATTATAAGCTATTTATGCTAGGACAAATACTTCTCTCCGGTCATCATTGAGTCTAGCCTCCTGTCAATTATCACCGGCTCCCCAATAATTATCTCTCACAGTTATAAGGAGGTTAGTAGGTCCCACTGATTTGTTAGCTAATAAGATTGTTTTAAACAAAAAATTTAAGTCTAGGTTTTTATTGTTATGTTAATCATGTTCATACTGTACCTATCTGCGTTTGAAAACGATGTAAATATTTAAGTTGATTTGATTTTATCGGGAGGAATGTAAATCAAAATCAATGTAAAATTCCATTTCGGCATTTGAATAAAATAAAGTTTTATATGACAAATGAATATAAAACTTCATCAAAAGAAAAATTTTAAATTAAATATCTACATAATGTAGAATTTACATGTTTTTTTGAATTCACGCTTTAAAGTTAACGATCACTTTTTTACGGTGTAATCATGTACTTTTACACCAATTAACACACCCTAAATATATATATTTATGGGGCCGGAGGGTCTGATTTTCTGCTTTTAGTTTGTCGTTTTTTATCAATCTCTTAAAATATATAAAATACATGGGTCCACGTTATCTGCAGCATCGATTTCACGCACCCTAAGGATATGTATGGGCCCTCAGTGGAGGTTCTGATTTTCTGCTTTTAGTTTGTGGTCTTTTATTCAATTTCTTTTAAATTAAAAAAAAAATTATCTAAAATTTATCATGACTTTTCACTATTTTTCTTAAATTCATCATAGCTTTTCAAAACATACAAAAACCACCATGTCAGTAGATAAATTAACGGATGTTATTAAATTACAATTTTACCATTTGTTAATGTTTCCAGCTGCCCGTCTGGTTTGGTTGTGGACCCACAACAACTAGATGAGATCATCAGCACTACTTTGATCTGGACTTTTGTTTTTCCACATCCGTATATGAATCGGAATCTGGAATCTGAAATATGATACAGTTCGCTTTTAACAAGGTGGTTCCTGCTTTGGTGCCTTCAAGCGTTTAGCATCAGGATTGCCATCAAGGTCATTTACTCCAGACTTTTGTCCCTGATGTTTCTTAAGTTTCTAGACGCATTTTTTGATGCTAGTTTCTCACATTCCTCCCGTAAACGTTCTAACTCTTCTCTAATTGTACTGTTATCCTCTTTCGGTGTTTCCACACGACCTGCAAGTGTGGATGTTAATATTAGGAATAGAATCATTACCTAAGGACCGGTAGGCATCGCAACAAAATAGAGAAGCATTCAACCCATAGACGAAGAGCCTGAAGTCATTTGAGGATAGACGGATTGAGCCAGATGAATTCCTTGGTATATGTATCAGCATTGAGTGGATGTATCGAGAAGAGGAAGTTGCTTGAAGTGTTGGACAAGATTCTATAAAGCATCAAAGTTTAAGGGACAAGAAGCACCGACGAGACTTCTTTCTGGGATACAACTGTTAGACAGTGTATGTCTTTAGTTCCAATCAGTTTGACGTATATTATGATATTTATTGTAAATGAATAAAATACATATTTGATTTATGTTATATTGGTTTGTTTTTGTGTAATATTCTTAAACTAGACACTTATAAGACTTGTGTTAGTTTAGAATCTTCACAACCGTTGGATAGATCTGGGGAGATTTATCCTGCCAAAGCTAACACTGATGTGCCACCAAGTTGGTTGGGGTGGCTTGTCTCAGCTGTTAGGGTGAGACCTGAGGTACATATAGTGTGGCTTTGCTTGAAATTCTAAACCAGACCAAAATCCAGTATTGCCCTGGACCTTGGAGATAGATGGGCAAAATTGAAATGTTACACCTGACCCCTAGACTCGATTATGGTACTGCACTAGGTGTCGAATTGGGATGTCTTTGATATGCCAAGTGAGATCCTTAGAGGGGGTCAAAACCTAGGTATGTTGGGATAGTTCGAGAATCCACCTGAGTGGGTGATCATAGTGATAGGATTAACCCCTTTGTCGGACAAAATGAATGACCAGGGAATGGTTTATTTCTGATGGAAACCTAAACTATTGGCAGTTGATTTCAAAGTGTTGAAATTTGTTTTGCAATATATGGTTTCACAAAATATTTGCAAAATGTTTTAATTCCCGGGATCCATGTGAGTAGAGAGTGCAACATTGTACCTTACAACCGAGGGATATGTTCTCTCTTGTCGAGTAGTGTTTGATCATTATGGGCTGAGAGGTTAAGTATAAGACCATTTAAGGATAACAAACCTGATGGGCTAATCTCACATCTGCCCACAGTCCTTGGGCCTTCATAAGATGACTGAACCCAATGACCATTTAGTGTAAATGTTGGGCCCATTAAGAGCCCATACTGATGGACTCAGGAGTTCACTGTATTCAGCAGTGAATTTGGCCATGCCTTGTAACAGAGGCTAGGATGAGCCCATGTGGCTGATGTGGAGATCAATGATAGGGTCCCACACCATACAAAGAGAGCCAAGCTAGTTAGCATTAAGAAGGAAGTGAGCCTGAAAGCTTAATGAGCCTAAATCCCATTTCGAACTACGTTAATTGGATTAATTAAATAGAGGCGAATCTGGGTATGGATCAACAGATAAGGATAAGAGAATAATTCTTATCCACTTAAAGAGTCTAGATCCAAATAGAGATTTGGATCAGGAAACTTCTAATTTGATTAGGAGTAGCTGATCTTGATCTATAGATAAGATAAGAGATTATCCTTATCACTTAAAGAGTTCAGATCCAAATAAAGATTTGGATCAAGAAACTCCTAATCAAATTAGGAGATTGATTATTTAAGGGTTATATATAAAGAGGAGGGTAAACTGAAAAAGATATCTACAGTTTGACTACTTTCTGCTTCCAATTCTCTCTCTCTCTGCTCTTGCTACCCTACCTTGTTCGATCTCCACTTCTTAGAGTGATCAAGATTCGATCTTGATATTGTTTCTTAGTGGAAGAAACAACTTTGAAACTGTTGTCACTACCCTGTTCGATTATGGTTGAAGAATCTAAGGTTCTTGCTGAAGAACCACTTGCTGATTTTGCCTCACCCTAAGTTATGTCATCTTCAGTAGAGGGAGGATTTTGTATTCTCTTTAGGCGTGAACACCTACATTGGGAGGAGCTTTTTGCGTGGATTCCATATCAAGTATTTCTCTCCCTAATCTTGGTTTCAGAGTTGATCCGGTTTGTTTTAAGAACGAACATTGGAAAGTACAGTTTTTCTAAATTAGGGAATACGATTCCCAAATGGAAAAAATAAAATTTTAAAATTTTGCCCAGCCACCTTGCATGGTTCGGCCATTCATGTGATGAATCTCCCATCCCTTCAACAATTGCCCAAAATGAGTAATGAGTCACACCCGAAAATCCTAGAGCTAGAGACAAAAAGAAGAATACAAAGTAGAGGGACATTGAGAGGTCTAGGGTTTCACATAACTCTCCAACTACAGTCTACAAGTTTGCATTTTCATTATTTTCCTTCGATTGGCAGTTAGGCACTAGAATTTGAGTTTGACACAAAAAAGAAGAATACGGTGTAGAGGGACATTGAGAGGTCTAGGGTTTCACGGAACTCTCCAACTGCAGTCTACAAGTTTGCATTTTCATTATTTTCCTTCGATTGGCAGTCAGGCACTAGAAATTTGAGTTTGACATGCACTTTGTATTGGCCGGTTGAGAATCAATCTCCGAATTTGCTTCACGGGCTACAAGGTCATGTAGGGATGAATTTGAGGATTGGATGCGACAGGAGAATGGAAAAAAACTGGGGGAATCAGAGGAATAAGAAGTTACTGTCACTAGGTAAAAAATTTACATGTACAAGGATTTTTTAAGAAGCCCGACTCGCCGTTTAGGGGCAATTTGGTAATAAAAATTGTATTTATGTTGATATGGACAATTTTGGTCATTACTAACAGTGTTGTAAGGGGACGGTGAGTTTTTAAAACTGATGGTTTTGTGACGTTTTAAAAAATCATGGTGAGTTTAAATGGCGAAAAGTTATGATGAATTTTAGACAATTGTACAGATGATATTTTAAGCAGCACGTGTCATTAAACATATGGGTCCACGTTATCTGCAGCTTATCTGGAAAGGAATCTTGCTGTATTGAGTTTCAGCATCTTCTACTGTCTGCCTCTGCATCGGACGGGGGATGTACATCAGCGCATGTACTCTGGGACTGGGGGGATGAACTTAGGGAGAGAGAGAAAGATTAGCTGTTCAGCGGCCCCGGACAGCAATCTTTGTCTCTCTCGTACGACATTTTCATTCAATCCTTCTCTCCCTTATTTTATCCGTTCACCGGAAGAGGAGAGGAGCTGGCCAAGTTTGCAGACTCACTGATCCATCCCCTCCCCGATCCAGACCAAGTGGAGAAAATGCTGAAGCGGTCGATACAGCAAGGTTCCTTCTCCGACAGGCTGAGGGGCATAACGCTTCTCGCCACTGTCTCGCTCCTTCTTATCTCTTTCGTTCTCTTTCTCACGCCGCGATCACCTTCCGACGGTCTCCTCTCCGTCGAATCCGACCATGTTCGTCTCGAGCGTAGGGGCTTGCTCGAGCTCCGGGAATCCAGGAATTATGCGGTAATATTTGACGCCGGAAGCTCTGGTAGCAGAGTACACGTGTTTTGCTTCGACAAAACTCTGAATCTCCTTCCCATTGGAAACGTTCTCGAGCTCTTCGTACAGGTGAGCTCGTGCTAATTTATTAGCTCATTTAGAAACTAGAATGACGTCCTGAGGTTGGCATTGTACTGCTTCTTCATTTCTTTGGCTCCTTTAGAACATACTTGAACTAAAAAACTACGTCTTGTGTTTGGAACTTTGGATAACGGAATTTGCTCGTTTTAATGCAATGGGTTTAGAGAAGATTCTCGGATAACTATCGTAGACCCTATTTTTTGCATGGGAGAGAATGACGGTTCAGCCCAGGGTTTGTAGGCGTAAAGTAGGTGCCAGCTCGGAATTGATGCCAATTCACGAGCGGGCGTTGGTGATAGAGTGTGGATTATTAATAATATGCATCGGTCCTATCCGTATTTTTCCGAAAAAGAAAAACCCCTTGATTTCTAGTTTCTACTGTTTTCCTGCTAATAGCTTTCTGCTTTCGGTCTTGTCCGCTAGGTTTTCTGTGTTAATTCAATAATATGTTTGTGTTGAGACATAGACACTTTTATCCCTTCTAAAAATCTTTTATTACCATATAAATATAATGCTGTTACTTGCCTGGCCAGTTATTGGCCCCATGGCAAGATGACCATTATAATTTTTTCTCTATTTAGAAAAAGGGTCATTTACTAGATCACCCCTATAGTTAGCCTATCCTATACACTATAGACTATATTTTACAACAATTTTATTTAATCAACCTTTTATTATGAACTATTTGCTTTGCCGTATGAAAATAGTAAATGATCACCTAAGCTAAATGGAAAATGTTTAAGGGCATGGAACATGGTTGTTTATTCCAAAATTACCCCTAAATTGAGTGGAAAATGTTCAAGAGTATGGATCTTTGTTTATTCCAAAAATACCCCTAATACTTTTTTGACCAAATACAGAAAAATACTGGTTGTCTGTGTTTTATTAGGTGTAAAAATGGTATTTTTTGTTTTTAATTTGTTTTGATTAAATTTATTTGAATGGATGTGTTGATTAAGTAAATTGATTGCAAACTATAGGGGATGTTTTAGTAAATTCATAAAATTATAGGGGGTGTTTTAGTAAATGACCCTTTAGAAAAATGCTCTTTTTTTCTCTCTGTTTCTAGCTTCTTGCCCTGTTATCTGAATGTTGCCTGTTTCCACTTATTTTAGGCCCCACAATTAGAGATAAATGAGGATGTTTTCATGTCAACATTTATGAGGCCCATCCTATGATTTACGTGCATATATTGATCTAGTGTGCATGTTTTTCTAAGTCTATTATGTTCATTGTTGTTGCAGACAAAACCAGGTTTGAGTGCATATGCCAATGCTCCCGAGAAGGCTGCAGATTCTCTGCTATCTCTTTTGCAGCAAGCAGAAAATGTTGTTCCTAAAGAGTTGCGTAACAAGACACCAGTCAGAGTTGGGGTATGTACTTTATGATATCTTTTGTTATAAAATATTTAACCTATGCAAGTCTTCCATACCTGTTACCTGTTGTCCACTCTGATTGACTCCAATGTATATTCAGGCAACGGCAGGCCTGAGGGCATTGGAAGGTGATACTTCAGATAGAATTTTGCAAGCGGTAAATCTCATGTTTTTACCCTTTCTTTTTATGAATTATGTGTGTAGATGCATGTGTTTATATTGCCTTTTTTTTTATAAACACTTGAATATGTACCCCCTCCTCTCATGGCTTAAAATACTTTGTTCCTTAGGTCAGGGATTTGCTTGTCAACAAAAGTTCCCTGAAGTCAAAACCAGAGTGGGTCACTGTTCTGGGTGGAACTCAGGAAGGTGCCTATCAGTGGGTATGCTGTTTTGAACCTCACTCTGCATACATTCATACCTTGAGATCATACATACAGAATCATAGATTGCAAAAACAAACTACCTAGTGGACTATGAAGGAATAATTATTCTGTTCTAGATGAAATCCTGCTATACAATCTTAAATGTAACGATGATTGACTTTGGGAGGCTGTAAAGAGAGGATTATGAAGCTTTATGACTTCTTTCTTTCTTTAGGTGCATAACCCTTTTCAAGATTCATTTAATTTCTCAGTCCTTAGCAATCCGTAGAGTTCATCATTTGGATTGGTGTTTTCTTTTTCCAATTTTCTATTCTCAATTTTCATTCCTTATAAATCAAGGTATTAATTATTAGTTATATTAGTTATTTAAACAAGTTTCCTTGGAGCATGTACTACAACATCAATTGTGGTCAGAAGTCACAAAGGTTCCTGCACCTTTTTGGGCGAAGATAGGTAAAGAAGTTAGTAGTATAAAAATAGTAGAGACAATGAAGAAGACAACAAATAACATTGTTTTCTTATAAGTGACTAAATGAAAGTGGAAAAAACTAAAGGAATTGATGTCTATAAGTTATGGTACATATGCACAACCGAATTAAGGATCCCAAAAGAAGTCAACAGCCAAAAAAAGAGGAAGAGAGAGAGTTTCTTTGAACATTTAGACTGGACAACCAACTTCTGATCTCCTCAACAACTACATTGATTACCATGATACCCCCCCTCCAGATTTCTTTTTTGATAAAATATTCTAGAGTGCCTTTCAAGCCAGATAGCCCAAAGAGTTGCCAAAGGGACAACCGGCCATTAAACATTTGCCTTTTTTGTTCATCCCAAAGATGCGCCATTCTGCTAATAAAGCTGAAATAAAACAGGGGGAGCACCAGTGGAAGGAAATAGCCTTGCTGAAGTGCCACCAGATTCTAGAAGAGAAACTGCAGTGAAGGGGTGGCTATTATGTCTTGGGTTCCGGGTTGACATGACATGTCAGGAAGATTTGCTCCCTCTGTCACCAGCATTTCTTTGGTTAGACTTTTCTCCCATGCTATCACTCAGGTAAAGAACTTGGTATTTAAGGGGGCCGCATTGCCCCAAGTAGTCTTACTTGGGAAGGAGGAACTGGTAGGTCTGATCAGACCATGCTAGAAAGACTAACTGAAAATAAACCTGATTTGAGACCATTTTGAGCACCTGGATAGGAGTCTCGTAAGTACTTTTACTTCTGGCAGATTTTTCTTCATTATTCCCAAGCAGACACTACGACATTCTTCGTTCTTTATCATATCCAATAAAAAGTGAAATTTATCATCATCATCATCATCATCATCATCATCATCATCCATGCCTTATCCCAACTATATGGGGTCGGCTACATCAATCCTGTTTCGCCAATCCATTCTATTTAATGCCATATATATCCACTGTTAAATTATTAGTGCTTAAATCATTTCTTACTACTTCTACCCATGTCCTTTTTGGTCTACCCCTAGATCTTCTAGCCCCTTCAACTTGTATAACAAATCACTTCTTCTAACAGGTGCTGTTGATGGTCTTCGAACCAGTTTATAGGTATAGGAACCTAGGAGTATGGTCAACTTCATTCCTGATCCTATCCTTTCTAGTTTTTCCACTCATCCATCTTAGCATTCGCATTTCTGCCACACTCATTTTTTGGACATGTTGTTTCTTGACTGTTAAATACTCTACTCCACACAGCATAGATGCATAGCTGGCCTTATAACTGTTTTACAGAATTTTCCTTTTAATCTAAGCAGTACTTGCTTGTTACATAAAAGTTCAGATGCACCCCTCCATTTTTCCCATCCTTTTCTAGTTCTTTGGGTGACATGCCTGTCAACTTCGCCAGTGTGAGCTTGTCTTACATTACTGGACCCAAGCCTGGATAAAGGGGGAGGGTGTGTCAGGTAGGCAGCTGGCACTAAAACTTTTGCCAAACCTAAACCTTCATGAATAAAAGTGAAAGTTATCAATGAAAAATGTTGTTCTTTTAATGCACCTTTTTTTACATCTTTGTACTTATTATTAATATTTTTTGATTATTCTAAAAAAAATCTGGTTCTTTTACCCATTCATTCTCTTGCAATTCATGAGATGTTATCAACATAAGTTTCCATTAGCCAAAAAAACATAAGTTTCCCTATTCCCAACATTTATAATCTTTAAGGAATTACATATCAATGATGTATTCCTGCTTGCTGTATACTCTCTTCTGCATCTTAGGCTCATTTTGGAAAGAGTACAAATACATACAAAACCTTGTATTTTGTATGTATTTGTACTGTACATATTTGTATTTGTACTCTTTCCAAACTGAGGCTTAATAGTTTTCATTGGTTATAGTTTTATATTATTTTCTGAAATTGCTTCTAAATGTACAGGCTACCATAAACTATCTACTAGGAAGATTGGGAAAGAAATACCCAGATACAGTGGGAGTAATTGATCTTGGAGGTGGATCTGTCCAAATGGCATATGCAATCTCAGAGAAGGCTGCTGAAAAGGCTCCAGCTGTAAAGAATGGGGAGGATTCATATGTGAAAGAACTGTTTCTTAAAGGAACCAAATATTATCTTTATGTCCACAGGTTTTCCATCTTCCTATGCTAATTGCTGTTATGATTCTTGGGTTAGATATTTTTTAATAAACAACATTAAAGTGGATTTCATTATGGATATGAAAAAAAACCCTTGCAATTCAAAACGTGGATAGCAGGTTACAAACAAAAACAATAGTATACTCCTGTATTCTCAATATAGAAATTCAATCTTCTCCCAGTTCTGGAGTATCCCATGCAAGTTTATCTGTTGTGACTCTTTTTCTAGATATCTGCCAAAGAATTTGCAGGTCTAGTGATCCACTTGAATGACCAATTCAAGTTAGTAGCTAGAGCCCTTACTTCCCTAACCAAGAATCCTAGTACCCATGGTGCATCTTCATCTGAAGTTATCTACTTAATCACCACCAGACAATCTCCTTCAACATGTAATTCTTTCTAGTCAGCTGTTGAAGAAAATTTTAACACTTTTTGTAGTGCTAACAGTTCTGCATTTAACAAGTTTCCAACACCAATAGGCCCTAAGAAGCTAGATAGAGTTTTTCTCCTATCATTTCTGATTACTTGAATGACAAATTTTTCATATTAGATACATTGGTTATTTTGAAAGACATTTTTTTTTTTACTTTGTTTTGAATGAAACCTTATATTTTGAATTATTGTGGCTTTGATTTTTTGAAAATGACCTGTTAAATATGTGCCTCTTTACATGTTGCATTTTGTATTGCAGTTACTTGAACTATGGTTTATTAGCATCCCGAGCAGAGATTCTGAAGGCTGTGGGAGGCTCTAAAAATCCATGCATTTTGAATGGCTATCATGGTACTATGTATATCTTCATTTCCCATATATCTTTGATGCAGGGCTATTGCTGTGGTTTTTCAATAGTTAGTATTTTTATTTTTCTGAGTCATTAGTAGCTTTCCTAATTGCACTGGGATTGGGTTTTCCTAGTTACATTAGTAGCTGGTTTTCCTAAACATTCTAGGAGTTGGTTGTTCTAATTGGTTGAGTTATTTTAGCAAGTAAAATTTATTTTAGTAGGTCAGAACCATGAACTTGTACATAATACCCTAATGGGGTAGGGAGTTGGGCAGCTGTTTCTGCCTAGGGGTCCTTTCATTGTCTTTGGATTACATGCTACACAAATAGAGCAAGTTTTCTATGTTATTAAAGTAATAGTAACCAATAAAAAAAAAGAAAGAATGAAAGAAAGAAAGAAAGAAAGAAAAAAGAGACCATATAGTTACCATCTTGTCTCTGCCTGATCTAGGCATCTAGCATATAAGCAAGCTTAACAACTAAAATAGCCAAGTCCATAACGCCAATGCTTCCTCATCATTTTACCTTGGGGAATGAAGCCTTGGCTCATTATGTTTTGAATAATTACGGTTATTAAATGATGAATCTCCACTGAATGTCATATCAATGATCTCGCCAAGCAAGATGAACTTCCTGACCTTCCATTATGCCCACTATTTGAGAACCTTATGGTCCATCCTACTATTATTTCAAGAACAGCTTGTTTCTCCCCTCCTTCAAAGAGACGGTTAAATGTGAGGAAATGTATTGATTATCCATTCTTTGGAGTAATTGGGATAATTATGTGAATAATTGTGGCAGCCAGAAACTATAGTGGCAATTAAGAGGGGATGATTACTGCTCGTTGTCTTCCAATTTTGAAATACTTTTATTCTTGTTCTTTAGGTTTAAAGTATATATTGATATGATATATCATATTTGTATCCATTGCCATGGATATAGTACACATCACGACTGGGTATGTGTCTTACTATTCGTGCATATTGGTATGATATGCTTCCATATTGTACTATATCAATGGATACGGTCCCATACACATCAATATGGAAGCGTATCGGTGCCTAGTTTGATGAAGCTGTATATTGAACACTTTTGGTTTGTTTTTGAACTTTAATAAAAATTGAAATAGAGTTGTAGTTATAAAAAATGAAATAAATAACTTAATATTTAATTTTTCCTAAAAAGTTATTAAAAACTAAAAATTATAAAAATAATTTATTTTGTTTAATGATTTATATGTTTTATTTTACATATAACTTATATGTTAAAAATGAAAATATATTTATTATTTGAAAACATAAAGTCATTATTTATATAGAAGTGCTAAATAAATGATTTTTCCAACAAATTAATAAAAATTAAAAATTATAATTATAAAAACAAAAATAAATAATTTAAGATTTAACTTTCCCATAAAATTTAATAAAACTGAAAATTATAAAGATAATTTATTTTATCTACCTTAAATGGTTGTGTAAAATAAAACAATTATTTGTTAAAAATGAAAACATGTTTGTTATTTTAAAAATATAGTTATAATTTATATAAAAATATTATATAAATAAAATTTCCCACAAATTTAATAAAATTGAAATAGAGTGATAATTATTGTATGATGTGTACATGTTCTAAAGGCCTAATATTTTTTATTGTAATGCTTCTCTTCATATAACCTATTAAAGTGTGCATTTCTCGTCTGTTTACCTTATTCATATATGATTCAGATTTATATTTATTTATTAATATATTTATATGATTTGTATGCATTTCCTAGTGTATCTAAGTGTTTCCATATTTTTCGTTTGTATCCATGTGTTTCCAAAGTGTATTCGTATCCATATATGAGCTATCTGACGATACTTGATACTGATACTTTAATCCTTGGTTTCAAATGATTGCTCCAAAAAACTAATAGATGATGTCCTCTTTTCTTCTTCAAGGGTCTTACATATATGGGGGTCATGTATATGAAGTATCAAGCTCTGCATCTGGTTCCAACATTAACGAGTGCAGAGGGGCTGCTTTTAAGGCTCTCAAAGTTAATGAATCATGTACACACATGAAGTGCACGTTTGGCGGAGTATGGAATGGTGGTGGTGGGGTTGGACAGAAAAATTTATTTGTTGCCTCATTTTTCTTTGACAGGGCTGCTGAGGTAATTAGACATTCATAATCTAGACCCATGAGAACTCCTATAATCATCATCATCATCATAATAATCACATTTGTTGCTTTGTGTTAATGCTGACTGGATCGTGTTTCTATACACAGGCTGGTTTTATAGATTCCAACAAGCCAGTTGCCAAAGTCCGCCCTGTGGATTTTGAGGAGGCTGCAAAACGTGCTTGTGAAACTAAACTTGCAGATGCTGAGTCTATCTATCCGCTTGTTGAGAAGGATAACTTGCCTTATCTATGTATGGACCTTGTCTATCAGTTCACATTGCTTGTAGATGGGTTTGGTACGTTAAATTTACAGATCATCCACTGTTGAAATTTCATTCTTACTTCTCTCTGGCAAGCATTATTAAAGGATTCTAATATTCTCATATTGGCTACTGTTATTCCCTTGGACAGCTCTAGATCCTTGGCAGGAGATCACATTAGTGAAGCAAGTGAAGTATGGGGATTCCCTGCTTGAAGCAGCTTGGCCATTAGGCAGTGCCATAGAAGTTGTATCATCGTCAACATAACCGGAACCTTGCATTAGTTTGGAAACTTTTGGTTCACAGATTTCTTTCGCATTGACGCGTACAATTTCTCGGGATGACTGGCGATTCATGTTTAAAAGCCTTTAGAGATTGAGACTGTTTTAGTTCATTTTTGGATAAGCCTCTCCGTTGGCAGCAGAGAGATTGGATAAGCTTCTGTTTTCCTTCATTTTAAGAGATGAGTGTGTTCATTGTCAAATTTTAAGTTAACGGCCTGTTTGGTTCGCAGGAATAAGGGTCTGGAATCAGAATTGGAATGAGCCATTCCGATTTTGACTGTTTGGTTGGGTGTAATTGGAATCCCATTCCTATTCCTGGTGGAATGACATTCTCCCATTTGAGAGAATGGACATTTCCTCCTCCCTTGGGAATGAAATCCCATTTCAGCTGATTCCAATTCTTGTCTGAACCAAACAAACTAAGAGAATAGATCATTCCAATTCTGACTCCGAGGGATTGCAATTCCAATTTCAACTATGAACCAAATGGACCCTACAAGCAGGGTTCAAAGTATTGATACATATTGGCCCATATCAGGAGCTTCCTGATATGCTCCTACAGAGGGTGTATCAGGGTTTTGGCTGGTTCAGGGGGTGAGCGGACCTTATTAAACCGGCCCCTTTGAACCAGATTTGAACAAAAAAAAAACTAAAAAAGAACTACTGATACTGCTCGATATGCCTCTGCCGGCGTATTGGGCGTATCAATATTTTGAACCTTGCCTAAAACTTTATCTATATCTTATTGGGGCAGAGCTGATAAGAGTTGCAAAGATCAGATCAGATCAGATCAGATTCAAATAAGGGTATATCTGAATTCGATCTGATAATACAAATTATATATCCAATCTGATCTGATGATCTGATGGGCCTTATAAAGATTAATTTGAATCCATTGAAGATGTTGGATGCCTGAATATGATCTGATATGATTTAATTATTAATAGGAGAAAAAACATAAAAACAAAACAATTTTAAACAGATCTTATTTTTCTATTCGATCCAAAAATCTGTCAAAGGGATATTTCAACCTACAAGATAGGATCATATTTGAACTCGAATTGGATCATGATGCAGTCTGTTTGCACCTCTAAACATGACAGTGCTGATAAATAATTGGTTTGGTCTAATAGATCCTATAGGGTTTGGTTCAAACTACTTCTTCACATTTATCAGGTTGGGACAACTAGAAGCCATTCCACGACTCATATACAAGATTGACCCCTATAAATAGGGCTGCAAATAAGTTGGATCGGATTCTATTCGAATCTGAATTCGATCTGGTAAGAGTCAGATTTGAATACCTCCCTTAATCCTAAAAAAATGGATTGAATTAGAAAAACCATTCCGATCAATCACAGCCTGATCCTATCCATTAGTTATTAAATATTATATGTATATTATATGTATATTCTATATATATTATGTTATTTATATAATTATACATTATATTATAAAAAGAATATAATATTATGAAGTTTATTTTTTTATTACAAATCAACTCAAATTGGATATCTGATATGATATTCAAATTTGAGAATCATAATCTTGAAAATCCGATGAATTCTTATCAAATTCAGATCAATTGAATTTCTTAACGAATTGGATCGGATATACCCTTTACTGAATCCAATCCATTTGCATTCCTACATATAAAATAGCCTTAGAAGTGACGTGAGTTGATCCTTTAATTCAAGCTTATCTCATCAAGTGATATGCAAGAATTGAGAAAGCTAGGTCATTGCAGAAGCACAAAGAAATGAAATGAAATATTTTTATATGGGTTTTGAATTTTATCTAAATTTTGGTCTCATTTGATGTTTATTGGTAAATACTAAAATTTGTTATTAAAGTTATATATATATATAGAGAAAGAGAGAGAGAGCCCTATGAGAAATGATCTAAAAGTGTAAAGAATTCAAGAAAATTACCAATGGGAATGCTATACTTGAAGAGTCTGAGGTACACAAATTTCGTTTTGGTTGCACCAATGAGAAGTAATCACTGATTTGGATGAGTAGACAAGATAATCCATGGTTTTTAAAACGAACCGATCAGGGGTCCAGTTATCGGTTCGAACGGTCTGACCGTTCGACCAGAACGACCAACCCATTTTGACAAAAAAATAAAAAAATAAAAAAAATAAAAAATTGGAAAATGGTCAAAACTGTTTGAATGGTTAATTAGACGGTTCAACGGTTTGCTGACCAAAATCAACGGTTTTGAGGGAAAAAGCGATTTTGAAGGAAAACGGAACCAGTCAAGTGACCAGTTCCCGGTTTTCCGGTTCGACCATCCGATTCGGTCCAGTTTTGAAAACAATGAGATAATCTACAACAAGAACTCTATCAACTACCTAAGGAGTTTCATTTTCCTAGGAAAATAGAGGAGAATCACTTGGTGTATATGATTAACGAAAATAAATGCTCATTTGTTCTATTATTTATATTATTTTTAGGTTTAAATTATAATCTGCATTGGAGCAAGTAACTAGCTAGTGGGAGCCAACCTTTTGTGCCATTAGTTATTTCTTGTTTAGTATATAATTAACTGGTGAACCGGTTAACTGCTTCACTTGATCGATTTTTCACTTTTTATTGTAATTTCCATGCAAATATATATTTTTTCTATTCTTTCCCTAATTTAAAGAAAGAACCAATTAATATTTCATCATCAACAAAACAAATGCCTACAGTAACATTTCAACAAAATTTATCTACATACAACCAAATAAATCAAACAATTAATAATTATTCTAAAAATACATCAATCTTCAATATTCAAAACTTCTAATAAACCAAGCACAGATAATTGGAAATAATTAGGTATTTATAATATATTATAAATAGACTAATTAGCTGGGTTAATCACAGGTTTTTTCCTATGTTAATCTAGATCAAACTGAAAAATTGAATCTCTGAGAAAACCAAATTGATCAGTTCAAATACCTAGATTTTTTTCAATTTGGATTGTTAGTTTTGAATCGGATTTTTATGAGCACACCTAAAGGAATCTGAACAGGTGCATCCAATTCTCCCAATAAAGGCTGAAATCATAGAACCTCAAACAGATCATGTGCCATAAGGCCCATAACCCAATACTCTGCCTCAACATTCACATTAGACTTTTTGCCACTACACCATTTCTTACTCTTCTAGGGTACCATATTTTAATTTTGCCCACAGAAGCACAATATCTTGAATAAATCTCTTATTATCAGAGACCCATCCCAGTCTGCATCAATTATAGACCTCTCTACCTTCAAATGATCATGCCTCTTATACAAAATTCCTTTATCTGGATTTCCCTCTTGGTAAGCTAGAATTCAATCCACTGCAGCAATGTGTGAAGTACAAGAACATGCATGTATTGGCTTACGATACTATACACATAGAAGATATCTAACGAAGTCATACAACCATAGAGAAGTCTCCCTAGGCTACAAATCTCTAATACATAGCATTATCCTCCAACATACTAACTCCCCCTCAGTAGCACGCCTTATGACCATGATCAATAGGAGCATCTACTAGATTCACTTCTAACTTGTGTCTCTAAGTAATTCCAACACATACTACCTCTAGGAGATTTAGGGTCTATTTGGTTTTCAGTCAGAATTGGAATTAGAATTCTTTGAAATCGGAATCGGATGGTTTATTCCCATAGTCTGTTTGGTTCAGACAGGAATGAGAATGTGAATTGAAATCAGCAAGAATGAGATTTCATTTCCAAGGAAGGGGTAGGAAATGACCATTCCCTCAAATGGAGAAATGTCATTCCAGCAGGAATGAGAATGAGATTCGGATTCTGCTCAACCAAACAGTTGGAATTGGGATAACCCATTCCAAATCTGATTCTGCTCAGAAGTAAAGTCTGTTTGGGACTCCTCAAAATTGATCCTCTGTGATGCTTTCTTAAACCGGTGAAACCAAGCATAAGGTGATTGTTGCAAGCCATACAACACCTTGTATCCGCTGCCATGGGAAGGCCCTGCCAAACGGACACTAATTGGATTAATGCAATAAGTCATATCAGCCCATGCATTGCTTCCAATTTCGTTAAGGGAAGTTATCTTATTTGGATAAGATATACCTTGGTCTGAATTTTTCCCTATTAAATTTTCGATTCAAACTGAAGTTTATATGTTGGAACCATAGATAAACTAGGTATATGTTTGATGTATGGTTTGGAAGCATCTTTTTTTGAGAAAATGATGTATTTTTTTTCTGTTTGGAAACATTGTTGTCAGGTAGGACGTTTCCTAGAGCAAAAAGCAACACTTTCTATTTGGTACTAGTGTTCCATGTCTGTTTTCAATACTGGTACCCATCATAGGAAGTCCATGTCACTGCCACATCACGTCCTCATTGGCAGCAATGAGCTGCAATCTGAGAAAACGTCAAATTCGGCATTGCTCCAAATCACGCTTTTTCAATTTCCAAGGTGTGACTTGGAACACGTTTTTTTTTTTTTTTATGAAAAAATGGTTCCAAACAAACAGGCATTTCCTGGAGCACCGTTTTTCTGACATAGCACTGGTGGGTCACTATTTTCTGGAGCAACGGCATCGATGCCAAACAGACAATAGATTAAACATAATGAGAATATTATATATTAACAATAAAATGAATAAAAAAACTTTGATATAATGTCATGGATAAAATGACTTAAATATTAACTTCTATAGAACTTAAGCCTATGACCCTTCAGTAAAAAACTAAAAGCAGAACCCTCAAACCAACTTCACTAATAAATTGTAAGATTATTGATGGATTCATATCTTACTGGTTTCAGATTTGAGTGCATTAATGTTTGATCCAATTATAAAGGGATTGAATTTTGATGAGCCTAATTGGGTGGATAAACATAACCCTAATGTTCAACCTAAGATACTGTCCAGCCCATCTCAACCTAAAGCTTAGATTCCTGTAGGCACAACACAAGTTGTTGCACCCTTTTTCCTAAATCCTTTTAGATATAATTCGTAGAGCAATAAGAAGTTGATGATGTGATGACGCCAAAACTAGGGACCATTTTCAAGGTTCAAAGTATCAATATATACGCCAAAACTAGGACATAAATCCTTGACCATATGTTTTCTGTTTGTGTTCAATACATTCAATCATTCGCCATATGAAAGGTCTATTATTAATTTCTTTACTTTGTAGTAATTGAAAAGGTCTATTGGTTGTTTAGAGTGATGCAACCCAGAGGGTTAATTGGTGGGCATTCTAAAGTTTGACATGAATGGAATCAAGGGGTCTTCTAACTCGATGTCAGTCAGCCTAAGAATAATTTTCAAAATAGCGCTTGATGAATGTTCTAAGCCTCTTTGATATGCTTTTCCAATCCCAAGGTATACTTTGATCTTTAGGCTTTGTTTGTTTGCAGTTCAACCAGAAGAAAATTAAATTTGTACCCCATCAGTTCAGATTTGTATATGTTGGTTTATAACTATCATTTGCGCTCTTATCTGATAGAAAGTTTGTATCTTTAATATCATTTGTACTCATTTGCAATGCAAATTTTACATCCCTAAAATTGATATGAAATTTGCATCACCTTTTTCTCACCTTAATTCCCTATCATATAGGGTGGGGATCACATAATTTAACTTCCTACTTTGCTCTTCCAAAACAGATAAACCTTTCTCCTGCTTCGATTTCCTTTCATATAAACTGTCTATTGGTCCAACTTCTCATTTTGCTCTTCACAAACAAATTAAATAAAAAAAATTAAAATCAGATAAAACCAAATTTTACATTCAGTCCATCTGCACCATGCATTTATACCAGTTCAAAATTTCATCTGCACTGGAAAGAAAGGAGACTTGGGCTCAGTTTGTTTGCAGTGCAAATTTCATTCAAACTGGTGTAAATACATGAGAGTGTAAACATGCTGAATGTAGATTCTGATCTATTTTTTATTCAGAGTTGATTTATTTGTTTGTGAGAGAGTAAAATGATGTTGTCTACCCTCATTGGACGAAAGACAATGGAGGTAATAGGAGAGTTATTTCTTTGAGTGAGGTAGGAAGGAAGATTCTGTTGTCCCCAATTTATCTGAGAGAATTGAAGTAGGAGGAAGGTGAAGTAAATTTTGTATTAGGTAGGACTACAAATTATAGTTACAAATAAATAGATGCAAATTAAACTGATCCAGGTGCAAAATTTGTATCCAGTTCAGATTTACATCACAAACAAACGGAATCTTTTAGGGACCGAAACAACTGCAAATCCAAACTAAAATGGCTTTAAAAGAACTTTGTCCACAGGACATCCAGTTGGGTCTACACCTAGTAATATGCCTTTATATAAAGTTCATTTGGTCCAACTTGTCTCCCTACTGTTATCCAAAAATGCATAGCTGTTGTTGCTATCTTATACAACTTCAAAGCTCTAGGAATAACTTTAATTTTGTGCTGCAATTTGCTTCAAAGGAAACATAAGTATCTTGAAGAAAGAAAAGATAAACATTGTGAGACATGTTCTATTCAGATTGACACAAAATATTTCTTTTCTGATTTTCTGAACCTGAATGATTGAGAATAGAAGCTCGGAGAACAAAAAGACAAGCAGGAATAGGATTTTTTTGGCTCGGAGAACAAAACGTTCCTTTCAGGCACGGAGTCACTCTCTCCAAGAAGATGTCTCCCAAGACTTCTGAGGAGATTGAGAGCATGAGAGACGTTCCCTATGCCTCAGCCGTAGGGAGCATCATGTATGCCATGCTGTGCACTCGCCCGGACATAGCTCAGGCGGTGAGTGTCGTAAGCAGATTCTAGGCAAACCCAGGGCAGGAGCATTGGACTGCTGTGAAGAATATACTCAAATACCTTCGAAGGACAAAAGAGTTTTGTCTAGTATTCGATGGTAGTTCACTACAAGTTTTAGGGTATACCGATGCCGATTTCCAGATGATAGAAAGTCTACATCTGGGTATGTTTTCACGATAGGATCGTGTGCTGTTTGCTGGAAAAGCAGCAAACAGGGGTCCACTGCAGACTCCACAACCGAGGCCGAGTACATTGCCGCAAGTGAAGCTGCCAAGGAAGCCGTATGGATGAAGAAGTTCATACACGAATTGGGAGCGATCCCATCCAGCACATCACCCATCCCGTTGTTGTGTGACAATAATGGAGCGATCGCCCAGGCCAAAGAGCCTCGGGCTCACTCGAAGTCAAAGCACATCGAGAGAAAGTACCATGTACTGCGGGAGATCGTTGGTAGAGGGGACGTCCTAATTCAGAAAGTAGCATCAACGGACAATGTGGCAGACCCATTGACTAAGCCACTGACACAGAAGGTGTTTGAGAAACACGTGGAAAGTATGGGACTCCGGCTTGTACCAGATTGGACCTAAGTGCAAGTGGGAGCTGTTAGACAATTTATGTATGCCCTTAGCTTCAATCTGATTTGATGTACTTGTTATTTAGTGGAAATAAATAAAGTGCATGTTTGATTCATGTTGTTTGGTTTAATTCTGTGTAAAACCCTAAAACTGAACATTTATAGAGATTCATGTTAGTTTTAAATGTTCACAGCCGTTGGATAAGTCTGGGGAGATTTATCCTGCCAAGGCTAATGCTGGTGTGCCACCAAGTGTTGGGATGGCCTGTCTCAGCCATCTGGGTAAGACCCGAAGCACATGCAGTATGGGATTACTTGAATCCTTGAACCGGACCAGATTTCCAGTCTTGCCCTGGACCTTGGAGATAGATGGGCAAAACTGGAAAGTTACACCTGACCCCTAGACTCGATTATGACACTTCACTAGGTGCTGGATCAGGCTGCCTTTGATATGCCAATCAGTGAGATCCTTAGCGGGGATCGAAACCTGGGTATGTTGGGGCAGTTTGAGAATTCATCTGAGTGGGTGGTCATAGTGACAGAATCAGCCACTTTGTTGGACAAAGGGTAATGATCGGGAATGCACTCTCTTTGATGGAAACCAAACTGCCGGCAGTTGATTTCAATCGTTGGAATTTTGTTTTGCAAAATTAATATACTTATATTATATGTACGGTTTCAAAATGTTTGCAAATGGTTTTAATTCCCGGGATCCATGTGAGAGGAGAGTGCGACACTGTTCCTTGCAGCTGAGGGAGAGGTCCTCTCTTGTCGGGCAGTGCTTGATCATTAAGGGCTGAGAGGTTAAGTGTAAGACCATTTAGGATAATACCTGATGGGCTAATCTTGCACCTGCGCACAGTCCCTGGGTTTTTATAAGATGGCTTGGCCCAGGGACCACTTAATGTATGTGTTGGGCCCATGGGGTCCATATGATGGACTCAAGGGGTTCATTGAGCTTTTTAGTGAATTCGGCTGAGCCTTGTATTAAAGGCTGAGCCGAACCCATGTGGCTGGTGTGTAGATCAATGCTTGGGTCCCACGCCATACAAAGAAGCCCAACTGGGCAGCAGATTGGAAACTAATTAAACACTGAATACTTAATGGGCCAAAAGCCCATTTCGAACTGGGCTGATATGATCACCCAAAGATGGGGCGAATCTGAGATTAATGTTAGTGAAAAGGATGGGGCTTTTAACCTTATCCACTATGGGAGACCAAATTCAAATCAGATTTGAATCTGGTAACCTCCTGATAAGATCAGGAGTAAACTAACTTTATCTGTAGAAAGGATTAAGATTATCCCCTATCCAAATACTGATTTGGATTGGGATAACTCCTGATTTAGGAGGTTTCTTAATCAAGAAGAAAAGAGGAGAAACCCTAAGAAAATACATCAGATTTCGAACCACCCTTTTGGGATACACAAGGGATACCTTCTGCGATTTTTGAGATCAGATCTCATACTCTCTAGAAAAGGAGAAAAAGCAGTTCAGCTTTTTCGGTTTTGGTTCTCTCCTCCTGCCGCCGCCATCTGCCATTGCAAGATTGGATCTTTGCAGAAAAGAAAGTCAAGAAATCTGTTCTTGACATCAGTCTTGCAAGAAAGACTGAAAAGGTTGCAGTGTTTAGTTCTTCCAGAGGATTCTTGTGAAGGATCCAGTGTGTAGGACGCACCCTGCTGGTTCTATTCCATCCACAGCTGTGTCATCTTCAGCAGGAACAGATCTTGGAGCATTCTTTGGGCGTGAACACCAACTTTGGGAGATACTGCTTCTCCGGATCAGGTATATTCCTCCCATTTACCTTTTGGTACAGATCTGGTTTGATTATGGTTCAAGTAGGATCCTTGAATATTGTATTCTAAATTTAGGGAATATGATTCCCAGTTGGGAGAAGGTAGGAAATTTTTTTTGAAATTCGTCCACCCATTCCGCAACCTTTATGGCGTCCATTAGATGGATCCTACCATTCTTTCAAATATATCCTGTGGGCTGACCCCACTGGACTTAAATATATCCTCTCTTACAAAAACGTTAACATGTGTTTGCATGTGCCATTAGATGACCAGTCTAAAACTTTTAAAACCCTATTTTGCCCTTTTCCTTACCATTGTTTTTTCTCGGTCTCTATAAAATTAATTGCATAACTGATCACACAAAGCCAGAAATCAAGTAATTTCCGTTAAACAATAGAGACTTGATCCGTCTCTGCAAACTAGAAACCAAAGGAAAAGATAATAAGATTCTGTTCGTTTTTCGGAAAGTTACTTTCTTAGGTAAATACACTTATCCGGGTAAGTGTTTCTTGGAAAAATTAGAAAATGATCATGTTAACTATGAAAAGCCACTAGTAAAATGGGCAATTTTGTCCCGTTTAAGTGTTGGCAACTTTCCCCCCAAGTGAAAAACTTACTTATTCCACCTGGGAGATGGGTATCACTATTTGGGTAAATGATACCTAGAAAAAATAAATTTTTTGTAGACCTCACATAAATTAAAAAAAAGAACAAAACCTAAGTTGTATGTGAAGGCCTTTTGAGCAACTGTTCGCACAGTCAATTCATGATATGTGGAGGCCTCTTGAGCAACAAACAGTGAAGAAGGCAAAGACATGGTTTCCATGGAAATGAAATGAGAATTTGGCATCCCTCCGGTGCAACCTGTGTATAGGTAGACCACTCACAAACTACGGGCTCTCTTTCGATTGAAAGTTTGCTTCCAAGCTCGAATGAAATTTTTGATGTGTCTTGTTCACTGTAAACCTTCTTTCTAGTAACAGGCAAAAGCAGAACTACTAAAAGAAATTCTAACATCAAAAGTTGCTTCTCAAACTTCAAATATATAGCAATACCAAAATATATTCATTTCGGAGTTTTGAGCTGAACTCAAACTCATCAAATATTTAAACCACGAAATAAAATTTGAATTGAAGTCGAACTTGAGCGCTCGAGCTAACAATATTTTGGTTGATTCGAGCCAAGACATGCTTGGCTTGACTCGAATTGATTGCACCCCTATTCTCATGTGTGCATTTAAACATTTCAAAAACCCAAACTACCCTTATATAATTTTATGAGACTATTTTACATAAAATTGACAAAATGCAACAAAAAATAGAAACTAAAAGAACATTAGGAAATTGAAAAAATATAGAAAATACAACAAAACATAAAAAGGTACACAAAACATTAAAAACTGCAAAAAAAACTAAAACTAAAAAATGAAACAAGAGAGATAATGTACTTTTAACATTTCTATATTTTTATTATGATAGATTATTCTCTCAGCCTAAATAGATATTTTAATAATTTTAGTTGTACCAGGATTAAATCTATTAACGAGCCAGATACAGAGTATTAGAATATGAAAGTTTGTCATAAATGAAAGTTTGGGGGTTATGTGTCATTGCCCAAATTAAATGGTGGCAAATTGTAACATTTTATAATATATTAAAAAACTCCCAAAATTTTGAAGTAAGTACATATGATAATTAAACAGACAAATTTGTGTTAGATTTTGTCATGTGTGTGTTGGAAGGGTTAGAATCCATCTTATGGATGGCCGAATCATGCTAGATGGCTGGACAAAATTAAAAAAATTCTTTAACCCTTCAAAGAACCGATTTTTTGGTATTTTAAAAAATTGCATTTTTTCGGATCGATCTTGCATTGAATCGGATTAGATTTGAAACCAAATAAAAAAGGGAAATTATACCTAATATGAATACCACAAGTGTAGATCCCAAGGTGGAAATTCACACCCAAATCAGTTCTAAAACCAGTCTCCATTGAACATGGCACAGTGTATAGGTGAAGTCAGTTCAACAACATGTTTTCTCCAAAACTGCTATCCAACTTGATTGGATTGAATGGGGTGAGTGAGCTTGATCTTCCTCAATGTTTTTCTTGCTAAAACTTGAAGAAAAACTGATAAAAAAAACAGTTCTTGATCGAAAGCTTAGGTTGAATTAGGGTTTCTTAGAAGACAAGAGAGAAGAAGAGAGAGCAAGAGTGTGAAGATTTCTAGCCTAGTTTGCCCTCTTCTCTTTTATCTCCTTATGGAGGAGAGATAAGGAGATTATTCAAACTTGATTTGGATCTGGACTCTATTACGAGATAAATCTTATCCTTTTTAAGAGGATAGGTGCTCCATACTCAATACGAAACCCAGATTCAATCCAAAGCATGTGACAACTTAATTAATCTTATTAATTTTGGGCCTTAGGCCTATTTACTTCAAAGGTTCACGACCTAAGGTGTTGCATGAAAACTTTAGGCATGATATTGTATAACGTAGAACCCCACAATGATCTCACACGAGTCCACATGGGTTCGGCCCTACCCTTGAAAGAGGGTAGGCTGAATTCACTGCTCAGGGCAATGAACCCCTGACCCAATCAACATTGGTTCAGTTTGGGCCCAACATTTACACTTAAATGATCCTTAGGTTCAACCACCTTATGAAGACCCAAGGATAATGGACTCATGTAAGACAAAGCTCATAAGGTAATTATCATTATAATGGTCTTTTACACTTAACCTCTCTATTCAGATTGGATCCTGAGATTAAAACCTTTTGCAAACATTTTTCATAAAATAGTAGTATATAACATATAGATACATTTTTCAAAACCAGATTTCAAACACAGGTGAAATCCACTACTAGAAGTTTAGGTTTCCATTAGAGAGAGTGTAAGCTCTGATGTTCACTTTGTCTAACAAAGGGGCCGATCCTATCACTATGATCACCCACTCAGGTGAATTCTTAGAGTGCCCCAACATACCTAGGTATTTAACTCTTAATGAATCTCACTGGTTGGCATATCAAATACAGCTTAGTCTAACACCTAGTGTAGTACCATAATCAAGTATGAGGTTATGTGCAACTTTCCAGTTTTGCCCATCTATCTCCAACGTCTAGGGCATAACTGAAAATTGGTTTGGGTTTAGTACTTCTAATAAACACCCACTGGATGTGCTTAGTCTAACACCTAGTGTAGTACCATAATCAAGTATGGGGTTATGTGCAACTTTCCAGTTTTGCCCATCTATCTCCAAGGTCTAGGGCATAACTGAAAATTGGTTTGGGTTCAGTACTTCTAATAAACACCCACTGGATGTGCTTGGGGTGAAACCCTAGTAGTTGAGACAAGCTACTCCAATTCTTTGATAGCACACCAGTGTCAAGTCTTGTTAAGATAAACTCCCCAAGTATATTGGTTGAGAACATTCTAAACTAACACGAGTATCTTAGGCTATATTTGGTTTGAAGGAAAAGGTAAAGAAAGTGCCTTTCCCTACTTTTTCCGTCAAACGGAACATAACCTTAAGGTGTCCAGCTTAACTGGTAATACACAAAAACATACCCATATTAAAATGAAGCAATAGTGTACTTTTTTCATTTACAAATAAATGTTTATGCACATAAATCTGATTGGGGTAAAGGCATATGCTGTCTAACAACATATTCAAGGGGAATGCAATTGCGAGATGAGTCTAGTAGACTAAGTATTTGATTTTTTTTTTTGTGAGAGGGGGGTGTTCTTCAAACCATAATTGACTAATTTTAGCATTCCTTATTGTAAGGACTTATCTCCTGTTGGGTTAAAAACTCAATATTCATAGGGTTATTTTAACCACAAAAAGGAGATAAGGCAAAGGAATCCAAATGCAACCTAAATATGCTAAATCAAAACATTCACTGAGATGAGTAGAGAGAAATGGGGGTTGGTAGCTTTCCCACCACAAGAGCTCGCATCCTGTGAACATGTGGGTTCACGGATGCGTATACCTGCAAATGAAAATCAAACACTTGTTGAATTAACAGAGATTTAACGGGATTGCTCTGTTAATGGTTGAACCGAACACTAAATGACAAAAAACAACAAAACCCAAACTTTTAGACTCCTCGCTCATTTGAACTCTAAATGACAGAAAGAAATGGAGTTTTGTCGTTTTGTGTCCGGTTCAATCGGATTATCAAAATTTTGATATGATACACCCCTCGTATCGAGTTAATACACCTCAGGTGTTTTGAGATTCCTCTTTATAGAAAAGATGTGATATTTAAAAAATAATAAAAAACAATTGACCAATAAAGTGGTATCTTAAACATGATAGTAAATAAGGGCTTTTTTTTTTTTTAATCAAAATTCATGAATGGTTTTGATCGGTCAAAACTCTTTTCACACCATATCTTTTTTGGCATCATAGATTTACCCTTTAACAAAAAAATATATATAAAACCTCCCAAAAACCAAAATTTGAAAAAAGAAATAAAACTTTTCTTTAGAAACTCTCCCATAAAACTCTTTTTTTGGTGATTTCTTCAGCATTTCCAACAGTAAAATCACCGTCGCTGCTGCAACTTCCAATAGCGGTGGTGATTTCTTCCTCCGCCCCCTTCTCTAAGTTTTCCTTCTCCACCTCCCCTCTTCGCATATCAGGTGTTCGCCTGAAAACCCTTACAGAGAAAAAGAGTTGGTGCAAGGGTGGAGGCGTTTTTCAATTAACAGGAAGAATCGTTGGGGTTGGGTTTAGCTCTGCCACCGTCGTCTACATCGACCCCCTCTGGTATCGGCACCTTCGTGGCAAGATCGCCAGTAATCGGCGGTAGGTTGGAGATTGTTTGAAGGGCTTGGCGAAGAGTATTGGCAACAGAGAGCGGTGGCAAGGCCCTTCATTACCAGCTCTCTCAACGGCTTGATCTTCACCAACGGAAGAAATGCTAAAATGCCTTAGGCAAAAAGATCTAGGAACAGTAACTGAATCATCTTTGTGAGGAATGAATTTCACTACTAGCACTAAAAGTTCTGAAGTCTCCTAGTAATAGTAATAGAGTTCGATTGCCATTGTAGTAGATCTGAGTGGATCTGAACAGATCTGGTTCACTCCCGATCTGTAAACCCTTACAGAGAAAAATAGTCGGAGCAAGGGTGGAGGCGTTTTACGATCAATAGGAAGAATCATTGGGGTCGGGTTCGGCTCTGCCATCGTTATCTACATCGACCCCCTCCAGCACTGGCACCTTCGTGGCAAGATCGGCGGTAGGTTGGAAATTATTTGAAGGACTTGGGCGAAGAGTATCGGCAGTAGAGAGCTGTGGCGAGGCCCTTCATTACCATCTCTCTCAACGGCTTGATCTTCACCACCAGAAGAAATGCCACAATGTCTTTGGCAAAAAGACAACTCTTTGAGAGCAAAACAGTGATCTAGGATGGCATTCATTCCCTTGGAACCAAACACGCAGGAGCCACAGGAAAGCTTCTTCAAACCCTTGCAGTTCTTAGCGAAGGCCTCCATGCCTATGTCGGTCAAGTCGTGACAAGCACGATGTTTGAGTTGTGTAAGGTTTCGGCAACACAAAGAGATTTGGACAAGAACCTTGTCACCGATGTTGACGGATCGTTGGTCGCACTTCAATGTCAGTTTGGTTACAGCATCAAACCGAGGGAAAATAGAGGGAATCGAAAGTTGTAGATTGGATTCTGCCTTGAGCGATAGACGGTGTCGGCTGTGTCCTTCAACTTGAAACCATTGCCGACAGACTAGAGAACAGCTTTTACGATTGCCGGAGCCAAGGGACTAGAAAATGCAGGCCAAGCATTCATAAGGTAGATAAAAAATGTAATTACAAGTTCCGACGACATTCCTCGGAATCTCGGGATTCAGCTCCACTTGCACCGGCGAGATAATAGGCATGGATCTATTCTTGGTGAAAAAAAACTCACCGACCTCCGCCTTTCGGTATTTGCAGCAACCGTCGTTGTTGGCGATGGTCGCGTCAATGGATGGCGCTCCTCCCTCTTCCCTTTCGACAGATGAAGCGAGTGTCCGAGAGGGATTAACACCTGAGAGGGATTATGTGTTAAGTTAAAATTAAGGACAAAAATGTAAAGTTAAAATAGGTATTTTATCTTTTCCAACGATGTTTAACGATTAAAGATAAACATCGATGTTATAAACATACACTTAGTCTGAGAGGGATTACGATTAAAGATAAACATCGAAGTCTGAGAGGGATTACTGTTTAACGATTAACAGTAAAGTACACTTAGTCAATTGTTATAAACATACACTTGGGTTCAAATTTCTATTTTCTTTATATTCGACCTTCTTGCACTCCCTTTTCTTCTCTCTCGCTCTCTCCCTGCCTCCTCCGCTCTCCCCTGTTCCATCGTCCACCGGCGATGGATGCACCGTCGGTACACGTCGCCTTCTGTATCTGGCAACATAGACGGAATCGTTGTCGCTGGAGAGCTTGCAGTCGGTGCCGAGCTTGATGAGTTTTATCGATGAGAATGGAACAACCAATGGCACGTTAGAGTGGATGAGACAATCCCGCTAGAGTCAGTGGCAGAGCTGCTAGTGCTAGTGGTGGAGACTCCGGCACCGGAGCCAAGTTACCCAGCGGAGTTGGCAATACCCTTATGGCGAGCTTCTCAGCCTCTGAACAGGCTTTTCAGTGAGTCGTTGTTGAAAGAAAAGTAGGCATAGCCAGGTATACTAATGGGCACCATTGAGCTAAGCAATAGGAAAGATATTAAAAATAAATTATCAAACAAAATGACATAGAAAAAGAGATTCGGAAGAAGAAAACGGATTTCATCCATTGTAAAGCAAGGAACCCATATTTAAATTTCAGCGTCAAAGGAAAGAGAGATTACCATGAAGGAGGTAGAGTTGGATTCATTGAGAAGTATGGATTCAGTGAAGTTGCAAAGTTTGAATGCTCTTCTGTTGTGGAAAATGTAGACGTTGTGGTGGCGTTTATATTTGAAAACTGTCAACAGAAGGGTAGAAGGTTAAATATTTTAACTTCAGCTGCAACTAAAAAATCTAATAAATGGCCCCAACTTAACTTACCTTGGTTCAATATTCACTAATGAGTATCTGTGTGCATTGTTAGTTGAATACTTGCCAATTTCATCTCCTGCGTGAACTGTTGGTTTCCTCCACTCTGCAATTTCATCTACAGCAATGGTCTTGGCATGGGAATATTGGTTTCTAATAAATGGCCCCAATTAGAAGACTAGTGTGAACAAAAAAAGAAGTATGGGCATGGAGAAAGCCTCCATGGGCTGATCTTGGTTTCTCAGTTTTGGATTCAAAGGTGTAGATAGATGGGGAGGGGCTCAGTGAGTTTGTCTGCGGTGGGTTTGTCTCAGTTTAGGAAGAAGGTCCATTGGATTTAGGATTTGGGTGCATGTAGCTGTACATGTTTTCGTTGCAATAAGCTAATAAAGGAGGAATCATTTTCTTTTACAGTCTTTTATTAGATTATTTTAATACATATGCAGTTATTGAAGAGGGAGTATAGGTCCAGCGTGAGAGACGATGTGTACCGTCACCGATAGACGGTGGAACAGGGGAGAGCGCAAGAGGCAGGGAGAGAACGGGACAAAATAAGATTGGACCAGGGCGGGTGTTCAAATTTTAATAATTAACAAATTATTTACATCGTCAGAAACGCCGTTAAAAATTAAGTAGACTGGGCTTCGACGATGTGAACTCCCCACCTCAACCCCCATTTGAACATAACAGCAAGATTGTTTGAAATTAAATTGGGCAGGTCCAGCAATAAATCGTCATTATTTGGTGTGGTCGTAGGTGGGATTTGTGGCTGGAACGTGTATTATCGTCGCTTGGTTCACAGGCAGCTAACACCTACATCTTCGTCGGAGCTTATAAAAACAATACATATATAGGATCTCTTCACCTCTTCATAGTTCATACCCAATTGAACCGACTCTTCCACACCTTACCCAGTACCAGGGCACAACCCGCCACCGCCAGTGCCACCGATGCCGGCTCTTACACGCCTCGCACCATTCTCATCACCGGTGGTGCTGGTTTTATCGCCTCCCATGTAACCAATCGTCTCGTCAAGAGCTACCCCAACTACAAGATTGTGGTTCTCGACAAGCTTGACTACTGCTCCTCCCTGCAAAACCTGTCTCCCTCCCAATCCTCCCCTAACTTCAAGTTTGTCAAGGGAGACCTCACAAGCGCCGATCTTGTCAACTACCTCCTCATCACAGAGGGAGTTGACACCATCATGCACTTCGCTGCACAGACCCATGTCGACAACTCCTTTGAGTTCACCAAGAACAACGTCTATGGAACCCATGTCCTACTGGAAGCTTGCAAGGCTGCGCGGCCTACTGTGCGGCGGTTCATCCATGTAAGCACTGATGAGGTGTATGGTGAGACAGAGGCCGACGCCATTGTTGGCAACCATGAGGCCTCGCAGCTCCTCCCCACCAACCCCTACTCGGCTACCAAGGCCGGGGCAGAGATGCTTGTCATGGCCTATGGGCGGTCCTATGGCCTGCCTGTGGTCACCACTCGCGGCAACAATGTCTATGGTCCCAACCAGTTCCCTGAGAAGCTCATACCCAAATTCCTGCTCCTCGCCATGCGAAGCCAGCAGCTCCCCATACATGGAGATGGATCCAACGTGCGCAGCTACTTCTTCTCTGAGGATGTGGCTGAGGCATTCGATGTTGTTCTTCACAAAGGTCAAGTGGGGAATGTCTACAACATTGGGACACAGAAAGAGAGAAAGGTCCTGGACGTAGCCAAGAACATCTGTGAGCTCTTCAATTTAGACTCTGACAAGACTATTACCTTCGTGGAGAACCGTCCTTTCAACGACCAGCGCTACTTCCTCGACACAAAGAAGCTCAGTGAACTTGGCTGGTTTGAGAAGACAACATGGGAAGAAGGCCTCAAGAAAACCAGAGATTGGTACATGGCCAATTCTGACTGGTGGGGGGATGTCTCTGCCGCCCTCCTTCCCCATCCCAGAATGCTAGCCATGTCGGGTGTGGAACAGAAGACTGATACCAGACTAAATCATGCTATGGATTCTGCTTTAAACAAGCCAAATATTAGTTTAAAAGGTAAACCAACGGACCCAAGTGATGACTCCAGAAAGAATTTGAAGTTTTTGATCTATGGGAAAACTGGGTGGATTGGTGGGCTGTTGGGAGAGATATGTGAGAAGCAGGGAATTGATTTTGAGTATGGAAATGGAAGATTGGAGTACAGGGACCAAATCGAGAGTGATTTGAGAAAAATAAGGCCTACCCATGTCCTTAATGCTGCTGGAATTACAGGCAGGCCTAATGTTGACTGGTGCGAGTCTCACCGGGTTGAGACCATTCGGACCAATGTGGTTGGGACCCTAACACTTGCAGATGTATGCAAGAATCATGGAGTCCTGCTTGTAAATTTTGCCACAGGCTGCATATTTGAGTATGACAGTTTGCATCCTGAGGGAAGTGGGATTGGATTCAAGGAAGAGGACAAACCCAATTTCACTGGCTCTTTCTATTCCAAGACCAAAACCATGGTAGGTTAATCTCTGCTACCATATATAACTGTGACTTGTTCTTATAGCACAATAGATCACAACCATCATACCTCTGCTAACAAATTCTGTGGATTTCTTTCTCTACAGGTGGAAGATCTACTGAGCAATTATGAGAATGTTTGCACCCTGAGAGAGTCAGAATGCCAATCTCCTCAGACCTGAGCAATCCCAGAAACTTCATCACCAAGAAAACACGGTACAACAAGGTTGTCAACATTCCAAACAGTATGACAGTGCTGGATGAGCTCCTGCCCATATCGATTGAGATGGCCAAGAGGAATCTAACTGGAGTATGGAACTTCACAAATCCTGGGGTGGTGAGCCACAATGAGATCCTTGAAATGTACAGGGATTATGTAGACCCAAACTTCAAATGGACAAACTTCACACTAGAGGAGCAGGCTAAGGTGATTGTTGCTCCACGAAGCAACAATGAACTGAATGCCCCGAAGTTGAAGGAGTTTCCAGAGATGTTGCCAATTAAGGAATCAATCTTGAAGTATGTTTTCATGCCCAAGAGAAAGGTGGGTTAATGATCTAGAAAAGGGTTTTACGCTATCAAACATATGATAGTTGGAATAATAATTTCTCATTTCTTTTCTTTGGTTTTTTCTTCTTCACATGGGGATGTTGTCAAGGGGCTTTTACCTTTGCTATATTATTTGAATAAAAAGAGGCAAACTTGATAGTTGGTACTGCCTTGCAAATAAGATTTCCCTAAAATTTTAAACTTTAATTTATTGCTTGTCATAAACAAGGTACAAGAGATTTTGAAAGAAAATACACTAATTAATGCATTAATTACTTGTGATGATGCGCAATTTGGCCACTCCTCGTTGGAAGTGGCTGTACTCCTAATTGGCGACGGGCAAGAGATACCTGCGTGAAAAGAGATGAAGGAACCCGGGGTTGCTTACCCGGTGGGAACACTCTGATGCTTAAGTTAGTACTTGGTTGCAAGCTGGAAGAGAACGAATTTGTAAGAAGATGAGAAAGCTAGAGAGTGGTGAATATGTGATACCTTGGCCCTTGGGGGATCAGAGTCCTTATATGCTGGCGCCCTGACAGGTCTGGTGAGAATGATCCCAAATCCTTGCGGCGGCGAGCTGTTGTCGGGTAACGTCTCGGAGTGGCTGGCCGTTACTGTCAGGACTGAGGGCAGGCAAGCTAATATGACTGTTGTAGGGTACAGTCCCTCCAGGCAGGAGACAACCTCTGGGGCTGACAGGCATAACGCCGCTAGGCGAAAGATAGGAGTGTGGTCCTTAGGGTTTGGCAGGTACTATGCCGCCAGATGAGGGACGTGGGTGCAATCTACAAGTTTGGTAGGTACGGTCCTGTCAGGTAGGGGGCTTTCCGCGAGATGCCGAGCTACCCTGTAGCGAGTTACCTGGTGGTGAGCTATCTGTGGTGAGTTGCCTGTGGCGAGATGCCCATGGCAAGTTGCCTGTGGTGAGCTGCTTGTGATGAGCTCGAACTGTCTATTTGTCAAGAGGCTGCACTTAGTTGGCATAAGGTGCTAGGTGTCATAATATCATTGGAGGGCCAAATCCACCCTCATCAACTTGGATAACCAAATCAATGGTCAATTACAAGGCCATTTATAAGGTGGGGATGATCAAAAGAGAATTGGGATGTGCTCTAGGAGAACACTGTTTTTTAGAGGTTGAGGTCAAATACTCGGTGACAATTTTTGGATTGTTAAATAGGGGTGAATGCAATCTCAATTCCAAAATTGTCTTCCAATTGAGAGCTACGGGAGTGAATGCATGCAATGTTTGCACTTGAACAAGATGGAATGAAACATTTCTCAAAATAAAATAAATGGAAAATTTTCACAGATCTGCATATTGAGACAATTAAATACCATGAGATAGAAGTGCAACAAACCTGCATATTGAGCAGATTTGTGATATTGACACAATTTATTTACAAAGAGTTCCTCTATGAAAAGGAGATGCCCTGTCTTTTCAGTTGATCACCCAGCAATACACAAACACTCTTGGACACAACACAGCAGAATGTATATACCAGATCATTGAAATACAAAATGCCCTATGCCCTTTTCCTCTTGGAAAGGGCAGGCTCCATCCATCGTGCAATAAATAGCCAACAGTAAAGCTTGTGTTGGGTTTGGTAAGAGGGGAAACATAAAGGTGAGTGCAATTTATTAAGAAATTTCACAACGTGTGAATCCAACACCTTAGACTTCACAATCTATATACTACTATTAAAAGTGTGAATAAGAGTGGAATCTTGTTTGACTAAAATACCCCAGTTTTTAAATTTGGTCACTCTTTAATCGTAAGGACTGCAATGTAATTTGAGTGACCATTTTTGTTCTCATTCAATTCCCTCTTATTAAGTCTTATATTTAGGACATTAGCTCCATTCTTTCATTGAATGCTATATTAATTGACCATATTAAAGAAAAATAAGTGCGGCAAAGAATAATTGTTTTTAACTTTTTTTATTGATAATAGAAGTAAAATACAAATTTAAAATCAACCCAAAATGGAGTTGTTTTCTTATTTGGTGGCAACTCAGCTATTCAAACTTTTGGTTAAATGTGTTAACCCTTGATGTCATAATTAAATAATAATAAAAATTAAAAAATATGAAAACATACAAAAGTATAAAATATGCAAAAAAAATGTAGAAAACATTTTTGGCACATTTCTAATATCGTATATTCATCATATTAAACAAAAATAAGAGTGACAAATACAAATATTTTTATAAATATGAAAACATAAAAAAATGTAGGAAATTTTGGAAACACATTATTTATTATCATCATCATAAAAAATTGCCACGTGTAAAGCACATGAATGCTTACTAGTTTAAGAAAATGGTTTAAAATTTCCTAGCGAAGGCTTAATCATGATTCTTATACCTTATACGCTCAATTGCCATTTTAACATTAGTAAGTGTGCACAATTTGTGCATGGCAATTTTTTATGATGGTGATGATGATGATGATGACCATAGTAAATAATATGTTTCCATTTTTTTAATTTTCTATATATCTATGTTTATAAAAATAATTTTTATTTATTTAATATAAAGAATATACAATAGTAGAGAAGTGGCCAAATGTTTTTTATAATGCCTTAAATACAAGACTTAACGAGAGGAGAGAAGTGGTTGCTCGAATTATATTTTTGTCCTTTGCAATTAGAGAGGGACTAAATTCAAAAATTGGGGTATTTTAGACAAACAAAAGTTCCACACTCTCATTCACACTGTGGTTGTTCAAATTATATTTCTGTTAAATGCAATTAGAAAGAAACTAAATTCAAAAATTGTGATATTTTAGTCAAACAAAAGTTTTACACTTTTAATAGTAGTATAGATATAGATTTTATCCAACTTGATAGAGTTCAAATGGACATATTCTCCCACCATCTTACCACAAAAGGATTATCCTATTATCTTCTGCCTTAAAAAAGCATATTTTTTCAGGTTAAGAGGGTATATTGTCAAAGATCAAACATGCAGAAAATAAGCTATCAACCACTCAAGTTTTAATGTAACGAAAGATTTTCTTTTTCAAAATAAAACTTCCCGTATACCCTTCCTCCCAATTGTCCAATCACCAGAGGTGCTCTTTTATTTTTATTTTTAGTTTTTTTACTACAATAAGGGAAGGAACTAAACAAGCCTACATGATCATCCCAAATAATCTTCAAGCATTATCTGCATGAGCCAATGAGAGAAACTAACTAATTTCAGATGAGCTTTAGATCTGTATGGCTCAATAGTCAATAGGAGGAGAAAAGAGAGGATGAACCCGATGATGAACCAAATTCATTTTTTTTTTAATTTCATAATATTCAAATTCACTTGCTAACCAATTTAGAAAAAAAAAACACAAATAGACTTTATTTTTTCTTTTTGAAAGCCCTAAAGCTGGTTCCGTTGCATCAAAATCCAACATTACATCAGATCCTCATTAAGAGATTACATAAAAAATTTGGAGGTCTCAACCACGTAAAACCATGATTAACCGACAAGACATGATGAGAAAGTCCATGGGCCATCTTATTACAGTCATGACTTATGTGGTGTATGGTAGATAATACAAGAAATGAAAAGAGACTTCAGCCTTTTCCATTCTGTGATGAGATGGTGAATGAAATCCCATTCCTGCTGATTTGAATTCCCTTTCCCATTTCTGTCTGAACCAAACAAACCAAGGAATAGACCATTCTGATTCCAAGTCCAATTCCGGCTGCAAACCAAACGGACCCTTAGTAATTCCAAGTGAACTAGCAAGAGCAAGTCTTTCAACAAAGGCCAGGCACTCAGTTTCCTCCACTTAGCTGCTGCTTCTCCATCAACGTTTACTTCCAAAAAAAAAGTTATTCCCTAGTTTCTCCCCCCATTTTTATTGAGTATGTTGCCGACTATGATCCACATAAGTGTCAGGCACTGATGTTATAATATTCCCACTAGGGATGGCAATTTTGTGAGAAGTTCAGGGTATCCTACCCATCCTGACCCTAATAGGACCCATTTATCAAAACCTTATAAGGTTTGGGATTTTAGATTAAAATCATATAGGATTTTGGACATGACAATTTACTTATGTGATGTACAAATGGATGCAAGATCTATTGAAAAATGCAAAGAATATTGAAGATGCAATTAAAGAAATGTATTCAGATTTTGGATATTCTTTAGATATGTATAGATACGACGAAAAATTTAAGATACACATGAATACGCCATGAAAATTCAAATATATATTAAATATATATAAATTTTATGTAATTTACAACTCTAATAACTCACACAAGAAACATGAATTTTAATAGTTTGACTTTATGTGAAGTATAATTTCACCATAAAAATGGGATGTATAAACCATCAGAATGTCCTGAGGAAACATTGATATACACATATATGCATAAATTAACAAACTAATAATATAAATCTCATTAATGATCATATGAAAGGTTACAAAATTTAAAATAAAACAAAATTTAATAAATAACGTTGTTATGTGTAGTATAAAAATTACATTCTCATAACCAAAAAATGTCTTTTAAATGGATAATTGAGATTATAGAGGAAAAAGCATTCAGAGCTGGTTTGATTATGGAATTTATGGCTCGAGACATAAGTATTTGCAAATGAATATTTTCTATACTTCAATGCGCATGAATATAATATGATTGCTTGTCAACAGTAATTTAATGAAATGTCATGGAGTGGTTTAGTGGTTAAAATTCTTATGTTTTAATTAAACAATCTGAGTTCAAATCTATCTAACATCTTATTTTTATACAATAATGATTTTAAATAAAATTAAATGGAATTAATTGAGTTAATTATGAGATGAAGATGATTAATGAAGTTAATTAATGTTATAAGTGGTGTATTAAATAAGGCTAGTTATGGAGTTAATTATGATAAATGAAGTGTTAAATATAGTCAATTATGGTGAGATTAATGGGTATTAATTAATGTAATTAAATTTGGATTTCAAATTTAAAAAATGATAGCAATGATAGGATATGTCAAATAATAATCGAGTGGGACGGGTCATGGGAAGGGCAATTTTCACAGGTACCCTACCTGTTGCCATTTCTAATTCCCACCGGCTTCTTGAATCTGAGCTTGTGCTCTGCCGATGACAAACAAAAGATGGAATTGTTTTGAGAGAAGACCACTCTATTGCACTCCTTCCATATGTTCCACATCAATGTAAAATATTTGCCAGTAACAACATATCGTTGTTCCACTGGGTTGCCCTGTCATCCATTCTGAGAGCAATATCAGACCTGAACCATACTGCTTTAGCTTCTATTTTTGGATACATAATACAGTTTTAAAACTACTAGTACATATTTACTAATGTGAACCAGTCAATTTACTATGGAATGACTGAATGAGTTGAAATTAGGTCTTGTCAAGTTTAACCAACTTGAGCTTGGCTCAAACTTGAAATTTTGGCTGGGTAGATTCAGATTTAATGGATAGTTATAGTTGAGTTTCATACCAACTCCAAGCTAGGATAGCATACTTCTCTCTACTCTCTCCTGTTGTATATCTTTTTTTTCCTAAAACATTTTTATTGACAATAAAAAGGAAAGAAAAGAAAAAAAAAAGAAATAATAGAAATCTAAATAACAATAGCAGGCAATTTGACCATGCAGCTGTAGCACAGGGTCTGCAATATCAACAGATCCACTACCTATGTACTCCATTATTATCCACGGTTCGATTTGGTAGGAGACATCCATAGTACTCAGTAATATATGGAGATCAGCACTGAGATAATACTGAAATTTCCTGAAAGAAAACCAATTTAAAGTGAGAAAAATATGCAATTTCAATAAAGAAATATTTCACCGCCTAATTGAAACACACACAGAGAAGAAAAGAAGAAAACCTTTTGAATGTCTTCAATTTCATCCTCTCTGCACAAGACCAAGGGCAATGGAAGGCAACAACAAAGAGAAGGCCAGATGATACATCTTAGAGTTCAAGGAAAGATAATATTGTGTAAAAACAAATGGAAATTCAAGCCGAACAGAAGAACCACCCAAGAGAATATAATGATCATATTACACATTCATGTTCAGAAATTCTTTGAGGAAACCCCAAATCCCAAAGAATTGGCAAAAGGACCATGTGACATCAAAATTGTAATAATGATGCACCATATAGGTTATTGCCAACAAGAGAAAATATCCCTGGCTTCTAATCCTTTTATTTAGCATTTTAATTAGTTCTATCAAGAAGTTTACTAGTTAACCATTAGTTGACCAACTAGGTAGTCAGTTGAGGGATCTTCAACTGCATCACTAACTAGTCAGTAATAATCATCCCCGTCTTTTTATGTTCTTAAGATGCCTATTGATTTGCTTTGAAGCAGTGTCCGACTTGAAGATAAACTTTCAAAAGAGTAAGTTGATCCTGGTGGGGGAGGTGGTTAATATTGCTGTTTCCTGAGGTTGTAGAAGAGGTTTACTTCTAAGTTATTAGGGCACGAGTTACAGAGCAAAAGGAAATATGGGACCCTGTAGTGGAGAGGATGAGGCATAAGTTGGCTGGTTGGAAGATAGGGTATCTCTCTAAGGGGGGAAGACAGTTCTCATCCAAAGTGTTCAATCAATCAAACCTCCCAATATATTATTTATCTTTGTTTCAGGCTCCTGCTTCAGTGGTCCAAGTATTATTGGTGAAAATAAGAGAAATAGAATTTAAGAAAAAGAAAATACAGAAGAATAAAAATAGAAAAGGAGAGCAACTCAAGGCATTGCATGTTTCCTTTTTCAAACAAGAAATTAGAGTCACCCAAGTCCTTATTCCATTGCTCTTGATGAAGCTGCACCACAAAATATGGAAAAGAGTCATGCCACCAAGGTGTCATTGAGAGAAACCTATATTTTTGTTTTTGTTTTTTTTTAAAGAGAGAGAGAAGGTTAAAGTATAGAATTTCAAAGAATCCCTGTACAACTAGAGGATGTGCGTAGGAAATATACAAAAAAACTGCCAAGAGAGAGGCCAGTTTTCGTGGTGATAAAATACTTCCCATGAAAGGCAAGGTCAATTGGACCTGAAAACCGGCCTAACCTTTGACTGGTTATCCTCCTTAGATAGTAGATATCCCATCAGATGCCATCTTCTAAATCTTTTCCTTCTGTCTATCTGTATGTATGTATTTATGATTGGTATCTTCCAATCCATCAGTTTAACATGAAAGTTGATGATGTGATATATGTAATCACTATCCTCAGTCTTCTGATTTACTCCAAAATACAGGCAAAGGAAATAAACCACAAGAAGATGGGGACCAAATTGTGTCTTACAATTGAGCACAACTCTATTGGATTCCTTCAGAAACATCAATAGCTGATTGGTGGCTACGGAAGCGCTGCTCCAAAATTGAATTCAGATAATTTAGGATAGTCAGTGGTGGCTACAGATTTCTGAATCTTGGGAATATTTGCTGGCTAGTTTCCATAAAGAATCAGATATTCATCACCTCAAGTGAAACATTACATGTACCAACTCATCCCAATGTTTAACCAGACTGCATATTAGATCTGGCACTTGAGACCACCACAATTAAGAGGTACAGTCAAAGATCAACTTGACAACTGGGGATTTTGAGATAACTACTATCTAGTCAGTTTTTTAAGAGGTGGTCCATTGATTTAATAAGGGAACCAAATGGATAACATGCATGGAAAAATTCATATTAGCCACAATCTAACCTTGCAATTGAGACCAAGTCATTCGGGATGGAGTAATTGGCTAATATAGCCAGGTGGTGGACCAACTAAAAAAAATTACTAATCTGAGATTACCAGCTCATCCCTAGGCTAATATGACAAACTTTGAAGATGAAGATCCCACAATATGTCAAGGAGATAAAGTCTACTCTCAAGGTCTCAAAGGTCAATGTCCTTTCTTCTATAATTGATAGTAACTTCTTCACCAGCCGGGAGCCTGGGATAAAGACAAAACAATAGCTTACAATATAAAGCTTTGGACATGATGTCGAACCTGAAGGGGTAAATCCAGGATTCCAGGATAATAATAGTAGCAATACGAGAAGTGTAATCATGTCCATTGCATTAACAAACTGGCACCCAAGCATTGAACAAACAACACAAAACCCAGACTTACAACAAGCTGTATGTAGTACAAAGACAAGAATCCTGCTTCAGTAGAAATGTCTTTGTTTTATTTAGTTTTTGGAGGGAGTATTGAAAAGGAAAAAAAATGATAAAATTAACAAGTACTATAATATAAAAATTTATGAATAAATTGGCAAAACCAATGAGGTAATAGGTACAAAGGGCTTCTCAGTGGCTTTGTACATAAAAAATGCAGTTATTATTATCCAGAAAAGAACCTTTTAAAATTACTTCTGAGTCGAAACACCCCACACCTACTTTCATCTTGTCACCAGCCTCAGAACTCTTGAGAGCTGATAAGTGATCCCCATTCTCCCAGTAACCATTAGCCAGCACACGATATGTAACTGAATTAGGCATGATACCAAGCTTTAGCATATCAGCTTGCAACATCATTACATCACATATATGTTTGACTTGGCAAAGCCCCTGTATAACAATTGTGTAAGTGATGACATCTGGTATCAAACCAAATCTTCTCATATCTGAGAAAAACTTGCTGGCTTTCAAAATCCGTCCTTCCCTACACAGACCATGAATCAAAGCTGTATATGTCACATGATTTGGGGAGTAATAGTTTCTCACTATGTGCTCTGTTTCAGCACCCTTGGGATCAGATCCCATTTTCTCCAAGAAAAGTTTCATGGCATCAAGAGTTCTCCCATCCTTGCACAACCCATCTATCAGGCAACTGATTGTGAAAACATTAGAGTCGAGACCAGCCTCTGTCATCTCTTTATGCAACCGGAATGCCTCCTTGAAGTTACCATTTTTAGAGTGTCCATCAATCAGAGATGTATAGACAACCACATCAGGAGCAATGCCTTTAATCACCATTTCTGAGTATAATCCCATGGCAGTCTCTAAGTTACCTTCCTTGCAATACCCATCTATCAAGGAGGAGAAGGTGATCACATTGGGCTCTATACCCTTTTCTGTCATTTCAGAACACATCTTCAAAGCCTTCTCCATATTCCCGTCTTTACAATATCCATCAATCAGAGTATTGTATGTCACGGAATTTGCAACAATGCCATTTTGCTGCATTTTGTTGAATAAATCATCCCCTTCTTGTAATCTTCCGGTGATACAAAGACCTTTTAAAAGTATACTGTAAGTTAGAACATCAGGACAAATTCCTATCTTTGACATCTCTGAATAAAGATCCAAGGCTTCAGATAATCTGCCAGTTGTACAACGGCAAGTGATGAGAGAGTTGTAGATGAATATATTTGGAATAATACCATATTTGGCCATATCAACAAAAAGCTTCCTGGACTTCTCTAATTCACCCACTTTGCAAAGCCCATCGATTAAGATCCCAAATGTTACAATATTTGGGTGTAAACCATCAACAAGCATTTCTTTGTACAAATCTAGTGCTTGTTGCACTCTACTCATTTTGCAGTACCCATCCAGTAGTGCATTGTAAGTGTAGAGATTCGGTAGCACATCAGATTGCTGCATCATCCTTAGCATCTCAGTAGCTTCTGCAACATTACTTTCTTTACACAAACCACAGATAAGGATGCTATAAGTGACAACTGTTGGATAAATCCTCTTCTCCACCATTTCATCAAATATTTGGCGTGCTTTATGAATGTTGCCTTGGTTGCAACAAGCATTAATCAAAGTGCTATATGTGACAACATTAGGTCCAAACCCATTGGATAGCATGTTTTCATAAAGTTCCCACATGGAATCAAATCTACCCATCTTAAGTAATCCATCTAACAGTGAGTTGCAAGCATGCACTGCTGGCAATTTCCCGATCTTGTAGTACACCCAGGACGCTTCTTCAACAAGACCCATTTGGGAGAAGGCCATAATTAACACCCCAAACACTGCAGGAGTGAACTTTGATCTCTCAAATCGTTTGAGCACGCCAAAAGTTGAAGAACCAATATCACGAGTTTTTCGGGATATTTGGAGAGTTTGGATGAGGTCCTTTGTCAAACACCTGGCCTTGGTGTAGAATTTGGCACCGGTTAATATATGAATCATGGCTGAATAAAGTTGAGTATTTTTGGATAAATCCACTTGCTTGGAAACATACTGGAAAAATTCGAGCGCCTTGGGAACGCTTTCCATGTTTATCAAAGTGTCAACGAAATGCGAACAGGATGCATGCGACGGTGACAATGAGGATAAAAGGGAAGAGCAGATTCTTTCTGAGATGGATGAGAAATAGACTGGCGCTTTCTTTGGCGGGTGAAGTCTCAACATTGCGTAATGTCTATCTGAAGGAGTTCTCACTTCATCGGATTAAAACATAAAGGATCCTTTTTCCGATCAGCTCCACCGAACTGAATCTGGATCCAAGCTTATGCACACTAGTGCGGCTTCATCGGCCATATCAACGCCCAAATGCTTTCCGTCAAGGTAATACACGACAGAAAGTTCCAAATCCAACGACACGAGAAACTCAACTCAAATTTCTCCAGATCATCCACAGTCTTCTATGCCGTCGTCTTCATCACAACATAGCATCAATATTGCCTCCGACACCACACAACCAAACCCACCTAAGTCACCTAATTACATCTCAGCTCGGAAGAACAGACTCTGGAACAGCATTTGCAATACTTGGATCAATCAATATTTATCGGAAAAGGGATCAATCAACCAATGCCTGCTCCGGCAATTTGAAAATACTTAAACACCCATTGGTTTAAAAAATGGATAAAAAATTCCTTACTGTTTAAAGAATGAAGAATTACTTAAATTACCTTTTAGTTTTCCAACAATAGAAATCACTATTAAATATTGATGAAGAAAAGCAAAATATTGAATTTACCCTCTATTAATTTTCAAATTTTCAGAATAAATCTATATATTTCTGTCGATTCAGATGCTGATCTATTTCAAATGAGATGTTGTTGTGGTGACAACACTATTTCTGAAATTCACTGAAAAATGCAGCATTATTATCTCAGAAGTGAGATAGCAGCATCGTCCACTGAAGAATACAGTCAAATTTCAGTCCCCAACTTTCACTATATGTTGTTTTGGTCTAGTGTCAATTCCTCTGAACTTTAAAATGCTACAATGTAGTATTCAAATTAATCAGATATTTAACGAATCTCAATCAATACCATCACATGACATTACGTGTGGATTAAATATTCTGAAAATGTCAAAAACACCCTTAATAGTATTTTATCGAACATTTTACCCATTCCCTTTAAACAAATAGAAAAGGGAAATGGCTCTTTTTAGACCTGGCAAAAAATTGACCCAATCTGCGAATCCGATCTGACCCAACCCGAAAAATAGGATTAGGATCTCATATTTAACGACCCGAATGTAAAAATGACCCGACCCGAGCATTACATGTTACATCACGAGCATTAAATAACTCACGGAATGCTAATGGCAGGTCCTAAAGTGATAGTTTTCATCAATTTAGGTATTATAATGACAATTTAAATTTCGGATACTAAAGTGAGACTACTCCCAAAGTATAATCTACAATTTGCCTATGTGGTGCGGCTGGTATTCTCTAACAGAGGATTGCTCACAAAGAATATCTAGTGGCAATAAGCTAGACCTCTAATTACATTAGTTATTACAGAGATCCATAGATTTTAGGTTTCAAAAGCACGATATATGCCAATTAATGGTGGCTCAAGTGATGTTAAGGGTAAGAAGGATAGTTTAAGCTTTTTACTTTAAATCTCAATATTTCCCTTATTATCTCATTAACAAAATGGTTTCTTCAAAATTTCTAATACAACAATAGATTGAATGTAAACGAGCTCGCTCATGTCATTCTCTCTCTCTCTCCCTCTTCCTGCATGTTTACAAAATGCTAATGGAGTCATCCTCTTCCTCACTCGCCTATGGTAACAAAAGAGAATGTTGAAATTTCTCTTGGAGGTGTCACAAACAAAAATGGTGGCTGGCTTAGAGAGTAGCTGGCCTAACTAGAAGCAAAAAAACGTGACACTTCGTCAAAGCCAAAATTGCAGAAATAGTTAATAATATCAATTTTCTCTGGTTCCCAAAGTACGGTTAGTGGGTGTTTGCTAAAATACTAAATAGAGACGATTTCCAATTATGATCTGGACCTTTGGGAAAAGATGGGCAAAACTAAAAACAAAAAATTGCATTTAACCCTAGACTTGCAAATGATACTATACTAATTGTTGGACTAGGTTTCTTTTGATGTACCAACCAATGAGATCAGGGTCAAATACATGGGTATGTTGGAGTAGTTTGGGGAAAGATGGGCAAAACTAAAAACAAAAAATTGCATTTAACCCTAGACTTGCGAATGATACTATACTAATTGTTGGACTAGGTTTCTTTTGATGTACCAACCAATGAGATAAGGGTCAAATACATGGGTATGTTGGAGTAATTTGAAATATCACTTGAGTGGACAATCATTGAGATAGGATCAACCATTTTGTTAGACAAAGAAAATATCCTAATTAGCACTTTCCCTAATAGAAACTTAAACTGCTACTAATGAATTTTAACATGTTTAGGAGTTAACCTGTGAAACATATTTATTTTATAAAATGGTTGGTAAAAGGTTTTTAATCATAGGATCCATTTAAATAGAGAGTATAATACTACATTTTACAGTTAAGGAAGAGGTTCTTCCCTGTGCGTAGTGTACAAATATTATGAGTTAAGAGGTTATGAGTAAAAGCCTCTTTGGCTAAAACCTGATGGGCTTATTTCTCACAATATACCATTGGTTCTAGGTTTTATAAGGTGGTTGAAACCCAAAGCCCATGTATGTTTAAGTGTTGGGTCGATTACAAGCCCAACTGGATTGGGTAGTAGGCCTACTAAGCAAGCCTAGTGAATTTTGTCTATGTGGTTCTCTACCTAGGCTGGACCCATATAACTTAATGTGAGGACTTAGTGGGTCCCATCCATACAATATTCAGGTCTAATGGGCTAATTAAAATTATGAATTAAATAACTTGATTATAATGGTCCAATTCCAACTAAACACTAGTTTGACTAGTCACATGATTAGTTTGACTAGATAATTGGATAAGTTGGGTTGATATTGGAATGAGATAGGATATTTTCTTAATCCTAATATGATTAGTATGGTTTCCTAATTTTTAATTAAGTTATAAATTTAATTTGGAAACTCCTAGTGGGATTGCAACATTCCAGCTCTATATATGATAGAGAATGAGAGAGTCTTGCTAGAGATTAGCATCTATTCTCCTACTTCCAAACCCTAGTTCGACCCAGGCTGAAAGGAGAGTTTTTTTTTTCTCTTTTCTCTTTAAGTTTTACTAACAAAAACACAATTTACTTAAGTCATTAACAACTGTATTCAAAGAAGGTCATTGGAATGCACATTGATTCACAAAAGCATACTAGACCAAGTTCTTGTTTTTGGGTTGTGCCATCTTCAGCTTTAGAACTTGATTTGGACCTGAAGTTTGGGTGTGAATCACTACTTTGGAAGTTGTAATTGTGGCATCCGCATCAAGTACGATTTCAACTTTGATCTGAACATCAAATTTGATTGTTTGATCCTAGGAGAAAATAATTTCTCCATGGAAACTAGTAAGCATAAAATGACAACAACTCGAGAAAAGCTAGTAAGCACACAATGGCAACAACTCTGAATGCGACAATAGTTGAGGAGGAATGCCATAGTGCATTAGTGTGTAGGTTTGAGTGCATTTCTGTGCTGTGTGTGAGATAGAATTTTAGTGCCAGTGGAAGGGAGACCGGGCTCAAGAAGACTACCATTGTTGAGAATGGCGAATAGTGAAAGCAAATTTAAGAAGCATTGACATTTCTCACTATACTTTTACTTCTCCCTTGTTTACAATTGAAATTTGTGATTCTATGTGCTCTATTCATTTGTTTCTCTCTCCCTTCCTTATTCTCCCTTCTTTTTCTTCTTCTTCTCTCCCCTGATTTTGCAACACAAGCATAGAACCAAGCTATGAAGCATGGTTGCAAAACCAAACATAAAAATCCAAAGAAAGAACCTAAGGTTAATCTCAAGATGCATTTGTATGACATTACCAGAACCTTGTAATGTGAAAGACGATCAAGTCTTCCCTATTCTAGGGTTAAAGATGATGGATATTTTTCTAAAGCAATTAGTCGGGACCTGTGCAATGCATAAGTTTTGTTAAAAGAAATTGTGGCATAAGGAGCCTTGTGATAGTCACGTTGGTCTAAGCGCTTTTTTTTTGGGGGGGGGGGGGGGAGGGGGCTATGTTTTTTACCACAGTCCAAGTTGCTTAATTAATTTTAAAATTTTATTAATGTAATTTAAGTGAACAATGAAATGATTAAATTTAATTTTGAAATTAATAATTTTTTATTTTATTAATTTTTCTTAATTTATATTATTTTTAAATGAAACTTACATGGTATTGTAATTTTATTAATTTTAGTAAATATAGATTTATTAATGTTACTAATTAATTAATTATTATTATTGTCATATAAATTTATATTAATCTTTATTATACTTAAATTGATTTTATTTTTTACTAATTATCAATTTATAATTTTATTCCTATTGAATCGGATTTAGATATACCCCCAATTTCAAATCCAATCTGATCCATTTGCATATCCTCGGATATGATGCATAAACTCCTCTCCTCACACCTCACTATTAATGATTTATTACAAAAATTATATAGCACCTACATTTCGATACAACAATTAAAACCAAAACGACTATTCACCATTCAGTCCCTCCTCTTCCCATGTGCTCCATCTGTAACCAAGCAAAAACAATGCTCATAAAAAAGGGGAAAAAGGAAACAGAAAAATAACCTACAAACCACTGCCAAACATATCAAATAAAACATACCGTTGTGCTGATCCATATATTTAGCAAAGCTTACCAAATGACTTCAAATCTCCATCTTTACATGTCAGAACTTGACCGAATGGACTTAAACCCAAACAACAAAAGAATTAGTGAAAAAGAAAATCATAAAACCTTAGACTAATACTTGTAGAAGCAAAGTAATTGAAGGTGTCAAGATATCATCTTCAAGTTGTTTTGGATAACAAAGGACATGATTTCAAGAGATGAAATCCCAACAAAGTTTTTGCAATTGTTTCAACCTAGTTCAAACTCTGGGACTCCAAAGAGTGGGATATTCAACTCTTTGTTGTTAATTTATTCAGTCTCAACAGTCCAAAGCTTTAACTTTGGAAAATAACCCTTGTTAATGGGGAAGAGTTATTGCCTTAGAAAACAAACCATCGTTTAATATATTGAAGCAAATAGATTAGAAGGTATTAAAGATGTTTTTTTTTTTTTTTTAAGTTACTAACATTTTGGACCATTTCATTTTACTAAATAGAGAGATTTGAAGTTGCTTTTTTTAAGGGAAAATTCCTGATTAGTACCTTGTACTTTGGGCCTAGTGTCATTTTGGTCTTCAAACTTTAAAACGTGAGAATTTAATACCCGAACTTTCAAATCCAGTACCTATCATTAGTCAGCCGTTAAGTGGCATTTGAAAAGACACAAATGCCCTTCAAGTGTCATCTAATTTTCTTGATCAACCATTCAAATATTGACAAAAAATTAAGTCCCTAACCTTGCCTCTTCTATTTAAGAAAATTGGGGTTTGTTAATTTTTTGTCAACATTCTTGAATAGAAAAGACAAAGATTTGGGACTGTTAATTTTTTGTCAACGTTTGGATAGTTGATAAAGAAAATTAGATGACACTTGAAAGACATTTGTGGCATTTGTCTTTTTTAAATGCCACTTAACAGTTGATTAACGACAGGTACTGGATTGACACGTTTTGAAAGTTCAAGTACTAAATTGTCACATTTTAAAATTTGGGGACCAAAGTGGCACTAGGCCCAAAGTACAAGATATTAATCAGGAATTTTCCCTTTTTTAATCATTTATATAAATGGTATTTAAAAAAAAGGGTAAAGTTTAAGCTTTTACCTCTGTTGTAGTTCATTGCAAGCCTTAACCCAATTACATTTGGAAACTCTAAATAAACCAAACAAAGAAAGAAACTGAAACGACTGCCAGACTGAGGCGTTTGGATAAGAACCTAAACATTTGGAAGAGAACCTATTGAACGAAAAACAAAATGAGATTGGTTGAAAGTTGAGAAGAATAGGTTGAATTGAGCTCAAAAGGAAGGAAACGAGTTTTGCTTTCCTCCTATTCTTATATTTCCAAGGCAAAAAATCTAAAATTCAAAATTTCCATAGTGCTGATTTGAGTTTTTCTTTTCTCATAAGGCAAAAATTAATGGTGCTGCCCAGGTTCGAACTGGGGACCTTCAGTGTGTAAGACTGACGTGATAACCGACTACACCACAGTACCATCGATGTTTAATTACAGTACAGCAATATTTATATATGTAGTACATTATCGGCTTCCAACATTATGCGGCTATAGATGATGTTGGAAGCATCCTGCGAGTAGCACATTTAGTTACACTTGATCATTGCTAAAATCAAAATTTCTCATCTACGAGGATATCGTTGTCTTAGAAAACATTATCAAATGCCACCTAAGGCATCACATCTAACTTATGTAGTAACAGACTAACGAGTTCGGATCTGCTCCTCCTAGGGCGCGCCTCACAACACGTATCAGCCGTGCATCTAAAACATCTTCCCATGAATTAAAAATTTACAAATAAGAGATGTTCAAGGTGCAGGGCTGATATGTCCTGTAAGGAGCAGATCCTATCACCAGTCTAACAGGTTAGTATTGACTAAGGCCAAGCCCGTTGGTCAATCAAATTTAAGGGGTTGCCATCTAAGTCCTAATCACGGGTATAACATAGGCCAGATTAGTCCAAACCTAACCCGGACCTGAGATGTCTTCATATTTGCATACTGTTCATCTACGGATCTAATAAATATATGTAACTATGCATATTTATGAACAATTTTAGGTTTAATGGCAAAAAGTTCCTAGTGTAGCAGAAGTTTATGATTTTTTGGTGTGTTTGGTTGCAATGCAAATAAATTTGCATTGATGCAAAATCATGACAGTCCAAATGATTTGAGTGTAAATTCTGATCTATTTTTGTATTAAATTTTAGTTTATTTTGTTTGAATGCTGTATAAATGAAGTAAATTAAGATATGAAGCAGAATAAAGTAAAATCTAAAACAAAATTAAATAAGAATTTGCATTTTCTACATTTGCACTCCCATGCATTTGTACTAGTGCAAATAAATTTGCACTGCAACCAAACACAGTCTAAAGTACCACTTGTTCTTGTGCATATAGTGCCCTTCTGGAAGGGCTTTCATGCAATGGCTTCTCATGTTGCAATGTAAACCTCCCATGGAAAGTCGTGAAACTATGTTTGGTGAAAAGCCTGGAAAACTGAAAATACATTCGAACAAACCAAAAAAGGGACTTTTCTGTTAGAGATGTAACCGTATTGAATCAAATCAAACTTTGGCAGGCTTTGACTCAATTTGATTAAATATTTGATGAGTTCAAGTTCGACTCGATAGTTTAAAAAACTAAATCATCAATTTAACTCATTGACTTTGGGTTGGGTTGTCATCGGGTTGGCTCGATTTCTTCACTTCATGGTTTTCAAAATCGGACTGGATCGGATGGTCAGACTGGAAAAACCAGGAACCGGTCAGGTGATCGGTTTCGTTTTTTTCCCAAAGCTGGATTTTCTCCAAAAACCGTTGATTTTGGTCAGCAAACCATTGACTCAGGCGATTAACCGTTCAAACGGTATTGACCATTTTTTATTTTTTAATTTTTTTTCAAAATGAACTGACCGTTCGATTTGAATGATTGGACCGTTTGACCTGATAACCGGACCCCTAACCGATTTGGTCTCCAAGTCGGTTTTAAAAACCATGTTCACTTCTTTTTAACTAAATTTTTCTTACTTCTTAATCTTAAGATTAAGAGATTAAGGTCACCTTGCAAAAAGAAATTTTTTGCTAAAGCTAGGTCACCTTAATATGCTACTTGTAAGTTGTAAGAACAAGCTAGCAAAAAGAAGTGAACAAATGGACTCAACCCCATTGCAACCTGAACTCAAAATTATCTGGTTAGGTTAAGATTATGGTTGGAGTTCAACATTTGATTGGGTTAGAGTTGACTTGACTTGCACCCCTAGTACTAACTCAGAGTGAAAGGCATTTGAACAACAGAGTATGTGGAAACCCATTACAGAATTACATTGTTCATTTAACTTGAGGTATAGTGATCATCAAATAGAGGTGTAAACAAAGCTCACCATATATAAAGGGTAAATTGCTAAAACCTATCCTAAAGTTTTTAGAGTTGCTGAAACCTTTCTTGAAATTTGGTAATGGCAATCACCTCCCCCTCTATTAAAATTCTCTAACAAAACTAAAATACCCATGTGGTTATGGACCAAAATATTTATTTCCAAATTTTCTCATCATATCAATTGCCACCCTAAACCCTTCCAATCTATTTTTTGAGATTGAGTTATTTTCCAATCAATCGCTCAAAAATAAAGCTACAACTTTAAACTCTTTTTTTTTTGTTCATAAAGTTTGTATTGTTTTTATTTTAAAAATCAGCATCAATTGTCACTACATTGGTATTTTGGACATTTTGTGCCTCTTTTTAGGGGTTTTCTATTTTTGGATTTTGAGAGGCGAGAAAGTTGGTCAATAGGATTTTGGTTCCCATTGACTAAGAAACCCATGTTCCTTTTCCAGATTTATGTGTGGACCAAGGAAACTTTAAGAAACCCAGCTAAGTGATACACATCTCCTAGGTGGGTAAATAACTTTCCCACCTGAGGAAAAGTTGTCAACACTTGAATGGGACAAAAATGCCCCTTTTAATAATGAATTTTTGTGGCTAAAATGGTCAATGCCTTATTTACTAGGGATATAAAAGAACATGGGAAAATGCACTTACCCGTCTACTTGCAACTATGTTTTCGGTTCGGTCTTTTCAGTTTTTGGTTAAATCGGTTCAGTTAATTTGGTTTTTGACTAACTTGGTTTTTGGTTTCATTTTTAGAATTAGAAATTCGGTTAACCGAATTAACCAAACTTTCTATTATTATATGTAATATATAAGATATAATATGTAGCATATATTATACAATATGTAACATATAATATATTATATATTTATATATTAATATATAATATAATAAAATTTGATTTCATAATATATTTTATGATATATAATATATATTATATGTTATAATATATAATAAAGTATATATTATTAAAATTCAGTTTTAACCGAAAACCGAACCAAAAATTCGGTTTCGGTTTTTAAAATTTTGGTTTATTCGGTTCAGTTTTTAACCGAATAAACTGAATGCTCACCCCTACATGTGAGTGGCACAACAAAAGTGGGCCATGCTGGCCAAAGATTAAAATATCGTATCAGGTTGATACACACCAACATTATATCGCATCTAGTTTCTTTCTATTAGAGAATTTTCCTAGAATTTTCAAACTCCACTACCTTTACACAAATCTTAAATGTGCTTTTAAACCACTATGACACCTTACCATTTTGTGATAATAAATGAAATATAGTAACTTTTATATTTACATGCAATTCAAACAAATATTATTTGTTTATATTCAAAAACTCCAACTAAAAATAAAAAAAAATAATATTCAAAATTGGTGTTTTATAAACTAATGGAACAAATGATCTATCAAATCCAAATTTATATCAAAAAATGGTTTTTAATCTCAAGAAATTTATGGAAAAAATATTAATAATAGAATAATTATTTTAGTACTTAAAATTTATAAATTTTCAATTAATATCTTAAAATTTTTATATATCATTATAAATTATTAAATATTATTTTAATTTAAATTAAACAGAAATATATTTATTATTTATAAAAATAAAAATATTGTTTACAAAATATTCAAAAATATAATATTAAATTAAACCTATCAAATCCACCATTCTACACTTATAACAAAAAATGATTTTTATTTCAAAAAAATATAAAAATAAAGTATTAATAATAAAATAATTATTTTAGTAATTACAAATTATGAATTTGCAAATGCTATATATTTTAGAAATTTTAACTAATTTGATAACACATTTAATGTTTATAAAAATAAAAATATTATTTACTAAACATTTTAAAATTTAATAGTTAGTTTAATTTTTTGTTAATGTTAAAAAGTAAAATAGTAAAAATATAATTGATATAATAATTAAAATATAATGGTTGCAAATGCTTTGTGCCTTGGATTTAAATAGAAAAAAAACATGTATCTTGGACTTTTGACTAATGCATTATCATAAAATTGTATGATATTTATGCATCTCACTATATTTATTGTAATATATTTCTTCATATATACCATTAAAATATATATTTTCTAAGTATTTATACACTAGGTGTGGCTATTTTAACCTTAAATTTAGTGTTATTAATATATTTACCAGATTTGTATATATTTTCCTAGTGTATTCATATTTTTTATCTGTAACCATGTATTTACAAAGTGTATCCATATCCGAGTTGGCCAATAATTCACATTACACCTTTATCATCGAATTTAGAGAAAAAAAAATAAGAGTTTCATTACAGGGGAGATTTACAAATTACAACTTCACAATCAGAATTATCATTCAGGGAAAAATGTTCTAATCCAACATCCAGATAAAATGAGAGATGGGAATACAAGATTCTTGCCATATTTATGTATAAATAAATGAGGACCATGGGGTACAAAGAGTTTGTAAACAACCCACGATATCCTCCTAATAAACACGAACCGCTTTGAGCTAGAGTACGCACTCTGTTAGAAGAACTTCAATTTTCCTTTGGCTACAGAAGATTTTGCCGCCTCCAACTGGCAGAGTGCTTTCTTTGTTCCAGACAACGCTGAACATGGTTCGGTGGCCGTGGCCCCTAGGGTAAGAGCAAAATAGAGATAAACTGTGCACAAGATAGCAAGGAGTGCAAGCACTGTAAGCAGGTAGCGATGGCGCTGGAGAAGAGTGCAGTTACCCAACTCTTCACGGGCCTGAAACTGCTTCTTTAATGGTGATGATGGTGAGAATGAGTTTTGGGATCTCCTATGTGGAGAAGATAAGCTGTCTAGAAGCATGGTTTAACCTGAGCCTTCTGCCTAGGACACACCTCGAGTCCTGCACCAATTCCCACATAAATAACAAAGTTTTAAGCTTGATACTATCATATTTCAAGGCAAAAGAACAACACTGGACCAGAAAACAAGGTGGGGTGAGCAGGGGCAACAAAGTGCATATTGTTCTTCTTCCTTTTTCTGTCCTGGACTTTAAAACAAGCTTTAATTTTTCAATTTCTTGAAATTTATCTTTAACACATTAAGGGGTTATGGAAGTGCCAGTAATTTAGAAACAAAGAATTGTCATACCTGAACTTCCATTACTAGGGCTGTCAGTGGACATGATAGTGATCCAATCCGACCTGATCCAATAGGAGTCCATTACAGATTGACCAGGTCCAATCCAATCTGATAAGTACTTCGGATCATTAAGTCTGGACTGGTCTAAAGTCCAATTCAATATATCTTATTGAAGCATCCACACCTGTTCAAATTCGTTTTAGATTGGGTCCAATCAACCCAAACCTGGTCCATTGACATCCCTACTCTTATCTTTTGTCAATAGACTAGATATTGGTTCAAACCCGACCCAGTCCAGTACAAATCCATTACAGAGACAGATGGACCAGGTCGAATCCAATCCAATAAATACTTTGGAACATCAAGTCTTGACTGGTCCAATTCAACATGTCTTATTGGACTGTCTAACCCATTCAAAATGATTTTGATTGGACGGGTCCAACCCAAACCTGATCCATTGACACGTCTACCTAATAAGAAGTGTAGCATTTTATCTAACACTCTATGCCCCAAAAATAGTTTCATGTCTTTATAAAATACAGTCAAGGAATATATACAGCAATAAGTATTATCCTAGAGTCTCACAAAGATAAGAAACTGATCTTCAACTGACAAGGGAAAGGATTTCACAGCGATCACAGACAATTCTTCTATGAGCAGACCAAGGCTGTCTTTACTTAACTGTAAGAATTGGCGAATAATTCCCTCCCTCTCTGCACAAACCTCCCTTTCATCATTTGTGTCCTGAGTATCCTAATTGCAAACAACTCCTAAGATGAAAATAAAATGAAGCTGTGTTTGTTTTGTTGGGGCATGGGGCATACTCCCTACTCAAGGAAAAAAAAGCAGATCAGGGAAATTGCGTTTGTTGAACTAGAGGGGAGGAGATAAGGAAAAAGGATAAACTAAGAAAATTTAAGCGACTCTGGATGGGCACAGTGCAGGGTGCACATGAGGTCTAGTGGCCATACCGCAGGGAGAGCAGAGACAGCATTACTGCAAGATTGATCCTGCACCTCTGCTTTGGGAGTGATGCCAAGTGTCTACCACATAGGAGAGAGAGTCCGGATTGGCTCCCCTTGAGTGCTTTTCACACCAATCCCACAGTACGTTGCAGCTGCACATTGGAAGCATTTCCAATGTTGTTATTCATGGGAGAGATAGGATTGCTGTTCAACATGCTTTGAAACCAATAATGATGCTACACAACAGTCATAAAATACACAGGGTCTACAACCATATCCAACTTCTCTCACTGTGGGCCCCATGTGTTTTATCACTGACGTGAGGCATTATCATTGATGTAATGTGTTCAGCTAATGAAAGCCTACGGTTAGTGTTAAGAAAATGCAAAGATGAGCCAGTGATTAACCTGTCCATAAATTAAACCCCATTTGCTCGACCAACTTAAAAGAGCTAATAGAATCATTTTTCAGAGACTCATCTGCCCTAGGCCCATCCCTGTGCATCCAAATTTTACAGGGTTCATGCAAGGAAGCAGATCGATCCAAAACTGATAGGATTTCAAAATAGTGAACTAAGGTCAGATAAAAAAAAAGGAGTGTGCATTGAATACACAAGACCAAGAAGACAACTCATAGATGAAGTGAAAAGCTCAATGGAGAAACTGTTTTAACTGTTCAAAGACGAATAAACTGTGAATCTCATCAAAAGCCACCCAATGAAAAGAAATCATATCTTAATAGAAGATTATTCTGCAGGAATCCCACCGGTATGTTATTCCAATACACTAGAGTGCCCTCAAATTTCAAGAAAAAGCCCTGCCACAGTGACTAAGAAGTTGAAGGCTTTTGCCAGTGTTTAATATAAAGAATTTTAATTCTCTTTGCATAATTGATGACCAATAGTGTCATTAAAAGTTAAAATTCCAACATAGAAATTATTATGTTAGAATTGAACAGATACTAATAAATAATTTCAACAGTTGAAATTGTACATGGAAGATGTATCAGGCTAAGGGTCTAACCCTTCACTTGAAAGAAAAATTACACATTATCAATTAGAGACTGGTTTGCTGCAATTATGGCACTCAACATGAATTTTCAGATAAGAAAACTTAAGCTCTCTCCATGCACTAGTCCTGAGCATTTTATTGAAGAAAAGAATAGGCAGCGCTGTATACATGACTTCTGTTGTCTATGCATCAGCACGTTGGAAAACACTCTTATAACCTAGCACATCAATGTGTATTTTCATACACATCAGATATATTCTCTAGCCATCTACTTTCAAGTTTATCTCTTCTTTTGTGTGACCATTATCCTCAAAACCATTTAAATTGCAAACAAGAATGCCATATAGATTGTTCCAAGGACAAAGTAAGATAAAGAAGGTAGTCTTCTGTTTTTCCATGTGGCTACACAATAGGGAGTAGCCCATCCCCCTCTCCTTAACTAGGGGTGGACACAAGATGAGCTTCTCATGAGCTATTCGAGCTCGGCTTGACTCAATTTAAACCGAGCTTGAGCCTAATATATTGAATCTTTTTGCTAATTGAGCCAAGCTCGAGCCCAGTGAAGCTCGGCTCATGAGGCTCGTGAGTCTAATCGAGCCTAGTATAATAATTAATAATTTTTTATATAAAATAATATATTTTATATATAATATTTTTATTTTTTATGTATAATAGTAAATAATTTTTATAATTCTTATTTTTTTGTATGTAAAATAAAAACAATTTTTATAATTCCTAATTTTTTGTATGTAAAATGAAAAAATATTTTTATATGTAGAGTTTTTATTTTGTAGAAAAAGCTTGGCTTGTAGTCAAGTTCGAGCCGAGTTAAGCTCAAACTTGCGAGATTTTGAACCAAGCAGATCTCAAGCTCAAGTCTCTAGCCCGAATCGAGCTCGAGCCTAACACTATTGCTGTGAGCCGAGCTCAAATAGCCAAAAATTCAGCTTGGCTCGGCTTGAATCCATCCCTACCCTTAACCCCCATCCCTGGTGGTAGCAGGCTTTGATCCCAGCTCTTTGGTTGCAAGTCAAAGATCCTACCAACTGAACCACCATCTATTGGTAACAAGGAGGTAGTCATTGATGGTATCACCATCAAGGTAGCACATTGGGTAAAAACAGTTGACGCAAGGAGTTCACAATAGGTAACATTATCAGGGGATGAGGTGTAATAGTGACATCTTCAACACTAAGGCCTTCCATTCAATAGAATTGAGCCCCACCAACTCTTCAAGAATCAAGCTGAACTTTGATGGAAGCTATCAAGTGGTAATCCAAGACCTCCTGAAATTGCCATGTGTTTGTGGGGTGGGGTGTTAGAGATTGTAATGGAAGAGTTTTGGTTTTATGCTAGTGGCCAATAAGTGAGAGTGATTCTTTGAGGGCAGAAATTTTATCCCTTCAACAAGGTTTAATGCTAGCAAAGCAACTGGGATTAGAAGAGAGATTGGAGCCAGTTTCAAATGGATTTGGAGAGAAGATTAGAAAATGGTTTGGCAGATACCAAGCACAACTTTGGATCATATATAGGGGTGGCCACGAGCCGAACTGCTCATGAGTTGTTCAAGCTCGACTCGTGAAAAGCTCGGCTTAGCTCGGTCTAAACCAAGCTTTGAGCCAAACTCGAGCCTAATATATAGGCTCGTTTGCTAATCGAGCTGAGCTTGATCTTAATAAAGCTCGACTCGTGAGGCTTGCAAGCCTAATCAAGTGTGAACATAGGGTGTCACCTTGGCCACTAAGGGAGACCTTGGCTTAGCACATCGACAACTGAGGGAGACATCAGCTCGACACCTCGTCAACTAAGGGTGACTTCAGCTCGACACCTCACCTGCTAGGGAAACCTTAACTCGACACTTCAGCAGTTGAGGGAGACCTTGGCAACTGAGAGAGACCTCAACTCGGCACCTCGACTGCTTGGGAGACGTCAGCTTGGCACTTCAGCAGTTGAGGGAGACATGCAATCAAAGATAGTCGAGCTTGAACTTCCGAACTTTTGTCTTAAATCGAGCTCGAGCTCGAGCTCAAACCTGATATTTTATGAGCGAATTGAGCTCGAATAGCCAGATATTTGGCTAGGCTAGGCTCAACTCGAATCCACCCCTAATCATATATACGTTTTTTATTTTTTTTTCTCTTTACCTTTTTTGGGTGTTATGAGGAGAAATTAACATAAGCTTCCATACACACATCCAAAGCATTCATTATTGAAATTTATCAACTTCTCCCTAATCCATACAATCATAATAGGATTATCATTTTCAAATTGACATAACTTCATATAGAATACGAAGTTGTTAGCTTCATATGGAATAGGATGTTCTCAAATTGTATTTATATATATATATATATCTATCTATCTACCTATTAGTAGTCCCTCTTCACCTTCCTAGACCCCTCTAAGTTTCAGGAATTCAATTGTCATTAATTGAAATTTTTATTAATTATCTCTTAATTTAGCTTAGTATTAATTCAATACTCTATTTATTACATGAGAAGTTTTATTTAATATAAAAACTAAACACAAATATTAATATTAACATTAGATGTAATATTAAAATAAATAAGTCAATTAATTTGGCTAGTTCATCCCAAATCCTAACCAAAATATTCTATATTATTATTTAATCTATTCAACTTTAATTTTATATTAATCTAGTTCTTTATGAAACAATTCATCAATATGCCTATAAAATGTATAAACTATTGAAGTAATCAATATTTTTTAAATTCTAATACTACATACACTAAAACAAGTAATTCAATAAAATGATTAACATAGCATTAATCTATATTGCATTATAAAAAAGTATAAGAACAGATAAACATGCAAAAAGTACAAAAGAAAAACCAAAATATTGACACTGTCTTTAGGGTTGTAATCAAGTAAGAATCAGAGTCAATTACAACCACATTTGAATCCAATCTGATTATTAAAGCGTCATATTCAAATCTGATCCAAAATCCAATATATCGGACTTGGATCAGATTGAAATTTAATCTAAATATGCTTTATTGTGCTTGAAATAAAGAAAATGTTAAAAAGTTTTAAATTAAATATGCTTTATTTTATTATTAATGACGGAAATTACTAAAAACAAAAACAAAAAAGGTCTTTAATGGCTGAGGGGTAAATACCTCTATAAGTGTTTTCTCTGTCATCAATGGAAAGGAAAAATACATGATTATTCATGTCTTATGAAAATCTTTGAAACATAATAAGACTCCATCAATTTCATTTTACAAAGTCCGTGCTCCTCATGGTCCCAACTAGTAATATCTTATTTCTTCCTGTAATTAACTTTTAACAATTACCTAGTCCATTATTGTGGGACAGATAATTAGTCATCTAGTGATAATCCAATAGGCAATTACTAAGGTACTGCAAAAGCTTCAACCAATCAGATACCCAATACCAGTTGATTGGCTACCACCTACCAGTTTTTCAATTTACTATGGTTGCATTTGGCATTCCTTATTTTAAGGACTAAAAATGGCCCTATAAATACTGAGATTTTAGCTGCAAAAAGGAGAATGCCAAATGCAGCTTAAACCTTTTTGGTGCCATTGCGGGACTCCAATTCATTCATGCAAATCTTTGAACTTCATTACACAGTTGATGGAATACCGAATACCCAAACAAAACATCAAAATATGGCCTAGAAAGCTGCATTTTGATGATGTTTATGTATATGTCAGTATGCAGTGACAACATAGGTTTCTTCTCAGATCAAACCATTGTCGTTACTTCTATCCCAAAAGTTCAAACATTAAAAGTCAACTTTCTTGATCACGAAAAACAAGGTCATCTTCGAAATAATTAAAAAGAAAAGATTAATTGTCTAAACTCACTATGGATTTTTAACCTTTTCCTTAAATTTACCATAACTTTTTAAAATGTCTAAAACACACCATGTCACCAAGTTTTTAATTTCCAAAATTTACCTTCCGTTAGTGCATCGTTAATGCTTCTTAACAAAGGTGTCTATGTCAGCATAAATAACAATTTTCATGACCAAATTACCCTTGAATGGCAAGTTAGAGGAAAATTGGTCTTTTTCAGTTTTCAATTTTCTTTTTTTTTTGCATTTTTAGTATCGTTATAATTTCCAATGTTTTTTTTAATTTCTGTTTTTTTACATTTTCTATTTTCTACAATCTATAAATTTTCCTGTATTTTTCGTTATTTATTTGTAATTTCTGTGTTTTTCTATAATTTTTTTTGTGTTTTTTCTACAATTTTTATTTTTTGATTTTGTTTTCGATTTCTATAGTTTCTATAATCTGAAAATAATTTTTTATTTTGTTTACAATTAATATAATTTTTTATATTTTTTTGTAATTTCTATGTTTTTATGTATTTTATATTTGAAAATATTTTTTGAACTTTTTCCTTTTTTTTCATGTCTAAATATTAAAATGGTAATATATTAACACCCGTTAATCTGTTTAACGTCAAGTTAGTGACATGGTAAATTTTAGACATTTTGAAAAGTTGTGGTGAGTTTAAGAGAAATGCTGAAAATTCATGGTGAGTTTTTGACAATTTCCCAAAAAAAATTATCTAATTGATTACCTAAAAGTGGTAACGGATTAGGTCGGTATCATTTATTTCCGGCATCATAATTTTTTCATAAAATCATAAAATTGAAAAGGGTTCGACTATGGTACCAGAACAAAAGAATTTATAACTCAAATGGGTCAACGAGTCTCCATCATTGCAAACATTCAAAGTTTCTATCCACAGTCATCGATTAAAGATAGCATCCATTTAGAGAAAGAAATTCAACATTAGACACCATATAACGAAATCTCATCAGACCAAAAGGAAAAGAAAGGGATACACTTGAAGGTCAGACCTGCAGTAAAACATCAATGAAACAGCAAAGAAGAAACAAAATTGAAAAAAAAAAAAAAAAAACTTACAGAGGAAGAAAATGAGGAGACGAAGGTGAATGAAGCGGTCGTCGCACTCGCACCGAAGACAGGGGAAGAAAGAGAGACTAGTTGGTTTCTGCGTCTCTTCTCTTCTTCCACTCTGACCGTCTCCGTGTGTCTCGGCCTGACGGATGGTCCGGATGGAGATCCGGGCTCGGACCGCTCGTCTCGTCCACAAACCACGTCTGAATGCGTGCTTAGCATGAGAAAATCCGAAAAAAAAGGGGGAGAGAGAAAGATTATAGGTTGTGTATAGGATCATAACTGATTAGTGATTACTCCTGTTCCCAATGCACGGTTAGGATGTGCGGATGTGCTGTGGGGCGCGTCTTATTAGACGCCGATCGGCCGATGTGAACTCTTTCCTGAGCTTGATTTTGGTTCGTTTAAAGGTCAATGCCACATCTTCATTGTACACGTAGTCCAATGTATCAGTATGATGTGGCCTTTTATGATTGGGTCTTTATCCTTATTCAGCTCTATACGTCTCCTTCGATTTGAGGAGAGACACTTGTCTCATTACACGAATCATCGAGCACGTCACAAACAAAATAATTGGGGTAAATTAGAGACTGCGCCCTAGGACTTTCTTTTGTTACAAAGGCCGATCCTTAACTTTGAGATTTCAACATTTTGCCCCTCTCTGGGCTGTCAACGGGTCGGGTTACTCGGGTATGGGTCGAAATAAAGTGATCTCAGACTATCAGTATTATTAATCCGGACGAAATCACATACCCAAAATCGTTTCAGTTAATGGTTGGAGCCCGATTATACTAAAAATTATGTTTATTTATTTAAATAATAACTTAAATTTTAAATTTTGATAATATAATCCTAATAAAAATGATAGCAAAATACTAAAATATTTATATATTTACAAATTAAACATTTTCAACTAATATTATCTTATACTATATAAATCAAATTTATCATTTCAAACATAAAATATGATAAAATTTATAAGAAAATTGGGAAAACCTTATATGCTTAATGAGATAATCGGTTTACAAATTTTAGTATTGTCTATATTTTTTAGTTTTTTCTTGCATCTTTTTTCTTTGTTTTGCAATTTTCTGTCTTTTCTATATTATGTAATTTTTGTTTTTCTTCTTTTTTGTTTTGTTGTATTTCTTGTATATGTATGCAAAAATTGTCTCATAAAATGATGACATAAGACAACTTGGGGTTTTAGAAGTATTTACACACACGCATGACAATCACGTGAGACTCTTTTAGTTAATTGATGGAATGATAATTGGGGGGGAGGGGAGTATTGGAATATGAAAGTTTAGAGTGGCAATTTTTTTTTTTTTTGCAAATAAAAGTTCAAGGAGCTAATTATCACTACCTTCAAAGTACAAAGGTGGCAGTCTATAATTTATCCAAATAATTTTAATAAAAATATATAATCTCCTTAAAAAAATAATTTAAAGAAATAACAATACATCACTCCTAATCAAACAAAAAAGAAAAAGAAAAACTCAATCTGAATTTGTCATGTGAATTGTGGATCCGAACAAAACAAATAGGTTAACATATACATATACTACTATTAAAAGTGTGAATGAGAGTGTGAAATGTTTCTTTGACTAAAATATCCCAATTTTTTATTTGGTTGCTCTCTAATTGTAAGGACAAAAATTTAATTTGAACAACCACATTTCTCCTCATTCAAATCCCTCATTTAGTCTTATATTTAAGGAATTAACTCATGTTGGCATTCAATGAGTTTTATTCTTAACTAAAATGTAATTTGAACATCTTTAATTGTGAGGGCACAAAATGTAATTTGAACATTTCTTCTCATTTAATTTCCTCTCATTAAGTCTTATATTTAAAATATTAACTCTCGTTCTTTCATTGAATCCTATATTAATTAACCATATTAAAGAAAAATAAGTGTGACAAAGAATAATTATTTTTATTAATGATAAAAATAAAATAAAATACAATTTTAAAACTAACAGAAAAAATGAAGTTGTTTTCATATTTGGTGGCGACTGGAAAATCAACAATTCAATTTTTCGGGTCAAATGTGTAAATCCTTAATGTTATAATTAAATAATTATAAAATTAAAAAAGATGAAAACACATAGAAGTGTAAAAAATACAACAAAAAAATTGTAGAAAATCTTTGGCCACCTCTCTAATATCGTATATTCATCATGCTAAACAAAAATAAGTATGATAAATAAGAATAATTTTTATGGGCATACAAATATAAAAAATATTGTAGAAAATTTATGAAGCATATTTACTATCATCATCATCATCATCATCATCATCAATTACCACATGCAAAGCATGTGCACACTTACTAATAAGAAAAAAATAAAAAACAATCAAAACACATACGTCCAGTTGCCCTGTGTGCTTAGTATAGGGTGGTCATTAATTAATAGTTGCCCTGTGTGCTTAGTATAGGATGGTCATTAATTAGTAAATACAATGAAATTGGCATTAGGTGTCCTACTATCCTATTTATCTTGGAAAGTGAAGTACAATTAGGGATGGAATTTCCCTTATAAAATTGGGGCCTGTATCATCCTAAATAGAGCAGGTTTTCCCCAATATTAAATAGGGGTAGGGCGAAGATGGGAAAACTATTTTTGCTCTGAATGGGGAATAGGGAAGGGACAGGATTTTCATATAATTCCCTAAACCCACCTTGAACCTGGTGGTAAATTATGAAATTTAATATTGATTTCTAAAATACTCTTGAATTTCCTTCAAATTTCTAAAACCATAGGATCCCATAATCCCATTTTCAAAATATCTCCAAATTTCCATAGTCCTATTTTTAAAATACCTCTGAAATTTGTTGTATTTTAAAGTGGTTACTCTAGGGTGGGGAGAATTTAAGGACCCTGTCCCTAGTGGGGGAAGGACTGCTCCGCCCCAACCCTGCCATAAAAACTACTACATTGCCATTTGTATGTACGATATTTCCATTAGGCTCAGTTTGGAAGGAGTACAAATACAAATATGTATAGTGCAAATATATATAAAATAGTACAAAATACAAGGTTTTGCATTCTACATATTTGTATATGTACTCCTTCCAAAGTCTTATGCTTTTCTTTTTTTTGGTAGAAAGAAAAGTAGGATATGTTCAAAATTTTGTTTTGAACTCCTCAATCTCACCCCCTCCTTAAATCTCTCCTCATTCTTCTGTTTGAGAAACTATTCCATTCACTCTAACATTTCGAGCATTTTTAATTGGGGCATTGAACTCAAGATCCAACCCTATTATGGTATGTATCCATATTTGATTGGCTTGGGTTGATAAGATACTCAAAAGAAAATAAGTTGGATTTGGTTTATATGGATTTTATATATACCTAGGATGGATATGGGTTTGGTTGTATAGATTATTCGGGTCCTAGTACCTCTATAAATATAAGAACTTATAATATATTTATATTTTGTATATCATATTTATCCACATATTTAGTTACATTTAAAAGTCAATTTCAGTGAAAAGTGGGATTTGTTTATATTTGAATTCCATCTAGTTAGATGCATTTACTTGTTAAAAGGGTCGATTTGGGTTAGTATTGTTTGAGTGATCAATTTTCAAACATTATTTTGTTTTGTATTGGGGTGCAACTTGGGTTGGACCGAGTTTAGGGATGAACATGAGCTGGGCTTAGCATCAATGATAACGCATAAAATATAAGATATATTACAAGCCCAAGTTACGTTGGGTTTTGCTAGGCTTTGGGCTTATGGCACAAAAAAATAAGACATGACCCTCATTTAATTCTTAAACTTGCTTTGACTTGTCCGTCATAAAGGTAAAACCTTCATTTCCTTTCTCAAGTAATGGAGGCTTTGCCTATGAATCAATGAGGACAACTCTCTTTGTCTCGTGTATTGACTTGTGTGTTGATATATGTTGGCACAAGTATATATAATATTAAGTATATTTAATTTATTATATAATGCATAATATAATATATTATCATAACAAATATTATGGATATTATATATTACGGGCGATGCATGAAATGTTGGGCCCAAGCCCAAACTGGAATTTTGTGGGCTTGATGTAGGCATGGGTGAGGCGGGGCCTGCACATAAAATCCTAGGCCTAGACCTGAAAATAGGGATAAGTAGACTGCAATTCACTTTAGAAATCTGAAATTACAGCTCCTTCCTAGTCTACTAGTAACTTCCTATTAGAACTGTTTATGGGCCGGGCCGGGCCGTGCTTTTACTCTTTATTAAAAGAAAAATGTTAAGCCCGAGCCTGAGCCTGGCCCGACCAACGGGCCTACAACTTGGGCCCGAGTCCGGCCCTGATAAAAAGCCCGAAGCCCGAGCCCGACCTAATAAAAGAAATTTGAATTTTTCCTATTCAAATGGACATTATCTATTTTAATTCAGATGTTTTTTCCCCTATTTAAATGAACAATGGGCCTACAAGTGAATCAACAAGCTTCTTAAATCAAAAAAATTATTCAAATGGACATCACATAGGGTTTTTACTTAGGTTTAACTATAGGTCGGGCCGGGTCGGGCTTGGGCCGGGCTATTTTGGCAAAGCCCGAGCCAAGCTCGAATTTTATGCGGGTCGGGCTTTTTGGCCCGAGGTTAAGCCCGCAGGCCAAAAAGCCTGTTCAAGCCTGTCCGAGGGCCGGGCCGGCCCGTCGGGCCACCCGGCCCATGAACAGGTCTACCTCCTATAAACTACATCTTGTCTGTGGTTTTGGCATTGATCCACAGTCAGGACTCATCTCACCTATATGGTGGAGTTAAGATTTTTAGGGGTGGACTGAACAGTAAAAACCCCAAAATTTTTTAGGTTGGGCTAGGCCAAGAATGATTACCCCTAACCTAAGTTAGCATTTTACATTGTTTCTGGCTCGGGTTAAGTAAAATAAGATGATCTGAAGCATAATAAAGTAAAACTCAAAGTAAAATTACATCAGAATTTGCATTTTTTTAGTTTTCTCTCCCATGCATTTGCACTAGTACAAATAAAATTGCATTGCAACCAAACACAACCTTAGGTTCAGCTTGGAAAGAGTATAAATACAGATATGTACAGTGTAACTACACAAAATAATTCAAAATATAAAGCTTTGCACTCTACATATTTGTATTTGTAATCCTTCCAAACTAAGCCTTGTATAAGGGTACTTTTAAACCTTATAATTGTATTTGCACTCTTCCTAAATTGAGTCTAGCCTCTTATGAATCTTGATATGGAAGGTACAACTGTAGCAAATGGTTCCAACTCCAACCCCATTGAGTAGCAAGTGAATTCTTTAGGCTCAGTTTGGGAAGAGTGCAAAAACAAAGAAATACCCTATATAAGGTTTTGTACTGTACATAGTTGTATTGAGTATTGACATCTGAAGTAACTGTTTCTGGTCACGTACCAATCTTTTTTGTGATGTACCAATTTTTTGGCTAAGTACCTCGTCATTTGACCTGCTCTCAGGTGGCCTATGACTCAGAGGATGATGGAGATCCCTGGTGGCGAACTGCCTGGTGATGAGCTACTTGGTGGTGAACTCCCTGGTGGTGAGCTACTTGGTGACGAGCTCCCTGGTGGTGAGCTACTTGGTGACGAGCTCCCTAGTGGAGAGCTACCTGGTGACGAGCTCCCTGGTGGTGAGCTACTTGGTGACGAGCTGCCTGGTGTAGTGCAACCCGACTGCCCTCTGCATGAGGTGATCTCCTCTCCTTTGCAGGCGGCGGGAGCTGAGGGACCTGCGAGAACTGAATCAGAGGACCCGAGGGTATTTTCCCGGCGGGGACTCTCCGATGCCTAAGTTAGCATTCCGATTGTAGGGAGCTTGGATAGAAATGAGAGAGCTAGAGAGCAAGGATTACCTCCATTTTTTCGTTCACTCCCCCTTGTCTTTGGGGGTCGGAGTCCTTATATAGTGGTGTCCTATCATATCAGGCGTAATAGCCTCTGTCAAGTCAGGTGTAACCTCTCTCTGCCGCAGCCATTACTGCCAGAGCTGAGGTGGCGGGTGCAGGCGGCTGCTGCAGAGTACGGCTCTGCTAGTCAAGGGACAGCTCTCAGGACTGGCAGGCATGGCGCCGCCTAGCGAGAGACGTGGCGAGCTCTCAGGACTGGCAGGCATGGCGCCGCCTAGTCAAGGGACAGCTCTCAGGACTGGCAGGCATGCCCCTAAGTGCCAAGCTACCTGTAAGTGTCGAGCTGCCCCTAAGTGGCGAGCTCTTCATAAGATGTCAGGCTGCCTGCGGAGTGGCCAGCTGCCTATGGCGAGCTACCTATGCCGAGCTGCCTGTAAGTACCGAGCTGCCCCAAAGTGGTGAGCTCTTCGTAAGACGCCAGGCTGCCTGTGGAGTGGCCAGCTGCCTGTGGTGAGCTGCCTATGCCGAGCTGCCCCTAGCTATACCGAGCTCCCCGAGCTATGTCGAGCCGCTTGTGGCAAGCTTTGCCGAGCTGCCTGTGGCGAGCCATGCCGAGCTGTTTGTAAGTGGCAAGCTGTGGCAAGCTGTGGCAAGCTCTGCCGAGCTGCCCGAGCTTCCCGAGCTGCCCAGTTGTCAAGAGGCTACACTTGGTTTGCATGAGGTGTCAGGTGTCACAATTTCACTAGAGGGCCCAATTCGCCCTCATCATTTGCCCCCCACTCCCGAGCTGAGAGTAACTTAGCGAAGGGAGTAGATTTCTTCTTTTGGCCCGTAAGTTGACGAGATAGTAAGTGCTGATCCAATTCCTTAGGCTTTGGGAGTTGCCTATATGTGGCGAGTTGCCTGCCAATGGCGAGCTGCCTCTAAGGTGAGGAGGTCTCCGCCAGTTCAATAGTGTAGCCCTTAGGCTCTAGGGGCAACTTATAGTTCACTTTTGTTGATTTTGCTCATGCTGAGGAAACGACTGGGTATTTAGCAATAGTGTGGCCCGTAGGCTTTGGGAGCGACTCGTAGTCCACTCTTCTTGACTTTGCCCATGCCGAAGAGGCGATTGGGTCTTAAGCAATAATGTGGCCCGTAGGCTTTGGGAGCGACTCGTAGTCCACTCTTCTTTGACTTTGCCCATGCCTAAGAGGCGACTGGGTCTTAGGTTGTAATGTGGCCCATAGGCTTTTGGGAGTGACTCGTAGTCCACTCTTTTCTGACTTTGCCCGTGCCGAAGAGGCGACTGGGTCTAAAGCAGTAATGTGGCCCGTAGGCTTTTGGGAGTGACTCATAGTCCACTCTTTTCTGACTTTGCCCGTGCCGAAGAGGCGATTGGGTCTTAAGCAGTAATGTGGCCCGTAGACTTTTGGGAGTGACTCGTAGTCCACTCTTTTTTGACTTTTCCCGTGCCGAAGAGGCGACTGGGTCTTAAGTAGTAATGTGGCCCGTAGGCGTTGCGTGTGAGGTGCTGAGCCGACCAGGTGCCGACTGGGTCTTAAGATGACTGATGAGGCTTTATTTGAATTGAAAGTAAACTTAGTCTGTTAGCTCCCTGCGTAGTCTTTGAGTTCATAAAAAATGTGAACTATAAAGTGAGAGCTTCAATTTCTAAAAAGTGAGGACTTAGCTTTCTAGGAGAAGAGGACTTAGCTTTTATAGGATGAGAACTTTGCTTTTTGTAGCGTGTTCCCACAGACGGCGCCAATTGATGTAACCATGTCTGGTCACGTACCATTTTTTTTTGTGATGTACCAATTTTTTGGCTAAGTACCTCGTCATTTGACCTGCTCTCAGGTGGCCTGTGACTCAGAGGATGATGGAGCTCCCTGGTGGCGAACTGCCTGGTGATAAGCTACTTGGTGCTGAACACCCTGGTGTTGAGCTACCTAGTGACGAGCTCCCTGGTGGAGAGCTACCTGGTGACGAGTTCCCTGGTGGAGAGCTATCTGGTGACGAGCTCCCTGGTGGTGAGCTACCTGGTGACGAGCTCCCTGGTGGTGAGCTACTTGGTGACATGCTCCCTGGTGGAGAGCTACCTGGTGACGAGCTCCCTGGTGGTGAGCTACTTGGTGACGAGCTACCTGGTGTAGCGCAACCCGACTGCCCTCTGCATGAGGTGATCTCCTCTCCTTTGCAGGCGGCGGGAGCTGAGGGACCTGTGTGAACTGAATCAGAAGACCCGGGGGTATTTTCCTGGCGAAGACTCTCCGATGCCTAAGTTAGCATTCTGATTGTAGGGAGCTTGGATAGAAATGAGAGAGCTAGAGAGCAAGGATTACCTCCATTTTTTCATTCACTCCCCCTTGTCTTTGGGGGTTGGAGTCCTTATATAGTGGTGTCCTGTCAAATCAGGCATAACAACCTCTGTCAAGTCAAGTGTAACTGCCTCTGTATCTCTGTCGTAGTCATTACTGCCAGAGTTGAGGTGGCAGGTGTAGGCAGCTGCTGCAGAGTATGGCTCTGCCAGTCAAGGGACAACTCTCAGGACTGACAGGCACAGCGCCGCCTAGCGAGAGACGTGGGCGTAGGTCTCCGGATCTGTCAGGTACGATTGTCTGGAAGGAGATCTTCCTACGATACGCCGAGCTGCCCCTAAGTGGTGAGCTCTTCGTAAGACGCCAGGCTGCCTGCGGAGTGGCCAGCTGCCCCTAAGTGGCGAGCTCTTCGTAAGATACCAGGCTGCCTGCAGAGTGGCCAGCTGCCTGTGGCGAGTTGCCTATGCCGAGCTACCCCTAGCTATACGGAGCTCCCAAAGCTATGCCGAGCTGCTTGTGGCGAGCTCTGCCGAGCTGTCTGTAATTGGCAAGCTCTGCCGAACTGCCCGAGCTTCCCGAGCTGCCCAGTTGTTAAGAGACTGCACTCGGTTTGCTCGAGGTGCCAGGTGTCACAATGAGGGCCAAATCCGCCCTCATCAACACCCTTCCCAGATTGAGCCTTAGGAAGGGTGCAAATACAGATATGCATGACTCATGTATATACATAGGCTCCGTTAGTACTTACACCAAACATATTTGTATTTACTCTCTTTCCAATCAGAGTCTTGATGAATTTTGGAAGTTGCTGGGAGTTTTTATCTCAGGTGGTGAAGAGGATATTCGTGAGATGTTGAGATTAAAGGTGGTGGTCAATTAGGTTGTGTTTGGTTTGAAGGAAAAAGTAGGGAAAGGAAGGGAAGAAAAACCTTGTATGAGTTTCTCTACGTTTCCCTTCCTTTCCCCACATTTTCTTTCAAACCAAACATAGTCCTAAAGCAAAACAAGAATACGAAGATGACTTAGTGGATTCTATGACTGGATGCAGTTCTGATTCAGACCGATCTTATAGCAGTTTGGAGTGTCTTTCAGGTTGCAAGAAGACAAAAATTTGTCAGACTTACGGATTGGTGTGGTAATAAAGTCCCAAGGTCGAGATAAAGGCTCATTTTACAAATACAAATATGTATAGTAAAAAGCTTGTATTTTATATTATTTTGTTGTACTCTTTTCAAACTGAGCCAAAGGTTCAAACAATGTTCGTGGAAGGGGTATAAATGTTTTGGTTTAGACTCTGTTTAGGGTTGGTTTCCTTGTTTGGGTGTGGGCTCAGGTGAAGGTTTGTTTGGATCCAAGATTTTGTAAGTGTTATTGCTGGTCTTTCCGCTTCAGGTAGAGTGGATCTTTTCCCTTTTGTGGGTGTTCTTTGGTCCCGGCCGGCCTGTGGGAGGGTTCCTTTTGCTCTCCCCATTTTGATTTGTTGGTAGAAAGTCCATTGAGATGAGTGGGGAAACCTAAAAAGGATTGGGCTAGAAGTGAAGTTATTGTTGGAAGGAACCTAGGGTATCTCCAGAAGGTGATAAAATCAAAGTAGATTAGGATGATTTGGTCATGTGGTGCATATAGAATAACATTGACAGCACCTATAAGAAAGTTGAGAGCTCAAATCAGCCCCCCACCAGATTGCCCCCACAACGTCCCACAGTACATCCCTGCCATGTATTGTGAATATCTCCCGATGATGGCATCATTATTTCTGGTATCATCATCAGGAAATGTTCTCAATACACAGCTTGAATGTGCTGTGGGACGTTGTGGGAGGCAGATTTGCTCTCAAAAGTTCAGGGGGCTATAAGGGCTAAGAGTAAATATAAAAAATAAGAAAAGACTAATTTGGGTTACATGAATTCCATGGCTGTGTAGCAGGCTATGGAATCAATGATAATGCATGACCCGCACAAGACTGGATCTGCTCCTCACACATGGTGTCTCACACCGACTTTACAGGAACATTCCACTGTGCATTGGGAACATCTTCTGTACTTATATGCTATTATTTATGGGAGATGTTCCCAATGCACGGTGGGATGTGCCTGTGAGGTCATTGTGAGGCGCCCTGTGTGAGGAGCAGTAACCAATTTACCCCACATCAGCCATAAAATACATGGGGCCCATAATGAGAGGTTGAACGGCTGTGTGCCTCATTTATTTTATGACTAGTGTAGGGCTTTATCATTGGTTCCACAGACTGCTGATGAACAGCTATCGTATTCAATTAATCCTAACTCGAAAAAAGACATGGGTTTGAAGAGGATCATAATTTAATAATGGATATGACATTATAAATAGAATTGAATGGAGACGATTCATGTAACTGACCCCATATTGTTGGTAATATAAGGCCTTGGATGATGACAATGATGAACTAAAAATGTGTTTGGTATTCTATATCATGATTTAAATGAACTGAAAATGACGTTCTTTTACATATATCAAGAGTAGATTGAATTGAGATGATTTTACAACATAAATTTTAGCCCTAATAAATAATAAAATGAGAAAAAGTAGATTAAATTGAGATGATTTGATCACATGCATATGCATATAAGATTATTTATAGCATCTCTTAGAAAAAGTTATTTGTTACAAGCTACAAGGGCTAAAAGATCTAGGAATAGACTTAAAAAGATTTGGATGAAAGTAATAACAATTATTTAAGTGCCCATAATTTAATAATGGATATGATACTCAAGGAATAATGAAATAGGATTCATTTACTCGACCCAATATGGTTGATAAAAGGAAGGCTTAGATGATGATGATGATATAACGGATTTGAGGAAAACTACTTAAAACCTCCATTGGCTTTCCTGGTATTTTAACCTATTTTGTATTTGATGTCTATAGAGACCTTCGGCCCTCACATGAAGTTTATATACCGAGGAAAAGCATTGACATGATGCTTTAAATTCATGAAAACCCCACTCTTGCCCATGAAAACTTTTCCTAGGACAAAGATTTATCAAATTATCCAAAAATGGTGATTCACTTTATTTAAATAGATTTATTAATTAATTTGGTTCATACTATTAGAGAATAAAATCCTATTTAGGAGTCTCACTTGACACCTTGAACTTTTAGGTTGAATGGTTTGTATAGCATTCAATCCTCACTGTCATAATCTATTATCCCAACACTGCAATTATAGAGGGGATGCATTATTCGAGTCCGGATCACCTGCCAACAAAACACATTCCTACCCTCTATCAACATAGTCCAACACCTCACATCTCATACATGGTAGATCCCATTTTTATGATGAGCCCCAGTTTCATGATAAGATGTGTGATTAGGGGTGGAAATTTTTCACTCAATCCACCCAACCCGCCCAATCCACTCATTTACTTGGCGGGTTGTGTGATCAACCTATCACCCAACCCGCCCATTTAAATGGGTTGGGTTGGGTTAGGTTGTGGATAACCATTGGGTTAACCATTACAAGCACAAGTATTAATTCCTTAGTCTTTTTTTTTATTTTCTTCATTTGAATTAAATAATTTATAATTAATGCATTAATTTTTTATTAATTATTGATAAATTTAGTTTTGTCTTGAATCAACACACTTCACCCAACATAAATCCAAATCAATTTGACCTGAGTCCAAACAAGTTCAACATGGTCTGACTCGATCTAGCATATACTGATCCGGGTCAACCCGAATCTTAAATAGACCTCAGGCAGGATGGTTCGACACTACTTGCTCTTTCCGATTTGGGTCGTCTGGTCCAACTAGCATTCACATAGCCCAACCTGACCTGATGCAAGCCGATGCGGGTCGACCCAAATTCGAAACGGTTTCGGGCGGGATGATTTGGTGTCCACGTGCTTTACCCGATTTGGACCGTCTGCCTGACCAATATCCACACAACCCAACCCGAATCTGGGCCGACCTTATTTATTTATGTTGACCCACTTTGGGTCAATCGGTTTGGTCCCAAACCTGTGCACAAACCTAATATGGTTTAGTCTAAGTCAATCCACCATTAATTGAACCGGTCTAGTTCGGTCTGACCGGACTGATCTAGATCTAAACGGTTCAATCACCCTTGATGTGATTAGCTCGAAGATAATCCGATTAGATAGTTCAAGTTAGTCTGACCGGTTTGAACCTAAGTGGTTCGGTCAAACCCGAAATCCAAACATAAATGGCTTCGCCGCTTGTGTAAAAATAACATGCATTTAATATGATTTAAACCTTCACCACTTGTGTAAATAGTAACTACAATTACTACTAAGATATGACCAACTTATTTGTTAAGAGAGAGTTAATTTGTTTTTTAAGTCCATAAATATAAGATTAATGGGTTTGGACAGGTTGGATTGAGTTAAAGTTAACTAATTAATAAATAATTTATTTGATTAGCTAATTAAAGTATTACCTAATTAAATTGAGTAACATAACTATCCTAATTAGTTCATTCAATTAAGTTAAATGAATTTAAATTAAGTAATGTAATTAATCAATGTTAAATTAAGTTACCCTACTTAACCTAATTAATGAAGTTAACCTTAACCCATTGGAACCATTTATGCCTTTGGGTTCTAGGTTAGTGGTTCAACCATTGGTTTGAAATGGATTCACTTATGATATTCATCAATGTTTTAAAAATCAACCTAGAACCAGAACCGCTTTGGCCATCAATTTCTAGGTTAGTGGTTTAACTGTTTGGTTCGAATGAATGGCCCATTCCAATTAAAAAAATCAAAAATAAAAAATAATTAAAATTTAAAAATGGCAACAAACCGTTATTCAAGTCGAACATGTCAATGGTTTGACCATCCAAGTCAGTGGATCGTTGACCAAGTCAAGGGTTTTTGGCCAAGATATGGGTTAAGGGTGAAATGGAACCGATTGCCTTGATGGTTTTTGGGTCTAGTGGTCCGACCGTCCAGGTCAATGATGGTTTAAAACCATGATATTCATCATAATAAATATAACAAAATATTTACATTATAAAAAATAGTTATCATTCTGTGAATGGTTATCCACTTCAAATAATTCAATGATTATACGGTTTGCATCAAAAGTCTATTAACCAAAAGCAACTATATTTTACAAAATAATGGGCTCAAAAAAATGTGATCAATTTTCGATTGAAAGAGGCAAGCTCAATAATCTTTGATAGGGGAGGAGCCAAAATTTTTTTTATGGGGGCAAAACCTAATTAAATGAATGGGGATGGCAGAATAAACATGGATGGGGCTTCTAGGTAGGGGTGGCAATGAATCGAGCTTTTTACGAGCTGCTCAAGCTCGGCTCGTGAAAAGCTCGAGCTCAAGCCCAATTCACTAGCTCAATTATTAAACAAGCCAAGCTTGAGCATACTAGACCTTGCGAGCCGGCTCAAATATATATATATATATATATAATAAAAATATTATAATTCTTAATTTTTTAAATATCAAATAAAAAATATTTTTATATATAATTTTTTATTTTTATAAAATATTTTTTCTCAAAATCAAGCTCGAGCTTATGAATTTTTGACTCGATGCACGAGCTCAAGCCTTGTAAAATAGTCTTGGGCCGAACTTGAACCTGGTACTATTCGACTCGGCTCGAATCCACCCCTACTTTTGAGGGGCTAATCATTGGGTGGGGGTGGGGTGAGAGGATTAAAATTGTCATTTGTGTCAATATAAGCACTTATGGAGAAAATAGCTTACCAAACATCATCATCCCAATAAGTGTTTAAAAACATAATAAGTGATTTGACAAATGAATCATCAAACAATCTTAAGTGGTTGTTAAAATAAGTAATTCTAAAAAATACTCATGCACTTTTAACAACCACATGATTATCATGAAAGAGGGCTTAATTGAATTTCAGCAAAAACCATGATTGAGTTTATTCTTGCCCATGCTTACCGATAGGCTTTTATGTGACAACGGTGTTCAGCAGGGACCTCACCCTGTGTTTTAATACATGCATGTGGATGAATTGAATCGTGTTGTGAAGGACAAAGTTGAAAATTTGAAACGCATACTTTTCTAATCCAAGGAAAGAGTCATAATCTTCCTGGAAAATTAATGAGAGGGGTGCGCTATATGTATGTTTACTTATTTGTTAATTTTGCAGAGGATGAGGTACAGGGTCGGATCCAATTATAGGCCGATCGAATTCGGATCACCTTTAGCAGACCAAATTTAAATTCAGAGAAACGGAGGTCTCTCTTGTTATTCGTCACCTCTTGTTATTCCTTCTCTGGTAACAGAGGTGTCTGTTTGATTCTTTCTCGAATTTTTTTTTCTTTGAAATGGATTCTGGAGACGATTTCTTCCCTTTATGATTCAAGCAAAATTCTCTCTTTCTCTCTCAACTCTTTTTCTATCAAATTTTGTGATTCTTGATGAAGTTTGTTTATTCCTTGTTTGGATCATTGGATGTTACACAGTGAGGGGTGACGTAGAGGACGATGTCTGGAGCTTCTTGTGTCAGGCTCTCCGCTCGGATTGCGTACTGTGGGCTCTTTGCTCTGTCTCTGATTGTGTCATGGATTCTTGGAGAGGTGGCTGCTCCTCCCATGGAGAACCACCCATGTAAGCCTCGGCTTTTAGATTTTGAGATTGTACACAGTTTGTTCTGAGAAAAAATCTTTAGATTTTCGTCTACTTGGCTTTTAGAGGGTTTGGCTTTTTGGCTAACAATTTTTATTTTATTTTATGTTTTTTTTGAAACGCCTAGGAATCAGGAAGCCAGGAGGTAGAGACCAAGTTAAAGTTACACGGGAAGAACAGGAAAGAGCATGCTTGGCAAGACAATGTTTAAAGGTCTACAAAATTTTGCTTCTATGCATAGGATGAAGTATAATTTTAGGTGTCGTTTGGGGAAATTAATTATCGAGGGTAAGTAAATAAGACAATGACTATTTTAATCATAAAAAACCATTTATTATTATTAAAAGAGACAATTTTGTCCTATTCAGAAGTGGGAAAGTTATTTATTCAATTGGGAAATGGCCTAAAGAAAATAAATATCCCATCACATAAATCTGAAAAATTAACATGGATATATTGAGCAATGGGAACCAAAATCCCATTGACCAACTTTTTCCTTCTCAAAATCAAAAAGAAGAAAATTGAAAGATGTAGTTTTTGGGATTTTGTCAAAGGCTAAGATTGGATTTAATAAGTTTCTTACAAGTAGATTCACATTAATTATTTGAATGGGTTTATTTGTAGTGGCTTTAGGGAAAATATAGTCCTTGGGAAATAAAAATGGTTTTTTAGAAAAACTTTAGAATCTGTTGATGTTTAAAAATGTTATACGTACATTTTACCTTTTTTTTTTTTAATTTTCTTTCCCAATTGCCTGTGCAGGGATCGATCATAATTTCCAACAAACTCCAAACAAGGAATGGTTTGAAACAGATGCAGTGCTACGGGTGAACTTAGGGAACTTCCTGTTCTTCACCATCCTAGCTGTTCTGATGATAGGAATCAAGGATGAGGACTCTCGTGATCGCTTGCACCATGGTGGATAGATGACAAAAATTGTTAGCTGGTGTCTTGTAGTAATTTTTATGTTTTTCCTACCGAATGGAATTGCCAGCTTTTATGGTAAGTAGTTTATATTAGTACGTATGTCGTTAATTTCAAATGATGATAATGTTTCATGGTTTTTAAAACCGAACCGGTTAGTGGTCCGGTTATCAGTTTGAACAGTCCTACCGTTTGATCCGAATGGCCGGTCTGTTTTGACAAAAATAACAAAAAAATTAAAAAACAGTTAAAACCTTTCAAAAAGCTCTAACAATTCGAACAGTTAACCATCCGATTCAGCAGTTTACTGACCAAAATCAACGGTTTTGAGGAAAAACGGGAACCGGTCCAGTCCAATTTTGAAAACCATGCAATGTTTATCATAATAAACTACTACTGTTACTAACAACAACAACAACGTGGTCATCTATCTAATTGAACCACTAACTATTTAACCTAGTTAGTGGGGTTGCAGCTTAGACATTATTTCTCTTTTCTTTTTTTCATCTTTATATTATATTTCAATCATTAAAAAGAGTAATTCTTATTTTTCATACATTTTTTCAATATGTTAAATGTATAAAATTAGATATTCGCTAGAAATTTTCTACAAATATTTATATTTTCTAGAATTTTAATACACTTTTATTTTTTAATTATCACATCATAGGTAAAACCATTTCACCTACACAATTAAACCGCTAACCCACTACCTGAATTGAAAAACTAGTTACTTTGGGATTGATTTGAAATTTTGTTTTTCATTTCTATTATTAATAAAAGCAATTCTTATTTTTACATTTGTTTTTGTTTAATGTCATGAATATATAAAATTAGAGATGTGTCAAAAAGATTAGATCCATTTGGCATCTTTGGTTGACCTATTCACAAAAACCCAAAAGATTAGACCATTGATCTACCACCTAGATATGCAAATGTTTTTGTCTTCCAATCCATTTTAAATTGGGATTTTTAGACTGCACTCCACCACAGAATTCTGATTTGCAGCCCTCTCCTAGTTTATTAGTAGCCCATAGAGGTGTAAAGTGCGTCGTGTCGAACCGGCATGGCACGGCCCGCACAAAGTAGTGCTGGCCCACGAGCCGTGCTGCCCTCTCCGATGAAAATTTTTGGGGTCGGCCCGGCACGACCCATGGCCCAAACCCGTGCGGGCCTGTGTCATGCCACCCTCCCCGATGAAAAATTTGGGGGTCGACTCAGCACGGCCCACGGCCCAGGCCTGTGGGTCAAGTCGAGTCATGTATCGGGCCAAAGCTATTTATTTAAAAAAATTGACAAAAAAACTTAAAATTTTAATTTTGTATGAATTGTGTGTATACAATTGCTTATATATACAATAACTAAATAAATTAGTATAATAAAATTAAAAAAATTATTTATTTTATTAATATATTATATACTATATATTATTATATAATTATAATTTATATAATATTATATAAATATATATAATGTATATAAATAATATATATGGGCCATGCCGCGGGGCCATGCTGGGCCGGGCTATGGGTGGCACGGCTCGCTTGGTCGTGTCATGTTGTGCCGGCCTATGGACCTAAAACCCCAGGCCTAGCACGACCCGCATAATCGCGTCGGGCCAGTCCAAGTTAGTGTCGAGCTGTGCTGGGCCGCAAGCGGCACGGCCTGGTTTACACCTCTAGCCTAACCCCCCTATAAACGACATCTTGCCCATGAATTTGACATCAATCCATGGGTAGGATTCAGTCCACTCCTAGAAATCTTAGCTCCATCCTAAGGTTAAACTGAATCATAAAAACCCCTTAAATTTTGGATTTCATTTTACACATTAATAAACATGATTGTTATTTATAACACTTATGTTTGTTTAATATGTTTAATATATAATATTAGAGATGTAATCAAAATTACTTTATAACTTTTTGTACCTTTTGTATTTATGACATTCCCATTTGACCCAAGAGGTTGAAACCTGCCACCTACATTGGAAAATGCTAATTTTCAACCAATTTTAAATATTTATATTCTAATTCCATCATTAATTAATAAATGTACTTCTTGTTTATCATACTTGTTTTTATTTAAAGCACCCAAAATTTTCATAAAATTTCTTTGTCTTGTGTATTTTTTCTATTTTTAAGTTTTTCTTATTTGATTATGGCATATGTTGACTCATTTGACCCAAATGGTTGGATTAGGTTAATATTTTTATTAGTTAATTTTAATTTATTATTTTATTAATCTTATTTAATAATTAATAATTCACTAATGAGTCATGGTTTAATATTAACTCTTAAAAATACTAAAAGGAAGGTGCTTTTTTTTTTCTTTTAAACAAGTTTCTCCCTCCTTTTCCACTAATATGGTGGGATTTCACATCCAAAACATTTGAGATGTATAATCCCAATTTTTCCCATCCCATCTTATGACATCTCACAAACCAAACATGTGAAAGAGAAGAATATTCGAGAATATTCTATTTTTTCCTTCAGGAGCCTTAATCTCTAACTTGGCTAACTTGGAACTTGGAAGCATTAAACTGGAACTAAGCTTTAACATTTAAAAGTTTTATGCCGTCTACCTAAAATGTTATGTCCCTTAAAAACAAATGTCACTTTGTATGAGCAACACACAAAAGGGCCATCATAGTTTACTACATTCTAAGTCTAAAACACTGTGCCAATCTATGTCTATAATAATAATAATAATATATATATTATAAAAGTGTGAATAGCTCCCTGTGGCTTTTAAACTTTTTCTTGACTAAAATAGCCCTCTTGAATTGGTCACACTCTATTGTAAGGGTAAAAATTGCAACTTCAATACCACTCTTCATTTCATTATATTCCCTTTCATTAACTCCCATATATAAGATATTAACTCTCATTCACTCTTATTGAATCGTATCTTGTTTTTTATTATTAGTTCCACAAATTAAATTATGAACAGAAATTTTAATAATATAGAAGCCTATTTTTAAAAATCAATCTAAAAACTAAATTGTTTCTTTAGGTGATGAGTAAGTTGTCAGACCATCTTGGTTAAACATGTCTAACTCATGATGCCATAGTTACATATTAAACTTAAAAATAGACAATAATATAGAAAATAAAGATTTTTTTTTTGAAATCTTTGTTTAGCTCTTAGAGAGTTAAGCTTTTTGTGTCCCATTCAGAGGATTTCTTTGGATATTAATAACATTGCATGGTGACTGCCCTTCATTGAGAGATTATTTGGGATAACTAAAAAATATTAAAAATAAATATAATAAATAAAAATTATTTTTTAATGATGAAAATGAAATACAAAAGTAAGGAAAAAAATACAATTAATATCAAACCCATGACCTCCTAATCAGGTCAAATGGTTAAATGCTTTGGTTAGCTAAGTCACCAAATTGACAAAGTCAATGATTTTTTATAGCCATGCAATTTGGTGGTAAATTGGCCCAAAATCCTGGTCGAGAGATGATTCAACCATTCTCATCAGTTACTTTGACCTCAAGATATATAAAAAACATAAAATGACACTACTTTAAAAATTGATTGAAATCACATTTCCCTCTTAGCCAAACAAGTTAACTTATGATGTCATAAATTAAATAATAAAAATAAAAAAAATGTTATAAAATTTATAAAAAAAATTGAGCATATCTTTAATATTATATTTGTCATATTAAACAGAAAATTGCTTGACAAAAGAGAATTATTATTATTAATGATAGAAATGGCCAAAATACAAATAAAAAAGAAAATAAATATCTTATTTATAGCATGCTAGTCTAATTAAATAGGCCATAGGTTCAACTTGTATGGTCATCTGGTTGATGGCCAAGTCAATATGTTTCACAACAAAGTGGGTTAAGCCAAAATATATTCAAAATTTTGATCGAGTGACCAATTAATCAATCCAAATGTCGAATTCATCCTCGAATTGAAAACATTGATATAAACTACGATTAAGAAGTTTTTTTTTAATGACACTACTTACACAAGCGGGATTCAATCACAAGTCTTCGCTACAAGCAGTTGAAAATCTTATTACCAACAAAGCAGTTGGCATAGGTAGGTATATTTAGATCGAACGGAAACTTATCTATTTATGTTTATCAAGAAAAACGTTTACACTTCTTGAATAAATTTTAATATCAAATAGAAGTTTCTATTCAGAATAATTGGGATAATGCTTAGTTGAGTTGAGTTGAGTAATTATATTCCACCCAGAAATTCCTTTGGAGTAACGTGAAAGTTCATCTTTTTTTTTTTTTTTTTTGTGTCTTCTTATCAGTTGATGTAGTTTCTTTGAATTCTTTTTCTCGTAGGAGTAAGCTGAGAATTTAATTTTGTAAATGCAGAGACTGTATCAAAATTTGGATCCGGATTGTTTCTTCTGGTTCAAGTGGTTATGTTGTTGGATTTTGTTCATGGATGGAATGACAGATGGGTCAGAAAGGATGAACAATTTTGGTTTGTTCTTGCAACTTCTCAGCTTCATCACATGTTAATGGTGGTGTCTAGGTTTTCATCCTTTGCGTATTTCTAGGGGACTCTTTGATGTGTCTGAGAATTTTGGTGTTTATGTGGGTGCAGGTATATAGCTTTGTCTGTTGTTTCACTTGCTGGCTACGTGGCAACATTTTCCTTCTCGGGTCTGCTTTTTCATTGGTTCACTCCATCCGGACATGACTGTGGGCTCAACACTTTCTTTATTGTTATTACCCTGATTTTTGTGTTTGTCTTTGCAATTGTTGCACTCCATCCCGCGGTAATGATTCCCCTTTTTCTTTTTCATTGCTTTTTAAGAATAAAAATTGTCATTGAAATACAAATTCATATTAAGACATTTTGGCTCGCTTTGAAAGAGAACAAATATAAATATATAGAATGCAAATACATATAAAATAATACAAAGTATAAGGTTTTGTGTTCTACGCCTTTAATGTTGCCTGAGCTACTGGTTCAAAGTTAGTCCTATGAAAAACCAATATAAAATGATATAATGGAGTCATGTGGAATTATAGATGGATCAGGTGTCCCATAGTTAGGGCTATCAATGGATCATATATTGGTCCACCCAATCTGATCCAACATGAATCCATTATAGATGGATTAGGTTTGATCCAATCAGATATATATATATATATATATATATATATATATATATATATATATATATATATATATATATATATATATATATTAAACTGGAGTACAGGTCCAATCCAATGTTTTTTTTTTTTTTTTTGACTGTCGGACATGATCAAATTGATTTTAATTTAGATTTCGTCCTTATGTTTTGTTAATGGGTTGGATATATAATGGTTCAACCTGACCTATCCAATAATAAATTAATCTATTACAAATGCATAAGGTCTAATCCAATACAATAAATACTTTGGACCATTAAGTCTGGACGGATTCAAAGCAATATGTCTAATTGAACTGTCCAACCTGTTTAAATTGGTTTTGATTTGGATGACGTCCAAATACCTTACCTATATCAAATATAAAAAACACCTTAGAGTAAAAAAAAGGGAGAATGCCCAGATCAGAATTTTATAGCCCCATAGTACAGGGGGAATGCATCCTGACCATGAATTGATGCCAAATTCACAGACAGGATGTGGTTTATAGGAGGGTAGAGGGCCAATAGTAGGGGGGCTGGAATTCAGAATTCTGCATCGGGTGTATCCGTACTTCTCTGTAAAAAAATGACTATTACCCAATATTGATGCAAACCATTTGGTGGTCTTGTGAGAGAGAGGACTAGATAAATGACTGCTTTTACACTTTCAACTTATTTTCTCATGCTTGTCGGTCCAAGATTTTTTATAAACACACCAAGCAATGATCCCTGCTTAACACCTGGGATTGCATGCAAACCTACTCTGTGTAATAGTTTTAATTGCCTAATTGTGTTTTCATCACCATATGCAACTAAGCTAAATCCAGCACAACTTGGGATGGGTTCAGCTTTGGAAGTATTCTCACTCATGTTTATTACCTATGTTTTGTTTTAGCTTTATAGTAAAATTATTAAAAACTGTAATTGTAACAAGGAGAACCCCGATTTCCTACTCAATTTCTCTACCCATGCCCTAGGAAGCCAAAATAAATTGACAATGTGTGGTGTAATACAAGGCAGGTAGAGAGTTGTGGGTAAGAAATCTAGATTGCAACACTCGAACTATTTTTAATTAATTGGTATGCACATAAAATTTTTTTCCAGTCTCTTACCAGGTTTCTACGTCAACTCCATGTACATCAAGGTGCCTTGCATCTTTTTGTTTGATGATGATATTTGCTCAACATTTTTTGTGGATCTCCAAGGGCCCCTGAATTGGCAGATACAAGTAGTTAAATTAGAAAAATCTCCTACTAACAAAGCATCATTGAATGAATGTTTGATAAAGTAAGGCCATGTGAAATTGCTCTCTTTCTCTACTTTTGTTGCAATACCAGAAAACATGTCTAGGGTCACCATAGCTTCATTAGAACACCCCACAATCAAGATGGCTAGATTTATCCATTCAACATCCAACAATCCTTGTTCATTGTCTCAAAATTGGAGTGAAATATCAACCCGATTTTGTAGAATATACACCCTCTGATGGCATATTATGTTCTTTCAAAATACGGCTTCTATATTAATTTAGTAGTGGAATGAGGTTTAGGGTCTGTTTGGTTTGCAGTTGGAATCAAAATCTTTCGGAATCGGAATTGAAATGGTCTATTCCCATAGTCTGTTTGGTTCAAATAAGAATGAGAATGGGATTGGAATCAGCAGGAATGAGTTTTCATTCCCAAAGGAGAGGCAGGGAATGACCATTCCCTCAAATGGGGGAATGTCATTTCAGCAAGAATTGGAATGGACTTACAATTCTGCCCAACCAAACAGTTGGATTCTGATTCCAATTCCAGACCCCTATTCCCATAAACCAAACAAAGCCTTAGTTTTTCTCCACTTGTACAGTTAGAAGAAGTGATCTATTAGAAGTTGAAGGGGCTAAAAAGGGCTAGGGATAGACAAAAAATGACTTGGGTAGAAGTAGTAATAAATAATTTAAGCATTTATAACTTAGCAATGGATATGACATTAAATAGAACTAGGGGTGTCAATGGACTGGATCAGTCCAGTCCAAAATATTTATGAGGTTGAATCAGACCTAATCCATCTGTAATGAATTCATTTAGATCAGATCTAATTGGATCAATATCCGATATATTGATATCCTAACTAAAACAGATTGACGAAATAGGACTCATGTAGCCATTCCATATACTTAGGATAAGACATGTATGATGATAAGTGAGTTGTTACGATGCAGAAAGCACCCTGAGTACTATCTGCATGCACATGGCTGATTCATCAAGTATAGTTTTATACTGTATTTTCTCATGGTTTCATTGATTAAAAAATAGGTTGGCGGCAGCATTTTTCCAGCTTCAGCTATATCATTGTTCTGCACATACCTCTGCTACAGTGGGCTTGCCAGTGAACCAAGAGATTATGAGTGCAATGGCTTGCACCAACACTCCAAAACCGTTCCTACTGGAACAATTATTTTGGGGCTGCTTACTACTGTTGTCTCTGTTGTTTACTCTGCTGTACGTGCTGGCTCATCCACATCACTGTTCTCGGAATCAACTTTATCTCGTGTAGGTCAGTATTATAGAGTGATGAAAAGTTTTTGGCTCTATTTGTTTTTTGGTAAGTTATTTATCCAAGTAAATGCATTTATCTGGGTAAGTATTTCTTAGGAAAGATTTATTCAGGTAAGTGCATTTACCTATGTTCTTTTATTTTTCAGGTAAATAAAGCAATAACCATTTTAGTCATAAAAAAATCATTATTAAAAGGGGTATTTTTGTTCCATTCAAGTGTTAGTGACTTTCTCCATGTGGGAAAGTTATTTACCTGCCCAGGTAAGTGTATCCAAGAAAATAAACTTTCCCTAATACCCACATACATCTAAAAATGAACGGGATTTTTCTTGGTCAATGGGAAACAAAATTCCATTGACCAACTTTGTCTCCTCTCAAAATCCAAAAGAACACCCCCTTTATGTTAAATAATGAAAGCCTAATCAGGGACCTATGCTGTTAAGTTGAATGGTTTATTGAGATTGTTTCAGAGTCCTTTTGACCAAGTGGTCTAGTGTTCAGTCTTTACCATCTGTCCCTATTCGTTTGTCGGTATTTAGTTGTGTGTGTGTGGGTGGGTGGGGGGCGGGGGTAAGTTAGTCAACTGGTAAATTGTTCACGATTCTCACATTCATTTGTCACTATATTGGGTCCAATGGTAACCAAAGATTCCAGAGAGTATCAGTTACTTGGGTAACTAATACCCTCCTACGAGGTGGATAAACAATTTACCCATATGCCGATAGCACTCTCTCCCTCCCACCTCTCTTTATCTAGATAACTTTTACCACACTAGAATGCAAGAACCTCACTTATTCAGACAAGTTTTACCTAGGAAAAAGGGATGGCAATGGGGTGGATTTGGAGAGGGTTTTGTAAATTCTAGACCCTACCCGCCCTCCCTATACCTCTTAACCCATATCTGCCTCAAAACCTATACCGGGTTGGATTTTGAGAATCCAAACCCTCCCTGTATATGAAAATAAAAGACCCTCCCCAACCCTACCCTCCCCGCATTTAAGGATAGAGGCAGGTTGGGTTAGAACCCACATCATTTCCTATTATTTCTTGTCATGTATAAGTAATAAATAAGTAAAATAGCACAAATAAACAACAAAATTTCTAATTATTTAATTAAAACATATAAAAAATAAATGAACTATCAATTACCCTTCAAATAAAATAAAAATATTATTATATTCAACACCTAGTACATAAAATTGATATGCTTTCTAACAATATGTATGGATGGGGGAGGTCAAGTTTAGCCTAATACAATACCCTACCGGTGCACATATAGGTTGTAGAACCCCAAAACCTATCTTTCAAGCCATAAAACCTACTCCATTGGAGAGGGTAGGGGTGGGTTCGCACTGAATAGGGTAGAGTTGTAGAAATTTTCATCTCTACTGGGAAACACTTGCCCACGTAAACTTATCTGCCCAAATAAGTAAAAATGAACAAGACCTCCATTATAATTAATTAATTTCAGTACAAGGTATAGATGGACCTATATTTATTTACACCTAAAGTCCATAGGCTTTTGTATGGGGAACATGTTAGATAATACAAGGCTATTCATCAGGGATTTCACACACAACTATCTTTTCCTTTTTTTTTTTCCCTCACATTGTTGTTTACCTGGTAAAGGTGAAGAGAAGCATTTGATTCCCTTGAACAAGACTGATGAGGAGGAAGAAGAGGAAGATGAAAGTAGACCAGCCACATACTCGTATGCCTTCTTCCATGTCATCTTCTCGCTTGCTAGTATGTATTCTGCAATGCTTCTAACAGGCTGGTCAACCTCAGTAGGAGAGATTGGTAAACTGGTAGATGTGGGGTGGCCATCTGTGTGGGTCCGGATTGTGACAGGTTGGGCCACTGCAGCTGTTTATATCTGGTCTCTGGTTGCTCCCCTTTTGTTCCCAGATAGGGAGTTCTAGTTCTGAGTGTCTCCCCATCGATTCATTGGTACTCTGCTGCTGCTCGTGAACATGTTTTGAAACCAATCTTCGGCATCTAAAAGGGGCTTTCGTTGATATGTACCATTTTGTGTTTTCAAACAAAAATAATTGCTCTCAGTGAAATTATATTGTTTTTTTGAAATTATCGAAAAAAGATTAATAGGTGTTGGTTCACTACCGAGCACTTTTAACCATCCAAAATCATATACATTAGTTTTGCTTGATATTAGAGGTGAGCAAATGGATAGGTCACACCCAGAGAAGAATGAAACCGACTTTGAATTGGCCTTAAACCGATCATAGATCATACCTGGTATGATTTGGTTTCAAATTTAAATTATAATGATAAGTTTTGAATTATATATTATCATTATTATAATTATAGAAAATCAAATTTTAAAAAACACGATCAGTTTCTCTTCAGGTGGTGAGTAAAGAAAGTTCAATTTAGAAGGAGTACAGATGCAAATATATACGGTGCAAAACCTTATATTTTGTATGTATTTATACTGTACATATTTACATTTATACTCTTCCCAAACTGAGCCGAAGAATAGATTCATGGATAGACCCTAAAACCACTAAGACCAAAACCAATCTTAAAAGGATAGATTCTGGTCCTAAAAACTTGAAACGGGTCCCTAGCTTGCTGGAACCGTATAGAACTGACCTATTCTCACCCATACATAACACTCATTAGGCTACCATTAGTGATTTAGTGCTTTCTCTGAAAATTAGGCTACCATTAATACTTATTATTTTATTATAATACTTATTGTTATTATTTAAAATTGTTAGTTGTCACTAATTCCTTATATTCAGCGTCAACCTCAAGAGCCGACTTAAGATAAACATTGAACTATAGCAGACCTATTATGGAGAAATTTGAATCATTTAGGTGTTTAGTACCATGGTGTTTTACGCCTCGAGGCTATTTGATAACAACAAAGTTGCTAAACTGGATGACTTGTTCTTTTGTCTTTATAATAAAATATTAAATTAAGGATATTGTATTCTTCCAACTTCACCCTCAGCTATTAGAAATCTTACTGTCTCCTTAAAAATTTATTCACTAAAAGGCAAAATAATAAGTTTTTCAATTCAGCCATTTCAGGTGTTATCAAATTGCCCCTTGGGATGTGTTTGGTTGCAATGCAAATAAATTTGCATTGATGCAAAATTATGGCAGTGCAAATGATTTGAGTGTAAATTCTGACTTATTTTTGTTTCAAATTTTAGCTTATTTTGTTTGATTGCAATACAAATGAAGTAAATTAAGACATGAAGCAGAGTAAAGTAAAATCCAAAACAAGAGTAAATAAGAATTTTCCTTTTCTACATTTGCACTTCCATGCATTTGTACTAGTGCTAATAAATTTACACTGCAATCAAAAACAGCCTTAATAATTGTATCTCAACTATTCATTGGAAATTAAGAATGTAAAGTATTTTGACACATAGCACAATGTCAAGTTATTTATTATATTTTAGGTAAATTGCTGAAAGCTCCCCTGAAGTTTTTGACACAGTTGCAAGTGACCCCTTTTGTTAGAATCCGCTAACAAGAATGAGCCATGACAGAATACACCATCATGACCCTGATACAGCAAGACTGTAACATGAATATATCTGTAATTTTATCTACACTAAACAAGGATTGGAAAGAAATTAAAACAGTAATTATACAACAAGTGTACAGTAGTAACTCCTTCCTCAGAATCTCCTGTGGTGTCTAATGAAGTTTGTTGTGTTCATTGCAATTGCAGAAGAGCATAATTTTGCTCCAGTCAAGAAAAGAGCTGTCAAAACCAAAAGAAGAGTTTTCCATTGTCTTCCAGACACTAGAATGGCCAATGTTGTTGAAGCCATAGCCATGATAATGAGGGCAGTTTTCCAAGCCTGGAAAGCTCGGATGACACTTCTGCATCCCTTGCAATGCACCACATGGCGGAAATATCGATTCGCCAGGTTGGGAGAATGAACTGTTCCGAGACCCCCCTTGGCCGGTAAGGATGCTGATAATCCAGCAACCAGCCCAGCCGGCGCATGTTCCACCACAGCAGGCTCTTTAGGTAGTGAGATTGTGCTATGACCAAAATGATAAGGCATCCCATGCCCAACTTTATCCATCCATTTCCTATACTCTGAAACCCAAGTATCAGAGGACTTCAGGTTAAGATACAGCTCCTTTGTTGGAACCTTTTCCCTCATTAGGACCTCATTCTGTGATGAGAGGAACCCCATGTCTTGCTCAAAAACCTTACCTGCATTCTGGTGGAAATACCACTTTGGAAACAATTTTGCTAGGAAGGATCTTCTAGTGGCCCCAAACCTTACAATGAGCATAGACTTCCCTTGTCCTGTTGGTCGACAAAGGAAGAGAGCAGAGAAATAGTCTTTCTCACCATTCTTGCCAACAATCTCACGGTTGTTTTGAAGAACACATGGTGCACTGAATTGTAGAAAGTTTGGGGTCCCCTGATCCCTTTCTTTACCCCATTGGCCTGCAAATCCCCTATCACTCCGTTCAGTAACCTTGAAAAGTAATGGCTGGGCATCTTCTCTCTTTGCAGTCCAATCAGTTCGATCATGTGAGATTGGGATATGGGCAGGGTCCATGAGGTTCTCAAGGAGTATTGAGTGATCATATGGAAGCTCATGTGTGGTGGAGACATCTTGGAATCCTGGCCTAGCATAGTGCTCAAACCATGGCAGTTTGGCAGGGTCAGGTGGGTTCTTGTCTGACATCCATGCCCACACAACTCCTTGAGAGTCTCTCACCTCATAAGTCTTGAGACAAGCAGATTGAGGAATTCTTGCACCTGCTGGAAGCTGGAGAAGAAATAGTTGTGTTCCCAAAAAGTGGGTTTAAAGTTTAATTGCTCTCCTTTCCAAAATTTAATGAAATGAGAGAATATCATACACGAAGAAATGAAGACAGACCTGAGGTATCTTTACACATTTACCATCACCTTCAAATTGCCAACCATGGTAGAGGCATTCCAATTTCCCATCAATCAGTTGACCTTCAGAAAGTTTTGCCAATCTGAATATTCAATATTTAAAGACATTCAGTACCCAAAACTCATAAGATCATGGTGTTAGAATTTGGAGCTTTTGAAGTGATACATTAAGAGTGCAAATACAAAGGTTTAGAAATACGATATACATGGGTTTTTGCATTGAACATATTTGTATTTGCACTCTTCCCAAACAGAGCATCAGATACTAAACGAGCCAAACCAACTGGGAAGAACTCCCAAATGTTGATTATATACTCTCAATTTCTAACTAAGCTACCTCAGAATCACTCAAATAGAAGCAACCCAGTTCATCATTTGTTGCCCAAATGACAAATTTAACAAAAAACCATCGAACTCCAACTGATGAGAAGGAAAAAAAAAAACAGAGAATCAAAAGTCTGGGTTGATTACCTATGAGGACATCGGTCTTCGTAACATCGAAGAATGCCATTCCCGTCCTTATACAATACGACCTGCTTGTCAAAGACAATGAGACCAAGAGGAGCATCATCTGGGACATTCTGTGTGAGATAGAGCGGATACCACTCTTCTCTCCAATCATAATCAACAGAAACCCCTAGTACCTTATCTTCCTCCCCAAATCTAGGCCCCAGAAGAACCTCGTCATCTTCTGTTCCACCACCCTCCTTTTCACCAACAGACACCGCCCCTCCAACCTCTGACACTGCGGAAGACTTGATCAAACCCCTCCTTCCTTGCTTCAATCTTTTTGGGTTTGTATGAGAAGATAAGAACAGGCGTTCAACGGCAGTAACCGTTTTTGTTGTTGCCCTCTTCGTTGCAGTGTTGAGATTCTGAGGGAGAGGCAACAGGGGAGGAGCTCTAGCCAGGAAACTGTCAGATACAAAAGGTTGCAGGAGGGCCATCTTGTGTTGAAAGAAGAAGAGAAAAGAAGTTATAAAGTAGTAGTAATGGAGGGAGAGGTAGAATGTTGAAGCGGAGAAGAGTTCTCACGTTGCATCACTTCCGACCACACAATTTAAACTCAGAAGCCAGAGCTGGCTCCGGATCTGCTGTACACGTACAGCTATTGACTTTGCAGTAGACCCAACGAATGACCGCCACTTCTCATGTGTGGAATACCCTGCCGACGTTAGTAATGGGTAGTCGGCCGGGCCGGTCCGGGCTTGGTATATGTATCAACAAAATACACTCAGGCCCTAGCCCGAGCCCGGCCCAACCATCGGGCCTAGGTCTTGAGCCTGAGTCCGGCCTTCATATAAAGCATGAAGTTCGGGCTTAAGACCGACTTTAGCCAAAAAATTTTTTTATTCAATAAAAGGTGTTATATTTATATTAAAAACCTTCAAAACTCAAAAATAATAAACATATTAATATTACTTGGAGAAAAAGAGAAGAAGAACAAAGCAAAAATATTGTGCATGGTTTTTAAAAATGAATCGGTGATCGAACTGGTCAGGGGTCCGGTTACCGGTTTGAACGGTTTGATCATTCGATTCGAACAGTCGGCCCATTCTGATGAAAAAAATAAAAAAAATTAAAAATTAAAAAACGGTCAAAATCGTTCGAATGGTTCGAATGATTAACCGATCGGTTCAGCGGTTTACTGATCAAAATCAACGATTTTGGGAGAAAAAGTGGTTTTAGAGGAAAATGGACCGGTTCCCAAATTTTCCGATCCGACCATCCAATCCGATCTGATTTTGAAAATAGTGATATTGTGTATTTATTTTTTATTAAATAAAATATATTTTTATTATTTAATATATAGTATCAAATCGGACTTGGGCTTGAGCTCAGGCCGAGCTTTTTTTATAAAGCCTAAGCTCGGTCCAGTGCTTTACGCCCATGACTTAGCCCGCAGACCTAAAATTATAACCAAACCGACTTATAATGGGCCAGGCCGGGCTACCCGTTTGTAACAAGGTTCTCTTCGTCGCACCATCAAGTGCCATCCTCTGTGCCTTCAGCCGCAACTCCAACGTCCAAGTGTGTGCCATGGGTGGGCTAAACATGTACTTTTGTATGGGGGGCTGCCAATGGCAATATTGTAATATTGTAGTATGCTTTTTGACGTTTCTTATTGTCACTCCCCCAAAAGCTTAACGTACTCTTTGAGGGGAGGTAGGTAGTCGAGTGAGCTCATAAGCGTGTAAAGGTTAAGCACGAGATCCCCTCGACACTGTACTGTGTGCTTGTGCTTACCACCGATTTATGCAATACAAGTAGCCTTTTGCTAATTCGTGTGCCTTCTTGTTGCCTTTGTGTGTGTGTTTGCTTTGTTTCGTAGGCTTACTCGCCCATTTCGAGTGCCGCACGGGGCCCCAGCGATTACCCCCGTGACAGTTGGTATCAGAGCGGGTTGCTCCTCAACGCTCGTGACCCTTGCATAGCAACACTAGTGGTGGCACAATGAAGCACAACAAGGAACTCACCGACGAGATTAGGCATGGCCTTGCCCATGCGAGGGAGACTGATGAGTCTCTAGGCGTTGAAGCCACTACAGAGAAGACCCCAGGGGGTCGCACATCCAAGACAAGCAAGCTTGACAAGTCAGTTGACGCGCTTGCTGCCTTCGACACACGCATCCTTCGCTGTGAAGTGACTGTTGGGGAGATGCGTGACCGAGTAGAAGAAATCCACTTGAATGTGGAAACAATTGAGAGCTCCGTGGTGGAGCTAGAAGCCCGTTTAAATGGCATTATGAACGAGGTCCAAGACGTCCTGAATAGAACCCTCAAGGAAGTCCTTGGAACAAAATCCCGACAAGAAGGGAGCTCATCTCGATCCGACATCCAAGACCAGGTGGATGAGATGAGAGCTGAATGGGTGGCCATGAAAGTGGCCATGGCCTCTCCCTCCGACCTCCAGACTCAATTGGATGATCTTAGAGGAGACATGACGCTCCTCAAGAGACTAGTGGCCAGCACTCCAAGCCCCTCCACAACACTGGCTCCTGCTCATGTGAAGATTCGGGAGCCTACACCTTATGCCGGCTCCCGAGATGCTAGAGAACTTGACAACTTCTTGTGGCAAATGGAACAATATTTCCATGCCGCTGGCATTGATGATGACCTAACGCAAATTCGTACGGTGATTATGTATTTGACTGACATTGCTATGCTATGGTGGCGCAGGCGATGCCAAGACATTGAACGGGGTACGTGCACCATCGAGACATGGGCTGATTTCAAACGAGAACTAAAGCGGCAATTCTACCCAGAGAACGTAGAGTACCTGGCACGGAAGAAGTTGAAATCACTCAAGCATGAGGACTCACTCCACGATTATGTTAAAGAGTTTTCAGCCCTTTCCTTGGAGATCACGGACATGTCCGACAAGGATCTACTGTTCAACTTCATGGACGGACTGAAGCCATGGGCCGAACTAGAACTCCAACGCCGCAACGTACAGGACCTCGCCACGGCAATGGCAGTGGCGGAGCAACTCAATGAGACCAGCTTGTCAGATGAAGAAACCCCTAAGCCAGAAAACCCGCGTTCCCCTAAATCGAGTGGGGGAGCAAGTCCTTCACGCCCTCCGTACGACAACTCCAGCTTCAACAAGCCAGCAAGACAAGACTATGGGAAGAAGCCACAAGGAGAGCAAGGCCCTCAGCACCGTTACAAGCCCAGAACCGCTGGGTCCCCAATTTCTTGCTTCCTTTGTGGGGGAAATCACTTGGTTCACAACTGCCCAACCAAGAAGAAGATCAATGCCCTTGTCGCCAAACTCAGTGATGACGAGCAAAGTGACGAGGAAAAGTCGGTACGGGTGCCTAGAGTGGGCGCCCTTCAACTCTTTAACGCCATGGTGAAGAAAGGGCCCAATCATGAAAGGCCGAAGAAAGCCCAAAGGGGGCTGAAGTATGTAGACATCCTCCTCGGCGGGAAGCAGACTCAAGCCCTTGTTGATACAAGGGCCTCCCACAACTTCATCTCAGTTGCCGAGGCCAAGCGACTCAAGCTGAACACTATGAAAGAGACAGGGTGGATCAAGGCCGTGAACTCCGGGGCAAAGGCGATTGAAGGCATGGCTCGTGGGGTTGACCTCCAAGTTGGGTCGTGGACAAGCAAGATTAATCTTTCAGTGGTACCCCTGGATGACTTCCGAGTTGTCTTGGGAATGGACTTCATGAGACAAGCAGAAGCAGCACTCCTACCTCACATCAACTCTTTATGCATCTTGGACGAGCGCTCCCCTTGCATGGTACCAGTTACGACTTCTACTAAGGTTCATGGGAAGCAAGTTTCTGCACTACAACTTTTTCACGAAGAAGCCTTGTTCAACACCAACCTGAAGGAAGCAGAGAAGTTCCCCACTCCACTGGCGGAAGAAGCCGCCCCTCAAGCCAACAACTACAACAGCAGCAGGAAGCAGCAGGCCATCCAGCCGTCTACACCTCTCCAGCAACAGGGTTCGTGTGTGTCAACAACCACCAAGCAAAGCAGAAGACCCAAGGCCGTGACGAACTTTGCCCACACCTACTGCCACAACCATCGGGGAGAGCGAGTGCCACCTGAGCCATTTAGGGGCCACATTCACATTATCCCTCAAGATAAATCCCGTAGTAGCCTTGCGAGTCACCCTTGGGGAAGAATGCATGGGAACCAACACCCAAACAATCCAAAATACCATTTTGACCTAACCTTGGCCACCAACCTTCCTACCACCATCAGGAACAAGTCAAAATCCTACCTTGAAGCAGCCAAGCAGGGACTTAACTTAGGGGCTAGCCATAGGTTTTCCCCACCATCGAGAACATCCACTAGCAATCTACCCAACCTACTATCTGGGCCTTGGAAGAAACCCAGTTCGTGGAGCAGTCGAAGAACCTTCTTTCACCAACAAGAAGTTGAAGCCTCAAGCAGAAGTTGGAAGAAACCCGGTTCGGGGAGCAGTCGAAGAACCTTCTTTCACCAACAACAAGTTGAAGCCTCAAGCAGAAGCTAGTCTTCGAGGACGAAGACTGAATTGAGTGGGGGAGACTGTAACAAGGTTCTCTTCGTCGCACCATCAAGTGCCATCCTCTGTGCCTTCAGCCGCAACTCCAACGTCCAAGTGTGTGCCATGGGTGGGCTAAACATGTACTTTTGTATGGGGGGCTGCCAATGGCAATATTGTAATATTGTAGTATGCTTTTTCATCTTTTTGACGTTTCTTATTGTCACTCCCCCAAAAGCTTAACGTACTCTTTGAGGGGAGGTAGGTAGTCGAGTGAGCTCATAAGCGTGTAAAGGTTAAGCACGAGATCCCCTCGACACTGTACTGTGTGTTTGTGCTTACCACCGATTTATGCAATACAAGTAGCCTTTTGCTAATTCGTGTGCCTTCTTGTTGCCTTTGTGTGTGTGTTTGCTTTGTTTCGTAGGCTTACTCGCCCATTTCGAGTGCCGCACGGGGCCCCAGCGATTACCCCCGTGACACGTTGGCTACCCTACGCATGAACAAATCTAATAACCATTTACTTTTCTTGTTTTTTTCAATTTCTTTACACAACCATTTCCTCCCTTGTTTTTTTTTTTTTTTTCTTTTTGTTTTCTCTTCCTCTTCCTAATCATGCATCTTTCTTCCCCAAACTCTAACCCACTTGTTTTCTTGCCATATCCGAAGCCATGACCTCATGTTTAACTTACTTCTCTACTTCTGTTTAGTTGGCCTGTCATTCAGGCAAAAGCTTTTCTTCTGCAAGTATTGTTTACACATGGAACGTAAATAAAAAGAAAAGTTGATATATATATATATATTAATCATGCCCAGTGACCAATTGTTCAAGTAAAAGTCTCCTGCGGATGGAGTGCTAATGGGAAAAAGGATTCAATTCAAGAACAATAATTTCTAGTACCGTGAGACAAAAACCCCTTCCGTTAGTTTTCCGTTATAATATTTTTTAATCCTCATATTACACTTATAATAAGAAAAATACTATTCAGGTGGAAGAGAAAGGGAGATCGGGGATTACTGTCGCTGTTGTTCTCTATCTCTACGATATTTTTCCCTCACTTTGTTCACAGCGTCTCTTTTTCCTCAACATCAGATCCGGTTTTGTCCTTCACATGTTTCCAGTAACAAATCACTTCGTCCCGCGCAGAATTGTTTAACTTTCCAGAATTGCTGGCTTGATCGTGTCATTCTGTTTCAATCAACAACATTAATTTGGGAGTTTTAACACCGTCTCCGATTGCGTGGTGTTGAAGCAGTATGCAATACTTGCTTCCGACGAGACAGAATAGTGGTGTTGACGCAATGTGCAACACTTGCTTCAACACCACGCTACCGGTGAATAAAGCCCACCTTCAACATTAATCGGCAACCCACCTTCAACTTCAAGCAAGTGTTACACTGTCAGTGTCTTTGTTCACCGCTGCCTCCGACAACACAGGCTGTCCTTTTTAACATGGTCTCCAGTTGCGTGGCCATGTTTCTACGATAATATAAATTTGTTTTTCTGTAAACTCTTAGACAGTAGTAGAAAGAAGACGATGTTATCTGTATCCTTCGCCCAAGTTTAGACAACAAGGCCGGGAGATATCTGCATCCTCGATACCACCAGTGTCCTTTAAATACACGGAATAGAAGTTAGGACAAAAAAGAAGAAAGAAGAAGGTGAGAACGTGATCTGCCAAACCCACCCGTAAATCAAAAATCGAATTATTTTTGGTAGTCAAATAGATAATCGGAAAGCTCCCTATCTTTCCCTTTCCATAAGCCATTATCGCAGCGATGTTTCATGCCCAGTGCGCACCTGTCACACTCTCTCATTCTAACAGCTTACTCAAGGAAGTGTAGGGGAAAAACTTGAAAGAACAAATCTCAGCGAAGAACAATATTATTACTACTGTGTTAGTTGGCTTGTTGAGAGAATCGTAGTTCATCACGTGTCGCACCTTCTCCGGTTCGGGTTGCGTAGCACCCCAGCTAGATATCGGTGTCATGGAGATTGAACGCCTGGGCGCAGACATGGCTTATTCTGAGAGGTAGACAACTTGCTGATCTTCCTTTCTCTCCTCCCCTATAACCTCCGAAAGAGCAACCCCTCCTCCTCCACTTCCACCGCCGCCTCCGCCTTCAAACCCATCACCGACTTCCACCGCTGCAACTGATTGCAGTGGCGGATTCGAACTCAGCGGCGACGAATCCACCACCGGCCCCTCTCCCTCTCTCTCCATCTTTAATTATTGTTTTCTTTTTCTATGTCTGCTCCTTCCCTCAATTGATGCGCCCTCTGTCGACGCCTAACCAGTTGCTGCCCCCCCTCTATAGAGGGTCTTTGTCGCAAAACAAAGTACAGGATGGTTTTTGTCACAGACCCCATAATACAGGGGGGTTTCATAATTTACCCATAAATCTATGTATACTTATTACGGAATGCCTGCTCTCTCCTTGCGCTAATTGGGATGTATTCGTGCGAATAGATTAGCGTTCTCACGTGCAAACATCTCGTGCGTGTGTCTATTGCATGAGAGACACGTATCCTTCATTCTCTCGGATCACTTTTCCGATTTCTTCTTCGACATGCTTCTTCTCACTTCTCCGATTTCCTGTGCGGAATCTTCTCCACTGATGTCAATTGATCCCTGCTTCTTCAAACTCTCGCATCATCTGTTTCATCCTGGGGACCGAAGGAGCTTTCAGTCGCAGTTTCTGCCTCATCGACGGTATCAACTCCCTCTGCAAGAAACTTCAGCTCTCCTCCAGATGGATCAAAGCCTAGATTTTCTGCGCCAAACCGTCTCCACTGGTGTTAATTGATCCCTTCTTCTTCAAACCCTCGTATCATCTGTTTCATCTTCCAATGGCAGATGCCGTTGAGCACCAGCTTTTAGTAAATCACAACGTGATATTTCGTCCCAACGTGCGACTCTCCAGCCTTTCATTCTCTCTCAATTTTTCTTCCTGTTCTACCGATTACTTCTCCCCGGCCGCTGTCTCTCCCTTCCAGAAAAACCCTCTCCATCCTCAAGTAAATCACAACGTGTGACTCTCCTACCCTTCTTTCTCTTTGGATTTGTCTTCCCACTCCTTGTCTCTGTCTTCCAAAAAAAACTTCTGCATCCTCAAGTCATAAATCACCTAAAATGAATACTGGAACAGTCAAGGAACGAAATTTAAAGGGTGAAGATAGAGATCAAGGGATTCGAACTTGGAACTTCTGGACAGGTAATGGTAGGCGAACTTCCCTTCAAGGCGATATTCGTGCATGACCCAGTTGCCTTCTCTCCGTTTTGCCTGGCGTTTCTAACCACAAGGGTTTGCTTTTGCATTCGATGGTGTCTTTTTCTTTGAGTTTTCCCCACCGTCTCTCTCTCTCTCTCTTCAGTCCTATTTCCATTTTAGCCCCTTTCCCCCCTCTCTCATCCATGTTCTATCTCTGCTAACCGGCTATGTTAGTGCTTGCTTGGCCGACAAGGTGCAGCATATTGGGCTCCCTAACTAGCTGATGGTTTAAGTATTGCCTACGGTATTGCCTGCAATTGGTGGTTATGGATTATTGACTCCAGTTTGGTAGTCTGATCAATAGGGATGGTTTAGTTTCACCAACATAGTTTGGGTAGCTAAATCGAATACATCAGATGAGGATGTAAAGCAACTTCCATGCAGGCATTTTCTTATTTCGGGTGAAGATGATGACATAACGGGTTGCAAATGACCCATTTGTTATTATTTGTTTGATTGAATTCAAAAAAGATAATTTACATTTCTTTAATATTTTTATTTGAAAAGCAATGAGTATGGCTGGACACCATTCCCATCCCACATCTCTCTTTCGCATCACCTCTCCCCACCCCTTCTCTCTATCTCTGTCACTCGCCTATAGGTATCCTTTATTAATGTCCCTCTTTTCTTATTACTCTTTGACCTATTATATATTCAATTTTTTTTTTCTCCTTCGAATATGGACTATGGACGAGGCTGGTTTTTATTTACGAAAAAGTACGAACAGCCCTAATGCAAATTTTTGATCGAATTCGAATTTGATTAAAAATTTTGATATTCAAATTTGATTTGATATTCGACGGATATCGAAAATTAATATTTGAATTCGAATTCGACTAAATATTCAAATATTTGATTCGAATTCGATTAATAAATTATTTTAAATAATTAATAAATATATAAAATAAATATTATAAGAAAAGTATATAAATATATAAATTATTTATTATATATAAATTATATAAAACATTTAAAAATTTTATATATTATATATAAAAATTAAATAATCGGTTGAATTCGGATATTTATCGAATCGAATCAGGTCATATCTGAATTCGAATTCGATTAGCTATTCGGTATGAATAGGATATCCAAATTCGACTGATTAACTATTTGAATTATCTGAATTCGATTCAATTATGTCAAATCTCGAATTTAAAATCGGATTTCCAAATACCGTTGACACCCCTAGAGACAGGATACTCTTCCATTCAACTTTTAACACGCCTGCCACACATAATACACTCATCTCACATGTGCAAGATCATCAAATGATAGGTCATTCCTTTCGTTATGCCCTCTCTCATTTTTCAAATGTAAACAATAAAAAAAAAAAGAAGAAGAAGAAGAAAGAAAGAAAGAAAACAAGTTTGAATGCCCCAATACGAGAAGAATGGGAAAAGTAAAACCATTGAAGAAAAAAAGCTAACTCTTTCGTCAGCGGACCTCATTTAGTCAATGGATATCTCATATCTATGGTTGGACCAAGATTTTTCTGATGATTGGTACTTCTAAGAGAAGTGAAAGAAAAATGGAGAGATTTCAGTTTTATCACTGATTGTAATATCACCAATCAGGAAAAGAATCACCTATAATGCATATTTTGTCAAGAAGGTTACAAGGTTATAGATCTAGAGATTCATTAAATCACCTTTTAAAGCGCTTAGCTTGCTTCAACTTCTCGTCTTATGCTACAACTTGTATCATTGTAAATTACCCTATCTCGCACCAAGGAGATCCCGACTCCCAAAAACAATACTCTATGCATCCATACTTACCCCAAATGTAATTTGAAACTACAAATTCTGACCCTAGGTTATCATTTCTTGATCTCTATTTTCTCAATGCAATATAATATTATCTAAGAAGTAATGTGATGAGACTGAAAAAAACCCTATTTTTGTCCCTAATTTTCATCTTTTTACATTAATTTAGCACTTAAATGGACTCATTACTCTTGTATTTCGATTCAGGGCAATAAAGAAGGCAATTGGAAAAAAATAGGGCAAATCGGGTGATTTTGCATAGTTTCGGCGACAGTCAGTAATCTGGGCATAACTCTCAATTCTTCGAATTGGACAATTCAAAAAGCATTAGAAAGACGAAAGGAAGGCCCACAACTTTTATGTTTTGGGTTTTGACAGATTCGGTCCAGATCGAGTACGAAAATGAGCCCGAAGTCGGAGCAAGTTCGCAGCCAAGCCCATTTCAAACTGAAGCCCAACTCGCAGAAGTACCTTGAAACAACCCAAGTTATCAAAGCAATCCAACTCGAAATCAAGAGTCAAGAGTCTCAATTTTGAATGTAATCTCCAAGGAGAGAGTCTTATCAGATCTAAAGTCTTGAATGTAATCCTAGAGAGATAAGAAGATTGAGATTATATCATTAGATAAGAGATAGGATTAGGATTAGTTCAAAGAAGATCAAGACTCCCTGAAAATAGGATGATCTCCTAGAATGAGTTGGAAAACAACCCTCTCCTTTGGCTATATAAAGAGGGGGGCGAACCAGCTCTAGCATCACTCAACCATCCAGCAATCAATCATCAAGCAACTCAAGAAGATTAGTTCGGCCTACTAAGAAGCAAAGCCTGGAGGGTTCGAAAATCATGAGCAGCTAAGCCTTTTCTTTTCTGGTTCAAGGGGGAGGTTCAATTGAGTCATCGTGAAGTTCTGTATTTAATTCAAGTTCTTGCTTTTTAATTCAAGTATTCATTGATTCTTGTGCTTATTCTCTATGGATGTTAATGTTAATTAATCTAACAAATTAGTTAATATTCATTTTCCTACTGCTATCCATGGTTCGGTGATCCGTAATTGTCACGAATAGTGGTACAAGTAGCAATTAGGTTAATATCTTTCTGGGTCAATTGTTCGTGACAGTTTTTGACCAATGTATTGACATGTTTTAACTTAAAGGGAATCAATGGAACAAGATTCGATAATTGCAGCTATCTCAATTATTGTTATTTTGGTTTAACTGTTTTCACAAAGTTTAATGCTATCACTAGTTAATATGGAGCGCTATCGTACCTAGTTGATTAGTGATAAGTGTTTATCGAATGTTGGATTTGGTCAGCTGATTTAGAAAAACACAAGGTTTATTATGGCTATCCTAATAAATCTAGGGTTAAATGCTTGAATTGCAAGACTGTCGGTCTACCTATGATCGATGACCAATTGATCAATCCGAACCCTTGAATCAGAATTCGGTAAGACTGATTTCTCTTGTTTGTTCGTTGCTATTTGCTTTCTTGTTGTTTTAGAATTTTTAATTATTTAATTCTCCCACTCCATTATATTAATCATTCGGCTAAGAAATTATTCCCTAGCTCCCTGTGGGATTCGACCTAGTACCACTATTACTGCAAAAATTCTATTGTGGGACTAGCATTAATTTTGAGGGCTTCGACAACCCGTCATAATGATGGAAATGACAAGTTGGCATGTCTCCTCTATCTTCCATCATGTCAGCCCCTCCCTCTTTCTCTCCCCATAATAACCTATTCAATTAATAATATGAATTTAAATCAATTAATTAATTTATATTTTTAGTTTTACTTATTATAATTAATTTAATAATTTTTAAGAATATTGATTTTTTTTACCTTGTTTTTAATTAATTTGAATGATTTGCTTTAATTTGAATAATTAAAATAACTAATTGTTCAAACTTATTAACTTAATTGCTAAAACAATGGTAACTTACTTAAAATTTTGAAATTACCTAAACCCTAAATAACAATAATTTAAAACTTTTCAAAATTTTAAATTAAGTTATCTACTTTACAACAAAATAATAATAATAATAATTAATATTTAATAGAAAACCTAAATAAAGTTGTCATGTAATTAAGTTGTAGGAAGGCATTGGACCATAGGATGTTGGTCGGTTTTATAGGTGTTTAATCTTCATTGGATTTCTCACTCCAGTTTTATATTTTATTTTATTTTATTTTAGCTTTGATTTTCAGCTATAGTTCCATATTATTACACTTCCTCTCACATTAGCTTTCTCTATCTCTCTATACCTACACTTATATTACATGTTACAAGAGAGTGAGAAACCCATCTCCAATAGGATCTCCTTGAAGCAAAATCCCTATACCGACCTGCAATGGGTGAGGGAGAGAAGGAAAGTACGGATAACCCAAAATAAGTAGACCGGATCTGCTCCTCACACAGCACACTTCATAACCGATCTCATTAGCACATCTCACCATACAATGGGTACATTTTTCGTATTCAAGTGTTTTTATTCATGGGAGATATTCTCAATGCAAAGTGGTATGTGCCTATTGGCACATTTCACCATACAATGGGTACATCTTTCGTATTCAAGTGTTTTTATTCATGGGAGATGTTCTCAATGCAAAGTGGTATGTGCCTATAAGGTCACTGGGTGGCACACAATTGCAAATAAGCTATAGGAGTATTGATTAGGTCTTCAAATGGTTCAGAGTGGATCAGATTCGGTAATGATGGAGGGTGATTTGGCCCAACCTCATAATGAGGGGACACGTGGATGTGACTCGACATAAGTGACAACTCAGCGTAATGAGCTCGCTATGAATGGCAGCTCGCTACAAGATAATACATCGTTGCCCTGAGCTAAGACTCTCCCAAGTAGGGAGCACCCCGAGCTAAGATTCTCCCAAGTAGGGAGCACCCCAAACTAAAGACACTTCGGGTTAAGCTCGTCAGCTCCCTAACTAGAATAAAATCGCTCCTGTCCAAACCTAAGTAGGCTACCTCGGAGACCTACCTCGGGTAGAAGCACCTCGGCGCATCACCAGCAGTTCGGTGTAAGGTAGCTCGTTGTAGAGTAACTCAGCGTATCACAGGGGGTTTTCTGTCTGACAACCGTACCTGCCAAACCTGGAGACTGCACCCACGTCTCTCGCCTGGCAGCGTCGTGTCTGCCAACCCTGGAGGTTGTTTCTCGTCTCGCAGGACCGTACTCTGCAGCGATCACCTTTGCCCGCCAGCTCAGCTCTGACAAATAACGGCCAGCCACTCCAAGTTGTTATTTGACAGCAAATCGCCGTAGCAGAGATTCGGAGGTGGTTGCACCTGACATGTTAGAATACTAGTATATAAGGACCCCGACCGCCAGAGGCGAAGGTATTGCGTGATCATCACTCTAGCTCTTTAATTTCTCTACAACTCTCTCTCTCTCTTTCTCTCCCAGCTTTCAATCTAGTTACTAACTTAACCATCGGAGTGTTCTCGCCGGGTGAGCACCCCGGGTTCCTTCATCTTCTTCCTCACAGGTGTCTCTCATCCATCGACAGTTAGGAGCGTAGCCACTTCCAGTTAGGAGTGACCAGATCGTGCACCATCAATTGGTGCCGACTGTGGGAAACGCTTCGAAAAGCCTCTTTCCGCCAAGCACTTTCAGTCAAGTTTTCATGGCTTCCTCCAGCAACGCCGGACACAGCGCAGATATGAATACTTCCGGGGAGCTACCTCAGATCGCAACAGTGTGCGTCGGTCAGTTCACCGTACCTCTCTCTGTGGATGGGGTCCCGACTCTGAACGTGCCTCAGATCATGGCACTAGTGAGTGCTCCACTCCCCTCCACAGTAGGTACAACCTTCGCCGAACCATCTATTCCCCCGGTAGCCAGACAGAACCAACTTGAAGATCTGGTGCACTGCATGTGAGCCACACAAGCTCAAATGTAGCAAGTCTAGCAGCTCCAACTGTATCAGCAACAAGCATTGCACCATGTTTATCAATAGCAGTACTACCAGAATTTTCCACCTCAGCATCCGGCCATACAGCAAGCTAAGCCTTGCCGTCAGAATGAACGCCCCTCTCGCCGGGGAGAGACCTCCTAGACCCGGAATCCTCTTAGGAGTCAGGTTTCGTCCCGCGGCAGGAGGGAGAAACCAGTTACTCCCACCTCGCCGCGCATGGTTGGGTTGGGAGATTCTCAGCCTAACAGACCCGCATCACCTCGGCTTTCAGAGTGTGAGATCCCGCTCGTAGAAAACCGATTCGAGGTCCTGGCCGCAGACTCTAGACAAGGTCCCTCAATCCACAGCCATCGCCAGCAGTCCGAGCCACTCCCCGCGAGAACTGTGCCTAACAACACAGAGGCCAACAGCACCAATGTGGAGCCAACAAAGAAGCAACGGAGACGCTACAGAGCTCGTCGAGCTACAACCCAGAACTTGCCTGAACTTCTCAAAGGAAAGGAAGAAGCGAGCTCGGGAGAAGTGAAAGCCACTCCGCTCCTCTCTATGCCATCTCCCCTGTCTCCCGAACTCCTAGTCGTCCCGATGCCAAAAGATTTCAAGGTACCTCCCCTAGATAAATATGATGGATCATTCGATCCGAATGATCATGTAGATTTTTTTCAGTCCCAGATGCACTTAGCTAGGGCAGGTGAGTCCGGCATGTGTGTAGCTTTCTCTACTACATTTAAGGGGATAGCTCGCACATGGTATAGAAACCTCGCGCCCGGGACAATCAAGAGTTGGGCACAGTTCATGCAGATTTTCACCTCACACTTTATCACCAGTAAGAGGTGTCTGAGGTCCCAAGAAAGCCTTCTCGGCATAGTCCAGAGGGAGGGGGAATCTATCCGCAGTTACATCAAGAGATTCAATGATGCATGCCTACAGATACCTGATCTAGACCCCACAATGAGGCTCACAGCAGCCAAAAGAGGCATAACGCACAAAGAATTCAAGTGGCACGTGGTTGCCAACAAGCCTAAAGATGTAACCGAATTCCTCAAGCTCGCGGACCAATTCATTGGAACAGAGGAGGAGATGAACCAGAAGAACGAGAACCCACCGGAGAAGAGGAAAAGAGAAGGTGAGACCTCAACTAACGGGGACAAAAAGAGAAAGAAAGAACCAGCTCGGGGAGGAAATCCAAACCAGTCTTTTCAAGCTCCTCCAGCTGAAAGGACGAACTACACGCCCTTGAACGTGAAGCAAGCAGAAATCCGCATGGCGATCAAGGATGCGTCTTATGTGAAGTGGCCACCTCGGATGAGAGGAGACCCGAATACTAGAAATAAAAATCTGTATTGCCATTTTCATAGAGATCACGGTCACAGCACCGAAAATTGTAAAAACCTCCACGATGAGATAGAAGAACTCATCCGTCGCGTGTATTTGAGAAAATTTTGTACAAAGTGATAATAAAACAGGACGGCATGAGGAGCAAGGTAGAAACGCTCCCGAGTCCAGCAACAGGCAAAATGAGCAGCTGCAGAGGCAGCCACCCGAAGAGAGGCCAGTTCAGCGAACAATCCAAATGATCACCGGCGGATCGATCGTTGCGGGCTGCACCTCAGCCACAGCAAGGACCTCGGCTCGCGAGATCGAAAGGGAAGAGTGGAATCCCCCGAAGCGGCCAAGGATAGGGGAATCGATTTTCTTCACCAAAGATGACGCGCGCGGAGTCCAGTACCCCGACGATGACGCGCTCATTGTAAATATGAGAATCAATGATTTCGAGGTAAAGTGCGTCCTCGTCGACTCCGGCAATTCGGCGGATATACTCTTCAAGGCCGCGTTTGACAAACTCCAGCTTCGGGAAAGCAATCTCAAGCCCGCGAACACTCCCTTGGTGGGCTTCAGCGGAGAGGAAGTCAGGCCCCTGGGGAGAGTTACAGTACCTGTGGAGGTCGGCACATGGCCTAGTATTGTGAGATTTGACCACACTTTTCTAGTGGTCGCGACTCCCTCCCTGTACAATGTCATAATAGGTCGGCCGATCACCCACGCTTTATGCGTAGTGGTGTCCACCTATTACTTGGCTATGAAGTTCCCAACGGACTTCGGAGTAGGGGTAGCGTGGGGCACCAGCTCGAGTCTCGCAAATGCTACGTCGCCGCCCTGAAAGGGAAAGCCAAGGTGGCCGACGACCACGAGTTGGAGCGACCTACGGAGCAGCATGAAGAGCGAGCTATGCCCATAGAAGAGACAGTCGTTGTACCCACTTCGACAGACGATCCAACTCAGACTCTCCAGATCGGTGCTTCAATCGAGGAGCCTCTACGATCTCAGCCGGTAAGCTTTTTACTTAAAAATTTAGATGTTTTTGCATGGTCCACTGCAGAGATGCCCGACATAGACCCCGAGGTCATTACTCACAAACTGAACACTGATCCTGTAGTTAGGCCTGTTAGACAAAAGAAACACAACCTTGCCCTAGAGCGTTGGAGAGCAGTCGACGAGGAGGTTGGGAAGCTCCTCGCAGCCGATTTCATCAGGGAGGTCCATTACCCAAGCTGGGTAGCCAACCCCGTTCTAGTAAAAAGGCAACGGTAAATGGCACATGTGCATCAATTATACCGACCTGAATCTAACTTGCCCGAAGGACTGCTTCCCACTTCCCAAGATAGATTGTTTGGTGGACGCAACCTCAGGGCATGAGTTGCTGAGCTTCTTGGATACTTACTCGGGCTACAATCAGATCAGAATGGACCTTGCCGATGAGGAAAAAACGACCTTCATAACCGAACTAGGCCTGTACTGCTACAAGGTGCCCTTTGAGTTAAAAAATTATGGGGCTACTTTTCAAAGACTTGTAAACCGATTGTTCGAGCCATTGGTCGGCAAAAAAGTAAAGTGTTATGTAGACGACATGGTCATCAAAACCCAGTTTTCAAATGATTTAATAAAAGATCTGCATTCTGTTTTTGAAATTTTCTGCAAGTTTAACATGAAATTAAACCCGAACAAGTGCGTTTTCGGTGTCACCTCAAGTAAATTCTTAGGTTACATCATCAACCGACGTGGCATTGAGGCCAACCCTGATAAAATTAATGTCATCTTAGATGTGAGACGACCCCAGAAATTGAAGGAGGTTAAGAGGTTGAACGGCCGCATAGGCGCTCTGAGCCGCTTCATGTCTAAATCGGCAGATCGCTGCATGCCTTTCTTCAAGGCAATTAAGAGAAGCAAGGATTTTGAATGGACTGAAGAGTGCCAGCTCGCTTTTGACGAGCACAAAAGGTACCTTGCTAGTATCCCGGTGATAACCCAACCCGACGAGGGAGATATTTTGGAGTTGTACCTCTCTGCGAGTGATGAAGCTTGGTACTGATAAAAGAAGTAGATCGGGTCCAATGGCCCATCTATTATGTTAGCAAAGTGTTGCAGGAAGCAGAGACGAGGTATCCAGAGATCGAAAAGTTGGCATACGCACTAGTTGTTGCAGTTCGGAGACTTCGATCGTACTTCCAAGCTCATACGATCGTCGTCCTCACCAATAAGCCTCTGAGGCAAGTCTTGCTCAAGCCCGAGGTCTCCGATAGGTTGACAAAGTGGGCCATCGAACTTAGCGAGTACGACATCCAGTACAAGCCGCGAACTGCTATCAAGTACCAAGCCTTAGCTGACTTTGTCGCGGAATGCACTTTCAGCACCAAAGTCCCCAGGTCAGATGAGCCCGAGCACAGCGAGGAAGTTTCGACCAGTGCGGCCTCTCCCCTGGTTAGACCGAACCCGACTTGGGATGAGGAGCCCTAGATCCTTCATGTGGATGGCTCATCAAATCAGCAGGGTAGCGGGGTTGGAATCGTTATGTACTAGCCAAGCGGTGTGAAATTGGAGTATGCGCTACGCTTCGAGTTCGCTGCGTCCAACAATGATGCGGAGTACGAGGCATTGATAGCCGGGCTGGCCCTAGCGAGTGAAGTAAAAGCTAAGCACATCGTTATTTGCAGTGACTCCTAGCTCGTGGTCAACCAGGTCACTAACGAATATGAAGCTCGCGAGCCAACCAAGGTCGCCTACTTAGCCAAAGTCAGAGGCTCTGCTCAACTTCCATTCCTACTTCATCAAACAGATCCCGATATCCGAGAACGCTGAGGCCGATGCCCTATCCTGATTACCCAGCACAAGCGATAACACCATAAGAACCGTGTACATAGAGAACCTGCCTCGGCCTAGGATTCTCGGGGGGGCAGAGGAGGTCGCTCCTATCGTACAAGCAGAGCCGAGCTGGGTTGATCCACTCGCAAGCTACCTGCTACACGGGACCCTCCCTGCAGATCGTAATGCTGCCAAAAGGGTAGAGTAGCAGGCAGTCAAATACGTCATGATAGACAGACGGTTGTACCGAATATCCTACACGCTCCCTTATCTGCGCTGCTTACGACCTTTTGAAGCCGAGTTTGTGCTCCGCGACACTCATGAGGGTTTGTGCAGCGGACACATGGGGGCAGGGCTCTCGCCCAGAAGGCGCTACGACAAGGATATTATTCGCCAACGATGAAGGCAGATGCGATTGAGTTCGTCAGAAGGTGTGACAACTGTCAAAAACATGCCAGCATCCACCCCCAGCCCGCTGCCGACCTAAAGTACCTTACCAGCCCATGGCCCTTTGCATAATGGAGGATCGATATGCTCAGACCGTTTCCACTAGCAACAGGACAGAGGAGGTTCTTAGTGGTAGCAGTTGATTATTTCACTAAGTGGGTGGAGGTCGAACCTCTCGTAACGATCACGGGGCGAAGTGTGCAGAATTTCTTCTGGAAGAATATAGTTTGTCGTTTCTGATAACGGCAAACAATTCAAGGACATTAAGTTCTAGAACTGGTGCAAAGACATGGGAATACAACAAAATTTTACCTCGGTGGCGCACCCCCAAGCGAACAGTCAAGCGGAGGTCACAAACAGAGCCATTCTCCACGGACTGAAGGCACGTCTAACCCGAGCTAAGGGACTGTGAGTAGATGAGCTGCCCAGCGTACTATGGGCTTATCGAACCACGATGAAGACCGCAACAGGCGAGACTGTTAGACAGTTTTGTATGCCCTTAGCTTCAATCCGATTTGATGCACTTTTGACATTTAGTGTAAATAAATAAAGTACATGTTTGATTCATGTTATGTGGTATATTTCTGTGTAAGACCCTTAAACTGGACACTTAATGAGACTCGTGTTAGTTTAGAACGTTCACAGCCGTTAAATAAGTCTGGGGAGATTTACCCTGCCAAGGCTGACATTGATGTGCCACCAAGTGTTGGGGTGGTTTGTCTTGGCCACCAGGGTAAGACCCAAGGCACATGCAGTGTGGGATTACTCGAATCCTTGAACTGGACCAGATTTTCAGTATTGCTCTGGACCTTGGAGATAGATGGGCAAAAATGGAAAGTTACACCTAACCCCTAGACCCGATTATGGTACCGCACTAGGTGTCGGATTGAGCTGTCTTTGATATGCCAATCAGTGAGATCCTTAGCGAGGATCAAAACCTGGGTATGTTGGGACAGTCTGAGAAGTCATCTAAGTGGGTGATCATAGTGACGAGATCAACCCCTTTGTCGGACAAAGGTAATGATGAGGAATGCACTCTTTCTTATGGAAACCAAACTGCTGGTAGTTGATTTCAATCGTTGGAATTTTGTTTTGCAAAATCTATATATATGATATATACTTACATATGGTTTCAAATTATTTGCAAATGGTTTTAATTCCTGGGATCCATGTGAGTAGAGAGTGCAACACTGTTCCTTGTAGCCGAGGGAGAGGTCATCTCTTGTCGGGCAGTGCTTGATCATTATGGGCTGAGAGGTTAAGTGTAAGGCCATTTAGGATAATACCTGATGGGTTAATTTTGCATCTGCCCACAGTCCTTGGGTTTTTATAAGATGGCTTGGCCCAGGGACCACTTAGTGTAAGTGTTGGGCCCATAGGGTCCATGTGATGGGCTCAAGGGGTTCACTGGGCTTTCTAGTGAATTCGGCCAGGCCTTCTAACAAAGGCTGGGCCAAACCCATGTGGCTGGTGTGTAGATCAATGCTTGGGTCCCACGCCATACAAAGAAGCCCAACTAGATAGCAGTTTAGAAACTTATTGAGCACTTAAAACATATTGGGCCAAAAGCCCATTTCGAACTGGGCTGATTTGATCAGTCACTTAAAGTGGCGGATCTAAGATTAGGTCAAGCCAAAAGGATTGGGTCTTCACCCTATCCACTCATGGAGACCAAATTCAAATTAGGATTTGAATCTGGTAACCTCCTGATAAGATCAGGAGTGGGCTGATCTAATCTGTAGATAGGATTAAGAAGACTGCTTATCCAAATACAGATTTGGATTAGGATAACTCCTAATGGGATTAGGAGGTTTCTTAATCACTATGGAAAAGGAGGAGAAACCCTAATTTGAATTACAAGAATTCGAACCCAAGGGATTTCACAGAGGACACACCTGCATTCTGAAGATTAGATCTCAGAAACCCTAAAGGAGAAAAGCAGTTCACCACTCTCTTCTCTAGTTTTCTTCCTCCATCAGTCGTCACCAACCACCACCAGTTCGATTTCTCTGAGAGGGAAAGATCAAGAAAGAGTTCTTGATATCAGCTTTTACTGAAAGGCAGATTCAGTTCGGTGCTCATTGTTTTCTAGAGGATTCTTGTGAAGGATTCGGTGCGTGGGACGCACTCAGTTGGTTCCGTTCCACAGTTGTTGTGTCATCTTCAGCAGGAGCGGATCTTGGTGTCTTCTTTGGGCGTGAACACCAACTTTTGGAGATATTACTTCTCTGGATCAAGTATAATCCTTCCCTTGTCTTTTGGTTCAGATCTGGTTCGGTTATGGTTCAAGTAGGATGCTTGAATATTGTATTCTAAAATCAAGGAATACGTTTCCCAGTTGGAGGAAAGGTAGGAAATTTTTGAAATTCGCCCACCCATTTCGCAATCTTTTTGGCGTCCATACGATGGATGCTACCATTCCTTCACAGACCCCTTTCAACCTCACTTACAGCACGGAGGTAGTGATCCCAGTCGAGATTGAGGTCCCTACGCTACGCCTAGAAGCATACGACGACGAAGCAAACAAGGATGAACTACGCACCAACCTAGACCTACTTGGTGAGGTACGGGACCTCGCATACATTAGGTCCGCGGCCTACCAGCTGAGAGTAGCTCGATACTATAACGCCAGGGTCAAGAAGCGGAACTTCCGCGTCGGAGACCTAGTTCTTCGTAAAGTCATGGTACCTGAGCCCGGTGTTGGTAAGCTTGGGCCAAATTGGGAATGACCCTACCGAGTAAAGCGGGTACTCGGGGAAGGAACGTATGAACTTGAAGCCCTAGAAGGGAAGCTGAGTGCCCTTTATTGATATTATTTTTAAAAAGTTAACCAATTTTTGAATTTTTTTTTTAAATATATTACTTTTATTGATATTAAACGCCAAAAGTTGCCCTTATATGCTAGAAACCCTACATATTTACATCGATGATGTTTTGCATTGGTTTCAAGCGCGGTTAGGACCATATCCAATCCACCCCTCCCAACATCCCATATAGTTGGGACCGATCCTTTATGATCAAATTGGTACTTTAAACCTTGTGGAATAGATTGAAATTGGTGTATATAACTAAGGCTGCATTTGGCATTTTTTATTTTAGGGATTTATCTCCTTTTTGTAGTTAAAAACTCATTGTTCATATGGGCATTTTCATTGTAAAAAGGAGGTAAGTCCTTAAAATAAGGAATGCCAAATGCAGCATAAGTAGCATTGCTTAAATATGTTTTGTACATGGTTTTCGAACCATCGTTGACCCAGACAATCAGACTGTTCGACCCAAGAACCATCTAGGCAATCGTTTCGGTTTTATCCCAAACCTAGTCCCTGGCCATAAACCGTTGAGTTAGTCAATGACCCATTGATTCGGGCAATCGAACCATCAACCCATTCAACGGTTTTGGTTGTTTTTTATTTTTAATTATTTTTTATCAGAATGGGCCATCCATTCAAACCGGATGGTCGAACCATCAACCCAAAAACCGATGTCCAAAATGGTTGTTTTTAAAACCATGGTTTTGTATACTCGCACAACATCTGAACTCAGAACCTTAAAATATTCTTTATTGTACTGTCTTCATACCCCTACATGTTATATACAGTAATCTCTTCCTTTCTTTCACAATCTCCTGTGATGCCTAATGAAATTTGTTGTGTTGATTGCAATTACAGAGGAGCATGCTTGTACTCCTGCCAAGAACAATGCTGTGGAAACCAAAAGAAGAGCCTTCCATTGTCTCCCTGACACCAGAATGGCCAAAGCAGTTGAAGCAAGAGCCATGATAGAAAGGGCATTTTTCCAGGCTTCAAAAGCTTGGATGGCACTCCTGCAGTCCTTGCAATGGACCACATGTCGGAAATATCGATTAGCCGGATTAGGAGCATGTGTTGTTCCCAGGCCACCCTTTGCCGGCAAGGAAGCCGATGCTCCGGCAATCAGCCCAGCTGGTGCATGTTCCACCACAGCAGGCTCCCTAGGCAGTGAGATTGTTCTGTGACCAAAATGATAAGGCATCCCATGCCCAACCTTGTCCATCCACTTCCTGTACTCTGCAACCCAAGTGTCTGAGGATCTTAGGTTAATGTATAACTCCTTTGTTGGGACCTTCTCCTTCATAAGAACCTCATTTTGAGATGAGAGGAAGCCCATATCTTGCTCAAAAACCTTACATGCATTCTGGTGTATGTACCATTTTGGAATCACTTTTGGTAGGAAGGATCCTACAGTACTTCCAAACCTTACAATGAGCATGGATTTCCCTTGTCCTGCTGGTCGACAAAGGAAGAGGCCAGATAAGTAGTGTTTCTCCCCCTTGTTGTTGACAATCACACGGTTGTTTTGGAGAACACAGGGTGCATCAAAACGTAAGGAACTTGGGTTGTCTTGCTCACTTTCTTTACTCCATTCGCCTGCAAATCCACGATCAGTTCGTTCAGTAACCTTGAAAACCAGTGCTTGGGCATCTTCTCTTTTCGCACTCCAATCAGTTCTGTCGTGTGAGATTGGTACATGGGCTGGATCCATGAGGTTCTCAAGGAGTATTGAATGGTCATATGGAAGCTCATGGATGGTGGAGTTGTCCTGGAATCCTGGCCTAGCAAAGTTCTCAAACCATGGGAGCTTATCAGGGTTTGGTGGGTTCTTATCTGACATCCATACCCATACAACTCCTTGAGAGTCCCTCACCTCATAAGTCTTGGTACAAGCAGATCGAGGAATTTGTGCTCCTTTCGGGAGCTGTAGTAAGGCAAATTTGAGTTCAGAAAGAATGATACTGATCAGTTTCTTTCCAAGTTGTTGAAAATAAATGGAACAAGAGTCAAGACAAAATGGGGGAAGAAGTAAGACAGACCTGAGGAATCCTCACACATTTACCATCACCTTCAAATTGCCAACCATGGTAGAGGCATTCTAGTTTTCCATCAACCAACTGACCTTCTGACAATTTCGCTAATCTGAACAAATTTTGGAAGACATTCAAGATCAGAGCTTCCATGGCCATGAATTAAAACTTCAGAAGTGATGCCTTAAAAGGGGTACATGACAAGGGTAAGCAGAAGCTCACTGGACAAGGAAAAAAAAATGTAGCCCAACTTCCCTAACAGTAGACAACAGTTCATCACCACATCATATTATATTGCACATAAAAAATCATTCAGAAGGGAGACCCAACTTCCATCTACATGGAAAACAGATATCAGCGAAGGCCCAAAAGATTATTTATTTTAAAGATTTCCTGATATTTAAATTGTTTTCTTTTAATTTCAATTTTCTTTTTCTTGGTTGATACTGAGAAAGAATCTTCAGGTTATATTCTTTTTCCAATTTTAATCAGCTATTGATCAGGCTTCCATATCTAATTTCACTTGATTTTAACTTTATCCCCAAACAATAAGAAGGAAAACACAGTGGTAATAGGCTTTGTGACAACTCCAAATCCCCCCGGGTACTACTTAATTCTCAATCTAATTGACTTACTTTTTCCACGGTTTGACTTCTTGGCAAAACCCAGAACAATGTGATACGGAGTAAAAGAGGTAGGGGTTAGAGAGAATTAGGTCAGGATTAAAACGAAGAACCTTAAATAATCAGGTAAAAAATCATCAATTCCTACTCTACACCCTAATCTTACAGCAACCCAGGTTCATAATTCGGTGACAAATCTACAAACAGAAGCAAACCATCAGGACTAAAACGATAAAAGGGGGGAAATAACAGAAAAAAGAATCACTATCTGGGGTTTTACCTATGAGGACAACGATCTTCGTAGCACCTAAGAACGCCGCTTCCATCTTTATACAACACGAGCTGCTTATCGAAGACAGTGAGACCCAAAGGAGCATCATCAGGGATGTTCCGAGTAAGGTAGAGAGGATACCACTCTTCTCTCCAGTCATACTCAACGCGACCCACTTGTCCTTTCTCTTCTTCCACAAGAGTATGCCCCAGAAAAACACGATCATCTTCTGATCCTCCACCTTCCTTCTCATCAACAAGCGCTCCTCCTCCAACCTCTGCTACTGCGGAGCAAAATATGGATCCCCTTCTTCCTTGCTTTAGTCTTGTTTTCGGGATCAGCAGCTCTGCAACAGAAACAGTTGCTCTTGAGGTTTTTCTTGTTGCAGTGGTGAGATTGTGGGGGAGCGGTGAGAAGGGGAGTGTTCTTGCCAAGGAATTATTGGAGATGAAAGGGTGGTGCAGCAGAGCCATTTTTGTGTTGAAGTTATCAACTACTTGTGATACACTTCAGTCCTGACCACACAAACTTAGAAGAAAGAAAACTTTGCAAAATTTTCTTTTGGTAAATCAGTCAGACATGCAAAATTGGAAGAAGAAAAGACAAAAAACAGGTTGAGCATGCGGAGAATCAAAGACTGGGATGGACCGTCACCGAGCCTAGCTGCCTTGCAGATTATAGTGTCTTGGACGTACAAGCAACTCATTTGTCCATTTGCCCAAAGTAAATCTGCTGAGATTTTTTCAGACGCCATCCAAGTGAAATGCAAATACATCAGCATTTGAAATAAAAAGTTGATATTATCTTGTTAAGGAGTTCACATCTCCGCCCCCACAAGGCGCTGCCCAACAACGTTCCACAACACATCTCTGCCGTGTATTAGGAATATCCCGATGATTATACGTCACCCGTTCTGATATTATTATCGGGAGATGTGTTATGAGACGTTGTGGGGCGGAGACCGGATCTGCTCCTCATATGATGCGCCTGACTCACACACACATCGTACCATAGATTGGGAACATCTTTCGTACTTGACCTACTTCTAACAAAAGACCTAGATGATTCGAAGCTACAATACGCAAATAAGTTTTACCTTTTTTTTAAAATGCAGCCATCAATCTTTAATTTAATTCGTAGACTCGGTAGTATCCATTGTTTTTTTTGGGTTTCTTGCAGAAAAATGCAACTTTTTGTCCTAAATATCAATAAAAAATAATATTTTTATAAAATAATTAAAATAAGATAATTTTTTAGAAAAATATCATAAAAAAGACAGGAATATTGTTCATCGTCTTCTTTGACTCTGCATTCATGCGAAGAAATGTGTGAGATGGTTCCACTCTACTTTATGTGCAATAAATTCTTTCTGGATTATATTCTGGCATGAATGATGAATCAACCATACCACCACCTTCCTTGGGTCAAAGCATTTCATGTTCGTCTGGAATTGCCATCAAATTTGGAACTGGGCAAGCCATGCCGATAGGTCTCTTCAATCCGCAAAGTGTGTGCTTCATGCGCCAAGGGAAGAAAGGTGCAAGCCCACACGCCTTGGCAGGTGTATACTATCATGCCAGTGTATTTTGGGGATGAATAAATCTTTCTGTTTCTGGGACTTGAATATCACTGATCAACTCATCATCATCATCATCACTTGAGAAATGGTAGGCAGAAGAAGAAGGAACCCTCTTATGCATTTTCTTCTTTGAAGAAATTGAGTAAGAAGAAGCCAAGGCATCTGCTACCGGGAGAAAACGACGTATTATGAAACTCGGTGAGTGATTTCCTCTAGATTCCACCATCTCTAAACCTTCATGCTCCAATCCACGCACCCCAAGGTTCACGCTATCAACAATATCTATGGACTCTGATAACGAGAAATTGTCGTCTATTACATCTGATGACAAAACCTCATCGTCGTTGGTGTCGGTATCGTCATCACAGTCCGTTGAATTATCATCTTCATCATCGTTGTTGTCGTCGGTAAATCATCGTCATCATCGCAGGCCACTTCGTCGGAGGACACCATCGACCCGATGGAAGCTTGGGAGGTGGTGGGCTCTCAGCAAGGAGGTCGCTTTTCTCAATGTCGTCTTTGGGCATTCCAAGAGATCTCTCCCATGAAAATGGGATCCTTTTACTTATATCGCGAGCAATTCCACAGGGATCTGCATTTGCATATGCATTGATGGAACCAGCTGCGGCAAGACGCCTTGTTGATAGAAGCGGTGCATTGAAGTTCAAGCTGCGGCCATGACATCTCTCATTTGAACCCTCTTGATCCATAGCATAGAGCTCAGAACTATGAGTCAGCAGAAACAAGTCAATGGCACCACCAAACCATCCACTGAATTTATTCTGACCATTCATTTGGGTAGCTATGGCTCGCAACGACAGATGAAAATTGACTAATTAACATCTTTTCTTCCTTATGGATTTATGCAGAAACAACTAAGACGAATACTCCATGAAACATAAAAGTAGAGTGGAACCATCGCACACTTTCTTCGCATGAATAAAGAGTCAGAGAAGATGATGAACAGTATTCCTGTCCTTTTTTGATATTTTACTAAAAAAATTATTTTATTTTAGTTATTTTATAAAAATATTACTTTTTATTGATATTCCGAGCAAAAAATTGCCCTTATTAGGTGAAGGGATGATTACGTTAATATCTTATTAACCATTATGAGAAAGAAGCTATAAGATTACAGGAAGGATGAACCCCTAGTGAAAAGTTTATCATCTGATAGAGGTAACGACGAGTTTAACGGCAAGCATGTGAGGTCCACGAAATTTACCACACAGAGTCTAGGGTTACACAGGTTTGATCCTGTGAGGTCCATTATTTTCTACCTAGCTCTTTCTCAGAAAGCTCTCTCGGATACTTAATCAATCACTGCTGTCAAGTCAAAATTATAGAGCTAGACAATTTTTGGCAGTGGATGCCTAATTAATCAACAATTGTTTTAGGCAAAATTATATGTGCTACTGTGATACTCAAATTGTCCCTATGGGGATTCACCCACATCACCAAATATCAAAAAAAAAAAAAGTATAATGCCCTCTCCCTTTCCTCTATTAATTTACATTTTTTCTTCATTTTTTAGGATTCTAGCATTACTTAAAATTGAAATACAGTGTTTGTATTTGTTGAATCTATCTCTTGGTTTAAATTAAAGATCATTTGAGAAATCTGATATTGTTTGAATTTTAAGATTTCTAATTAACATATTTATTTATTTATTCATTTATATTCTTAAATTGTTTGATTTGGTGTGGCTATTTGATAGGTATAAAAGCTAAGATTACTAGTAGGAAGGCATTGGTACGATGGCATATTGTATTAGTATCGAAAGGTACCGATGTACAAAATACGTTATGATTGGAATTATATCCTTCTACTAATGTATGCCATTGTATTGGTGCGTATTATATAATACAATTCTATAATTAGCACTCCAAAGTTATATCAAGAACTATCAAACAACACGCTATAAAAATTAAAGGCTAACGTGATTTGAACACAAGACAACCATGCCCAACAATTAAATACACCATTAATGACTAAGCCAACACTCATTTTATGATAATAAATGAAATATATTAATTTTTATTATTTATTGTTTATAACCAATTCAAATAAATATAAAATATATTATATTAAGCCTCCCCAACTATAAATTAAAAAGAATAATATTTAAAATTAAAATATTATAAACTAATAGAAAAAATAATCTATCAAATCCACATTTATATCAAAAATGAGTTTTAATCTTAAGAAATTTATACAAATAAAAGTGTTAATAATAGAATAATCATTTTAATCCTTTTTCTTTGGAAACTAATAATTATTTTAGTGCATAAAATTTATAAATTTGCACATGATATGTATCTTAAAAATTTTATAAATTATTATTTAATATTTTGATTTGTATTAAATAACAATGTATTTATTATTTATAAAAATAAAATATTATTTACAAATTATTTGAGAATATATTATAAATTGAATCTATCAAATCCACTAATCTACATTTATATCAAAAAATCGATAATTTAAAGAAACAAAAATATCAATAGTGGAATAATTATTTTAGTAATTAGAAATTATGAATTTACATATGATATGTATCTTCGAACTTTTAATAGATTTGTTATATTTTAAGATCATATATTTTTGTAAATTATTATTTGATACTTTAATTTACATTTTATAATAACATATTTATTGTTTACAAAAATAGAAATATTACTTACCAAACATTTGAGAATTAAATTTTTAGTTGACCTTTTAATTAATATTAAAAATTAAAAACAAGATATATATAAAATAATTAATATAATAATTCAAATGTTGCATATGCTTATTTTTTCCAATTGACTTTAATAGAAAATAAAATAATAATGGTTGTGTATGTATTACTTTGTAAAAATCTATATAATATGTCTTAGACTCTTGTTTAATTTATTATCAACAAATTTGTATGATTTGTGCATCCTATTATAATAATTGCAATGCATTTCTTCATATATACCATTAAAATATACATTTTTTTTTATATTTATACACTACTTGTGGTTATTTTAACATTAAATTTTGTAGTATTAATATATTTATGGAATTTGTATGCATTTTCCTACTTTACCCAAACTGTCGGATATAATATCCGATACCGATACTTTAATCCCGGTAGGAACCAAGAGGAAACACAGTATGGCATTAAATTAAAGTTCGTTTATTATAAAAAGGGGGAAATGTGGGTATTCATGGGGCAAAATGGTAAAATTTGTAATTTTAAACATTGAATTATTGCCCAACTCAAACACACTTATTTTTTCATAAGTTCTGAAAAGCAAAAAAAGAACACTCTTATTACTTTTCAAACTTTAGACCTAAAAAATAGCTTTTTGACTTTTCAACATCAGACTTTAGTGTTATCAAATGCCACCTTAGTCTCTGTTTTTTTGTAGAGCAAATTTGAATTGAATATAAATTTGGGTAAATTACAAAGACCCCCCCTGTACTATGGGGTATGTGACAAAGACCCCCCCTATACTATGACAGTGAGACAAAGACCCCCTTCCATTAGCCTTTCATCAAAACCTGCCCTTGCAATATTTTTTAATCTCCATACTACCCTTAGAAGAAAAACATTGTTTCGTTTCAGAAGCTGGCATCGTGACCGGAGAGAGCGGAGAACCTTCATAGCAGAAGCTGGTGCCATTCGGCAATTGCTTCAGTCAATTGTAGAAGTTGAGTGAAGGTTAGAATGAGAGAGAACGTTTTGCTAGAAGTTTCCAAATAAAAGAAAAAAATCATGCGCCAGGAAAACATAGTGGCTACTCTAACCTTCATAATAAACTTTGGCAATTGCTTTAGTCAAATAAATGTTCTCCCTCACTCTAACCTTCATAGCGGTTACCTTCTGATTGTTCTCCACTCTCTTTAGTTTCCTTATTTCAAAACACTAGTTAATGGTGTGTTGATGGATGTTGGGGAAGACGAGGTGACGATGAAACTCATGGTCTATCAATCCACTGAAATTATTAGTGTGATGTTAATCATGAATCCCAACAGGTTTTGTTTGTTTTCTCCACAACAACCAACACCTTGAATTCATTTTCAACACGCCATTGGAGGTTTTGTTTCTTTTTCTTTTAATTTATTTATTTGGGGTTTGATTTTCTTTGATTTGCAGCTTTCCCTTTTTTTCGTATTTTGGATTTATTGTTCTCTGTATCCTTTTAGGAGTATTTCGAGATTTTCTAGTGTCATTCTTGGTTCTACAAAATTGTTCATTCAGTAGCCCTACTCGTCCAGCTGCATTCACAGTTTGTCATGCTCAACTTCAAGAGTGTTTAGTTATAGGCGCATGCATATTTATATGAACAAACTCTAGTTATAATCGGCCTCGCATCAATCAACCCAGGAGAGCTAGGGAGGCTCAGAGGCACAACCACAACCAAAGAAGCTGGCTCCACCGTCGCCCAGGAAAACGTGGTGGCTCCACTGTGCTAGGGAGGCTCAGTATTGAATCTTGCTCTACAGATAACGATAACGCGAATGGTGGTTGGAGAAGTAAATCCGTTCAGAACGGGCGGAAAAAATCAGCCGGAGGAGAAAACATTCAGTCTAACCAGCGCCCCTTAAATCTCTCTTCATCAAACGACAAAAGTTCCGCGGAGTACGGCAACGACCATGGGGAAAATGGGCTGCTGAGATTAGAGACCCCGCACGAGTGTACGCTTGTGGCTGGGAACTTACGACACCGCCGAGGAAGTAGCCAAGGTTTACGACAATGCAGCGATTCAGTTGAGAGGACCAGATGAATTTTGCCACTCCGCCAAAGGCTAAGCAGGAGATACAAGTACCAACCAGTTTTGGATAAGATTCCTTCTATTGCTACCTCTGCTACTGTAACATCGGAAAACAGAGGAGATGGAGAAAAAAAGGGGAGGAGAGAAATCGGGAGAGAGAGGGAGGACTTCTGAAGTCTGCCGCTGTAACAGTTACTGCGGCTGCTGTTGCTGTATCGTGAGATTGAAGATGAACAGTGTTTTTCTTTCAAGGGTAGTATGGGAATTAAAAAATATTGCAATGGCAGATTGTGACGGAAGGCTAACGAAAGGGGGTCTTTGTCCAATGCTGGCCATGGCCTTAGACACATTAAGGTTTATTGCAATACAAATTTTATTTATATTAGTGTGAATGCTGGCCATGGCCTCAGACACATTGAGGTTGGGCTCAGGCCCTGGCCTCCTGGCCCTGTTTGGATTGATTAGTCGGTCTCAGTTGGGCCTCTTTAGCCCAGTTTGTTAAAAGAAAAATGCTCTAAACATGTTCGAGCTGGGCTAAGGATTTGCAACTACTGGCCAGTCTATACTCTATAGTGATGACAAGGCATGGTAAATGTAATATGGTTTACTCCTTCCAACTGAGCCTCGACAATATTGTCTCCAACAGGGCACTGCAACCGTACATTGAAAACATCTCCCTTCGTCATTCATGGGGAGATGTTCCCATACTGGTTGGGATTTTATTGGGACCATGTGTTGGTAGCTGATCCGATAAGAAATTAAGATGAAGAGAAATCTCCATATTTCTTTTTGTTCAAAAAGAAATTAAATGGTTTCTAGTCCTTCGCTGGGAAAACAAGTGCTAGCCCATCTACCTCTTGCAGTCACTGAAACTAATAAATGCTGCTTTAAGAAAAGGCGGTAGCCATTACTCCAGTTCTCTCTTTCTCTCTCCGAGTAGTGTGTACAAGCAACAGTATTGACTATTGAGCAAGTAAGAGAAACACAGTGTACATTAGCTCTGATCTTTTGCTCGGATTCTTTGATCAAACCTTCTGTGTATGGAGCCAAAACGAATATCTCCAGTTTCTCTTGATCTCTACAACCTTTTTATACTTGTTACCCTGGCGCTTCTCTTCCAGATCGGGGTATTGGCTGCTTCCTCCGAGTCTAGGCTCTTCTTCAACTTCTATGCAGCTTCATGCCCAACAGCAGAACTCATGGTGAGAAACACAGTGAGGTCGGCTTCGGCCTTGGATCCAACAGTCCCTGGAAAACTCCTGCGTTTACTGTTCCATGACTGCATGGTGGAGGTCAGTGAATCAAAACCTGTCCAAACGAAAAACCCATCAGTTACCAAAAGTAACCGTTTTTATAACTCTGCTTCTTTGTGTTCTGCTTTTAACTTTATAGGGTTGCGATGCTTCCGTGCTACTAGAAGGAAATCAGACAGAAAGGAGTGATCCAGCCAATGCATCGCTTGGAGGATTCTCAGTAGTCGATTCTGCCAAAGACTTGCTTGAACTCTTCTGTCCTGGAACTATTTCTTGTTCAGATATCCTTGCTTTAGCTGCTAGAGATGCTGTTGAATTTGTAACCTCTCTCTCTCTCTCTCTCTCTCTCTAACACACACATAGCAAGAGCGTGACCAGAGGGTTATGTATTTTATATACACAGGCTGGAGGACCATCAGTTAATATTCCAACAGGTAGAAGAGATGGAAGAGTGTCTTCAGTGTCTAATGTGAGGCCAAACATGGTGGACACTAGTTTCACCTTGGATGAGATGCTTGAGTTGTTCTCCTCTAAAGGGTTGTCTCTAGATGACCTTGTTACTCTTTCAGGTATCAAAAATATACAACCCATCTGCATTTACTTAATGATTCAATTAATCTAGAGGATCAATTAATGGCTTGCCTCTTGGATGGAGCAAATCCAGATTCTGCCATTGCCAGATTCTTATTCATATCAACCTGAGATTTTGCCATTGCATGGAGGGATTATTTGATAAAAGTTGAAATTAATGGCTGATCAAGTGAATGAGTTAGCATGGAGGTTGTAAACTCTCTAATGGCTGAATCTGAAGTTGGGTTGATTACAATATTCCCCTAAGAAATATTCCATTCAAACACACATCAGCCATTATCAGAAGGCCCCAAAGCAATATTCCCTCTAAAACTCAGAAGGCCCACGTCTTATCATCAAACAGTTAAGATTGTCTAGTTGGTAGCAGTATGATTTAGAATAATAATTACATTCTGGGTTTGTTGTTAATCTCACAGGAGCTCACACAATAGGATCAGCACATTGTAGTACATTCAGTGATCGGTTCCAAGAAGACTCGAATGGGACCATGACATCCATTGATGCATCTTTAGACAAAATTTATGCAAGAGAACTGATAAAGCAGTGCCCTATAGGGGCTAGCGAGTCTGTAACTGTCAACAATGACCCAGAAACGTCCCTCTTGTTCGACAACCAGTATTACAGGAACCTCATATCCCACAAGGGGCTCTTCCAGTCAGATTCAGTGTTGTTTGTTGATGGAAGAACAAAGGCAAAAGTAGAGGAGCTCTCCCGTAGCCAAGAGATTTTCTTTCAACAATGGACACAATCGTTTCAAAAGCTTTGTAGTGTAGGCGTGAAGACAGGTGAGGAAGGAGAAATACGTACTTCATGTAGAGCAATTAATGGGTGAAGAAGCAAATTCTTGCTTGCTACAAATTCTCCATGCATATTGTTTGGTCTGTGTAGCATTGTTTATTTGTGTCGATTAGGTTATTTAAATAAACTGAGTCTGTATGCTTTGGATGGAACACTGCGAAGCTTATTGCAAGAATCCTTTCACGTACATGCTCAACATCTTTCCCTTCAATTTCTAATTGACTTTTTTTTCCTGATCTTATCTAACCTGCAAATAAATGGAGATTATAACTGTTCTAGTTTTCATTTTTTCAATTATGTCAATAGATGGATTCTACTAGTCTGCTTCTGATCAACTTCTTCTCAAATGAATAGAATGAATCATATATACAAACAGAAAAAAGAGAGTCCTCATTAAGCCCCTAATTAGAACACTATTTTTGGCTGCTTGCACTGTTGTAAATGCGTGTAAGTGCAAACAGGAGTTAAATTCTGGTTCAATTTTACCTCAGGTTTGATGTTGTGTCTCATTTGTTTGTGAAAAGTAAATTAAAGTGGTGCGGTTCCAACTCTTATGAAAGAGAATGGAGGTGGGGATTATTTGTTTAGGATTGATTATAAAAAGCAAGATATATGATATGGTCCTCATTTTATATGAGATAGAATTGAAGTAAGAGAAAGGTAGTGTCAATTTTGCATCAATTTTTTAGATTAAAATTTACACCGCTAAACAACTGCAAATGAGATAAAAATTACAAATTTTGCATCAGATAGAAGTGTAAATCATAGCTACAACAATTAGATGCAAAATTTATATCTGGTTCAGATTCGAAGGGCAATCAAATCTTGTGTAAATGCATGAAATTGCAAATAGGTCGAATGTAAATTCTGGCTTACTTTTGCTTCATATTTGATTTTTTTCTTATTTGTTTGTGAGAAGTAATATAAGGAGTAAAAGAATGTAGTCTCCATCTTGTATGAGAGGGTTATTGGCTCTTGAGAGTGAGGTGAGAAGCAAGCTGATGTAATCCCCACTTGATATGTGAGAGATCGAATTGATGCAGGAGGAAGGTGGTGCAAATTTTGGTTAGTTTTTAGTACGCAAAACTTGCATTGCCAATTACAACTTAACCTTACAAGCAAACGAACACAAAACCAAATCAGGTGTAAAATTTGTATCTAGTTCAGATTGACACTGTAAAAATAAAGCCTTATGATTAGGGATGTCAATGAGGTTGGTTTGGTATGGGTTTGTCTCAACCTTAACTTGATCCTCCAATGTTCCCACTTTAACTCAACCCGATTTGACTAATTAAATAATATGTAATTTCTGAACCCGCCCATGCCCTATAGGGTTTAAAGTTTAAACCCCATACCAACCCAACTCAACTCACACTCGCTCAATTATATTTTTTATGATAAATTTTAAAAACCTAAAAATTAACCATTAATTGATGTTGGAATGTGATTTTAAGATGTCAATTTCTTCATTACTAAAATCAAAATAAACATGGAAAGAAATCCTAAAGTTTAAGACAATGGAGTTAGGAGTCAACAACTTATACGAATACCCCATATAATGTAAGGGATTGGTATCATGACTTAATAGGGCAGATGAACCAAAACATGAACCCAACTTAAATTAAAAAAAAAAAAAAAAAAAAAAAATCAAAACCCTAACCCAATCCTACACTAGACCTGACCTGAACCTGAGCGTTGGTGAAGTCCAGGTTTACCATTTAACTTTGTCCATTGACATCGGTACTTATGGTCTATCCTGTTAGGAATATGATGATGTTAGCAATGAATTATCTACAAAAAGACCTTTCTTAATTAGGATGAGTTAGGGCGCTAGCCGCTAGTCGCTAGATAAATTAGGATCAAGGAAACACATTATCAAAAGCCCGTCTAGCTCAGTAGGTAGAGCGCAAGGCTCTTAACCTTGTGGTCGTGGGTTCGAGCCCCACGGTGGGCGGATTTATTTTTGCACAACATTCAAAAAGTATTTTATTTTATTTTTGGGGCGCTTCTTCTCCAACCTTACCTTTTACCTTTTTAAGTATTAACACCTGTAGATATATTTCATAGTTAGGGATTGTAATTTTTCCCATAAAACCAAGGCCTGCCCTATGGAGCCAGAAATTTACAAGGTGATATTTCCATTTATTCATCAAAAGAGGAGTCCTTTTGAAGCAGTATGGATTTTCCTTGATATCTAACATAATGCATGACCAACCATAGGATGGTTTGAAAATCATTACGAAACACTACTCCAAAATGTTCTATTTTTCCATAGAAATGGGTTCGCTCAAGAAGGGCTCTAGAAGATGTTGATCGTAAATGAGCAGATTGTTTACGAAGAAACACGAATATAGATTCGCATTCACATACATGAGAATTATATAGGAACAAGAAGAATCTTTGATTCCCTTTTTTCAAAAGGGAACTAGATTTCTTTGGGATGGGTTTGTATATCATTCCCCGGCTCTGGTGACAAATTATTAAAATACCCTTAGATTTAACATTAATTTCTAAAATATCTCTGAATTTTTTCCAAATTTCTACAACCTCTAGAATGACATAATCCTATGGCGGTAGGGGAGGGGGAGGGGGGCCCTGCCCCATTCCCATTCCTATCCTTGTTTTTTTTTCTTTTTTTTTAAGGAATTTTGCATTTTTCAACATCACCTCAATTTCAAAATACCATCTAACATTCCCAATTACCACAAACCTCTTCTTAAATCATAGCCTCCTAAAACCATTTTGTTTGATTATTAAAAAAAACTCCTAAAATCATTTTTCTTGATGGCATTTGTGTTTTTCTTATGACTAATCAATGGATTTGTGTTAATATTTTTAAAAATATGGTTGAATATATTTGTATCTATTTTGATGGGATTGTAAATTGTAACTTTTATTTTAGAAAAAAATGAATGATGTAGAAATAAAAAAAAAGTGAATTTGGCATTATAAAATAAAATGGCAGAGAATAGGAACCCATGGAAACAAGGATGAGGAAATCCCTATCCCCATTGGTAGGGATGGGAACCAAGGATGGGGATGGGGTTTTTTGTGAGGATAGGGATCATGACTGGCTCCTCGTATCCAATTATGCCATGGTTTTGAAAACCAGATTGAATCGGACGGTCAGACCTATTGACCTGAGAACCGATCAAGTGATTGGTTCTATTTCAACCAAAAAGCCCTTATGGGCCAAAAACCATTGATTTGGTCAATGACCCACTAACCCGAGCAATTGAACCATCAACCCATCGACTTGGACAACGGTTTTGGCCATTTTTTGTTTTATTTATTTTTAAGTCAAAATAGGTCATCCATTCGAACCAAACGATTGAACCATTCGACCTAAAAACTGGTGGCCAGAACAATTCCATGTCTTATCCAGTTTTTATAACCTTTCATTACGTTGTTGTTCCTAGTTCAACATTTTCGTGTCAAATGTGTCAACCCTTGATGTCATAATTGAATAAAAAAATTAAAAAGATAAAAACACAAAAATTATGAAAAAGATACTGAAATTTTGTAGAAAACATTTGGGAACACTTATAACATTATATGTTCATCATATTAAAAAAAAAGATTGTTATAAATAAAAGTTATATATATATAATACAAAAAATTGTAGAAAATTTTAGGCAAAAATTACTACCATCATTATCACCATCATCTAAATCTAAAATTGCCATGTACAAGGCACATGCACATTTATTTTATAAAAGAAAGAGGAAGACCAAGAATCCTCTCATTACTCACATATAACAAGTATTTATTTTTTAATTTAATTATTAAAATATAAAAGTCAAAATCAGATCTCTATTATGTCTTGATTTTTTGGGTAAATTACAAAACCGCCTTGTACTATGGGGTCGATGACAATTACTTAGGGATGGCAATTTCCCCCGTAAAATCGGGCCCCCACCCCCGCCCTGAATTTTACAGGGATGGGGAAAATATTTTTTCCTCGAACCGGTGACAGGGCGGGGACGGTTTTGTATATAATTCCCCGAACCCGCCCTGAGCTCGAAAGTAAATTAGTAAAATATCTCTAGGTTTAGTATTGATATTTAAAATATCTTTAAGTTTTTCCCTAAATTCTTAAAATCATAGGATCCCATAATTCTATTTTCGAATTACCCCTAAAATATTATAATTCAATTTCTAAAATACCCCCAAATTCCTATATCCTATGTATAAATTATCCATAAAATAGATAATTTTTAAGTAGTTGCCTTGGAGTAGGGAAAATTCGGGGATTCCCTATCCCTAATGGGGAGTGGATGCTCTGCCCCGAACCCGCCCCATCGAGGAGGGGATGAGGAGGGGGTGCCCCGCCCCATTGCCATTCCTACAATTACCCCCTTTAACTTTCATTTGCGACAAAGATCAACCTATACTATGGGGTCAATGACAATTACCCCTGAATTTTATTTGCAACAAAGACCCACTGAATTTTCAGTTCACAACAAATATCCCCATGGCGGCATGGCCATTAGGTCAGATGATAGCATAATGCATTAAATTACCAAAATACCTACACGAGCTTTCTTTATTTTATTTTCCTCATCCGTTTCTATTAAACCCTAATTGACCCAATAATACCTCCATTTTCTCCAAATGAAACCAACTAAAATAATAAGAATCATTTCATTGGCATAGAAAAAAACAAGTTTCATTAAATTCTTGTTTCATTTTGTTGGCATGAATGTCTCTTTTCATCATAAAATATAAAAATAATCCACTCCTTTCTCCAAGAAATTAAGAAAAAACAAACGAAACCTTAAGTTTATATTTATCAAAAAGAAATCTCTACCATATCATTTCAATATTGAATATAACAAAAAATCTACAAGGATCTTTAGAACTTAAAACATCTAAGGGGACTCCAATATTATATTTAGAAAACTAATCAAATCATAAATCATTCAAATAAATAAGAAAATTGCAATTTAAGAATTAAAAAAGTTAAACAGCTGAATAAGAATTTTTTTCAAAGTTAACTAACAGAACCCTAACAAAGGAGGTATTTGTAATTTACCCTAATTTTTTCTAATAAATTCACAATTTATATAATTAATTAAATTGATCTTATAAAAACATTAATTTATAAATAAAAATAATAAATCAACACAAATTTTCCTAACTAACCAATAAGAATAAAAAAATGGATGCAAATTAGGATCCTTGTAAAATAATTTAAAATAATATAAATTGATATATAATAGATATGCAAATGAGACTGGATTAGGTCAATTTAACGTCAACCCTAATCTAATCTGAAGTTTTGGGGTTGGATTGGGGTGTATATACATACATACGTGTGTTTATGGATGCAGAGTTGCACATATACATAAATGCTACATGCATACATATATGTGAGTACTTTACTTGCATAGGTTTAGCCAAAGCCTCAACTCTAACCCTAAACCAAATCCAATCTTTTCAGATTAACCCAGCCCAAGTTGTAAGCCCAATATATAGTGACTACAATTAATAAAAAGTAGTAAAAATTTAATATTATAATATTTTTATAATTTAAAATAATAAAATTTAATAAAGAATCAATACAAACTTGTCTAACAATCTCTAAACATGTACTTAGTTTACAAGTTTTATTATTTAATATCCATTTAAAAATAATTACATGAATAAAATTTTAAAAATAAAAAATAATTATTCTTTTTAGACATTAGCTTGGTCCAATTCGAAATGTCATAGGATTTATTTTGCTTTAATTTCACCTCATGGATCTATATCTTCATTTAATTTTTTCTGATAAAATCTATTATTACTCTCTCTAATAACTTTATTAACCTTATACACATTTCCCTACCTTTTACAATATTCAAACCAAATACAACCTTGTCAATGCTTCTAATTCCCCACTCCCTCGTTAAATCCCGCTTTTCCTTTGGTTGAGCTGGGTTAAAGGCGAAACCAAGAATAACCCTAACATTACGTAAAATGCTAATTTTAATGTGAAAGCCCAAATTTGACAAACCCAATAAGACTAAAACCCTCACCGAAAACAAGCCTGTTCGAGTCTTCAGTGTTCTTGCTTTCTTCACATCAATCTTTGAGTCCTGTCTATTCTCTAACCTCTCAGTTCCTTTTCTTCTTAATGCTGTACTTTGCATTCATCTGCTCGATTACTGTTATCCGGCCTCGACTGCAATTACGGTGAAGCTTTATTGCAACCAGAGTCAGTTCACCGGCGTGGATTGTAGCAGAAATCTCAGGCGGCAACAGAGTTGAAGGAGGAAGTTTGAGGTAAAAAAAATCAAAATTTATTTTTCATATTTTTAATAGTTTTATTATGTGAATGAAGCTTGCAATAAGGCCAAAGAAACCCAAACGGTTCATCCAAATCCCACAGAACCTCACCTCAGTATTCTCCATCTCTTCCGATTCTTCCCAATTATCTCCTCCCATCCCCGAAATCGATTCCGAAATCGACCGAATCACTAGACTCATCAATGATCATCCATTTCATCCCCTCCTCTTCCGCCACATCCCACCTTCTCTCCTCTCCACCACCCTCGTCGAACAAGTCCTCGGCCGACTCTTCTCCGGCCACTCCAATGGCCTCAAAGCCTTTGAATTCTTCAAGTTCTCTCTCCATCACTCTCAATCCTTCTGTCCGAGTCCCGACGCATTCGAGAAGACCCTCCACATCCTTACTAGAATGCGGCATTTCGATAAAGCTTGGGAGCTAATGGAAGAGATGAAACAGAAATATCCTTCCTTGCTCACCCTCAAGTCTATGAGCATTGTACTATCGAAATTGGCCAAGTTTGGATCCTTTGAAGATACCCTTGAAGCCTTTGATAGGATGGAGAAAGAAATTTTTGTGGGGAGAGTGTTTGGTGTAGACGAGTTTAATGTACTCCTTCGAGCGTTTTGCACACAGAGGCAGATGAAGGAGGCTCGGGCTGTATTTGGGAAGATGTATTCAAGGTTTTCTCCCAATACCAAGACTTTAAATATCTTGCTTTTGGGGTTCAAGGAGTCTGGCGATGTTACTGCTGTTGAACTGTTCTACCATGAGATGATTCGCAGAGGGTTTACGCCGAATGTTGTAACGTATAATATCAGGATTGATGCTTACTGTAAGAAGGGTTGCTTGGGTGATGGTTTAAGGCTTCTCGAAGAGATGGAACAATCAAATTGCTTTCCAACGTTAGAAACAATTACCACTTTGATACATGGTGCAGGGATTGCTCAGAACCTGTCACGAGCCCGGCAATTGTTCGATGAAATTTCACAGAGAAATTTGAAACCTGATATTGGGGCTTACAATGCTCTTATGGCTTCTTTCGTCAGAGGAAGAGATGTGAAGTCTGCAGTCAGGTTGATGGATGAAATGGAAAAGATGCATGTCAGGCATGATAACGTTACTTATCATACGTTGTTCTTAGGATTGAAGAGGTCAGATGGCATTAAGGGTGTTCATAAGCTCTATAGGAAGATGGCTGAGAGAAATTTTGTGCCCAAGATGCAAACAGTGGTGATGTTGATGAAATTCTTCTGTGAGAATCAACGACTTGATTTGGGATTGGAACTGTGGGAGTATCTGGTAGAAAGAGGTTGCTGTCCCCACGGGCATGCGTTGGATTTGTTGGTGGCAGGCCTGTGCTCCCGAGGAAGGGTGAAGGAAGCTTACATGTGTTCTGAGCAAGTGCTGGAGAGAGGAAGGCATCTGAGTGAAGGAGTATTCCTCATGTTGGAAAGGTCTTTGGTGCAAGCAGGTGAGGCTGACAAGTTGAGGAAACTTGATCAAATGATAAAGAGGTTACAAATGGTTTTGCCTTCATCAAGGGGGCATGCTTTAGGTCTTTCGGCTTCAACTACTGTAAATTGATGCATTGTGGGATTACAGAGAAGATTTTGAATGAGGCATTTTGCCAATGTTTGTAATTCCCGTCTTTTCCAAGGCTATGCTTGGTTTGACAGAAAATTAGAGAAATAGAAAGTTGAGGGAAGGCTCTTTAGGAATTGGTATTGCCCCCACTTCTAGCTTTTGCCTTTTCCATGTCATATATTGTTTTCCTAAAATGGAAAAAAGAATCATAACCATGCTATGAATTTCTGCATGATTTTAAGATAGTGGATTTTCCGGACAACTGCCACCCACATGATATTGGATGGATGAATTTTAGCCAAAATTTTAAAAAAGTTTCATTCATACATACATACATGCATGCATGTATATATATAAACAAAAAACTCATCCAAAACATGAAAATTTCAAAAATATTCATCATTGTATTCCAACCATAATATCATATTGCAGTGATACTAGAAAGGAGTCTTGAATAGTAAAAGCATTCTTAGATACTTTTATAAATGAGGTCAACATTGTCAGCCAATTGGATATGTCACTTAGAAAGGAGTCTTAGTTACATGTAGCTCAAAAGATACAAGAAGTTACTAGGGTGTTTTTAGAGCAACTCCAGCTAAAAAATGAATATGATTATTTGAGGAAACATTATTAAGAATGGTCTTCCTTAATCCATGACAAGTGAAGGTTTTGACCTTGTCATTGTTTCAATGACTTGGTCTAATGAACAATGGGATGATTACTTGAAGGTAATGAATATTTATTATTCGATTTTTTTCATATCAATACCCATTAAAAATTTTCTTGACTCCTTGTGTCGTCTACAAACACAAAATCACTCCCACGTAAAGAAATTTAGACATTTAGGGCTCCAATGGGTTAATGACTGTCACCAAACAAAATTGTCGGGGTCCTAGGGTGGAAGGGTTAGTGCAAGGAAATTTGTTGCCCAATTTGAAGTGTACTTCTATTAGTAAAGCATGTTTTATTAGTGGTTCCAAATTTGGCATGAAATATCAAGTAGGGAGGGAGCAAATGAATCTAATGATGACAACGGCAAGTTAATCAATTTTATGCCCGATCTGTCTTCCATTAGACGGAAAAAGTCCAAGGGAGCGGAAGTGGTTAAAGAACTTTAAAGCATTAATAATTCTATCAATAGCATCATGGAGATTTTGGAGGCACCTCCACCACAACCCATAGTGCCTACGCCAACCCAAATAGCTCCACATCCAAATGAAGTTGAAGCACAACTTATAGTCTGGAATGTATAAAGGCATTGCTTGATTTAGGAGTTTCTGAAACACACCAAATGTATATTTCAACATCTATGCTATTTGTCAAGGATGTAAAATATAGGAGGGAGTGGATGAAGTTACATGGAAATGTGTCCATAAATGTGCAACTCGCATGGTTACAATAGATAGTGAAAAGACTTTTTGGATAGTGAGAATATTTTGTCATTGGTTTTAGCTACAGTCTCAAGCGTCAGCTCAATATTTTTTTTTCCTTTTTTATTTGTAACTTATGAATAGTCTAAAATTACTTTGTCATGAATATTATTGCTTAACCAACCTATTATATATTGTTTTTTAACGTATCATGACTTATTGTCAGAAAAAGGTCTTTCAGTTGGTGGGATTTTTTTATATGACTATACATTTCAACTACCAATGGATTGGGAAAAATACATCCGCTTCCTAGCATTGCTTTTCATATGTTGGGCTGTAAAAATTAGAATGTTTAATTGTTATGGAGAAACATTCATCGAATGTTCTGAAAATTTATTACAAGTCATCGAGGAACCAAGCGTAAATGATTGCATGCAAAAATTAAGAGATATGGTATTCACAAAAAGAAATCCACTGTATGTTAAAACACATTATATTTACTGACAATATGCATCATCAGCAAATGTGGAGGAGCTTTTGTGATAGATCAACTTACTCTGTTAAAATTGAGTGGTTGGAGACTATTATATGCAACTACTTTGATCATTAGCTAACTTATATAATTATGATAGTATTCCTTGTATGCTTTTGTGTTTTTGTGAAATTTAAGCAATGATGTAAACAAGTTATGTTTCATTAATACTTAGTGCCATTTAAGATCATATTGTGATTCGATATCATGTAGCAAATTATCTATTTTCTCATATTTTTTAAGTATAGATGTTAACTATTGTTTTAAAAGGCTTTAAGCCTCGAGGCACGAAGTGTACATGTTAAGGCTTAAGTCTACCGAGGTGGCATTGATTTTCCCCAAGGCTTAAGCTTCACCTTATTGTGAGGCTTATCAAAATGAGGTGTAAGCCTCAAACACCAATGTGTGAGGCATAGCCTGAGGTGTAAAAAGGCTTAAGCCTCGAGCATCATGGATGAGAGTGCAAATTTTAGGCTAAATAGAAAAGTAAAATGACGACGACGACTACTATTACTACAACAATTTACAAACTTTAATTATTTTTTCCTTAAACTTTGAGGCTTACACCTCACCTTTTTGGGCCACTATACCTCAACTATGCCTTAAACCTTTTAAAACCTTGATATTGACAATAAAGGTTAGGAATGCATTGAAGGATGTTTCCTTTCGATCTGTTCTAGGTTATCTTTTTTGGTGGTTGGATCTTGTAGAAGGAGATGGTGTGCTGGTTGTCAGTTGTTGACAATGCAAATTACACTGTTGCATTGTAATTTCTTTTCATTTGTTTCAATTTGGAAGGAGTACAAATACAAATATGTAGAGTGCAAAGACTTATATTTTGTATTATTTTGTATGTATTTATATTATGCAAATTTGTATTTGTACCTTTTCCAAACCGATCAAATGGGAGTGCAAATTTTGATTTACTTTTATTTCAGGTTTTACTTTGTTTTGTTTGTCATCACTGTAGATGAAGAAAAATAAAGCCTGAAATGTAATAAAGTAAAAAAGATGAAGCAAAAGTGAACTGGAATTTGCATTCTTATGATTTACATCTTATGCATTTGTACTGAATTTGGCTCTGTTTGGAAGGAGTACAAATATAAATATGTACAGTTCAAAACCTTATATTTTATATGTATTTGTACCGTACATATTTGTATTTATACTCTTTCCAAACTGAGCCAAAATTTCATTTTCTCTGCAAATAGACTAACAGTCAAAAAGTGCCCTGTGAAATTTAGGTGGCATTTGGATAAGCTTTGGCTCTCAAGCCATTTAAAGCCCAAAATAAAAGGTCAAATTTGGGCTTTTTACTTCAGACTTCTGGCTTTGAAGCTTGTTTGGCAATTTTGACTTTCAAAGCATATTTTTCAAAGTTAAAGCAAACAATATGCGTTGGTAATGTAATGAAATGTAGTCCAAACTACCATATTTTTCAAAGTAACACCATCCACCACCATTAAAACATGCCATCATATACCAAGTAATGTAATGAAATGTAGTCCAAGGTACCAAGCTGTGTGGACTGAAAAGATTTGTCTTCAACAAGTTATAAAAACAAAAGATATCAACATATCTATTCAGTATAGGCTTATAAAAATAACATAACTATTCAATAGACCTTGATATATCCTTAAGGTGTAATTTCTAGCCATTGATAAATATTGATTTCAACATGCGTCATCAAATCTATGAATGCCTATGAAATAACCTCAGATAAATCTTGAATTGCTTCCCTCCGAATTACAAAAGACGAAACCCTTAAACCTGCATAAAAAACACTCCGTGTTCCAAAATTTATTATTAGCTACAATGTTGTATGTTTAGGGTAATGCTGACAGTGGGTGTCAATTGGACCAGATTCTGATTTTTGGTCCAATATGATTCATTACAGATAGATAAGGAACAATTCAATCCAATGAATACTTTAGACCATTTTGGAGTGGTCCAATTCAATGTCTGAACCATTTAATCTTTTCAAATCGGTCTTAATTTAGATTAGTTCTAACCAAGCACGGTCCATTGACACTTGTATTCTTATTTTCTATCAATGGACCAGATATATTGGTTCAACCAACCCAATCCAATATAAACCCATTATGGATGGATCAGGTCCAATTCAATCCAATAAATACTTTGGATTGGAATAGTCGAATTCAAAAATGTATCTTATTGGTCTCTTCAATCCATCCAAATTGATTTTGATTTGGACAAGGTCGAATCCAAAACTGGTCCATTGACACCCCTAATTATTGATTACTATTGTTATTAATATAAAATAAAACAAAGTGTTAGTAGAGACCAGATTACCTACACTCATTTGGTATGTGCTAAGGTGCACTTCCAATGAGATTGGAAGACATAATTCACATGGATGACCCGGTTCACTTGTGTGACAAAACTAAATGGCATGCTTGTCCCATTATATCTTCATAAATCTTTGAAATTTAAAAAAGTGAAAAAGGAAAATGTAAGCCCTGCATCCCAAACCCTGATCATATAAGAGGTGGTGGATCCTCCAGTCTTAAAACTACAGCAGTATTGTTTTTGTAGGTGTGGCAGAATCCTGTGGACAAACAATCCAATGGTGATGGCAGCAAAATGTTGGAGCAGTTGAAGTAAATAATGGTGTTGTTGCGGTAGTGATGTTGAAAGGAAGGGTACTATTGACGTGGAGGCCTTCATTTACGATATCATTAGTCATGCAAGTATTGCCGGCGAAACTCGCCAGGCTGATCACTAGCCATTGGTTTTCTGGGAGGTGGACACAATGGGGTAGGAAGATCCATTGAGGGCATTGAATAGAAGCATGCCAAATACACATCGTTATTTAATTTGTTAATATTTCAAACTCAAGATTATAAAATATAAGTGAATAATATCCAGATTTTGAAGTCTCTGCACATTGGAAATTTCCAAAACGAAGACTCTCTAGTAGACATGGCAAAAAGTTGATTCAACCTGCAAACCCAACCAAACCCAAACCAAAAAATAGGGCTAGGGTCTCATGTTTAGCTACCTGAATTTGTGAATGACCCGACCTGACCTAACCTAGAAAAATTGGGTTGGGTTGGGTTGGGTCATGGATCAACCTGATGATCCAATTGGCAGGTCTAATTGGGGCTATTTATGTATTATTAGAAGTTCCCACTCTTTAATCTTTACTATTTAGTCTTTATTCTTTATTGTTTGCTCTTTGAATCATTAAATGTTCAAGTTTTTTATTTTATGTTTAGAATTTTTAGGATAATTTATTTAATTGTGACACTTTTCATGTATTTGTTCTTTATTTTTTCTAAAATTTTAGTTATTTTAGGGGTGACCCAACTTGACCCATGGGTTAACCCTAACCCAAACATTTAGGGTTAGGGTCTGGCATTTGTCGACCCAACCCAAAATCGACCCAAAGTCTCTTGACCCAACCCACCCAACCCAATTGCTAGGTCTACTCCCAAATCATGATGACATCATGGATTTGTTGCCAGTTCAAAGATAGGAAGCATCTCTAAATCCTTCATTTCAACATATACTTCTCTAATATATCCAATATCAAATAAAATCCTGGTGTCGGTCCTTTGACTTTTTCACCACAAGATTGGGGGGAATCTAGGTCCTCTGACTTCTTACCACAGCTGAAACCGTCGACCATGAGCTTAGTTAATTTAAGGGTTTATTTTATGAAGTCTACTATCGACCATGGAACACCTGATTCAAAACATATGAGATCATCTAACATTGAGAAGAAAACTTGGTAACTGGGATGGATTCCATGGGCTTCAATGACTTTGGTGATGGAAGAGTTGAATGCCAAGATATTTCAAGTTTGCTTCAGTCAAGCTTGAACAAGGGTACAAGTTGTGGCATAGGGTCAGTTTGGTTTGTGGGATGGGGATGAGAAAAAGGGGATATTCCAAAAATATTCCTTTTTCTCTCGTTTGTTTCAAGGGAAACAGGGGAATGGGATGAGAAAAAAGTGGGATGCGAGATCCCAAAATTGTGTAATCGGGGTCGCACCAAAATAGCGCGACCCTGGTGGAAAAACTCGAGAAAACTCAAGTTTTGTCTTCATACTCATTGCTACTGGTAATCGCCACCACCGCTGCTACCTGCTGGTAATCGCCACTACCCTTCTACCTTCTACAGCCACCGCCGCTATTGGTAATCGCCGCTTCCCTTCTACCTTCTACCGCCATCGCCGCTATTGGTAATTGCCGCTGCCCTTCTACCTTCTGCATAAGGAAACCGGCAACAAATGGTTTCAGGAACCCAGATCTGCCACTGTTGGTAAAGAATATGCATGAGGATGAAGACGGTTTGAACTTGATGATTTCAGGAACCCAGATCTGTTGCTGCCCTTCTACCTTATGCATAAGGAAACCGGCAACAGATGGTTTCAAGAACCCATATCTACCATTGTTGGTAAAGCATATGCATGGTTTCGTCTTCATCCTCCCTCATGCATATGCTGGGAATCGCCACAGCTGGCGATTCCATTTTTGCACGAGGTAACACCGTTGATGACGATCCTTGGTAGGCAGCCATTGGCAATGAGAGCAAATTGAACCTCCGAGATCTCTGTTTTGTGTTGGGTAATTTTCCTACTATTTTCCCATGTAAAACCAAACAATGGAAAGTTAAATTTTTACATTTTCCCATCCCATCCCATCCCACCCAAATCTTCCCACAAACCAAATGGAGCCTATAGATTTGGGCGACAATGAAGAAAAAAACAGAGCATGGCAGACTGATTTGGTCTTCCCGCAAGGAGGATAAGGAGAAGGAGAGAGAGAGAGAGAGAGAGAGAGAGATGGAGAGTCATGGTACTAGTGCTCTCTTCGGTTGGGAGGTCATTGCATGTTTCCAACTAGTTGCAATATTAATAAATAAGGGAAAATAAGAGAGGGAAGGAGAAAAGGAACATTTCCTTTTTTTCACCTTTTTAAATTTCAAAAATTTATGAAAATATAACGGGACAACCACGCCGTTTAGTTTTATCACACAAATGAGCTGGGGCATCCATGCACACTATAACGTGTTCCAATCTCATTGGAAATGCACCTCGGCACATACCAAATGAGTGCAGGAAATCCGGCCTCATGTTTATAGGCCCTGTCCCGTGGTTTGGTAAGGTTGTTGAAGGGAAGGACTTTGCCCTAATTGGAGAGAAAACGTTCTAATTTGTCCATTTATAGCAGTGGGGTTAGTGATTAGTGGTTTAACCGGGTGATGGTTTGTTTGAAATCCAAGTGTGTTATATCAGTCAAAAACTTCACCATCTCAGAAAGATAATGAACGTTTGAAAAAACACACTTGCTTGCAGTGTTTCTACTAGCTAGAACTTTCAAAGGCCTATTATGTTAATTGGATTTGGTGAGATCATAACCTATTGATATTCATGATTGCAATTTGCAAGCTGTGTTTATAAAACCGGACTGGATCAGCGGTCGTGCGGACGGGTTGAATTGTGACCTGGGCCCCTGGCTAGTTCGGTCATACCCCAAAACCAGCCAAAACTACTGACTTGAATCATTGAATCGGAAAGCCAGTGAATCAGTTCTATTTTTGAATTTTTTTTGACAAATAAATATTAAAGTTTTAGAGGCTATAATTTTGCACTCGAATGATCGATTAGGTTGATTCTTTTTTTTTTATTTTGGATAACTTTTCGAGATTTATGTGTCCTCAAAGAGCCTTTAAAGTCTTGTCCCACAATTTTTGCCAAAAAAGTCTTTTCTAGCTTCAAATCTTAATTTTTAATATAAAAAATCGAAACTAAAATAAAATAGAAGAATGTAATTATGTATTTTGAATATACGCATATAATTAATATTATTATGTATATATCATATAATTGTGCATATTATAGAAAAATATAATTATATTAATATAACCTCTCACTTTTCCAGGTTGATGCTGGATCCGATTCTCTAAACATTTTGCAAGAGAAACCATACTTTAGCAATTAAAGTGGCCCATGTCCATTCAACCTGTTAGATGGACTTTGACTCTTGGATGTAATTCAATTTTTGTATTCAATAGAAGTGAAATTTCTGTTTGCTCTGTACCAAACATAGAACCACAAATAGACTACAGACTGAGGTAGATATCCTCAGCATGGGCTTTGATCAAAAGGGAATTGATCAAAGACCTGTTGTCCTCGTTTCTTTGTCATTTTTGATGAATTCTTAGAGAGCTGAATAGAGTGGCCTATTTTTTGGCTAAATCTGGGGTGGGGAGAGATTGTTTGCAAAGTGACTCCTCAATGCCTTTGTAATTAAGTCTTTGATGATGATTTCATTTTTTGGGTTTGGTTTTGTTTTGACTAGAGTTTTTTTACATCTCCTCATCTATATCCTCTGTTTTTAATCAAAGCAATTTAGCCATGTACAAGTGGGAAAAAAGTCAGGTTGGGCCTTGATCAAAAGATGTCATTGAAATTGTAGTGCCACTTGAATTGAAATTGAAAGTTGAAATCTAATAAGACAAAGTGATGGTGCATGATCTAAATACTCTTAGTTGGAAGACGATCCGAACTCCAATTGTGCGGCGAGCTGGACCAATTTACAAAATAGTGGATTAGAGAACCCGAGATAGATAATCCGGCGAGGTCACTCCGATGCTTAAGTCAGTATTATACTGTGGATGCGAGCTGAATACTTGAGTGCTTGAATGCTAGTGAGTAAAAAAATCACGCGTACCTTTGCCTTGAGGTTTCATGTCCTTATATAATGGAGTAGTCGTGGGCCTTACGAAAGAGCTCCGGGATCTTCGGGCTGTTCAGATAAGGTTTGTTCCGTTTTTGAAGGAGAGCAATATGTTGATAAGGTTTATCGTTTACCTCCGATTTGGGCGGAGCTAGGATGAGTCTCATCGTGATCCCGAGAAATTCGGGGCCCGTAGGGGAGGCCTTTGGAGTCGATTATGTGGCGTTTCGGCTCTTTAGCTCCGAACTGACACTTCGATTCTTTAACTGGAATGGGTATCGAGGTGTCTCTACGCCGAGGTGGTTTTTTAGGCCAAGGTGGCTGGATACTCGAGCTCCAAATGTTGCGAAATGGGTTCGTTTGGCTGAGTTGTCACCCCTCGAGCAGATCGCGTCTACGTGTCCTCTTCTTACTAGGTCGTGCCAAATCACCCTTCATTACAAAGTATTGTAAAAATTTTTCTGATCGATTGGCAATACAAGCAATTGAAAACTAAGCAGTATATATGGAAACAAAGTTCCTATAATATAAATCAAATACTTTTATATAGCTAAGGCAAGAACAAATTACTCCATTTTGATGGATTAAGGGGACCAACCAAGCTATTATACAGGTTTCATGGCTGCTTCCTGTCATCATCAAGATTTTGTGGATTTTTCACCAAAAATCAACCCAATTGGATCGAACAATGAATTACAAGATTGATTCGGTTTTAACTCTTGAATAGTTAAACAAATAAGAATAAAAGTGTTTCTTTTTAAACCCTACAAAACACTATGTTCAAAATATCAATACCTTCATTCTCCTTGCAAACCATTGATGAATAGAAGGAAAATTATCAATACTGATGAATAGAAGCTGATGAATCGATTTTTGGTGGAGTATCGATTTTTTGGCTAAGTACCTCGTCAGTGACGTCTGCTCCCAAGTGGCCTGTGACTCAGAGGCTGAAGTGGAGCTCCCTAGTGGCGAGCTATCTGGTGGCGAGCTACCTAGTGGCGAACTGCCTGGTGATGAGCTACCTGGTGGCAAACTGGCTGGTGATGAGCTACCTAGTGGCAAACTGCCTGGTGGCGAATTATCTTGATGAGCTGCTTGGTGGTGAGCTACCTTGATGAGTTGCTTGGTGGTGAACTACCTGGTGGCGAACTGCCTTGTGGTGAGCTACCTTGATGAGCTGCTTGGTGGTGAGCTATCTAGTGGCGAACTGCCTTGTGGTGAGCTACCTTGATGAGCTGCTTGGTGGTGAGGTGTCGGGCTGACCTGACCGGGTGTCGAGCTGCCTGTGAGGTGCCGAGCAGGTGCCGAACTAACCAGGTGTCGAGCTGCCTGGTGACGAGCTAGATTGACGAGCTTCCTTGCTCTTTAGAGACCTGCAAGGAACCAAATGTCAGAGGACCCGGGGTGGCTAACCCAGCGAAGTCGCTCTAATGCTTAAGTCAGTACTCTCATAGTAGACTGCGAGCTAAAAAATCATAAAGTATGAGAGCTAGAATATGCCTACTTGCCTTTGGGGTTGGTGCCTTTATATAGGCATTGTTTGGTGTGGCCTTCATGCACCATATCCGAGATTTCTGCGAGGTTGTCTAAGTGGTTCGAGATTCCTGGAGGTAACCACCATGCACATTGACCACCCTCCGGATCGTTTGGCACGTGGGCCAACTTCCAAGGATTGTGGGAGAGTTAGGATATGCATGCCGAATTTGTCGGTGAGAACGTCTCACAGGTTGCCAGGTCGGTGCCTGTGCCAGGCCGCCAGGCCGCCAGGTCGTGCATGTGCCAGGCTGCCAGCTCGTGCATGTGCCAGGCTGCCAGCTCGTGCCTGTGCCAGGCTGCCAGCTCGTGCATGTGCCAGGCTGCCAGCTCGTGCCTGTGCCAGGCTGCCAGCTCGCGCCAGGGCCAGGTCGCACCAAGGCCAGGCCACCAGGTCGCGCTTGTGCCAGACTGCCAATTCGTGCCTGTAACAGTTTGTCAGCTCGCGCCAGGGTCAGGCCGCCAGGTCGCGCCTGTGCCAGGCTGCCATCTCGTGCCTGCACCAGGCTGCCAGGTCCCGCCAGGGCCAGGTCGCACCAGTGCCAGGCTGCCAGCTCGTGCCTGTGCCAAGCTGCCAGCTCACGCCAGGACCAGGCCGCCAGGCTGCCAAACCTGGCATTAGCCCAGGTCCAATCCAACTGCACCAGTTGGATGAATTGTTGGCCCATCCCGCCCAACTTGCACCCCTAGTTAACTGTCTTCATGTACTGGTTAACGAGCCTTTCTTGCCACAAAAATAAAAGATTAACCATAAAGATTTTCTAATTGTGTAAAATTAAACCTGATTTAATCTTCTAAATTAAATAGAAAACCAAACTCAGAAATATCGCGAGTAGTAGATCCCAAAACATGTGAAATCCCTATATTAGCCTCAATTTCCCATGTACGAAGGAGAATCCTTCCTGTCTGAAAGCTTTATATAGAGTTCCAATTAAAAGTAAAACAATGAATTGGAACATGTACTAGAACATAAGGCTCCCAAGATTGAAACAGTAGATATTGCATTTGGAATGCTTTTGAAAATTAATGCTGATGAATTTTGTGATTCTAAGAATCACTTTTAATGTTGCAGAAATAAAATCACTTTTAAGTATGCATTTATGAAAACTTTTAGAACTAATTCCTTTTCTAAGCACAAATCTCATTTCAAGAATTGATTTGCCTTAAATCTTTTTTTTTTTTTCGGTTGGTATAGGTTACCCTACCTTTTCTTTCAAACCAAACACAGCCTTTGTGATTCTTTGAAGCAGAATTTTAACCTAGCATTGCCTTAAGCACCAATTTTCAAATTCTCTCATATTTAAAGTTCATGTATGGATTTGACCTTCTATTACATAAAATGAGGAACAAAGATTATAAAGAAAAAATATATCAAAGAATATCTCTTTCTAATTGCTTTAAATTCTCAAAGAATAATCTAGATCAAATTGATAAATACCAAAAAAAAAATCTTTTGGGGAAATAAGAGGGATAAAAAACAGTGCACCTAGTAAGTTGGAAAAAGGCTTGTACCCCGGTTCAGGAGGGCGGATTGGGTATTAGGCTCATGAAAAAAAAAAATAATGATGCAAATATTACAAAATTACGATGGAGAATAATTTGTATTATTTTGCAAAACATTTTATTTTGTATGTATTTGTACTCTTTCCAAACTGAGTTTTGAAAATTTAAAGCATTGTATGTATTTGAACTCAGTTTTGAAAGAGAGTAAATACAATAGAAAGCCTTGTATTTTGTATTTCTAAACCTCTATTTGCACTGACATATCACATATTTATATTTGTATTCCTTTCAAACTGAACCTTAGTATGAAATACTACATGGTATCTAGAAAAAGAATTGCAGAAATGATTTCTATGATTATCAACACAGATAATACATCAGTTAAGTATATATATATATTGTTTTACAAAATAAAGATTTTAACTATCATTCTTTTATTTTTCAATTTAACATTCACATGGCATTATTTATTTCAAGCTTTTCAAAGCTTTTTCATAAAACTCTCAGCTCGTGAGACTTGCAATTTGACATTTAAATCTAAATTTCAAAAAAAATAAAAATAAACAAATTAGCATATCACCAAGATTCTTTCGCCCATATCTCAACGGAAGCTTCTGTTTTCTACAATCTTCATTGTTAAAAACTGCAGCTTCACAGTTGTAGTCCTCCAAACAGGCGTTTTTGCATTCTTCTTCACCGGTGATGGGCGATGAAATAGCATACGGATCATCTTCCCATGTGGTATGGTCCAAAGAGAACACGCTGTACTCGATGTTTTGGTTCTCACTTCCACAAGTATTCTCTGCACTAAGTTTCCTCGCGTAGCCCCAAGTACGTTGATTTCTGTCAATGAAATCGAAACCAGGTAGACATCTACAATCAGCTTTTCGATCCATGAGAATACAATATGCATTCATGCCGCATACCCCCTTGACATCACAAAAATCATTCGTTGAATTCTATTCCATTGACCAATCACTGCTATTTACATCCAAATTGGTCGAATAGACCCGGAAAAGCCCATCGACATCGATTGTCATGCGGTAAACCGTACTCGTCGTCCTTCCGGTGGCAAATCCACCGTTAGTTACATTCTTTACGTTGAAACTGGTTCCATTGAGAAAGTAGAGATGGCCATCAATGTTGATAGCCATTAGTACCTGAAGCCCGCCCAATAAGCAAGCGTAAGGGGCCGTGTCTGGGGTGTCTACGGGGTACTGGCGTACTGCACCAGATTTCCATCCTGCTGCACCTTGAGCCAAAATCTTCCTCCCGAGTGGTCGGTTTCTAAGACGCTAGAGAAGAGTTCTGTTCCAGCTTTCAGACGCTGACCAGGTAAAAGAGTGTCCGTCGGATTGTCAAAGCTTTGCCATACGACCTCCCCGCTTGAAGTATAAAAGAACAAAGTTGCCGGAGTCAAGCATAGAAGCGAAAGAGGCGGATTGGGCACCTTCAGCGATGGATTTGATGGTTTGGTATTGTGCGGATTACAAGATGAGTGATGAGTCTACCGTCATTTTGCAAGACTATTGTAGTATTTCCTGGCAATGACGGGTCTTGTCTGTTTGTAGTCCAAACGACTGTTTTTTGGGAGAATTCCAGCAAACCAAATTCCAAATTTGGTTTTAAACACGCCAACGTGGGCGTTTGTGCACTCGTCCAGTGCATCCATGGGTGCAAAGAACGTGGATTCATCCAAATCATACGGAAGGAATGGTGCAACATCAAACCATTCCACCTGTGTATATCATACCTGTCCCTCTGGATACCAAATACAATATGCCCTATATCAAACGTATCTCATCATATTGATATTTCAAACTTTTAGACTGGTTAGAAAACAAATATTATTTTCCAAGGATTCATTTTGAGTTGTTAACTTGTGATTAGAGAACATCCCTTTCTTTTTACGAAGGGGGACTCCCCAAGTGAATATAGAAAAGAGTGATGCTTTGAAAAGACGGCTATCTTTTTGTCTTTTCACAAGGGATGTAAAGTGCCCTAATCAATCCCCTTCATTTTCCTTTAGTTTTATTTTGCGTCCAACCAAACGCAGCCTATAATATGTATGACAAATATTGTGAGCCACAGATTAGATGCCAAAGGAGAAAAAACACAAGAAAAAAATCACGTCTTATCAGTATTATCAGAGAGAGTGGCAATTCCCCATGTCATAGGACACGCATGAACACCACGAAAGAATCAAGGATAAATTTAAACGCATTGTACGGTTCCACTGCAGCATCCAAATAAGCTTTCCCCATGCAGACTCAGAAGGCTCTCACGTTAATGGATCAGAAGGTACCCAAGTGAAATCACCATCCAAATAAAACCCGGAATTGCAGGACCAATGTGCTAAATGCTTCCGAATTTTGTGAAGGGGGAATATTGTGCCGCTTCCACAAAAAACTCTCGACACCATGGTCATATCCCCTGAAAGCTATCTGATATGATCCACCACACCCTACTTCATTCCTGAGGCTGAACAACACAATAAGATGTCATATGGTGATATCCACATAGGTATCACAATAAATGATCAACTGCCTAAAACTGTTCCACTCAGACAGCAAATGTCAAATGTCCATTGGAGCTGGCTGCCACTCCTCACAAAGAAAACAAACACCAGATAATTAAGAGGTGTGTCAAGCCATATTGTGTCATAAAAGAGCACCGCTACAGAAAGGGGTAAGTCATCTAACGGCCAATTTTGTGTTGATCTAAAGGGATATGGCTATTCCTTAGGATGATTCAGACCATCTACTTGGCATAGGCTATATAGTAAGCAGTAACCCATCTAGTGAGGTCCAGATTGTTAACCAAATAAATAACCATTGTTGTTGGTGCTATAGCTATCACCTCAGCCCATCATCGAGTTTTAGACCATATAATAAAAAAATGCTCTTCCTCAGAAGATCTAATGTACACTATCCTCTAAACAGTAAGTAATAGTAGCCAGAATGCATTTATAGGATTTCATACTCATAGAAGGTACCTCAGATTCCATAGTTCAATTCTGACTTTTCTACTAAGGAACTACAACCTGAATAAAATAGAAATAGACCAAACCAACAAGGATCAGTTTTAACGATTGAAGACAAGTACCTCATAACCAGTACAAGGAAATCCTCATCTTAATTCTCCCATTAAAAATTGTAGGAATAGTTCAATCCAATAAAGGATCGCATTATACCAAAACTACAAATGCATATAAAATAAAAAAGTAAACCAATCTAACTGACTACTGCTTAAGAGCATAGAAACAGATCAAAATGTCTCAGTAACTAAGAAAAAAAGCAAGAATGTACATACCACATCTGGCTAATTAGTACAGTTTTAGAGAGTAGAGCACCTAAGGTTACCTTTCAGTCTTCAAAATCACCAGCATTCTCCAGCAAGTAATTGACTGCTAATTCCTCATTACGGTCACAAGCTAAAAATGCTTCAATGACAAGGGCTCTATCAAACCCCATTGCTTCAAGCTGGAAGAGAAATAAACGTGTGAGGGAATCATTAAGAAAGAAACACAGGGAAAAAGGAGGCACGAACAAAGAATAATGGAGAACCATACGCGTTCAATAGCCTCTTGTTCGGCTGGTGTCACACTGATAGCATGGGGCATATCTTGCTCAGGCTGATCAAAAAGATCTCTGAAACCAAATAATTACATATTTTTCTTCAATCAGCAGATTTTAAACAAGGTATCATAGGGTTTACAAACTAAGGCACCCACGGGGAAAAGATGCTAATGTAGCCCAAGAATTCATAGTACATAGTCATAGACACCAAATTAAGAAGAGCAACCCAATTGGACATATAGCTCGAATCAAAAGGAACGAATAATGCCAGCCTTCAAAAGATGCCCCACATTCATGATTCAACAGAGCTATTAAGCTAAAATAGGCTTTACCAAATGGCAGGCCAAATTTATAGAGCAAGCTATCTTTTATGCTCTCATCTTTCATATTGGAAATTCAGTCAGGTAGATAGCTGCCTAGAATTTAAGCATAAAACAAGTATATTTCCGCAGATGTTTAATCTGAAGACCATCCATGACTAGAATCCAGCATAAAGTGTTCCTCTCATGCCCCACTAGACAGCAAACTAAATATGGAAAGAAGAATTTATCAGAAAATTTGGTTTTTTCACATTCTTTAGTTTCAGTTGGCCAGTTGTGGCAGTGTCTACTCTTGCCACAAGAACAACTTAGACATGGCAAAGCACATCCATCTCAAGTGGACCACCATCAGTTTTCAGTTTTCTGTAAGGAGCACCATACTTTTGGCCAACAGAAAGAAAAAGATGGAGCAGGGAAGTTCAAGCTATCTTAAAATATATCAGAAATTTGCAATAATCATAATAAGCAAAAGCTTCATGATAAACAGACAGCGTCAAAAGCAAAAGAATTAATCATTGTGGTAATTTGGTGAAGAGTAATTACAGTATGGAGCAGAGATGTGAAGCAGAACAATGTATCATAGGACAAGCAGCAGAACCAAATTTCTTATATTTACTAATAGTCAAATGTGTCTGAATTACTCACCCTTCAGAACCTTCAAGAGGTTCATTAATTAGCTGAAGGAACTCAGCATGGTGCTCCTGAATTAGTCTCAGAAGTTGAGGATTTTGCTTGCTTAGCTCCTGGAGCATTGGCTGTAACAGAAGAAGCAGCTTAGCTCTAGAATTCTGAAATAGTAAGAAAGCAACCCCTTCAGGAAAACATACAGACCTGTAGAATTTGTGGATTGGCTTGAACCATTGAACGCAATGCTTGGAACTAGAAGCACTCAAATAAAAGAAATACAATTCAAGATCAGTAGTGGTATAAATCTTAACTAATGAAATGTGCGTGCATCAAGAGAACAAAAGTTTTGCATGTCAACCAGATTGCAAACAACACCAAGTATATAAAGCAAATGCTATAAAAAAGAAACAAGTATACAAAGGAAACCTAAAAAACAGTAAAAAAGAATATATATATATATATATATATTATTGTTAGTGTCTAAGCACATGCAATGACCATAAAAGGTAGATATTCAGTTTTGTTTTCTAGTGCAAATAGTCTTGCAGCATCTGTACTCGATTGCAAGCAACACAGGGTTAAGAGAAGATGTTAAATCTTTCATCCTTTACCAAATTATAAAATCAAAATAACAATATAGAGTACAAGAGAAGTTGGATTGCATGCCTGCCAAAATAAGCTTAGTCACCCTAAAAATTATTTCTTCTATAACTTCAAGATATTATCATTACCATCAACTTGCAGTGGAACACTTGGAACTCACAATTAAAGTTCATGACTCAGCATGGTTTAATACTTTAGATAAGGACATATAATAAAGCCAGCAACTGCATCAACTAAAAGTTGATATTAACAACTGAAGGAACACGGCTCCATGCAAAATAGCTTCTTTCTCTGTTACAACATATTAGAAGAACTGGCAATGCTTTAGATTGGTTCATCTGAAATTTTGAAGAAACTGTCAATGCTTCATCAGATTACTTGGAATTTTTTTTTTTTTTTTTGGTGTAGATTGCACATTTTTTTGAAGAAACTGTCAATGTTTCAAAATGTTACAACATATTATTGTGGTTTTAACTTTTAAGGATGATAGTGGCCATTGGTTGGTGAAATGGTAAAATCTCAAGTTGACAGTGTGAGAGTATGAGAGCAGCCACTATGTGTTACTGTGTTTAAAAATATAGGTTAGACCTGCATCCAGTCGCCTCTCGCAAGACCCCGGACAGAGAGGACAAATATTGGGTAATGGCCCTTTAGTGGTATGAAGGATCATTCGTTTTCTGATTCTTCTGGTGTAGATTGCACATTTTGCTTTTTTTTTTTTTTCTTTGATGGATTGCACATTTTGCTAATCCCCCCAGCGCCTTGCCAACCAAAACTACTTGTTTTAACCCTGCCACTCCAGAAACTTCGGGCATTTTTGCTGGGATTGGATATTATGAAAATTAACACTTGAGACACAGGTACATTTTGAAACTTTCTCCTCAAGTTTGCATCTTATAGGCGAAGAAAAGAGACAATTATATCCATGGTTTAAAATGTCCATATATTTCCTTATATTTCCATTTCCACAGGTACTCGATGAAAACTACTACTGCTATGTGGAGTACAAGAGAAAGTATTATAACATTAGTTTGCAACAACATTTTAGATATGTGTAGTAGCAGTGTTTTTGCCCACCTAATGGACATGAATACTGCTATGAGCCAACTCGAAATTCTTTTCAAACCTGAAGATAAATCTTAGTTTTTATTGTATAAAAAGTTATCTGATTGATTTATTGCACTTCTTATGACTCTTAAAGTTTACAGGACAACACCTTAGTGTATTATTTTACCTATTAACCTTAGTTTCTTAGTTTTTTTTTTCTTTTTTGATGATTTGGAACAAGATAATAAATTAATAATTTAAAAGGGTCTACCTATGCATCTTATATCATTGCATAGAATAGCTATTTATATTTTTACATATTTCACAATGTTTCCAAAAATGTATAATTTTTATAATATTTCCATACAAGGAATGCTACTTGCAAATCAATTAGGAGTAGGACAGCTTGTTATAGAAGGGGACTCCAAGGTGGTGGTGGGGCAGTTGCAGAACCCCGAGGAAACCATATGGTGCTACAGAAATGAAGTCAAAAAATTTAAGTGGCTGACAAGGAATATGTCTGTTAGTACACAATGGGTGGAGAGATCAGCAAATGCCACCATTTTCATGAAGTCTCTGCTACAACCAGCCAGATACCTTACCAACCTTGTACTCTATCTATGTAGGATTCTGCAAGTCTTTCTTTCTTTTTTTATGAAGTTTTAAACATCCAATTATGAATTGCCACCATTTTCATTTGCTTCTAAATGAAATATTATTTGCATTTTAATTGTAAAAATATGTAGGACCAAATATTACGTAAATGTATACAAGTCAGGAATAATTGATTTTCCAATCCAACATAAGGCTTCATAGAATAGTAACCGCACCTGCTGGCTGTTTCTAAGGAAATCAAGCGATCCACCAGCAGCAGCACTGGGATTAAGTGTCTCCTGGTATAATTTATTTCAAAATAAAGTTCTTATAAAGGAACATGTATGAATCACAAGTAATGACAGTTAAAGAGCACTCACCTGAGGAAACAAGTTTAGAGGAGAAGAATTAGGTGCTCCAGATAGAGGTGCAGACCCTGCTACACCAGTGTCAATTGTGGGATTAGCCCCACCAGATGCCTGATTAGAAGGGAAGCTAGCCACTGGGACAGCAACCTCTGTTGCTTCTGGAATACCCTGAAGAACAGGCCCAAAGTCAATTACTAAAACCCAATAAAAGCATAAAGTGAAACACCATAAAGATTGAACATACAGAATATAAATAATCCACAGCTCGCTCTGGATTGTTGTAAGCTGCACGAAGTGCACGTGTGACAGTCTCCTTGTCCCAGTTTCCACCACCCATATCCATTATCTGTTGAGTAATCTGCTCAAGATTATTACCAGCAACCAAATTGGATGCAGCTTGACCATAGACATCAGATGCAGGAACCCTGGAATTAAGATTTCAAATTGTCAATATGACAAACTTATCGTACAACCTAAATTATGAAAGGTTGAATAGAAAAATTTGGAGAGAGGGCATGATTTAGTATACTTATATAAAGCTCAAACAAATGTACATGTACAAAAAAAGTAAATAAACATAGATAAGATGGAAAAGATCTAACATTTTATCTAATGGTAGCCATGTAGCATGCATATGTCAACCAACCAACGTACATGTAGAAGCCTGAATTTTAAGTGTTGGCATGCAGACATGGAAGTACGAGCATGCAGTCATCTGCATGAAATAAACATGCTAAAATCTAATTCCAGTTACAAGCTTAAAATTTAGGACCAATCAGGTGTACCCCTAGATATAGTTTTATACATTAATGAACTTTTGTTACTCATCAAATAAATTATGTGCAACTCTACCAGCATGACTATTGGTATAAAAGTTTTGAATAAATCTTCATGCAGCATAGTTCACTCAATTAAATTGGGTTTTTCCTTCCTCCCTTGCTGGAACTGTTCTTGAACTGGTAAATAGAAATTTTTTATTGTTGTTTCATAGAGAATATTCCAACCATATGGATATTTCTTCTTGTTGTTTTCCTTCCTGTTTCTTCTTCTTCTTTCCTTCTTTCTCTTCTCCATGCTCTGGGGGTGCTTTCATCCCTTCTATCTCCTCTTCTTTGGTAGTTGGGCTGCTTTGGAATAAATAGTAGGTATGCTAGGAGCAAGTAGAAGAGAATAAAGAGGTGAGCAGCCTCCTTAGAGGAGACTTTATAGCACTTTGGGTGGTTCTGTAACCTCCCCTTCTCTTAAAAGAATGAAACCTAGGACCCCACTTCAAAGTGAGGGAGGGACAGGCTTGGGGATATTTTAATTTTTAAGTAGTGAAAAAGAGATTTGTTGAGACCACTTAAGTCTTTTTATTGGCCCAGTCACATGTGGACCCAATCATATGTTCTTATTTAAAAGAGTCACAATGAGCTTTAAAGTAGGCCCAAACAGTGTTTTAAAAGGCACACCTGAGGTGCAAGGCGAGGCGTTTTCGAGAGTAGGCACCTCGCATGGGTCAAGGCGCTCACCTCTGTGCCTAAGGTGTGCGCCTCAGACCAGGCGCCAGGCGGTCCAGGCGCGCGCCTATATTTGTTGCCTTTTGTTTTTTAATTTGTTTTTAAATTGACTTTTATAGATAGATTATAATGGCTATGTGTATAGATTATTTCCTTTTATGTGCCAATAGCAAATTCAAAAGAAAGTCACGGCCCTCTCGAGAGAAAAAAACTTGCCATGCAAGGCTTCTCAGACTCCCAGTATCAGTCGAAGTCTCAAGCCCTCAGCCCCTACGTTCTTCTTGGATCAACAAGTTCAGGCCATCTCTCAATCGAACAGCCACCTTCGACGTTCTATCAGAGGCCATCTCTTAGTTGGACGACCAACAGGCTTTCAGCAATCAGCATCAGGTATTTCAGTATTTTTTTCTTCTTTTTTTACACTGAAAACATGGGTTCTGCCCGCCCCCTTCTTCTTCTTCTTCTTTTCTTCTTCTCTTCTCCTTCTCCTTCTCCTTCTTCTTCTTCTCCTCCTTCTTCTTCAGTTCTTCTTCTTGTTCACAGAAAAACAGGGGCTCCGCCCACTTGTTTTTTTTCATTGTCTTTCTTCTGAAATTTTTTTACAGTAAAACAGGGGCTCTGCCCCCACCCCTTCCTCTTCTTTTCTTCTCCTTCTTCTCCTTCTCCTCCTTCAGTTCTTCTTCTTGTTCACAGAAAAACGCCCACTCTTGTTACTTGTTTTTTTTTTTCATTGTCTTTCTTCTGAAATGTTTTTACAGTAAAACAGGGGCTCCGCCCCCTTCTCTTATGAAATATTTTTACAGTAAAACAGGGGCCACCCATTCTTCTTCTTCTTTTCTTCTCCTTCTTCTTCTTCTCCTCCTTCTTCTTCAGTTCTTCTTGTTCACAGAAAAACAGGGGCTCCGCCCACTCTTGTTACTTGTTTTTTTTCATTGTCTTTCTTCTGAAATGTTTTTACAGTAAAACAGGGGCTCTGCCCCCTTCTCTTCTGAAATATTGTTCAAGAAAAATAGGAGCTAATAATTAAGTAATTAACTTTGCTAGTTGATATTTTCCTGATTTCTTAGAATTTCTACATGTTTTTTTATATTTTTTTAGTTTTTTTTATTTTGTGCGCCTCACCTTGCACCTTGCGCCTCAGGCATTTGGAAACTGTCGCTTTTTGTGCGCCTTTCGCTTTTAAAACACTGGGCCCAAATGACTGACCCATTACCAAAAGGACCAGAACCTAGAATTCAGCAGAGACAAGTGGAATGGGCAGCACCTGAGACTAAGGGTGTCAATTGGACTGGATTTGGTCCAATCCAATCCAGTTCAATGTGAGTCTATTACAAATGGACCAGGTCCAGTCCAATCCAATGAATATTTTGGACTGGTCCAACTCAATGTCTGGATTGTCCAATCTCTTCAGATTTTTTTAATTCAGATTAATTCTAATCCAAACCCGGTCCATTGACACCTATATTCTTATCTTCTATAAATGAACCAGATATTGGCTCAATCCAACCCAATCCAATATAAATTCATTATGGATGGACCAGGTCCAATCCAATCCAATAAATACTTTGGACCATTAACTCTGAACTGGTTCAATTCAATGTCTTGTTGGTCCATCCAACCTGTCCAAATTGATTTTGGCTTGGACAGGATCCAATCCAAAACCAGTCCATTGACACCCCTACCTGAAACGGGGTCACAGGAAGGCTAAAACTCAATTTTCATGGGTGCAGCCTACGCAACCCAGGGCAATCTGGAATTGGAGGGGTTGTTAGAGACAACAACAGAAACATGTCTTGGTGATTCAGGCCGGCTTGGGCCAGGCATCTCTCTAAAAGCAGAAATCCTAACCTTTGTTCAAGGACTAAACCTTATTTATATGCAAGGTTGAAGGATGCGGTAGTGGAGGGAGATTGTCAAACAGTCATAGCATCGATGCAAGCTGATGGGGACATTCTTTGGATTTTCAGGCCATTTGTAAGACAGGCTAAAGAATTAGAACTGAACAGCATGCTCAAGTGCATACCACAGTCTGCAAATATCTTGGCTGATGCTCTAGCTAAAACAGGGGTAACAACTAGACTTGGCAAAAAGTCGACCCAACACATGAACCCAACCAGACCTGACCCAACCACCGACCCAACCTGAAAAAACGGGTTAGAGCCCCTATGCAGTGACCCGAACTAAAAGTCAGCCTAAGCTGGCCCAACCTGAGGAGAATCTGGGTCGGGTCAGGTTGGGCCACACGTCACTGCTAGGTCACCTATTTTCATACCAACATTTTCAAGCCAATGTTGACCTGGTTGGTTTAAACGTCCAAACCATTTGAGCCAGACAATTAAACCCGTATTTTTGGTAAAAAAAACGTTGACTTAGTCAAAAAACAGCTGACCCAGGAAGTTGAACCATTGAACTGTCTGACCCATGGATACCCCCTACCTGAATATTTAGAGCTAGGGTCTAGTCTTTGCTGACCCAACCCGAAATAACCCAAAAATGTTTTATCCCCACTCAATCTGACCTGACCTGACCCGAATCAGATTGCCAGATCTAGTAACAACTGATAGTCTTTTATGGGGAACACTTGGCCAGGATTGAATGTGTAGATTCTGTTTCTAAATACTATAGCTATCAAATCAAGGATTGCCCTGTACTTCTTCCTTTCAACTCATACTTTCAGGTAGGAGACTATTATTAATAAAAATTATAAGGCCTGAATAAAATAGACCTTTAACAGAACCCATTTATTCAGTCCTGGCCAAGTGGGTTATGGCAAGTTGGTTACCCATTTAACAGAACCCACATCATCCAAGAAAAATAGAACACAAGCAAGTTGGTTACCCCCTCTGGAAGGAGTTGTAAAGTTGAACTTTGATGGGAACAGTCAAGGCAATCCAGGACCTTCGGGTATAGGAGGAATCTTGAGAAATAAGGATGGCAACATTTTGTCCTTATTCTCAGGTCCAGTGGGTTATGGAGACTCTACAAGGGCTGAGGTATTAGCTGTGGTACAAGTACTACAGATTTCCAACCAACTTGGAGTGACTAATTTGATAGTTGAAGGAGACTCTAAGGTGATAGTGGGATGGATGTCGGACCCAGAAACTGTTGTTTGGGGATATAGGGGCATCATCAAAAAAGTCAAATGGCTTACGAGAACCATGTCAGTTAACTTTCAGTGGGTTAGTAGATCGGCAAATGCTTTGGCAGATTCTTTAGCTAAACAAGGGGCTTCAAGGGATTCTCTGTTTTTGGCTAATTTGTAACTGCAATTTGAAAAGAGTTGGGTTTGGAACCACCTTTAAGGGGAGGTAACACCTTGTGCCTCCTCTTTAAATAAAATCCCATTCATTCATCAAAAAACAGAATCCATTTATTCAATAATAAAATAAGATATAACAGTACCTATAGTGAGTTTGAAGCAGTACAACAAATCAAGTAACCAAAGATTTTCATTATAAAAAAAAAAAAAAAAGCTGGCCAAACACAGGGAGTTTGAAGCTGGTAGTAAGACAACCCAAGGTGAATAATCAGTTTGTGATTATGGAGACGTTGTAGAGCTAGAGTTGGCAGCAAAAAATAAGGTACAACAGTACCTATTGTGAGTTTGAAGCAGTACAACAAATCAAGTAACCAAAGATTTTCATTAAAAAAATCAGCTGGCCGAACACAGGGAGTTTGAAGCTGGTAGTAAGGCAACCCAAGGTGAATAATCAGTTTGTGCTTATAGAGACATTGTAGAGCTAGAGATGACGGCAAAAAAAGTATAACCAAACAGCTATTTCTAGTAGCAGAGATCAAGAAGATAGCGATTTTGTTGGGGATTCTCAAATGGGTTTGATAACAGATGGGGAAATAGTGGCTAAACTTGCTCTGCAAGCTGAACCCTCTTGTGATCCAACCTATGTCGAGTGAAGCCAGTTTCCTTATATATTGAGATGGAGGTGCCAGTGGATGAAGATGATAAATCCTCTAAAGAATCGGCTGCCAACACTGCTACAAGTTGAGAAAAGGAAATTTGTCGATTTTATCTATACTATATATAAAAGTGTGGATGCAAAGTGGAAGTTTTTTTGGATTAAAATTACCCTCTATTTCTTTGTTTGAAAAAAGGTATAAAGTCATTTTATTACAGCTTTAATGGCAATTAAAATGCCCATATTTGTCTATTTAGTCCATCTCTAATTGTAAGGGTTGAAAATGTAACTTCAATTACTACTTTCCACCTCATTTAATCCCCTCTCATTAAGTCTTATACTTGAGGTATTAACTCCCATTTTCTCTTATTGAATCTTATATTTAAATTATTTTTCATTAATAAATGCTACTAATTAGATATATGTCAATATTTTAACAATGTAAACACATATATTTTAAAACTGACTAAAAAACAAAACCATTCTTTATCAAAGTGATGGCTAAGCAATTCAATGATCCAAATCAAATTGATCAACCTATAAAGTCATAGTTAGGTAATAAAATTTTTTAAATAGAAATAAACATAAAAATTACAAAAATGTAGAAAAAATTAAACACATTTATGATATTTTTGTTAATCAAATTAAAAAAAGAAAGTGTAATAAACAAGAATTATTCTTATTGATAATGAAAATGAAATACATAATTTAGAACTCACCAAACATGAAATTATTTTACTATTTGGCAAATATCAATAGTTCAACTTTTGGGGATAAAATAAAAATCAATAAAATATAAAAATACAAAAAAAGTACATATATTTTGCAAAAATACATTTAGGCACATGTATAATATTATATAATTATCGTATTAAACAAAAATAAGGGAAATTCCTGATTAGTACCTTGTACATTGGGCTTAGTGCCACATTAGTCCCTGAACTTTAAAACACGAAAATTCAGTCCTCAAACTTTCAAAACATCCAATTTAGTACCTATCGTTAACCAGCCCATTAACCAACCGTTAAGTGGCATTTAAAAAGACACAAATGCCCTTTCAAATGTCATCTAATTTTCTCTATCAACCATCCAAACATTGATAAAAAATGAACAGTACCAAATCCTTACCTCTTCCATTCAAGAAAGTTTGGGCCACCAAAATGCCCACTGAGACATGACCCCAACTTTCTTGAATAGAAGAGGCAAGGATTTGGGACTATTCATTTTTTGTCAATGTTTGGATGGTTGATAAAGAAAATTAGATGACACTCAAAGGGCATTTGTGTCTTTTCAAATGCCACTTAATGGCTAGTTAACGGTTGATTAACAGCAAGTACTGGATTGGCACGTTTTTTGAAAATTCAAGTACCGAATTGTCGCATTTTAAAGTTCAAGGACCAAAATGGCACTAGGCTCAAAGTAGATACTAATTGGGAATTTTCCCTTATTTTTGCACACAGAATACAAAAATTATAGAAAAAATGAACACATCTACAATTCTATATTTACACTGCTATTAAAATATTAATAAGATTGTGGAGCTTTTGACTAAAATACTCATTTTTTAATTGTCCCTATTAATTGTGAGGTTTAAATTATAAATTGAACTAGTACTTTTCTCCTCATTCAATTCCCTCTATTTAAATCATACATTTCTTTAATAAATGAATAGAAAAAGACATACCAAAAAGATAAAAACATTATAAAAAGAAGAATCTTGCCAAGCAAGTAGGTCTGTCAATGGTACTTGAAACTTCACAACTTGATCCGATTATCACATATTTGGATGAGGTGTTTGTGTAATCAGATTTGCATTTTGCAATCTGCATCCGGTTAATAATAAAAAAAATATATATATAAACAAAAAAATAAAAAATACATATTTATAAAAATTTTTAGATACATTATTAGTATCATTATCATCATCTAGAATTGCCACATGCAAAGCACGTACATGCTTACTAGTTCACTCAAATAAGGATTTATCTAAGGTAGGTGAGATTTAACCTCAAAATGAGTTTTCCTGAAAAGTGTGTGTTCCTACCCAAGAAATGCAAACTACCCCTATAAACCTTTCAATAACTTTTCTTCTGTGTTATATTTATTTTCAAACAGTCTTGTTTTTTTTTCTGACTATACTGCCCAAACCACCATAGCAGGTCCTACTCCCCATACAACCTTCCCTTCTTTTGATAGACCATTCAACTGCCAACCCCATAATAAGGCAATCAGATTTTCTGGAATTGTTAGGCACTGCATAACTCAGAGGTTGCTTCGAGGCTCAACCCAGCCTCCTACCAGAGAGAGGGGGGAAGAGAGAAAACAAAGGAGGAGGAGAGTCTAGTGAGAATTTTCCTTGATTTATTTCCCACAGATCAATGCTACTTGCTCCAATCAACAGAATAACAGAATGTCACGAGCCAGACCCTCTTTCAGTTACTTGGCTGACATGCCTTTCGCCTATATACTCTCTGGAATCTTGGGTCAGCTGAGACAATGGGTCAAGAACACGTTATGCCTTGGGCATGAAAAAATCCTGTTGGGTCTTGCTTGCTAACAGAATATGGTCAAATGATGATAATATAAAATAGAAAAAAAAAAAGCTGCAAGGTGCCAACCAGCTGGTTGGTAAGGTCTCCTGCTGGATGAAGCGGAGACTTGGGATCGAATCCCACCTGTACCTGGGTTGGGGGTTGGGGGATGGGCTCCCCAGTTTTGCAGCCTTTCACAAGATATCAAAAAGAAAAAAGAAAAAAAAAGCATAATATAAAGGAAGGCAGTGGAGTTATTTTGAGTTTTCCTCCAATCAGTGGTGAGTTGGTATGGAGTGGAGTTTACACAAACTAAGTGCCTAGGCACCGATATCAACTAGAGAGACCAAAACAACTAGTCGTTGCTTTACCCATTGAAACATGTATATATGAACCATATAAACGCCTTTTTATGGTTAACATTGAAACTTTGGTTATGATAAAAGGATGTTATGAACAATGAAATTGCCCCCATTGTTAGGCTAGCCTTTGTTACCTAACCCCACTCTTTACTTTTTTTGTTTTTTGATGAATAACCCCACTCTTTACTTTTGCAACCTGCTTATACAAGTTGCATAGTTGCATACAGTTTTCATTGGTTATCCCACCCAAAAAAAAAATCAAACATTATTCCCCATTTACTTCTTGTTTTGCTTTTGAGCTATAGATCAAAGTATCGATACGCCCGATACCCATCAGTGGGTATTGGTGTGTATCAAATTGACTGATACCATACTTTTTTATCAGCTTTAGAGGGATGTAGTCTATCATCCCAGGTTTCTAAAATTTTAAAAATCTGTGTGTATCATTTACCAAAACCTGTATGTATCATTGTATCCATGTGTCCCCATGGTCACCAATACCGATACAATACGCCCAATATCATATTGATATTTTGATCCTTGACTATGAAATGTTCCAATTAGGACCATATGACAATAAAAATATTTTTTTCTGAGAAAAGATCAAGTAAAATTTATTGATAGAGAGGAATAATCGTACAACATACCACTGACAGGAGCTCACAACTACAGAGCCCCCAATAAGAACATTTTTCCCCATTTACTTCTTGTTTTGCTTTTAAGCTATAGATCAAAGTATCGATACGCCCGATACCCATCAGTGGGTATTGGTGTGTATCAAATTGACTGATACCATACTTTTTTATCAGCTTTAGAGGGATGTAGTCTATCATCCCAGGTTTCTAAAATTTTAAAAATCTGTGTGTATCATTTACCAAAACCTGTATGTATCATTGTATCCATGTGTCCCCATGGTCACCAATACCGATACAATACGCCCAATATCATATTGATATTTTGATCCTTGACTATGAAATGTTCCAATTAGGACCATATGACAATAAAAATATTTTTTTCTGAGAAAAGATCAAGTAAAATTTATTGATAGAGAGGAATAATCGTACAGCATACCACTGACAGGAGCTCACAACTACAGAGCCCCCAATAAGAACATTTTTCTTTTTTTTGGTAATAAATAAAAATAAAGATTTATTAATAAGAAAAAACAGTACTTTAGAGAACAAGTTAGAGAAAAAACAGTACTTTAGAGAACAAGTTAGAGAAAAAACAGTACTTTAGAAAAAAACAGCAATCATGAGAAGAACATTTTCTTTTCGGATGAGTAGGAAAATACATTTATTGAGTAAATTATCTAAAAATATACTAAAGAAAACTTGACTTATTTAAGCCAAAAGGAGGCCCAACGTCTTCTCACATTCAGGCTCCAATGACAGTTGACATGCACATCACTTCTGACCACCTGAATGTTAAGCTACTTTGTAATAGGCAATAGCAAAAGGTTTATCAATTCAACTGGCTGGAGAAACCTAACTTGTTCTCTGAAGTTCTTTTCCTTTCATTCCACAAGCTGCAAGCAAACACAGCAATCATGAGAAGATATGGCCCTAGCAAAAGGTTTAACAATTGACCTTAGTGTTAAGCTACTTTGTAATAGGCCATGGCAAAAGGTTTAACAAGTCAACTGGCTGGAGAAACCTAACTTGTTCTCTGAAGTTCTTTTCCTTTCATTCCACAAGCTACAAGCAAATACAGCAATCATGAGAAGATACGGCCCTAATAGACTAGAAACCCAGGACAGGATCTTTTTAGCTGAACCTAATGGTAGGGCTAACAGTTTGCTAATTAATTTATTGATGTTGAAGCAGAATCCATGACAATAAAGTGCAGCAAGAGAAGCCAATCAGCGATACAATGTGCAATATAACAATCAACTCTCAAATGTCAAGTACAAACTATCAAAGTAAAATATTTAACAATTGAATAGAAAGCTGTTCAGTGTGCAGTCTGCAGATCAATAACACAAAACTTAGATTCTTCACAGTCACTCGGCACATGAATTCATAAAGAACTTTGTCAGTAATAAAACATTGAAAAGATAAGAGAAAGATTGTGAATTTGAGACAGAAGACATACTCAGAAGTCGCTCTCTCTGAAGCAGATGTAGTGCTCGTTGAGGCACTGCAATATGAGAACCCATAAGAGCATGCAAGTCAAATAAGTCAAAACTGAAAACTACCACATCCAATGTTACATAAGGATGCACATGGTATTAACTTACCGTGCCTCTGAAGGAACCTCAGCTGCAGCAGGAGGAGGAGATGGTTCAGCTACTGGGGCATTTTTTGTAGGCTGTTCAAAAGTAGGTTCAGTCTTTATAATAATATATAAAACAATGCAATCAAGGAAAAGAAATTACAAACCCCTTTCGCAAGACAGACCTGAGTAGATGAGGCCCCAGATGATCCCATGGCTTTACTCTGCCAAAATAACAAGAGAATTAGAACTTTACATACAGCAAGGAAAAGCTTTTTCTGATATGGTCCAAGCATAATGTCTTACCAAACCATTGTCTTGAAATATCAGGCAAACAAAATATATTTTACATGATCGTAACAGACGATTCATCTAATTATAAGATACTTTCATTTTAAATTATTGTTTGAATCTATTGATATCTGGATACTTGTGCATGCCTAGTGTACCAATGTTAAATATAAAACCAGATACTGCATGGATACTTTTAGGTGTACTCCACAACATTATCACTTTTAAAATATGTAAAGTGGTATGTTTTAACAAATTATACTATTAAAAATATCTGCACATGTTATAAATTTAATAAAATTGGAAAAACATAAGTCTTGACAAATGGCATTTACCTTCAAAAACTAGATAATAAAGACATGATATGATCATAATACATGGGGTATCCATACCCATATCTGTATTCAATATTTTTGGAAATGGAGTCATATCCCTACTCCCCATATCTGGGCCCATCATGTCTGTATCCACATCCAGGTATCATATATCTAAACTACTAGAAGTTTACCATAAAGAAGGACTTCAATACCAATGCACCATTCAAGATGATATTCATCATCTTAAATGTCCAAAGTATGCTTCTTTAAACAATGTTCAATTTACTCATGTCTCAAAAGTTACCAGCAAAGCCCACTCAACCCAGCTCATAATGATGCTTGAATTGCTCTATGTCAAGAGAGATCCCTGTCCAGCAAAGTTGAGGGGCAACAGCAAGGTGCCAACCAGCAGGTTGGTAAGGTCTCCTGCTGGTTGCAGCGGAGACTTGGGATAGAATCCCGCCTGCACCTGGGTTGGGGGATGGGCTACCCCTTGTTGTGTAGCCCTTCAAAAGAAATCAAAAAAAAAAAGTTTAAGGGGCAAGGCAACAGCTCAACTACCTACAATAGGGCAGGCCTCTCCCAATAGGACCTGACAAACCAAAAAAATTGGTTTCCCAAATAATTCCTACCAACATCTCAATACAAGAAGGGGCAAGTGCTTCTCAAGACCTCCCAACAACTCATATAGAATCAGGACCAGCCAACTCAAAAAAATAAAACGCTAAATGCAATTGTGACGCCTCCCCCCCCAGCAGAATAATGGGATAGTAGGCCATAGCCTCTCTAACCTCTGCCCATAGCTCTAATGCTCTTAGACCATCATCTACCCAATTGCTTATGACCTCTCTCAATAATCCTATGGGCCTCCAGTCAACATCCTATCCTTTCTTCTCAGTAAAGGAAATAGAGGGAAGCAACCACTTGACTCGAGGATCAGAATCCACAATCCAAATTCTACAAAATAAAGCCCGTTTATCCAAAATAAAGAGGAAAAGAGACAAAAATGAGGGGAAGCAACATCCATTTCCACCACCTTGCTCAAGCACCTAAAGAAATCAAATTTCCAAAGCATCCACAATGAGGAGAGATAGCATAACTTTTCAGTTATAAGGACAGCTAGAAACTAATAAGCCTAGCTATGCCAGGACCAGATACCATGCCAAACTTAGGTGCTTGGGACAACACTTCTTGTAACATGCTAGGAATGCTCCAAATGGAACTCAATAAGGCATGCAGGCATTAGCTGGAACACGATTAATTTCAAAAATAAAAAAGTCTAAATTTGATGCAGAAAATAAAGATTGAAAGGAGAGAACTACAGCAAGAGATGAGGCAGTGAGAAGAAAGAATGTAAGTGTGGAGAGAAAATAACTCCAAGTCATGGGCGGTAGAAAGTTCCCACTATGTTTTATATTAAAGCTGAAATAAAAGATAAAATTACATCTGTACCCTTAGTGGGGCAGTAACAATAAAACAATAAAGAAATATGGCCCATGGACCCAATAAAGGAATACTCTAACAGCCTCCTAATAAGACATAACAATAAAAATAAAAGCATAACAAGCCCAATAAAGAAAGAAAAGATGTACGCCAGATTATCAATACTGAAAAAGGCTTGGTTATGGGGATACAAGGCCTCTACAATTTTTTTTTTTGAAAAGGTAAGATAAATTTATTAAATCTAACTCATAAAAGTACAAAACAGATGTAACTTGCCACTTGCCACATTTGGACGATTTGAACATATCATTTGATTAGTCTTTCGTGAAGGCTACCTGGGGAAAATCAGTTTAACATGTAATCCCAACTGTTTTTTCATTGCCAGTATTTAAATGACAAAGAACAATTCTATCAAAAGTCACAGACAGCTAAGCAAAATAATGCATGCATAGATAATTGGCAGTTTTCGGATAATTCATTTTTCATGTGGACACTTTCTTGGGTGGGCTCCTCAAATGGTTAGTTATGATCTTCTTATTATGATATTAACCAACACATGTCACGTTATAAGGACCCTAGACACAATTACTGCTCCCGTAGCCTCAAACCAAAACAGACTTTTGTGTAATTTACATTCATTTGCAGCTTCTGTCCTCATGCTGAACTATAGGTAGGGATTGACATACTGGACCCTATCCCTATGAAAATCTGAATCTGACTAAACTTCAGTAGTGTTACTCTGTCATACCCATCCCCACAAATAAAAGGTTTCCTCTACCTCCTCCAACTAAACTTCAGTTAGGATGTTGGATGACCTACAAAACAAGCAAAACATTCAACACCACTGCCACTTGACATCAACCTTTCCCCTCCTGTAAAGCGTGTTATAGTATGTGGACATCAATAAGTAATCTCATTTAACAAATAACTACAAAAGAATCCCCTTCCACTTCAAGTCTCCATAGACCTGAGGAGAAGCTCGTTTTTAACCCCTTGTAGCACGGAAAATATTTTGAACCTTATAATTGTCCTTTCACAATCATGCCCAAGTATGTCACATTAGTCCATTGAGGACTCCTCCACTCCCTCAGGGAGAAGGAACCCATTCATGCATAACCAGCTTTCTAGGGACAGTGCAGGTAGAAACGTATTGCTAACCTATAATGACAGAATCAACGATCACAGCTCTAAAAACTCTTCTCGTGATCATGGAAATCCAACAGGCTACCACCCTTATTGTTGAGGCCAATGATCTCCACCTCTTTTATCATAAAATATTCTAAAAAAAAACATATTCTTGACTACAAACATGACTAATAAAAATACAAAGGCTGGACATAGAATTACTGCAAAATCATATTGTTGTTATAACACTTTAAGGTGAAAAAAAAAAACTAGTACCTTGCTAAGCATGACAACAAGAAAACCATCCTCACTGACTTTGTTCTGTTCCAATGTAGTTTCATCTTTCAACACCTTCCCATTATGAATCAATAACTGTTGCCCACATGGGTAGCTGTCTTTTCCTTGCACATCTTCAATATTCTTCTTTACCGCCATAACCTAAGAAAAAGATGCCACAAAAATTAAACTATTTACATGTAAATTATTATACAATGTCGTTAAGCTCGATTTCAACAAAAACATGAAAAGTTCTATAACCATATAATGCATATACCATTGGTTAAGGAAATGAATCAAGATTCCTTATTTTCCTTTTAACATATACTTGCTCTAGTCATCCGTACCTAGCCTTTTCTTTTCAAAATCCATATTTGATTTGTCCCAAGAAAACAACCTCGCATTACCAACAAAATTCTCTCTTTGTTTCAGCAAATTCGTTCAATAAATTTAAGTATTAGTGCATTCCATTGACATTAGCCCTCAAAATCCATCAACAAGCGAAGCCAAGTGAGAAAAGCGATTATAGAGTACAGAGATAAACAGAGGGAGGAAGACTCACCGTATCGCCGGGCTGAACCCGGATTTCAAAGTGGGTTCCTTTCAATGTCTTTACAGTCAGCTTCATCTCGACTAATTTGCAGAAGCCAATATCAATTTCGAGGAATGTGACTATGTGAGAAGAAAAGGCCAGAAAAGCAAAAACCCTAGAAAGGAAACCCTAGAGTATCTCAGAGATCGAGAGAGAGAAAGAGAGAGATTGGAGAAATGGTCGGAGAAAGAAAAGATAGTGAAGAAGTGCAATGAAAGCTATATATAGTTCACAGTTCACACACACATGGGATATTCCGCTTGCCATATACGGACATATGCAACATGCGACGCTCAATATATCTTCTTAGCTTCTGACAATTTCATAAACGGTCCCTAACGAAGTAACGATCGATCACTTGGCCAACAGGCCAAGTAGCGAAAATTACTAGGGGCTGCCTTGTTTGGAACTTTCTTCCTAAACGCTGTTCTAATGTTTGGAGATGAGATGCCAACATAATAAAACATCCCTCCTTAAATTTATAAGTTATTGCCATGTAGTAATGAGAAATGAGAAATAAGAAATTATTTATTACAAGTTGAAGGGCTACAAGAGCTTAGGGGTAGATCCAAAATGGTGGAAGTAATAAGAAATGATTTAAGTCAAATTTGGGAGTGTTTATTTGAAAAATAAGGTTTAAAACAAGTATTTTTTCTAAAAAGTACTTATGAACATTTGGTGAAAAAACACTTATTTTAAATAGGGCCAAGATAAGCCAAAAAGGAAATAAGTACTTAAAAATAAGCCCAAAATTTGGGTTTCTCAAATTCGAGCTTATTTCCCAAATGTAAATAAATATTTATTGGTATAGTCACTATCCAAAATAAGTGATTATTTGAAAAAACACTTATCTTTAAGGACTCCCAAACTTAACCTAAGTGCCCATAATTTAAGGATGGATATGGTACAAAATAAAACTTAATGGACAGGATTCATGTAAATCCCATGTAGTTGGGAGGGGTTTAGATGATGATGTTATGGAGATTGTCACAGGTGGTCTTATTGGTATCATCCTCTTCCATTCATCCAATGGCGGTTATTTTGATTGGTGGGTCTTTTCATGTAAATCACTCCATGCTTTGGTTAGTCTCATGATAGCCATGTAATGTGATGAGGTAAGGAAAGAATGAATGAAATAATAATGAGAGTACAAAAAGGATATAGTAACTTCCATATTTGGAAATTTGAGCTTGTCCTATATTATCAACAAAAGACATTTATGTCAGGTTGGCACATGTCAAGTTAGCAACTAGCATTAAAAATTTTTCAAAGTCTTGTATAGATCTCATAGCATTGCTAGTATTTTTCAAAGTCTTGAAGGTTTTGTATCCTTTTTGGTCTATACATTGCAGGTAAGATCTCTATTCGGTGTGCAAATGTATTTTCAAACTGCAAAGGATTATTGAAACATTGAAGGAAAAAGGTAGGGAAAGCGGGGTTTTTAAAACTGGACTGCACAAGGAACCGTTATAGGGGCCGATTCTCAAGTTGAACAGTCTGATTGTTTGGTTCGAATGAATAGCTCATTCTTAACTTAATAAATTAAAATAAAAAATAAGAAATGGCCAAAAACTGTTGTATGAGTGGATGGTTTAACGATTTGACCACTCGGATCAACGAGTCACTGACCAAATCAATGATTTGAGGTCAAAAAGTTGTTTTGGGGTGAAATAGAATCAGTTACCTGAGATTTTTTTAACCATGAAATAAATGAAGGGAATTGTAAAGGTTTCCCTACCTTTTCCCTTCAAACCAAACATAGCCTAAGGTGCAAGAATTATGCCTTGCATGGGGAGATTCATGACATTCATCATGGCTTCTATTTCTTAGTTAATTCATTTGATCTTTGTAATTCAATGTCTAAGCAAGTTTGAAAAATGCAATTGATCATTGGCTAGCTAGTCTTTCTTTTTCTACTATGGGAGAGTGGATTAGTGGTCCCCCTTCCTTTTTGATGGATTGGATGATGTTACTAAATCCTTAAACTCTTCTAGCAGGAATGCATTTTATTTCGGTGTTTGCCAAAAAAAAAAAGGATTTGGGCATTTATGCACCAAGGCCTACTTATAAGTTCGATTATGTCTGATTTGGGCTAGGTCAGGAGTATGAAGCAAAGTTAGGCTAAACTTATCCCTATTCAATATATGTATTAGATGGATAACTTATACAATGATATGAAGAAAGGCTTGGGCGTCTCTTAGTTTTTTGTGCCAATTGTAGAGAATTCTTAAGTCATTTTCTCTTTTCTCTTGGTGCTCTTTTGCTCATAAAGTTTGTTTTTAGTGTGTATCTTCTTTGCATTGTTCGAATTCTTTTATCTTGTAACTTGAGCATTTATGAATAAATTATGCATTTATGGCTTAAATAAAGGGTTGGATTATGTGTGTTGTGCATGTTCAACAAATGAGTCAAATTACACTTTTATAATAATGTTTTTTATAGGGGAAATTACTTAGGCCCCATTTGCTTTTCGGTAATTTATTCACGTAGGTAAGTATTTCATAGGAAACACTTACATGCGTAACTGCCAAGTAAAATAATGACAATTTTAACTATAAAAATTCATTGTTAAAAGAGGCAATTTGTCCCATCCAAGTGTTTGGCAACTCCCCCCCCCCCCCCCCCCCCCCCCCAAGGTGGAAAAGTTACTTGTCCACCGGGGAGACAGATAATAGGGAAAAGAGTCCAACAAGGTAGAAAGCCTTCTAGGATAGATATTTAAGGAACACTTAATAAAAGAGCCTTTCATGGAAATTCCCATTTCATATATAGTTCAAATCAGCTTTAAAATGGTAACATTTTCCCTCATTACATTCAGCTCAAAGTAGAAGAGGATTAATGGTTAAAAAATAAGAAGAAAGAAATGAATTTAGTTTAGAAACTAAAAATTAATAGGACCTCTCTAATTGGATTGAGGGTTTTTCGACTTAGAATCATGGATTCCCCATGAATCTTTTTCTTCATTGATCATTTTGAACAATTTTTGGGAAACAATCACCTTCCCACCTGATTTTTCTGAAGTACCTAGGTCACACACAAAAATAAAATCACATTGGTTTTTGGGATAGGTGAATTAATATAACTGGGCTAGTAGATTTGGATTCCAAGTTCATGTTTTGAAAAAATAATGTAGAAACTATAAAGGAAAACATTTTTCTCTTCGGTGGTGGTTGGTGGGTTAATGATTAAACCATCAGTGGTTCAATCATCCAAATTAATAGGTCATTGACCAAATTAAACCATACATGGCTAAATGGATTCTAGGTTGACTTTAGGTTTAAAATATTGGTTCAAATAAGGGCATGTTTGTTTACTTTGGCATTAAGAAGAATATTGGTATTAGTGAACTTTTCTTCCCTTTAAACTCTAAAGTAGAGAATATTGTTCTGAATTTTGAAATTTATTAAATGTCCATTTTAACCCCATATATTAGAATTTTTGTTTGTGTTTTGGGGGTATCACTGAAAAACAAAAAGTTATAAAATTCCTCTTTAAGAGATAATAAATAAAAGGAAATGAGCACCCATTTTCCTCTTAAAGTTGTAAGATTCCTCTTAAGAGATAAGAGTTAGGCTCCATTTGTTTGCGATACACACACCGAATTGGGGCATTTATGTACCTCGGTTTGGATTTGTGAGCATTTGTTTGCCATACACAAATGCATCGGTTTAGATAGCAAAAATTTTGTTTTTTTCCTGACAGGTTTATGCGATAAAGATAGTTCATTTATGTATCCATTGTTTGGATACAAACAGGTCTATGCGATAAAGAAGTAAACAAGCTTATTCGTTGTATCAATTGAGCAAGAGGAGAGATGTCACTCCTAGGGTTCCGTCAATGGTAACTTATCATCTTCTTCTTTGAACATTATATTTTTTATTTTGTAGGTCTCCTCTGTCCATGGTCGACCTCTATGAAAAGAGCCTTTCTAAAAAAATCAAAGAGAGAGAGAGAGAGAGAAAAGAAAATATAATAAAAAAGAGAACGAAAATATGATGTTGGGAGTAGATGCCTATATTAATTGTTATTTGGGCCTTTTAACCCATCATTTATAACCCCAATCCCATGTCACGTTTCATCCTAAAGAACAAGATCTCATCGATCTTTGAAAAATCGACAAATCAGCACTGGACAGATCTATTTGGCTAGCAATTAAGGATCATAGTTGTGACTCTCTCCATTGAAGTATCAGCTTCACAATCCATCATTTATGTTATCCAAAAAAAAAAAAGAGAAAAGAGTAAAAGAAAACAAAAAAGAAAAATTGGGGCAGACACCTTGTGATAAAGGATTTTTCTTACAATGAATTCCTTGTTCAATATCTTACAATTTCATCGCACATGCTTTTGAATTCAATGAGTTTTAAGTAATGATCTAGATGAGAGGATACACACTCTCATCTTATGCGAACAAGATATAGCCCATTTGGATATAATTACTCTCATACGAGTTCAGATTGAAGGTACTTTACCATTTGATTTTGAAACTTTTTATTCTTACCATTCCCATATTTCATGTCCTTGTGCATTGTTTGACAATTGAATACTTTCTTGTACCACAGTTTAAGGAGATGTTTCAACCTTTATAGTGCATTTTCAACTTCTATCCTATTTCCACCATCACATCATATCATTTTGCTTGATTATATGTTGGTTATTAAAATCTCTTTTTCGTACAAACCATTGCCTTATCTTTCAAAAAAAAATCCCTTCAGGTGTTTTATCTCACACTTCGGTGTTCTGCTTTTTGAGTTTATAATTTGATTGAAGATTTGTTAGTTAAAGTATCTAAATTTCAATTTCATTGATAATATTCACATTGGTTTCCATTGGTCATGTAAGCCTATATTCTTTGACTTGCATTAGTATATTCTATTGGTCGCGTCATCCTCTATGCTTTGACTCATGTTAGAAATCCCATTGGTCATGTCATCCTCTATGTTTTGACCCATGTTAGAAATCCCGTTAGTCATGTCATCCTCTATGCTTTGACACACATTAGAAAATTTGTCAAGCATGTCAGCCTCTATGCTTTGACCCACATCATAAATTCCATTGGTCATGTCAACCTCTATGCTTTGACCCACGTCAGAAAATCCATCGGTCATGTCAGCCTTTATGCTTTATCCCATGTCTATCATCCTTTGGTCATGTCAGCATCTATGCTTTGACCTGCATCAGAAATTTTGTTGGTCATGTCAGCCTCTATGCATTGACCCGCGTCAAAAATTCCATCGGTCATGTTAGCATCTATGCTTTGACCTACGTTGGAAATTTTGTTGGTCATGTCAGCTCTATGCTTTGACCCGCATAAGAAATTCCGTCGGTCATGTTGACCTCTATGCATGCCTATGTGTTATTTCCTTTTGCTTTAGTAACAATTGCTAATTTTCTGATGATAGTTATTTATTGCTTTATTTCTATTGTTTTTTATTTGCTTATGCACGCTCTACTCATCATCTTGCATTAGATCTATAATCCTATTGTCCTATAGGAGAGGGTCAAAAGCATAAGCCACATAATCTAAGTACTTGTTGGCTGAGCTAATGGTTCTCAACCAGCCATTAACATGAGAAACCCATTTGTCTGAACATGGGTGATTTGAATTCGATCATATAGGACCGGATATTGGATCCGATCCATTTGCACCCCTAAATGGGATTTACAATCCGAATGACCAAGAAGCTGATGTTCTTTTTTGTGATTTATGTAGGGATCAGGAAAACTTTATTTTCCTATGTAAGTGATAGTGTGATACCCATCTCCTAAATGAATATTTTGAGAAAATTACCAACACTTGGATGGAACAAGAATGTTCCTTTTGATGATAGAATTTTTATGACTAAAATGATGATTATTTTGTTTATACAAAAAATAAAAAAACATGGATAAATACACCCGAAACACTTACCGGTAAACCTGTTCATGGGTCGGGTCGGGCTGGGCTTTCACTCTATATTAACAGATTTTTCTAAGGCCCGAGCCCAAGTCCAGTCCGACCATCGGGCCTACAACTTGGGCCTGAGCCCGATCCTCATAAAAGCCCGAAGCCCGAGCCTGGGCCCGAGCCCAAAATTTAGCCCATGTTGTTACTACTGCTGAAGCGGTTGAATAGAGAGAGAGAGAGAGAAATTATAAAGAAAAAAAAATATAAAAAGTATATATTAAATTATAAATATATATTTCAATAAATATTATATTATTTATATATTTTATGTAATATATAAAATACATATTATATATTTTATAAAATATATAATGCTGAGTCGGGATAGGCTTTTTTGACAAATCCCAAGCCCGGCCCGAAACAAACTCGGGCTTATTGTGTTAGGCTCACGGGCCTAATTATATGACCAAGCCCGACCGGGGGTGCGGGCCGAGCCATCGGGCTACCCGACCCATTAATTACCGGATAAATGCATTTAAGTGGCTAAGTAACTTATGCAAAAGCGAGCGGAGCGTAAGTTTCCATCGACTAATTACATCTTTCCTTTTTATGGTTTGATAGGGGATGCCACATTGTCACGGGGGTAGTTCTACAGCGGAAGAAACCCGTGCAGCGTCCAGGCCAAGGTAGGCCAAGACAAGCCTTTGTATGCTGCAAGGCTAGGAGTTGCCCAATGAGATGGCTCCACCAAGGTCAGTAGCACTGGATCATGACCTCAAGTAGCATGGCCGGGGCACTTTGTTGGCTCTGGTCGGTCCATCAGAGGCACCACTTACGTGCTAAAGGGGGACAGCTATGATGTGAGGCGACTGTGCGCCGAAGAGGTGACTTGGCACCGATATGATGGGTCTCTTGTATGCCGATGATGATGGGCACCTATGTGCCATGTTGAGAGGCAACTGCTTGGGCCGGAACACACCCGTGCGCTAAGGGCAACGGGATAGCTCAATCAGCTTGGGCAAGGGGCTGACATGGTGAAGGGTCATGTTTGAGCCAGGCCTGCATGCCAAGCCTCCCTTGAGTGTTGGCAGCGCAGTGCCGGTCCATGCACTGTCCCCATGAGCAAGTGTGCGCCCACGAGGAACCCTGATAGCCATGCTAGCCATTAACTAGGGCCGCCCCGCAAGGGAAGTTGGTATAGGAGTGCCAAGGTTAGGCACCCAAGGAGGTTGACCACCCCTCCTCAAAGAGTACGTTAAGCTTTTGGTGGTCTGCCTGAAGATGACATCACTTCTCCCAAAAATCTTACAGGCAAAAATGATGATGGTGTCCCTTAACGTAAGCCTGCCAAGCGTAGGCAAGGCTAAGCCTGTGTTAGACCGTGACAGGCTCCCCCACTCAATCCATTGCCGTATCGACAATGGTCTTCATGTGAATGGGCGTCTGTGTCCCGCACCATCCACTTGTCTGTCAGTTCCAGGGCTCGTCTGGCCAGTCCGGGTCTTGCCTATGTTGGTGTCAATTTATGGGGACGAAACCATTTCACCATGCCGGCCTGCCTGGACTTCACCCCCTGTGTTGAGGTTACTCAAACCACGCAATGGCTATGCCGTTGAACTGTGTGAGAGGGCCCTCGAAGAAATTGGATGTGTGCTTCGCGGAGGTCTGCCCCATGTATCATCTTTACCTCAAGGCTTGACCGTCTTCTTGGTAGATTTTCGGTGGTGCTACCGAACATGTTGATAGGTCTACTCCTCTTGTTGGCGATGTGTGCTGGGTACCCTTTCACCATGCTGGTCTGCAGACTTCACCTCACCGTGTGCGGGTTACTTAAACCTAGTCCATGGCTTATGCTCTCTTGGCCCTCGAAACTACACTTCACCACGCCGATTCGGGCTACCTCTTCACTTCGAGGGGGCCCCAATGTTCTGCTGCCTCAAGGAGACCTGACCGCAATGAACGCGAGTGTGGCAACTTTTACCCATGATGTTGCTAAACATGCACTCGCCTTGGGATGAGCGGTTGTTGCTGCAAGTGTTCTGCCTTGTTGAACTGAGCATGTCCACCTGATGCATTGCCGGTGTAGGGCCGCCATGCTCCAACGGCCAGTGTACCCACATTCCTATCAAGGCTCACGCGTCTGCCCCCGCATGAGTATAACAACCAATGCGTCTGCCCCCGCAAGGGAAGCTATTTTTAGGGTCATTGGAATGGGGACGCGAACAATGAATGACCTCTTGCTAGGCCTGATCTGAATTCTGCTTGATCCTGGGTGGAAGTGCCTAGGGACCGCACCCCACAATGTGCTGCTTGTCGAGATGACCGTTTCAACTGGCTCTGGGCTAATCTGCTTGACACCAACTGCGACAACAATTGGCTAGCTCGCTCTGATACCAACTTCCCTTGTGGGGCGGCCCTGGTTAATGGCTAGCATGGCTACCAGGGTTCCTCATGGACGCACACATGCTCATGGGGGCAGTGCATGGACTAGCACTGCGTTGCCGACACTCAAGGGAGGCTTGACATGCGGGCCTGGCTCAAGCTTGACCCTTTTACCTCTGCCAGCCCCTTGCCCAAGCTGATTGAGCTATCCCGTTGCCCCTAGTGCACGGGTGTGTTCTGGCCCAAGCGGTTGCCTCTCAACATGGCACACAGGTGCCCATCATCATCGGCATATAGGAGACCCTTCACATTGGTGCCCAGTCACCTCTTCGGCGCACAGTCGCTTCACTTCATGACCGTCCCCCTTTAGCGCGTAAGTGGCGCTTCCTATGGACCGGTCAGAACCAGCAGAGTGCCCCGGTCATGTGACTTGAGGTCATGATCCAGTGCTATTAACCTTAGTGGAGCCATCTCATCGGGCAATTCATAGCCTCTAAGCACACAAAGGCTTGTCCTGGCCTGCCTTGGCCTGAACGCCGCACGGGTTTTTTTTCCGGTGTTACACTTGCCCTCTTAGTACCAAAAACGAACGGGGTAATTGTCCCTTTATATACCTACCGCTCTGGCCCTGTCACGATGTCACCGCTCGAGCCAGAAAGACTGCGAAGAGAATCACTGGACGAACTGGGAAGGAAGACGCGAGTCACGGGAATGGAGGCGGACTAACAGGAAACATCATATATGTTTTGCATTGAGGGGGTGCTGAATAAACCCTTTCAATGTCTGCATTCAAAACGCAGCTATGGTCGTTACCCATATACGAAGCCGTTGCAATTTCTCATCCAAACTTCAGCGCTGTACACGGTCTTGGTTACCCACAGTCGAGCTATCAAGGCAGGCACCATAGTAGACACCTATACTGCAAACAATATCCTAGGTGGGTATGTGAAATGCAGAGATGTAACTTGTGCTCACAGTCTGTTCAACGAAATTTCACAAAGAGACACCGTTACTTGGAATTCAATGATCACTGGATATGTGAATGGTGGGAGCTTTGATACTGCTTGGGAGCTTCTAAGAACCATGAGGGGAGATGGATTCAGTTTTGATCAGTACACCTTTGGCAGCATTCTAAAAGGAATTGCCTGTGAGGGTCGCCTTGATCTTGGGCAGCAGGTGCATTCGGTGATTGTTAAGATGGGTTATGAGAAGAATGTTTTCTCGGGGAGTGCATTATTGGACATGTATGCAAAATGCAACAGAATCGGAGATGCGTATGCAGTGTTTGGGTGCATGCCTGAGCGGAACTTCGTTTCATGGAATGCTATAATTGGGGGGTTTGCTCAAGTTGTTGATCGTAGGACTGCTTTCTGGCTACTTGATCGTATGGAGAGGGAGGGTTTGAGACCTGATGATGCCACTTTTACTCCCCTTCTTACGTTGCTTGATGACCCTGAGTTCTATAAGCTAACCATGCAAATCCATGCCAAGGTTGTGAAACATGGACGCGCATCTGATACGGCATCCTGCAATGCCACTATCACAGCATATTCAAACTGTGGGTCTATTGAAGATTCCCAAAGGGTGTTTGATAGTGCAGATGGCAGTCGAGATTTAGTTACATGGAATTCCATGTTAGCGGCTTATGTAGTACATGATTATGGGGCCCCAGCCATTGAGCTTTTCAGGAAAATGCATGCGCTTGGGATTGAACAAGACATGTATACATATACAAGTGTAATAAGTGCTTCTTTTTGCAAAGAACATGAAAACCAAGGGAGATCCTTGCATGGGCTGGTAATTAAAAAGGGATTAGAAAAAGCAATACCTGTTTCTAATTCATTGATTGCCATGTATATCAAATATGATGGCAAGTCCATGGAAGAAGCACTATATCAATTTGACTTAATGGAATTCAAGGATAGGGTATCTTGGAATACAATTTTGACTGGATTCTCACAGAATGGGTTGAGCGAAGATGCCTTAAAGATCTTTGAACAAATGCGATCTATGCAGCTTGAGATTGATTGTTATGCTTTTTCTGCAGTACTCCAGTCTTGTTCTGATTTGGCAACCCTCCAATTGGGTCAACAAGTTCATGGATTAGTCTTTAAATGTGGTTTTGAGTCAAATGACTTTGTAGCTAGTTCATTAATATTCATGTATTCCAAGTGCGGGGTCATCGAAGATGCAAGAATGTCTTTTGAAGCAACCCCTAAAGACAGTTCAATCACGTGGAACTCAGTCATGTTTGGATATGCACAACATGGTCATGGTAAAGTTGCTATTGATTTGTTCTTCAAAATGCAAGAAGAAGGGGTAAAACCAGATCATATAACCTTTGTTGCTGTTCTCACTGCATGCAGTCACATTGGTTTAGTAGAGCAAGGCTTTCATTTTCTAAAATCTATGGAAGCTGATTATGGAATTCCACCTAGGATGGAGCATTATGCATGTGGTGTTGATCTTTTTGGGAGGGCCGGATGCCTTACTGAAGCAAAAGCCTTGGTTGAGTCCATGCCATTTGAACCTAATGCCATGGTGTGGAAGACTCTATTGGGTGCATGTAGAATGCATGGTGACATAGAATTGGCTAGTCAGGCTGCGAGGCTCTTGCTAGTTCTAGAGCCTGAAGATCACTGCACATATGTTCTTCTCTCTAACTTGTATGGGCGTCTTGGAAAGTGGGATGAAAGAGCTACCGTTAAGAAGGTCATGAGGGAGAGAGGGGTGAGGAAGGTTCCTGGTTGGAGTTGGATTGAAGTGAAGAATTCAGTGCATGCTTTCAATGCTGAAGATCGCTCACACCCACAGTGTGAAGAGATTTATCAGATATTGGAAGAGCTGATGGTGGAGATTAGGATGTTGGGTTATGTTGCTAATGTTGATTGTATAATGCATGGTATAGATTACATGGAAGGAGACTGGGACTTGTAGACTTTGATTGCCACTTCCTTTTTGTGGATTCTTTGTTTTACATTTTTCTTGTGATTTGAGATTCCCTCCTTTTTAGAAGATCAATTAAGCATCTTGGTTAATCATGTAGAAGAATCCCTGATTGGGATTTTATGGAGGATCAAAAGTTTTGTTTATCATGGATAAGATGGCCATAGATGTAGTGGCAATGCAGCATGCAGAAAGCACTTATCCCCCAAGTAATATTTCAGAATCTGATATTTTGAAGATAGCTTTTGATCTACAGAAACTGCAACTTGAAGTCTGAACAGAGCAACTTATTGGAGGAAATGGGTTTTGAGTATTATGCCATATTGCCATGTAATACAGAATGGGAAATTTATGGTTTAAGACCTCATTGATTTTAGTTGACAGAATAGTTGGGTCTACCATTGGAGGCCTTATATGACAGCACTCTATCCAATACCAAAAGATGGTTGTGTCCATATATTTAGATGCTGCTGCAGGTATATTCTCTCTCTCTCTCTCTCTAAATAACTTGAATTTTATTAACAGACTTTATATAATATCTTTACAAGCATCCCTTGGAGAGGCATGAGCTGCTACCTCTCATACAAAAAAAAAAAAAAAAGAAAAAAACAGATTACAATTGTGCCTTGAATAAAGAAGGCCTATTCACCATTCACCCCTTGCTTAGCTTGCTTAGCCAAAGCATCCGCCATCCCATTTGCTGATCTCCTCACCCATTGTATCCTCAAATTCATATTCCTGGTTAGACATGTAAATTATTTTTTTTTTCATTTCACTCTTATAGCACCAAATTATAGACTCTAGATTCTTCAGCCATTCTACCACCACTTTTGAGTCCTCTTCAAGCACCACATTTGTCAAGTTTAACTCACTAACGATCTGCACCCCTTGAATTGCAGCAAGCAATTCCACTTTGAAGGAGTCACCCATACCCACAGGGCTAGAAAAAAGTGCTATAAATTTACCTTCTCCATCTTTCAAAACCCCTCCTATTCCAGAAGGGCTTGGATTACCTTGGCTACTCCCATCAAAGTTTAGTTTAACAAAACCTTCAATTGGTGGTACCCAAAGAACCTCCACTCTGTCCTTTCCTTAGAGTTTTTAGCAATTGCTTCCCAATTCCTCCAAATATCACCAAAATAAAATTGGGAAAACAACTCTAGAGGTCTTGATCTAGTGGATCACCCTAACCCTTTCCTTGCTTCTCTCCTTTGAGAAGATTCTTGCATTCCTCTCTTCCCAGATGGTCCAAATCAAGGCTGCTTTGACACATCTCCACAGTATCCTTCCTCTCTTCTTTGGCCAAGTAAACAGGGAGGGATCAAATAACATATTAACCCCTCCCCAAATAACATATTAACCTCCGTACTGATAAAAAAAAAAAAAATATTAACCTCCGTTGCTAAGGTCCACTTGCACCCAAGCAAAGAAAAAACCAAAGCCAAATATCTGCAACAAAGGGGCAAGAAATTAGTAAATGAAGGCAACTCTCATTATTGGATTTACATAAGGCACACCATGATGTAGGATCTTTGTGATCCAGCACTATTCTTGCAACCAACTTAGGCCTAAGTGTGTAGCAAACAGTGGAGAAAGAGAAGGAAATAAGATGAAAACCCTAGGCAAATCACACCTAAGGGTGAGGGCAATCACACCCCCAACTTGGCAATCACACCAAATTCTGTAGGGAAACTTTCTTTGTTAATCACCAAAAAAAAAAAAAAAAACCCTGATCCTCAAATGAGCCATACAAAGTTACAAGCTTAATAAAAAGAAGCTTTCAAAGGAAGAAACTTGCCCCCCAAGTTAGCTTGCCCAACAAGCCACTTACAAAAAGAAGTTAGATTAGACTAAACCTGCCCCAAACAATTACAAACATAAATCCAAACAAAGGGGAATTACTAGACTAAGATCTATTCCCAAACATAACCCTCCTAACATGCAAAATTACAAAAATACCTTTGCTGTCCAGAAATGTAAGAAAACTAAATAAATCTTGTCCAATGGCAAACTTAACCACATAAAGAGCATCTTAAGGTGGACTGAAGACTTTAGGGTCTTCCCAAGTTGATCCACTGCCAACCCAGTTCCCATGTGGGCCCCATGTCTTTGTAATAATGCCAAATGTGCATAGAAGCAGCTTTGGTTCTTTTTTGATATGCCTTAAGTTGATCCCCATCATCTCTCCCTGGCTTGGAAAAACTGGGCTCCGTCGAGTAAAATGGAAGGTACCTCTCATACATATCACAATTTAGGCATTGGAACTCATTGGCAGTGATCCAAGTGCAATCAGAGTGAGAACGACCTTTCCATTTGACAAGAGCTTGAGATATCCCCCATGATATGTTGAAATAATTTGGTCATCAATAAAATCTTCAATCTCTTTCTTGGAAATGGGGGCTGGTGGTAAGCGGCCTACGGGTTGGTCCATATTGGTTGCATCACCATGATATAACGTTAAATCCTCCACATTGAACACATGACTCATACCCATATCCTTAGACAAATCAAGTACATAAGCATTAGAACTGATTTTCTTCTTGATTTTAAAAGGACCTGAGCTTCTTGAATGAAGCTTCTTATAAACACCTTTAGGAAAACATTCAGGCCTGATTTGTACCATTACTATGTCCCCTTCATTAAAATCAGTAAATCTGCACCGTAGGTCAGCATGGGACTTATACGCTTCATTGCTGGTTGCAATCTTCCTCCTAACTTCTTCTTTTTTTTTTTGATCAATAACACAATTCATTATATAATTTATCAAAAAAAAAAAAACACAATTCATTATATAATCTTAATAAAAAATACTAAGAGGAAGACAAACTTTCTTATCTTCCAAATGCAGTTTGAGCCCCAAGAAAGGAAAAAAGAGAAGAAAGAGAAAGAGAAAGGGAAAAGAAAAAAAAAATTTACAGCTGTGCCCAAAACATTGATTCCCTTTCCACCCCTTGTTTAGCTAACCCATCAACAAAGGAATTAGTTGATCTTTTTACCCAAATGATTTTAACTTCCATTCCTCGAACCAGCCATCTAAATCTCCTCCTCACATTACTATAATGCCATAAACCGCTGTTGTCTTTTTTCAGCCATCCTACCACCACCTCTGAATCCCCCTCAATTATGAGTTTGTTGATATTCATCTCCCTAGCTTTCTGTATTCCTTCCATAATTGCATGGATCTCCGACTCCAATGGGGCCTGAATACATGGCTAGAACAACCCCATTCTCATCCCTGAAAACACCCCCAATCCCTGATTGTTCAGGATTCCCTCTGCAACCCCCATCAAAGTTAAGTTTTATGAAACCTGCAGGTGGAGGGGGGGGTCCAAAACACACTCATCACTGTTTTGGTCTGGGAACAGTTAGCAATCTCACCACACTTTCTGAACATGTCATCCGCTGTATAATCTGTGAATTCTAGGGATTTCATCCACTGTACTACCCTTTTAAGGATTAGAGCCCTCAGTTCTTCAGCACCTCTCTCCACGTCAGAGAATATCCTGGAGTTTCTTTCTTTCCACAATGACCAACATACCATAGCCCTTAGTCCTCTCCACATATTCCTTCCCTTTTTCATACGCCACCTGAAAAAAGAAGGGGAAAATAGACTTTGCAAATTTGATGGAGGGTTCCAACTACACCCAAATAGGGAGAGAAGAGAGCCCACTCCCAAATAGACTTTGCAAATTGGCAAGACACCAGTAGATGAAAACCAGTCTCCCCATCAGCCTTACAAAGAACACACTAGTGAGGGGACAAGCAAGTATCAGGTCTTTTCTTTTGGAGCAGATCACTAGTGTTGAATCTTTCCAGAAAGGCTTCCCAGCAATAACTACCAACCCTAGGAGGAATTGGTCTGCACCAAACCTCATTAATAGGAAAAGGGAGGGCTACAGGACTGGTGGACTAGTTTAAAACTTTGAAGAAAGAGGCACATGAGAAAGAACCAGTGGGGGTGGGGGTCCAGATTCTAGAGATCTACTTGATGCCAGCATTTGGTCTTGCTTCTGATGGCAAAGGAACTAGGTCTATAGGCTTCTTAGGCTTAATTCCCATCACTATCTCAAAGGGGCTATGACATGTACTTCTTCTGTTCACGGAGCTATTGTAGGCAAATACAGCTGTAGGCAACGCCAAATCCCGCCGTGTAACATGATCACTCACCAAACAACGTAGTAAATTTCCCAAGCTTCTATTCACAACTTTAGCTTGCCCATCAGTTTGAGGATGAAAAGCTGAAGAGAACTTCAACTTAGTATTCAGCATACGCCAAAGAGTCATCCAAAAGTAACTCATAAATTTGGCATCTCTATCTTAAACAATAGTATTGGGTAGGCCATGCAAACACACAACTTCCTTAAAGAATAGTTGTGCAATGTGTACAACATTAAATGCCTTACTACAAGAAATGAAATGAGCCATTTTGGAGAAGCGATCAACCACAACATAGATGGAACCATGCCCCTATAGAATCTTAGGGAGGCCTATTACAAAATCCATGCTAAGGTCTTGCTAGGGAGAATGTGGAATAGGGAGCAGAGTGTACAAACCAACATTATGTTTCCTTCCATTTGCTAGCTCACATGTACATCCTTTTCGAGTCCTAGCCAAAAGAAATGATCTTCAACCAAGGCAATAGTTTTGTCCCTTTCAAAATGACCTGCTACACCCCCTACATGTAGTTCCCAAATTATCTCTTTCCTAAGTGAGGTATTGGGTAGACATAAATGAGTCCCTTTGAAGAGAAAGCCATCATGTAATGAAAATTCTGGGTATGATGCTTGCTGTCTTGACTATATATCTGCATAGATAATGCTGAAATCTCAACATGTAGGGTAGTCTCTTTTGAGCAAGTCAAAGCCTACCACCTGTACAACCATAGTAGAGAGGATACAGACCACCCGGCTAAGTGCATCAACTACTGTTGATTCAACCTCTTTTGAGAATTAATGTGCTTCAAAGCCTCATAATCAGATAAGAGAACAAATTCGTCAGAAATAAGATAGTGTTGCCAATAACACGAGGCTTGCACTACAACATGAATTCTTTGTCATAGGTGTTGTATTTTTGATTGGCTTCATTAAGCTTCTCATTACAGAAAGCCATTGAGTGACCCTCTTGGCTAAGAGTTCCTCCAATCCCAACATGAGAGGCATCATAAGTTACTGCAAAGATCCTTGAAAAGTCTGGGAGACGAAGGACTGGTGAATGGTGATGTTGTTAGTCTCATTTTGATCTCCTCAAATGCCTTGGTTGCTGCATTAGACCATAAGAAGTGGCCCTTCTTCATGCAATCAATTATGGTGCTGAAATTTTGAATAAAACGCCTACAAAATGTAGCTAATTTATGAAAACTTTGAACTTCATGTAGTGTGGTAGGTATAGGCCAATCGACTATGGCCTTAACCTTTGTCTAGATCAGCCTTCACACCATCAGATGATACAACAAAACCAAGAAATATGACACTAGGCACTAGAAAACAACACTTCTTCAAATTAACGTAGAGCTTTTCTTGATGGAGAACCCTCATAACTTGATAAAGGTGGGCAACATGTGTATCCCCATCCTTGCTATATACTAGTATATCATCAAAGTAAACAACAAGGAAACCATCAATAAAGGGTTGGAGTACCTGATTCATAACCCACATAAAAGTGCTAGGTGCATTAGAGAGACCAAAGGGAATAATCAACCACTTCTATAAGCCATCAATTGTCTTGAATGCCGTCTTCCATTTGTCATCGGGATCTAATGGTACCCTCTCTTAAGATCTATCTTAGAAAAGATTGCTGCACCAGCCATCATGTCAAGCATATCATCAAGTCTAGGAATGGGGAACCTATACTTGATGGTGATCTTATTAATTGCTTGACTATCAACACACATATGCCAAGAGCCATTCTTCTTTCGTGTTAAAGTGTTGGAACTGCACAAGGACTAAGACTTTCTCGGATGAAACCTTTTAACAACAATTCTTCAACTTGCCTTTTAAGTTCAGCATGTTCTATTGAGTTCATGTGATATGCAAGCAAGTTAGGAAGTTGGGAGTCTGGAACAAAATCAATAGCATGCTGGATGTTGTGCATTAGTGGCAATTTATTAGGCAGTTCTTCCTATGCCACATCTGAAAAATCTGACAACTTGTATACTTTTGGAGTGGAGGTGCATCACTAGTGGTATAGGTGCTGTTTTCTGCACCTCTTTGGCTACTACAACATAGATGACCCCCGTCTCTTTGCTCAAACTCCTTCTTGGTGATCATGTGTAAGGCCTTCTTTGACTCAGCAGCAAGCTTGGAGGTCTTTTCACTATAATTCCTAATTTGTTCTATTGACATTGGCCTTAAAATGACTAGTTGGTTATTAAAATGAAGTCATAGGTGTTTAACTTTCCACAATGGTATACACCCCAATCATATAGCCAAGGTCGTCTAAGTAAAATGTGAGTAACATTCATGGGAATAACATCACACCAAATAGAATATGAATATTGATGAATAGAAAAAGAAACCAAACACCGTTTTGTTACCGGAAGAGAGGTGTTGTCGATTCAAGCAACTTTGCATGGGTGAGGATGTGGTTTCGTTGGCAACTTCAAGCACTCAATAGTTGATTCAAACACCACATTCATGCAGCTACCACCATCAATAATAAGCTTTCTAGCTTGACTTCCACACCTAACCAATGTTTGAAAAATAGTAATTCGCCTTCAATCTTCTTCTTTCTTTGGAATAGAAAGTATTTGTCTCACCACATTCACAAGGGAAGCATCTACATCATTATCTTGCAAATCAGCACCATCAAAGTTTCCAAAATCATCTTCCTTGGGTGAGTCATATCCATAATCTTGTGGATCATGGGCTTGTGGTTCAGGCCTTGGTGATACTGAAACCCTCTCCCTCCTTGTTTCAGCTTCATCCACATGTTCTCCATACAAAGAGATCTTAAGGTGGATTAAAGACTCTAGGGTCTTCCCAAGTTGATCCACTGCTAACCCAGCTTCCATGTGGGCCCCACGTCTTTGTAATGATGCCAAATGACCATAGGAGCAGCTTTGATTCTCTTTTGATATTGCCTTAAGTTGATTCCCATCACACCAGTTAGGGAAGAGACAGGAATTAGGTCTTCTCTTTTGTAGCAAAGTCCATAGTATTTATCTTCCTGTGAACTATTTCCCATCAGAAAGCTCTTACTTTGGGTGGAATGGGTCTACAGCAAAACTTGTTAGAAGGAAAAGAAGAAGCTGAGGTGTGCTCTCTCTTGTTCATCATGCACTAGGATTCAAAATATTCCCTTCTGAACCTCCAACTTTCTACATTCTCTTTTATTGTTTAAATCATATGTTGAATTTAAGCATGGTTTTTCTCCAGGTATTTCAATTTGGTTGTAGGTGGTAAGCACATTGCAGGGGTTCCTTTTCAAGTTGGTTCTTAGTGATCCACAATCTGATTTGTGGTTCTTGAAGTTAATTCTTATTAGTGCAGTTGTTAAAGGCTTCAAGTTCCAATTTGAGGAGTTTCTCTTTTTCTAAATTAGGTACAGTGTTTTATTCAGTTTCGGGGAGAACTTTGTGCGAAACCCATCACTGTTTTTTCTGAAATTAATAAAGAATTCTAAAAATCATTGATATGCATTTTTTGTCCTTGAATTGGTGTAGCTTCATGGAAGTTTATTTTTGTCTAGGAGAGAGAGAGAGAGAGAGAGAGTTCAGGGTTGGAAATTATTCCAGAAGTTGCTTAGCTGTTAAAATCTGAATGCTGTCTTTGCACATTTGGTTATGTTATGTTTACAGGTTCAGAAGGTACGGTGTTAATAGTGTTCTGACTTCAGTTCTGTAACATGAGAGCATTTGGACAAAAATTTCTTGCCATGGGCCTCAATTCTTTTCAGAATGAAAGTTGGGTCATGGCAAGAAAATTTATCTAGCTTGCAGCCCGAAAAACGTTCATGCCCACCTTGCTGATTCTCTTTTTTCTTTGACCCTTCTAACTCTCTCCCTGTCTATCTGTTGCTCTATACAGAGCATTCCCCCCTCTCTCTCTCAGATCTCTCAGGTTAGGGCCATTTGCAGTGGTGTCTGGTAAGATCTCTCTCTCAGATTCTTCTTCTTCTTCTTTGCACTGTTGATTCATTTGTTTTTTCTGCCATTTTAGGGCATTAATCGGTGAAGCAGCGGCAGTCACAGTTGAGGTACAGCCAACCCCACTCACCTCTATTCTCTTTAGGGTTTATGTGGTTCTCGGTGACTCTTCTTCACGTTCTCTTGTTTCTCCATATTCTCTCTTTTTTTTGGTCTCTAGTCCTGCTTCTAGTCCTTCAATCATGGATCTAAACTCTGTTTGGTTGTATGTGATGTGAAGTTGTGAACATAACAAAACCATATGTTGCTCTGTTGTTGGCTGACTGATCCGCTTGTCTATATTGATACCAAATTTGGCTTCCATGACTGAACCGTTTTGGTGACTGGATCTGTTATGGACACGACACCCGACAACACGCTGCGTCGCAATCACAGGCAGCAGTGCGCACAGCAGCGTGCCTAGCGGCACGCACCGCCCGACAGCATGCCGCGGTACAGGCTGCCTGGCAGCACGCCGCGGTACAGTCTGCCAGCCGCACGCCTAGCGGCACGCACCGCCCGGCAGCAGCACGCGCCTCACAGCAGCAGCAAGGAGAGACGCTCGCGCCAGCGGTAGAGCGGGGCCCACACAACAGCTCATCCGGGTGGGCCCACTCTTATCCGGCCACAGCAGCCCTGCTTGCCAACGCCAGCTGTACCTTTCCCTTATCCCCTATTTTTGTGTTCCCCTTAGAAGTAGGAGTTTGAGTTTCGATAGAAGTTTAAGTTGCGATAAGAGAGGGACTATCTTAGCCGAATACAAGAAGGAAACCCTCTTGTAATCTCCTATTTAAGGAGTTGATTTTATTCAATAAAGGTATCGAATTTTCAGTCAAGAAAAAGAACAAGGAGAGTTAGGTGATCTCTTGAACAAATCACCCCTCAGTCCGTCACCATAGGGTCAACTCGCAAAGGGAAGGGCAAGGGAAGGCAAGGAGTTTTCTCCACAAACCGCCCCGTGACGAGATCCTACGCCCGGGCCCATAACATTTTGGTATCAGAGCCAAGCGTCATGGGCGACATGGAGCAGCTATCGTCCAAGGTTCACGAGCTGGAACACCGTCTCGTGGAAAATCACATGGAGGTAAGAGAAGTTAAAGAGGACGTTAGGGAACTTCGGCGTCTACTGGAGTTATACTTCTCCACCAGGGAAGGGAGCCCTGAAGGGGCAACCACTAACCACAGCCGCCGCCCAGATCGGACAGAGGGCTCTGGTGAGCGACAGAACGACACACCGACAGCAGCAATCATACCCAAATACAGTCGTCTAGAGTTTCCCTCATACAGCGGCAGCGGTGACCCACTCGGATGGCTGTACCGCTGTGAGTAATTCTTCCGCAATCAGCGCACAGAAGAGAAGGACAAGGTCAGCCTGGTAGCATTCCACTTGACCAATGAAGCACAGCTCTGGTTCTACCGAGTGGAGCAGGAAGAACCAGGCCTTAGTTGGGGCCAGTTCAAGTCGTATTGCCTCCTCCGGTTCGGGCCCCCATTAACGAGCAACCCTTTGGGGGAGCTCATTAACCTCAAGCAGACCGGGACCGTCGCGGAGTATCAACGGCAGTTTCAGACCCTTCTCGCTAGAGCCTCTTTAGTTCGGCCAGACCAGCAGGTGGATATGTTAACAGCCGACCTATCTGAACCTCTGAGAGTTGACGTGGAGATGCAGAGCCCACCCAACTTGGTCACAGCAATGAATCTGGCCCGAGCCTTCGAGCGCAAGCTGCAGATCAGCCGAGGGCCGTCCAGCATGGGGCGTCCCGCAACGACTTGGGCGAACCCAAGGTCTACAGCAGGAGGGCCTTCGATGGCTGCCAATAGGGAACAACACCCCTTCACCAGCAACACTACCCGATCTGCAACTAGCATGGGTAGCAGCACGACAGCACCTCCCATCAGGCGCTTATCCAGGGCCGAGATGGCGGAGCGCCGAGCCAAGGGCCAATGCTTCAACTGTGACGAGTTGTACTCAGCTGGCCACCGTTGCAAGCGGTTATTCTACCTTCTGGTAGACGAGCTGGAGGATGAAGAAGAGGAACAGGCGGCATTAGAACCCGAGATCTCCCTCCATGCCATCACTGGAGTCCAAAACTCCCAAACCATGCAGTTGCAGGCCCAGGTGGTAGGACAACGGGTACTGATTCTGGTTGATTCAGGGAGCACCCACAACTTCATCAGCAAGCAGGCTGCACTCCAATTGAAGCTACCAATGGAAGACAGACCGCGGCTCCAGGTGGCTATAGCAAATGGGGAGAGAGTTCATAGTCCAGGGATCTGCCGAAGCGTCCAAATCCAGGTGGATTCTGAACCATTCCTCGCAAATCTATTTGTACTGACCCTAGACGAGTTCGACATAGTGTTGGGAATTAAGTGGCTCATCACCCTCGGCCCCATCCTATGGGATTTCAGTGCCTTGACCATGACGTTTGACTTACATGGGAAACGGGTCACCTGGAAAGGGACCAAGATGAGAGCAAGAAAACCACAGGTGCATAGTCTCCATGGCGACGCCTTGCACACCGCAGAGATGGAGAGGCTTCTTGCCGATTTTTCAGACGTATTCTCAGAGCCTAAGGGCCTTCCACCTGGCCGGTCGTGTGACCATCGGATTCCCTTAATACCAGGGGCAGGACCCGTTGTCGTGAGACCGTACTGCTACCCGCACCTACAGAAGGACGAGATAGAGAGGCAGTGTACAGAGATGCTGGAACAGGGAATCATATGCCCCAGCCGCTCTCCATTCTCTTCACCACTCTTGTTGGTGCCAAAGCAAGACGGCACCTGGAGATTTTGTGTGGACTACAGGGAGCTCAACAGTAGAACCGTCAAGGACAAGTTCCCGATCCCGGTGGTAGACGAATTACTAGATGAGCTCCACGGGTCTTAGTACTTTTCTAAGTTGGATCTCAGGTCAGGTTACTTCCAGGTCCGAATGGCCCCTAAAGATGTGGAGAAAACAGCCTTTCGAATGCATCACGACCACTTTGAATTCCTGGTCATGCCTTTTGGTCTCACCAATGCCCCATCTACATTCCAGGCCCTGATGAACGAGGTATTTCGGCCCCACCTCCGCAGGTTCGTCATAGTATTTTTCAACATCTTAATTTACAGTACTTTGTGGGTGGAGCACGCTTGTCACCTAAGGACAGTTCTGGAGCTGCTACGACAACACAAGCTCTTCCTAAAACGAACCAAGTGCTCCTTCGGAGAACCGCAGGTCCTTTACTTGGGCCATATAGTCAGCGGGGAAGGAGTCTCGGTAGATAATTCCAAGATTCAAGCCATTCGGGAGTGGCCCAAGCCTCAGACCATTAGGGCTCTCCGCGGGTTCTTGGGGCTCACGGGATACTACCGCAAGTTTGTAAGGGACTATGGACTCCTGGCGGCCCCATTAACCAAGATGTTGAAGAAGAATGCATTTCAATGGGATGAGGCAGCTAACACCGCCTTCACAAACCTAAGGGGCGCATTCTCCACTACCCCCGTGCTGCAACTACCAAATTTTGACCAAGAATTCACGGTGGAGTGTGATGCGTCTGGCATAGGCATCGGCGCAGTATTGCAACAACAAGAGCACCCCATAGCCTTCTTCAGCCGCAAACTAGCAGATCGGCACCTCAAGCTACCGGCCTACGAGCGCGAATTGATCGGACTGGCCAAGGCCGTTCAGCACTGGAGGCCGTATTTGTGGGGCAGGCCCTTCGTTGTCAAGATAGATCACTACAGCCTCAAATACCTTATAGAGCAGCGCTTACTACTCCACCCCAACAACACTGGGCAAGCAAACTGCTAGGGTTTGACTTCCGCATAGACCACAAGGCGGGAGCCTCTAACTGGGCCGCTGATGCGCTGTCTAGGCGTGAAGAGGACACGACACACCTCTGCGCGGTCTCCCAGCCCCGCGTGACCCTACTGGAGGACCTAAGGAGCGTGTTGCCCCAATCACCAACGTGGAGAGACCTGGTGCAAGAATTGCAGTCTGGCACGACCAAACCAAACTAGACCATCCACGAGGGACTTGTGCTGTACAAGGGAAGGGTGTATCTCCCAACAGATTGCCCCTTGATTCCAGCTATCCTCGCCAGCATCCACAACGCCACCCATGAAGGGGTTCAGAAGACGTTACACCGCGTCCGTGCAGACTTTCATTGGCATGGTATGCAAGGCACGGTTAGGGATTTCATCCAGAACTGCTCCGTATGTCAGCAACAAAAGTGGGAGAACTTACACCCAGTAGGACTCCTGCAGCCTCTTTCACTCCCAATGCAGATCTGGGCCGATATCTCTATGGACTTCGTTGAAGGCTTGCCTAAAGTCGGTGGGAAATCCATCTTATTCATAGTGGTGGACCGCTTCTCCAAATATGCTCATTTCATTCCATTGTCCCACCCTTACAGCACAGTTTCTGTGGCCCACACCTTTTTCACGCACATCTTCCGCCTACATGGGCTGCCCGAGTCCATCGTCAGTGACAGGGATGCAGTCTTCACCAGCACCTTCTGGAAGGAGCTATTCAGATTACAGGGCACGACCCTAGCCTTTTCCTCCGCCTATCATCCACAGACGGACAGGCAAACGGACAATCGCACCATAGAAATGTACCTCCGATGCTTCGTAGGGGACCAACCACGACGCTGGGGGGACTGCCTTCCTTGGGCCGAATACTGCTATAACACATCCTACCACTCGTCCCTTGGCATGACTCCCTTCCGCGTGGTGTATGGGTGAGACCCTCCTCGTCTTCTCTCCTACGAACCTGGTTCAACACGGTTGGAAGAAGTGGACCGCAGCCTCCAAGACCGCGATGCCCTACTGGCTGAAGTCTCCTTACGTTTGCAGCAGATACAGGCACGTATGAAGATAGCCTACGATCAGCACCGCCGCGAGGTCACCTTCCAGCCAGGACAGTTCGTTTAGCTAAAGCTCCAGCCCTACCGGTAGCTCTCCCTCAGGCGACGGGGCCCCCAAAAGCTGACCCCAAGGTTTTACGGGCCCTTCAAGGTTCTTCGACAGATCGGGAAGGTTGCCTATCAACTTGAACTGCCAGAGCACAGCAAAATCCATGACGTCTTCCATGTGTCCCTACTAAAGCCTTTTACAGGGACTCCCCCAACGCAAGTGCCTCCTCTACGCCCTCTCAAGGACGGCAGACCCATCCTCCAACCTAGAGCTCTGGTCCGGACGCGCATCAATCAGGGCACCTTCGAAGTTCTAGTAGACTGGGACGGACTACCATCAGCGGAGGCCACTTGGATCCCCTGGACCGACCTGCACAACGCCTACCCCGACCTCGAGCTTGAGGACAAGCTCGTTGTCCAGGAGGGGTGTAATGTTATGGACACGACACCCGACAACACGCTGCGTTGCAATCACAGGCAGCAGCGCGCCTAGCGGCACGCACCGCCCGGCAGCGGCACGCACCGCCCGGCAGCGGCACGCACTGCCCGGCAGCGGCACACACCACACGGCAGCAGTACGCGCTTCAACTCGCAAAGGGAAGGGCAAGGGAAGGCAAGGAGTTTTCCCCACAAACCGCCCCGTGACGAGATCCTACGCCCGGGCCCATAACAGGATCAGGGGTTGAATGGTCTACCATCCATTTCCACTGTTCCACCTGTTCAAATAAAAATGTGAAAATTAAAAAAAAAGAAAATTGATACCAAATAAATTTGGCTTCCAGATCTCAGTTCTGGTTGTCCAATTTTCTGCTTTGGTCTGAGTCTAACAGCCTTGCTTTTTTTACAACATTTCCATTTCTCGTTTCTGCCATGGCCACTCTATCTTCATGGCACTGTGAAAAGCAACTATTTTTTTTGGTAAATATGTCAAGAACAACTTATAGATGCCTAAGGAATATTCAGGCATTGGTTACAAAATCTACCCCTCACTCAGATGGTGAAGGGCTGGAAAGAAGCTGAAGGTAAAGTTGCAGCTATACCAAGGATTTGTTGAATCTTTCACTTTGCATTTTATTTATTAAGAGCTTTGTCTAGTCAGTCTAGTAAATGTAGTTTTAGTGGGTTTGATGGATGGAACTCTAGATTCTTATTTTTAGGATTTCCCATGTATTTTTTTTTTCCTTTGCCTTTTCTTTTGTTTTCCTTTTGATAGTAAGATATATGTGGAGTTGATGCTGTATATAGAAGTATAAAAGAGAACTTTGTTTAGTTCTCTCCTGATTTATATTCGTTTGTTCCTCATTGTTTTCACTGGTGTGCTTGTGAAAGGATTTCTCATTCAGTTCTGTTTTATGTTAAGAGTTATTCACTGTTCTATCTTTTTTTTTTTTTTTTTTTTTGCATTCTGTTCTCCAACTCGTTACTTTAATCTTACTCTAACTCTATTTGTCTGGATTAATGAGATATGCTTATAAACAAACTCTGCAATCTTTGTGATCCATAGAATGGAGTTGCAGCACTAGGTCTATTCTATGCAGTACAGAGCTGTATTTGCAACCAGAATGGCTAGTTGTCTTTATCTTGGCACCAACTCAGTGGTATATACAGTAGGGGGCTGATGACCTGATAAGCATGGCTAATTGTATTTATGCTATGAACCAAAATAGCTAGTGGAGACAGTTAATCTCATTATTTTTGTTATTTGATCTCATCAATGAGGTTTAACCGGTTCCCATTATTTATATTCCAGGACTCTTTAATTGCATACATGGTTTCAGGGAATACAGGTAGCCATAGCATTCTTACATCAAAACAGAACTGAATGACAAATCCATGTGTAATAGATATATGCTGAAATTTATTATAAAATTTCAATAATTGTTTATGCTCCAGTTCATTTTGATTTCCACAGCATTGACCACTGCCATATTTTTCCCGGTAAAATGAAGCTTTTAGAGCTTTACATAATGCAAAATTGATTCACTTCAATCAATGTCAGTTGTAAATGGACTGGTGGGCGGGAATCAAGAGTCGTAGAAACACATGATTCTATTCAATTTCAATCCTAACATGAAGTCCTAAAAGCTTTTCAGTGGTACAGGAGCTTTGAAGTCTATTCAATCAAATTAGTAGGAGAAACATTTATTCCTTACTTCCGAGTTTTCCTTTCTTTAGTCCCCTCATGTAGAGGCTAATCTTGTGTATAGAGAACTGCCTTTGTTCTTCCTAATTATTGTAGGAAGAAAAAAACTGTAATAGTTCCCCACGGCGCTGCTCCTTACCATGCCTGCACTTGCTTTGAGCTGTACTTGCATTATAATTCCTTTGTAAAGATTTGGGCTTTGAGCTTCATATTATCTTCTAGGAAAGACGATAAGATACCCCTGATGCAGAGAGTAGACAATTTGACGAAACTGTTTCACATTTTATACTTCATATTGTTCATTTTGATGTTAGACATTGCTTTTAATATTTTTAATATTTTCCCTATGCAACAAAATACAAAAGCTTCTGAGGTTTCTTGTCTTTTTTTTTGTGTTTTTCATATTGTGTGCTGTGGGTCCCACATGGTTGATTTTTGTTTTGTTGGTGTGGGGTTGCATGTTTCCGCATATCTGCTATTAGTGTTGTATATATTACCTATGTTATTATTTTAATTAATGTAAAAAATGAATGAGAATGAAATTTGTAACCAAACAAGTTAAAATTTACTTCATTCTTGCTATAAAAAGAATACATTTTTTAGAAAAAGGGCATTTGGTTCTTAGCAATATCTTCTCATTCTACCCATTTATACTAATTCTTTTCCATCTTATAATTTCATATTGGGTAAGAATGAAAAAGAATGAGAGTTGAACCAAACATGGCCTAAATTTCCACACGTACAGAACCATGATAAGCATGGCTAATTGGTTCCATAGGCTGTTGGTTTCATCAAAAAGGATTTTTCTCTAGAATCTTGGATGCACACCATAGTATATAGAGATCAAATTATCAATGTGAAGAAGGCGTTGTGAAATCCCATTTTTTTGGTCCTTGATCATCCAGTGTAAGCCTTAATGCTGTTCCATTGGACGTTGTATTTCCAATTTTTGATCATCTTTATCTGCACCATGCATCTTTTTAGTTCTTCAGGTATATATTCTTTTAAATAAATCCTATTTAATAGTAACCACTATTTCTTGTTTGGAGTTTACCAAGAATTGACGGCCCAACTTTTTCAATATATCAACCTCATCTGGAAGCATATGTAGAGATTGATCTGATGAAGCCCAGGAGAGATGAAATATGACTTTGGATGGAGGGAGAAATCTTCCTATTTTACGACAATGTTTCAAAATCTAGTCTATGCTATAGAAAGAAGTTATGTTTCAATGATGTTCTTGATCACCAATCACTTATTCCAGTCTGTCCTTTTCCACTTCAACCCTATTATCACCACATTAATCTCAACACTTATCACCACATTAATCTTTATATCAATTCTTACTCTCTCTCTCCTCCAATCTATTGATGTAATAATGGGCAGAATTAATTATCAAAAAAAAAGGGCAGAATCTTTGCACGTATGTAATAATTCCCAATCTTTAGCTATTTCACTTCTTTTGAATATAGCGATTGACTTGAGAGGATTTTATGTGCATATATGACTTTTGACCTTGGAGATGAGCTATTCTACATATTTGTAGTTTGCACCCTGATGCAGGAGATACTGTGATGGAATTAGGCAACAAAGCCAGGCTTGGCTACTTGAAAGTGGCAGCAGGGAGACTATTGTCAAGGACAAGTATGGGGAATCCATGGGGGAGAAGACACCTTTGGTCTACTATCATAGGTCGAAGAAAATCCAGAAAACCAATTTGGTCATGCATGAGTAATGGGTTCAAACTCCTAAAAGAGATAAAGCCTTCATACCATAATAGATCTAGGTAGACGGAGTGGAGGTATGGATAATCCATTTTGTTTCCTTTCATTTCATGCTTCTTGGATTTTCTCAACAAGGTTGACTTGATTTTTGGCTGTAATGAGCTTATGATAACTATTTTTCCTTTTGCAGTTTGATGGTTGGGTACTTTGCTGTATTTATTTGGGAATGAGGTATGAAGCAATATGATGTAGTCCCTATTTTATACGAGTGAGATTGAGGGAGGAAGGTGGTGTAAATTTTGCTTCATTTTTTAAGATGCAAAATTTACACTCTTGTCAGTGAGTGTGAATGAGGCTTTTGAACAAAATTTGTATTGGGTAGAAGTACAAAATCATAGTTACAAACAAACAGATGCAAACCTAATCTGGGTGCAAAATTTGTATCAGGTTCAGATTTGCACGAGAACCAAATTCAGCCTAAGAGAAACAAAGCCTTTGTTTATTTGTAGGGAAAATACATAAAAATATTACAAATGGAAAGGGTTACAAATTTTGGTTCAGATTTTACTTCTGTTTTTCTGGAAAGAGTAAAATGAGAAGTAAAACAATGTGACCCCCACTTTATATGAAAGAAGATGAAGTTGGGAGACAAAAAATTACAGTAAAAAATGCAAAAACGTGTCAAAGTGCAAAATTTACCCCAGATAGGGGTGTAAATCTAAGCCGGGTTACACAGTTTTGTTCGTTATACAGGGCCAATATTATGTGGTCACTGGCAGTTCTGTTCTATCGGTTCCTGTCATCCACAACGACTTAAATGATCGATCACCATAAACTTAATTTGGTGGAGGTATACTTGTACAGGATTCTGTGTCGGTAGTTGTGTGGTTTAATAATGTTCAGTGACTAAGAACACTAGTCATTTTGCGTTGGGCTAGTTGTTCTCTACTGCTCCAAGGGCCATTCATAAGGGGGCACCATTGATAGTAACAACCCTTGTTCCATTATGCTATAAAGGCTGCGTTTGGTTGTAATGCAAACGCAAATATGTACACTACATATTTACTCATTTTTCGGTTTATGAATGTAAACACGGTTCACATTTTAAACCGTTTTTGCATTCATCTTGTTTGGTTAAAATCGGTGTAAAAGTGTGGGCCCGTAATTAAATGCTTCAACTATTTTATGCTCTAATGTCATAACTTTGGTCAAAAAGTTAATTATCAAAAGAACACAAAATTGTATCCAAAAAATAGGTACAGTAATGCTCTTTTTTCAGAGTACAAAAATGTCAGAAAATACATTTTTACGTATCAAACAAACACTTGCAAACGTGAACCGGGGTACATAAATACCCCGGTCCGGCGTTTGTATTGCAAGCCAAAGAGGAAAAGACTAGGGTGTACTACGTTTGTCCATAACAAGCTACATATCTAGTATATATATATATATATAGATATAGATATAGATATAGATATAGATATAGATATAGATATAGATAGATAGATAGATAGGAGTTGAGATCTACCAACAAAACACGTTCCATCCCTCACCAATCTCATGGTGAGAAGTGTTGTTAGAGGGTTGGAACATATTTTATTGGCAGGTGATCCAGACTTGCTAGAGAGACTGTGTGTCAGTATAACTGTTAAATATCCACAGCCAAAGTTCGTTCACTCTAAAGATCATTTCTTGAAGCACTCTGAATCTGCTGCTAACAGTGTGGCTATATAACCAATGAGTAGTGATGTTCTGTACGCATTGAATCTATGTTTGTATATTAGTGTATGGAACATTGTCGTATTTACTTGTGAGTGGTTAGTAGCCCCTTATATGCAGCTGATTCCAACTCTTCTTAATGCTGTATTTGGTTGCCTTGTAATTTTATTTGCACTAGTACAAATGTATGAGAGTGCAAATGAAAAAAATGCAAATTTTGATTTAATTTTGTTTTAGATTTTATTTATTCTGTTTTAGGTCTTATTTTACTTGATTTTTAATGCAACCAAACAAAGTAGGATAAAATTTGAAACAAAAATAAATCAAAACTTACAGCTAAATCATTTGCACTATCATAGTTTTGCATCATTACAAATGAATTTGCACTGCAACCAAAGTCTAAGAAACACCAGCCTGGGTTGTTGGCATGACATGTCAACCCATATTCAGTCCCCTACTTGTCTTTTTGATAAAGGGAAAGTTTAATTACTCTTTTACTCATATTCAGTCCCCTACTTGTATTTTGATCAAAGGGAACATTGAGTTTCATTACTCTTTTATCCCGCACCTATGATAACGTGTCATGTCCAAGAACATTTCCAACAGCCCAGGCTGCTTGGTCCCCCAACAGCTAGTCTTTTTTCTTTTGACGTTGATCCCTATGTCTTTTCCTCCATTTTTAATTTTTTTTTTGACATCTATCTGTCCACCATTCTAGATAATTACCTATTGTAGAAGGAAATAGATATTTAGTCACACCAAGTGTAAAAGTTCAGCTATCCAAGCATGGTGGTTGATCGATCCATGACCTCTTTGGAAGAGGAAGAGGGCAGGGGTCGGCATCAATGAGTCATTTGTCTATTCAATCGGATTAGTTGAATGTGATGGCTGTTTAGTGCGCTGCATAATTATTGATATCGTCCCATGTCAAATTGTCAACCATATATGTTAAGTGAGAGATTGAATGATTGTCACCCCCATGTATTTATAACTGGTGTAGAGCATTATCATTGGTTTTACAGCCCACTGATGAACAGTTGTGTTCAGCTAATTTGATATGGGTCTATCTAACCCAAATCTAGTCCAACCCTGATTGAAAGAGAGAGGAGGGAGTGAGGGTGAGGAAAAATGTTGGCCACCCACAGAAGCGTGGGAACACATTGAAATAGGCCATTAGGCTTGATCAAAATACCATGTAAAAATCTCAAATAAGGTAGATAGAATTGCATTTTTCACAAATCTTACCTTACTAATCAAACACAGGCTCTCTTAATCCTTGTCTTATCACATTTTAACCACCAAATCCTATCTCATTAAGGGGCCCCGGGGGGGGGGGGGGAGGGGGGTCAATGTGGAACGCAACCCATTTCATTCAATGAATTGTCAACCCATATACAACTTCACCAAATAGATAGGTGGGTTTGGTTAGATAGATGAGTCAAGTTGGTTGGGTGAGAAATTGCCAAACCTATATAATTTGTAGTACAGTACACTGTTAGGTAAAAAAAATATTGATCAGTTTCTGCCATGAGGAGGGTTGAAATAATAGTGAGTCTAATTGTATGATGTCGTTGACAATCGAACCAATCATCTCTAGTTAGAAAATTGAGTGAAATAATAGTCAGTCCAATTGAATAATATCGTTGACAATTGAATCAATTAGATATTGTATTTATGGATCAAAATGATATACTTGATCTAGCCAGTTTTTTTTTTTTTTTTTGGTTGTAGAAAATAGAGATATCCAGAGAGAGAGAGAGAGCACCGACACCAACTTGTGGGTCCAAATTCTTTGGTAATTAGGTGAACAATTTCAGTTCCTCAATCTTGTAACAAGAACAAAAAACTGCATCATATTGAGTTGTTCATCATTTATTAGATGCTCCATATGCTTGTGTACAGTGACACAGTATATGGTAACTTAAACAAGTCTTATTGTAAGACTTCTGAATATACTGATGAGCATAATCAAACAAAAGAAAGGAAAAATGATACAGATTGGGAAATTAGTCGAGGCTATCTGCCCTTGAGGAAGCTTCTACAGATCTTCTCCCAAGTCTTCCTATCAGGTTCAGCTACTTTCATTCTTGATTTGGTTTGTTGGGCGAATTGTTTCTGCAGGTAATTAGTTGGTCTGAGATTAGATGACTGAAGAAGCAGTTTCTTAATGAGCAAATTGATAAACTACATATAAAGAAATTAATGAAGCAGTTACCTCTATGGTGTTATTGTTGGCAAGACGATCAATGAGGTTATATAGAATGTCTTTGGAGTACTCAGGGTGGCCTTGAATTCCCAAAATGTGTTCTCCGAGGCTGAACATCTCTACTCCTGTCTTCTCTGATGATGCAATGACCTCAGCTCCTACAGGAACCTCCCACACCTGTTCCATTGTTTCTTTTCTCCATGATCAGAGAGAGAGAGAGAGAGAGAGAGAGAGAGAGAGAGAGGTACCTCATCTTGATGACACTCAATGAGAGAGAGGGAAGATGGGATTTCCTTTAGGCCACCAAAGAGATGATATGAAGGCAAACCCTCAACAATCTTCACTTGCCTTAAACCAATATCCCAACCACTGAATGCTCTCCCTACCTTACCACCCAGAGCTCTGCACAAAACCTAATTAAGAAACAAATAAAGAATTAATCTCTTTTGCTTTTTGGGCATGCAGTAAATAAAATGCATGGCATATATAAAGTATTATGTATAATTAACATACTTGGTGCCCAAAACAAATGCCAAGCACTTTCTTCTCCATGGCGTCCAATGTCTGTATCAGAATGCAGAGTCTCAGGACCCAAGACTCATTTCCATGAGCATCATAAGGGCTACCAGTGATCACAAATCCATGGTACTTATGGAGCTCCTGCATATCAGGAAACTGTCCATCCACAACTCTGAACGAATCCCATTGGTCTCCTTCTTCCCCAAACGCATCAACAAACACATTGAAGTACCCTCCATACACTTTCTTGACATAATCAGAATCTCTAAGTGCCAGAAGTAGAGCATTTCTCTTTCCGTTTGCAATCTTCATGTAGATGGAGAGAGAGAGAGAGAGAGAGAGAGAAAGAGGGGGTGAGGGGGAAGATTAGGTACAGGGAGGATAAAAGAGATCAAGTAAGGAGATGAGTGCTTATGAGTATTTGGGAGGAATATTTATATCAATCTCAGGACATAATCTTTCAGTCTTTTTTGGATTTACAGGAAAATATCTCAATGTCCAACCTCTGTTTCACCAGTTTGGTATGTTCTTATTTGTCACGTGGGTAATATTTTCAAAATTTACAACGCGCTTCCGAGCACTTTCTACATGCCTAACGCGGCAGTCTCAGTCTGGGTAACGCTTGACGCCTGGATGGTGCTTCCTATAGCTATAGGGATTAGGGACCCAGCAGGCAGCAGCATTAAGCCATTTAATTATGGATGGATCCTGCTTCATAGTTAATCCAGACTCAAATCGGTCATATTTATATTAAGCCATTTAGGCTCAAATGAAGTCTAGGTTTCCTACAGCTTTTTGCACTTCGAATCATACTTATCTGATGGGACACGTGTCATATATCGAATGTAAGTGTCAAATATCTTAATATAATTTTTAATAAATTTTTATTTTGTTTAATTGGTAATTGCCTTTTTAATGAGTAGGGGTGCAAATGAACAAGTCTGATCCTATTTTGTCGGATGTGGATATCCCAGATTTTTGGATGGGAGAATTTGATTAGAATTTGGATCACCCCGAAAGGATTCAATATATGTATACATATATAATAAGTTATTTATTTATTTATAAATATGTAATTTATAATACATTTTTGTAAAATTTTTTATATTATTTATTTATTTATAAAACATATATACATATGATAAAAATAGTTGAAAATTCTTGTATTTGTTGTTTTTATTTATTTAAACTGTTATATTTTATTTTCCTTTTAATAATTTATTGTTATTTTTAAATAAAATCGGATTAAATCAGATTCAAATATTTGATATTTTGATCGAATTTAAATTCGAATCAATATTTATAAGATTGGATTGGAACTCTATTAATGAATTTCCATTTGTTGCATCTTTTGTGCTGTTGTTATTTTATGCATTTGCATTCAATATATGACACTTGTCCAATTAAATGTGTATAAATACTTGGGCATGTAAAATTTAGTGATGCTGTTGGAAATTACACATATGATGAGCAGCAGATGAAGTAGGCGAGTTGGTGTGCACATCAATAATCAAAAGCCCCGAGGTGGTTTCCATTATTAAATTATGAGCACTTAAATCATTTGATGGATAATATCAAAGTCATTATTATTATTATATAATATTTTAATTCAATTTACTACTGATATATAATATCCAAAATATTAACAGATTAAATTTATATTTAAGTTATTTATCTATAAAAAATTTTGTATTTAAGTTTATTCTATTGTTGTATCCTATCCTTTTCAGCCCTATTTAAGTTTATTCCAGGGCGAGTGGTCCTCATATACACCTTGCTCTGTTCCCACTAGTATCCCAACAAACCTCTACTGTCCGACTAACCCAGTATTAAGATATTAAAATAATCCATTTCTTTTTATTTTTATTTTTATTTTTATTTTTGGACTTGTACTAGTAAATCAATAATATAAGTCCCTCACATGGGAAAACTGTGTCGGTCCTTATTTGTCACTCCTTTGCTCCACAATTAAATCCATGGACTCATTCAGAAGTTTTTTTGTTCACTAATTAAATCCATGGCCCAACATTATTTGTATTCATCTTCGATCCAGCATACATCGGGGCTTGAACAATAGGGGTGAGACAAAAAACCGAAAAATGGAATGATCGAAAAAACTGATCGAAATTGAACAAAAAATTTGATTAATGAAATTAGTTGGTTTGGTTTTGGTTCAATATTTAAAAAAAATTGAAGGTACCGATTCAGTTTCGATTAATCAAAATAGAAAACCAACGATATATGCTTCTTTGTCCTCTGTCTTTCCTTTTCATCATATATATGAATGTATAGAGTACGTAGGTTGCAAATGGTTTGGGATTATATAGTGCAATATATATTTGAAAAACTTCTTTTCATTTAAAATCTGTACAGTTTATCCTATTCTATTAATCTCTGTCACTTTGTCCTCTGTCTTCAAAAATCAAAAATCAAAAGATTTGGCGTATCCAGTTCATCTATCTCTTACTTATTGCACATGCAAAAAGGAACTTATATAAATACTCACATTCATCATATATAAAAGAAAAGGACCACCCATCAACCAATGCCTATCTAGTGTGGGTGTCATTATCCCGTTGGATCATTTCTTTTACATGAATAATTAATTCTCCTTTGATTTGTCGATTTCAATGCAGTCCAAGTTATGTGAGAGAAGCTATAGGATAAGAGGTTATATTAGGGTTGTTCATAACAAAATTCAAACTCATCAAACCGATATATCCAGTCTAATTCAATCTGAGTTGTTCAATTTTTCTTCATCACTGGTCGGTTTTGGATTATAAAGATGGGTAAATCGACGGTTCAGTTCGGTTTCAATTTTTATACATGAAAACCGAAATTGAACCGAACCGAACCGAGTTATATAACTACTTATTACTTGTTGGTTATTGCTTAACTAGGTTGTCTCTATCCTAGTTACAACCTAACTTAGTTTCTAGCCTTTTTTTTAGGATTGCCATTAATGGCAAGCATTGCAAGGCAAGGAATCTCTAGTCCTACTCCCTACACCTTTACTCCTTTAGAAATATTATCTTGATAGCTTCTTGCATTTTTTTGGAAAGGTTTAAAGAAAGAATCCCTACTCTCTAAGGTCCTTTACACCAAATAATAAGCAATGACAAATATATGTCCTTTTTTTCTTAGATTAGAAGTCTTCTTCCAATTACTTTTACTCCTTTAAAAATATTAGCTTGATAGCTTCTTGCATTTTTTGGAAAGGTTTAAAGAAATGATACCTACTCTCTAAGGTCCTTTACACCAAATAGGCAATGACAAATAGGTGTCATTTTTTTCTTCTCTCTTTGACTCTTATTTTCTTAGTAACTTAGTCCGCCCTCAACTCAAGCACTCTCACTCTCTCAACTCTCAACAATCAAAATTTTCAAATTTCAAATTTTAAAGAACCAGCCACAAGCAAGAAGGGACAAGGCCAAGTGATACTTTGAATATCACAAAACCGACCCAAACCGATTCAAACCGACCAGGTCGGTTGCTTAATATAGGGTCAGTTTCGGTTTCATCTTTAGGTAACCCGACCAGGTCGGATCGATTGGAAAAATATTAATAAACTGACCCAACCCGACCCATGAACAACCCTAGGTTATATATATATATATATATATATAGTTGGATAGACAATATTCCACCTTTGAAGTACATACTTCCCCTTTTTCATGATAAATGTTCAAAAATTTTCAATAAAACAATAGGCGTGGCTGAGTCATCCACCATGAAAAGGCAGAAGTACATGCTTCAGCAAACATTATTGTCATGTATAATGAAGAAGGCATGGCAATAGTAAAAGATTGAGCAGCAATACCTTTACAGACCTCCCACAACTTGTAAAAGCTTTATTCGGTACTCAATATATTAATAATTCTATTGTCAATTCTATATATATATATATATTTTTTTTTTTCTATTTCCATTATTGCGTTCCTTTAGTCATTATTATTTCAGTTGTATTTATTCCAATTGTATATTTGTTTTTATTATTGCCCCTCTTTAATCATTGTTATTATAATTGTATTTTAAACTATATATACAACATTTTATATTTTCACTATTACCCCTCCTTAACCATTAATTGTACCCTAATTCCTCTATACCTAATATCTCTCTATCTTCTATAATAAAAATGAGGATGGTAGTAATGTTCCATAAAAAAACCTGATTTCACTTTTCCTTTTTATAAGGATGTAAACGGATTGGATTAGATTCAAATCACAGTATATCCGGATTCGATTTGATAAACTATAGGTATGATCTGATCCGATCCGAAGATCCGATTGGATTTCACAATTATTGATTCAGATTTGAATTCGATAAGGATGTCAGATATCTGAATTTGTCCAATCTGATTTATTTAAAAAAATAATAAATTATTATAAAGAAAATATAATAGTTTACATAAAGAAAAACAAAAAATAAAAGTATTTCTTTAACTATTTTTATCATATATATAAAAGTTTTTTATAAAAAGTTTACAAAAATGCAATATAAATTACATACTTATATATAAATAAGTTAATAATACATACACACACATAATATATATATATATATATATATATATATATATATATATATATATATATATATATGTATATGTATATGTATATAATATTGGATTGGATCCTTTCGAACGTGGGTTATGCCCGACATAGTCCGATCGCTATATTAATTGGACCAGCCCATATCCCCGGGTTGTGTTGGGCTTGGGTTTTGAGGCACGTGCATTGGCATGACATAGCACAAAAAAGTGGATCATGCTGGTATAGGCCTACAACTTGGCACAAAACAACCTATATATATATAATAATTCAATTTTATTATACTATTTTATTCCAATTATATTGTAATCTTTTAATTCCATTTTATTATTTCATATATAAACAATTGTATACATCAAATTCATATAGAATAAAATTTTAAGTTTTTTTTTTCAATTTCTTGTCTATTTTGTTAATTTATTTTAACTTTTTTCATTTTTTTCGAATTTTTAATAAAAAATCATGCCTCTCACGACACAACTTGTGGCCGAGCCCAGTCTAGGCTTGTGCTGTAGGCCTAACCTTTGAAGAGTTTTGGGTTAGGCAGGACACGACCCACCTAGGACCACGTGTTAGCATGGCACGACTTGCTAAAGCAAAGACAACCCACAAAATTGTGTTGTGCCAGCACGACACAACTCACTTTACACCTCTACATAAATGGCCACATACAGTATTTGGTGGTGACTTATCTATTATTTAATGATTAAACTCATTGCAACATATTATTAGTTATGTTGTTGCCAAATTCAAAGGCTCCAGGAGTGTTCCCAGGGGTGAGGACTCCGACGTTTAAGTTAGTTGAGGGCTTGGAGTAAACTAAGGTCACCACAATAGAGTAAGTGCTAGCTCAAGTATGCATGTCGTACATTTAGCTGCAATGCCCCTTTTATAGTTGGAGTTGCCTGGAAGAGGAGTAATGAACGATGGGTAACCATCCCATAGATTGCAGTCATGCAGGGGGAGACAGAGAGGCATTGGCTGACCATGACCCCTTCATTGACGTGTCAGGAGTAAATGTGCCTAGATCATGCGCTGACAATAAATGTGCCGCAACTGTCAAGAGAGGGAATTATCCCATTGTCCTTAGTGGGATTTGGAATTGATAGAAGTACCCCTAAACGATGCCATGTGTCGGGGTCTAGAGTGTCAACCAAATATACCTACATCACGTACGCTATACACATAACACATAGGGGTTGCTAAATGTTGGTTAGAGGTCCCATAACCAATGATTTTACCATTATTTATGTTCTTTCTTAAATCCTATATCAAATACTCTATAAATTCACTCTAATATTTAGAATAAAAATATAAATTAATGAACCTCGCTTAGGATTAACACAATGCTACACTGTGTCAATCAATGTGTTAAATCATCTCCAATTCCTTGATATAAAAGTCATGCATTTGGAATTATCTAAACACCAAAAACTTGAAAATAATACAAAATACATCTCTTATTTAATTAATACCGATTTTAATAAGAACCCCTATTATGAGATTAATATTAATTTAGGGATTGATTGGATAAGTCTTTTTTCTTTTTTTTTGAGCTATGGGTGAAACATAGTAGTACAATAAGAAGGCTTCAATTATTTATTATAGCCATGTTATGGTTGTCTAGAAGGGGATCCACATTCAATTAACCATAAGAAATATATCTACGTCAAAGAAGAAATCATAAAATTTATGATTGTTTACTCTTTAACCATTTGATATATCGATTTCATTTGGTCTGATTGAAATGACAATTCAATGGAAATCATAAAATTATATGGTTGTGTTATCTTAATCACTTCAATTTGGTCAAATCTAAGAACCATTCTAATGGTCTAAATCCAACTCCTTCTCAACTTGTGGTCAAGTCGATATTTTCATATTTTCATCCCAAATTGTATTTTCTTTGTCATACTTAATTTGAATTAGTGAATTTAATTATAGTTTTAACTATTATTTTTTCATTCTGTTTCACTCATGCATCACATGGGTGAAAACACTAGTATATATTAATATATCTATACTACTTTAAAAAGCACGAATGGCCTCAAGAATATTTCTGGAATTTTTTGAGGACAAATTTTACCCCTCTTTATTTAAATTTATTGATAAAAATGAGGACAAATAGGGTAATTGGTTATTGATATTAAATGAGTTGAAAAGAGGTAATTTTAAGATATTCAACGCATTCAATTCTCTCACATTAAATCCAATATTTGAGGTATTAATTTTCACCTTCATTGAATCATATATTTAAGGCTTGTTTGTTTCTTCTCATCATTAAATTCTATAATTAAACCCATACATAAAAAATTAATAATTTCAATAACATAAAAACTTATACTTTTAAAATCTACCTAGACAAAATAGTGTTTTCATCTAAGCAGTGGTAAGAAATTAAACCCTTTGGGTCAAATGATTTAATCCATGTTACTACAATTAAATAATAAAATTCAAAAATATATAAAATGCACAAAATATAGAAATTAAAAAAAATGGGAACGTTTTTAACATCATATATTTGACATATTAAACAATAATAAGTATGATAAGCAATGTTTTAAAAACTGACCCAGAGGCTGACCCATTTTTGCCTTCGGGTTATAGGTCACCGGTTTGACTATCAAGGTCAAACGAGTTAAATTGCTCTGTGTCAACACTATATGTGTGTGTGTATGTGTAAAAATACATATTTTATCAATAAATAGTATAATTATGTTTTACATATATTAATTACATATAATATACGTATTATGTTACATTTATTTATTCTTTTTAATTCAGTTTTTAATTATAAAAATATTAAAAATTGCAATTTGGGGCTAAAAAGGGTTTTTTCACAAAAATAGCAAGACAAGACACCTACGACGCTTAGGACATATAGATCTTGAAAATTTACTCAAAAAAAAAAAAGATAACCCCAATCGAACAACAAAGTGCAAAGTTATGGCTTCCAAAAGTTTGCACATAATTAAATGCGTAACCTACGACCTGCTTACTAGGTCAAACGGGTCAATGGTTAAACCGCCCGGGTTAAACAACTTTTAACTGAAAGGGAGAGTTTTAATAGAAACAAACCCAGAATCATGGCCGAGTGAGGGTTTGAATGATTCAATCAACCAAGTCAACAACATGTTAAAAACATTGATGATAAATAAGAAATGTTTTTATTAATAATGGAAATGGAATGTAAAATTTAAAACGAATTGGAATTTGGAAGTAAAACTATTTTCATATTATCTCTCATTAAATCTCATATCTAAGGTATATTCTCTTATTAAAGCCTATATTTAAGATATATTTTTCTCATCATGATATTCTACTACTTAAATCCACAATATTAATTTTAATAATATAAAAATAAATATTTTGAAAACAAAACCATTTTCTTCCCTCTCTGTGGTGGGTAAGCAATTCAACCATTTTGGGTCAAATGCATTAATAAATAGTGTCATAATTAAATAATAAAGAATTAAAATAAATAAATATATAATACAAAAAAAAAAGAACTGGGCACATCACTAATATTGTATATTCATTATACTGAACAAAAATTAAGTATGAAATGTAAGGAGTATTTTCATAAATGATGAAAATGGAATGCCAAAATTAAAATCAACCTAGAAATGATAATAAAATTTTTAAAATTAGAAAATACAAAGAATCATAAAAATAAATATTATACATAAAATATAATATAGTCAAAAGAATATATAAAAATTATATATTTATTATGTAAAAAAAATTAAGTGTTATAAGTAAAAATTATTTATTTAATGTTGATGAAATATATAATTTAAAACTGAACTAATCTGAAAGCAAAGCTATTTTGTTATTTAAATGGTGAGTCAATGATCCAGCTTTCCAAATAAATCCATGATATCATAATTGAATAATAAATATTTTAAAAAAAGATAGAACACAAAAAAAAATTAAAAGAAAGTACAGAGCTTTGTAAAAGACATTTTGGAACATATTTTTCTGATGTTATATAGTCATCATATTAAATAAAAATAATTGTTAAAATAAAAACTATTTTTATTTAAGACAAAAATGGAATACAAAATTTAGTAGTAATAGTAGTAGTAATACTAGTAGTAGTAGTAGTAATTGTTATTATAATTTATAATTTCTACAGGTGTACATTTTGTACAAGTAAAGTTTAATTTTAATCATATTGTTAGTTTTATTAATTTTTAATTTCTATCTTAACTATGATATATCTAAACTTCAAGTAATTAATATGAAAAAAATTCATACGTGCAACGCACATGCTTAATTACTAATATATTTAAAAATTAAGATTTGGGCATAAATTTGGTGGGACCGTGGAAAAAATGCCGTAAATGCATAAAATAAAGATTTGCTTCATTTATTTGTAATACAAATTGTTGCACTTTCCTCTCTTCAAGAGAGCTAAGTTGTTCAAGTTGACTTGTGGGTTCCACCACTGAATTAGTTTAGGAACTTTGGGATAAAATTTGCTCCCATTTGAAAAACTCTAGTTGGTTAACTAGGTGTTAAAGTTTTGGATAGATTAGAAAAGTCCTCTGGACTAAACAAAGGGGAGTCACATTCAAACGACCATGGTAGGTAGTAAGTCACCAAACCCTTATTATTTTGTTTCATTAATGTTTTCTAATATTTTAAGAGATAAGATTAAATTTATCATTTGGTATTGAGGCCTAGCTAGTCTCTGACATGACAAATAAAAAATGATCATTTGAACATTTTTGGTTGTTCAAATCCAAGTTTTGATTTTATAAATCATTAAGAAAAGTTTTTCCAATTGTTTTGGACAAAAAAATAGTAGTATTTTGGGTCGGCCAAAACAAAATTTTTGAAAATAATGTTTTAGAATGTTACTACCAATTGCTAGACCATGATAGGAGGTAAGTCACCAAACTCCTCTTATTTTGTTTCATTAATGTTTTCTATATGTTAAGAGACAATATTAAATTTATCATTTGGTATTGAGGCCTAGTTTCTGACATGGCATATTAAAAAATTATCGTTTGAACAATTTTTGGTTGTTCAAATCCAAGTTTTGATTTTATAAATCATTAAGAAAAGTTTTTCCAATAGTTTTCAACAAAAAATAATAGTATTTTGGTCGATCAAAACAGTTTTTTTGAAAAAGGTTTTAGAAAGTTACTACTAGTTGCTAGAGCACCAACTGGTAGTTAACGTGATAGATGGAGTCATCAACCGTGATGATTAGTTTTAGGTGGTCATCAAGAATTCACATTTGCGCCCCACAAATGCCCCACTATCACAAGTGACCATTTTGCCGTAGCATCAAGTTCCATCACTGTGCCCGTATTGTGCCATCAGAGTGTCCCCTATTTTATCTTCGATGGGGCAACATATGTATTTTGTATGGGGGGAATGCTAATGGCATTATTGTAATTACTAGTATGATTTTTCAACATTTTGATGTATCGTTCTATCAAAGCACCAAAAGTTTAAGTTACTATTTGAGGGGAGATAGATAGTTGAGTGGTGCCAATACTATGTAAAGGTTAAGCATGAGATCTCCTCGACACAAACTTGTGTGTTTGCACTTGCCATCTTTAATGCAATACACAATGCCTTTTGCGCCTTTTGACTAATTTGTGTACCTCATTTATTACCTTTTGTATGTTATTGCTTACTTTCATAGGCTTACTTGACCAAATCGAGCATCGCATGGGGCCTCGTCAACTAGCCTCGTGATAGTTGGTATCAGAGTGCAGTAAGCCAACTACTGTTGTAGTTGGTATCAGAGTAGGAGCTCATTGTTAACATTTGACCCATAATGCAGCTACCGCTTGAAGCACAACAGGGACATGGAGATCGAGCATGGACTGTCCCCATCCCATGAGATCGATGATGCACCTACAGATGACACAGTGAATGACAAAGCATTGAAGGCAAGCAAGCGGGAGAAATCCACTAACAAGTACACAACCATTAACATGCGTGTGCTACATTGTGAAGCCACTATAGGTGAGATGCGAGATCAGGTGGACTGTTGGAAGGGTTTAGAATCCATTGTATGGATGGATGAGCCATGTTAGATGGCTAGACAAAGTTTCAAAATTTTTTTAAATGCTTGTGGGAACCGATTTCCTAGTGAATTTGAAAATTGAATTTTCTGTTTCTGGATCAATCTTGCACTGAACTGGACCAGATTTGAAACCAAATAAAAAAGGGAAGTTATACATGATATGGATACCACAAGCATAGATCCTAAGGTGGAATTTCGCGCCCAAATCAGTCCTAAAACCAGTCTCCATTGAAAAAGGCACAATGTGTAGGTGAAGCTGGTTCAACAACGCTATTTTCAGCAAAACCGTGATCAAACTTGCTTGAATCAATTGAAGTAATGATTTTCTTATTGAATTTTTCTTGCAAAAACAAAAAATAAAACTGATCTAAATTAGTTCTTGAAAGCCTAGGTCGTCATAGAGTTTCTTGGAAGACAAAAGAGAACAAGAGAGAACAAGAGAGTGGAGACGATGAGTGCAAATACAAGATATCTAACTCTTGTATTTGCATTGTACAGTTTTGTTTTTCCACTCTTTCCAAACTAGGCCTAAATGATTAATGCCAAATATATTTAAGGGGAGAAACTTTTTACATGCTAATCTACCTCAAAATTCCTCCTAGGGTTAGGAAAAGCCTTTTGTTGGCTAAGAAATGTTAAGGCTGCATTTGTTTGCAAGTGTAAATTCAAATCAACATAAAATTCCACCATTGGTTTGTATTTATCCGTGTTTATTTTCGGTGTAAATACAGACCGATGTAAAACTCCACTCGTGATCTGTATTTCCATGTGTTTGTTTTCAATGTACTCCATTGTTTGAGTTTTACATCGATAATTGATATAATAATACATTGACGTATTATTACATCTATTACTACACTTTAAAAAGGTTCTAATGGTTCAATAATTTTAAACCCATCAGCGTTTAAATCCATCAATGTACTTTAAATCGACGAAATTTACACCAAAAACAAATGCAGCCTACAAAACACTTTGGGTATATGATTTGGCCCATGGAGCCCAAGATTAGATGGTGTTTGATTGATGGGGCCAAATTTGAGCCAACTAGGCCGAACAAATGTGGACCAACTTTTCATTGAAAATGAGAGATGATCCTCTTTAGGAGTGTTGAGGTTTTGATTGAGCTGTTTCCACTAAGCCCCAAGCCCTTTTTTGGACTGAAAATAGCATATATTTGGGTTTTCCAATTTTTTTCACCAAACATTATTTATAGGCTGTCTGAGTGCGAGCCCACCTTGCAAATCCAAAAGTTTTACCCTGAAAGCCTTCCCAAACGAGTATTGAAGGGCCTTTATGCTGCAGCTTCTAGATTTGCAAGCTGGGCCTCACAGAAAAAGCCTAAAAGCTATATATGGTGAAAAAGCCTAGAAAGCCATGATATGCTTCATAGCCCAAAAATCAACTTTTCGAGTGAAGCTACTTATGTCGCTTCTTTAAAGTGAAAACAAATCAACCAAAGCTGAAGCCTTCCCAAATGGGCTGTAAGGCTTTTTTTTTTGGTAAGCTTATGCTATTGAGTTTTGTGCTTGGGCAGCAAAACTGAGCTAAAAAATCTTTTGAGCCTTTGGTCAGACTCTTAAAAACATAATAGTCTAAGGCCAAAATAATTAAGCCCCTTTTGTTTATACTTTCTATAACTATTGTAACATAATTCAATTATGTCATAGTGACACATCTTTTGTTAAAATGGTTAATGATAAATACATATTGTAAAACGTGAAAGTGCAGCTTATATAATATGAATCAATAATAAAAAAAAAAATAGATGTAACATCTACAACATGGTTAGTTAAAATTTTGATTTAACGTGCGCAAAAAATTCAATATAAACCCTATTTGAACTCCATAATGTATTCCATGGTTTTTAAAATCGATTCAGAGACCGAACTGGTCAGGGTTCAGTTACTGGGTTGAATGGTCCAATCGTTTGGTTCGAAAGCTCGGTCCATTCTGACAAAAATAAAAATAAAAAAAAAATAAAAATGATGAAAACCATTCAAACGGTTTAAACAATTCGAATGGTTAACCGGTTGGGTCAGCAGTTTGTTAACCAAAATCAACAATTTTTAGAGAAAATTCGATTTTAGGAGAAAATGGAACTGATCACCTAATCAGTTCTTGGTTTTTCCGGTCTGACCGTCTGGTCTGGTCCGATTTTGAAAACCATGATGTATTCATAAATTTTGTCCTCTCCTTGCAGTTTTTTTTAAGGTTATTTGCAGTTGTGATGTGATATTCAACACATTACTTCTTTATCCAGCAGCCCATTACTTGTGGGCCCGCTAATTTTTAATGAGCCCACGTGTTTCTTCTTAGAATCGCAGATTTTTGGCCTTATGAGTTTGTGAGGTGGGCCATTATACGTTCAGCTCAAATCTTCCAAATGTGATTCACATGTTCAACCCAAGTATATAACCACCCTACACTTACAATACAAATTATCTATAGTAATAATTGTACAGGAAAATCTCATTACATTACAGATTTATAGAGATGGTAGTTTAATCCGTTCCTGTGGGCCCCGCTTTGCCCCGCCTCCTCGTCGTGGATTTGGAGAAACCCAAAACTCTGGGGATCAAGAATAGAGTGGGATGGTATTTTAGGCAAAAAAAAGGCATGTGTAGCAAAAATAGTGGGGCAAGTCACCAAATGGAAACACGTAGAGGTCAAAAAGTTAAAAAAAAAAAGATTACTCCAATCAAACATCTGAATGCAAAGTTATAGCTTTAGAAGTTTGCATTTATATGCTAAAGAAATTTAAAAGATTGACCATTCAAATTAGTGGTTTTGGCTGGTTTTTTAATATGGCTTTGGGGTATGATTGAATCGGCTAGGGGCCAGGTCATGGTTCAACTGGTCCAACTAATTTGTTCTGTCCAATTTTCTAAACATTGGTTTGAAGAACAGATTTTGGGTAAGGACAGGTTTTGGGATTTTCTTAAGGATAGCAATTTCTGTCCTACCTAATTGGTACCTGCCCCTACCTTTCCCGCCAGGGCAGTTTTTTCTTTTTTGTTTGAAGAGATATTTTGGGATTTTACAAGATATCCCTAGTGCTTATAATTAAATTATTGATGTAAGAAATATAAACTTATATTTATGTGTTGAATTTAATAATGCTTTGAATCTTATGTGAAGGATAATTAATAATTTATGTGTTAATTTTCTACATGTTTTAATTAAATAATTGGAAACTTTGATATTTGTTTATGTTATTTTGTGTTCATTGCTTAAATACTTGTCTCACTCTCAAGAGGATAGGGATGGGGAGGGTTTTGCACTTTCATATACAGGGAGGATTTGCATTTTGAAAATCCATTTCATTGAAGATTTGGGAGAGACTACAGGTTATGAGGTTTGGGGAGGTGAGAAGGGTAGAATTTACAAAATCCTCCAGGAATCCATGTTGCCATCTCTAATCCCTCTCCTAGTGATTATTAATTAAACATTTTTTTCTCTTTAGACTGCGTTTGGAAATGATGCAAATAATTGTGAATGCAAATATGTAGAGTGTAAAACGGTCCATATAAAGTGTAAGATTGAATTAGTTTTAATGGATGCAAATATGAATTCCAATAAAGCATATGCCTTTTTTATCAAAAGCTCACTTGAATGCAAATTTATTTCTTTTTTATTGATGTACTTTTACATCTCATTATCAATGTAAATATGCATTCAAAAATGTACTTTTTGTCATTTGTCAATATATAAATACAATATTGCCAGACACAGGCAAAAATGAACCAAAGTGCAAATTTACCCTGGACCAGGATTTACACTCCATGTACTTTGTTTCCAAACGAAGTCTTTGGAAAAAAAATCATTATAAGATAGATAAACCAAGGGATCTATTCTTACTTTTCTTTGGGTAAGCAGTTGATTCATTCATTGGAGTTGGAGATATCATTTTCAACTTTGGACTCCACCAAGGAGAAACTACTGCTTTGGAATAAGTTGGTTACAAATTTAATTGGATTAAAATTATGTCCTCTTAAGAAAGCTCCTGCAGATTTTCTCCCAAATCTTCCTGTCTGGTTCGAAGATCTCCAATGTTGATTTCACATCATCAGCATACAGTTTCTGGTAATCAGTTGGCCCAGAATTAGATTACTGAGAAGAAAATTTCTTAATTAATGCATAAAAATTGGTGGTGAATTTTCATTTACCTCGATGATGTTGTTATCCACAAGACGATTAATGAGATAACACAGAATATCTTTTGTGTACTCAGGATGACCTTGAATGCCCAATATGTGGTCACCATGGATGAACATCTCTACTCCTGTTTTATCTGAGAAGGCAATGACTTCAGCTCCAACAGGGACCTCCCATACCTGATCCATTCATTATTCCATTGCTCAGGTACTTGAGAGAGAACATTTCAGAAAATTTTGTCATTTTGTAACTTGGGTCTGTAATCAAAGCTTTTAATTAAATAAACAAAATCCCAAAATCTCAGAAAAAATTCTATTTATTATTTAAAATATATTGTGTCGGTGGGTTGTTGAAAGCCTAAATTTTCCAAATATCAAGACTTAAAACAATGAGAGAGAGAGAACCTCATCTTGATGACATTTAATGATGGAGAGAGTAGGTGGGATTTCCTTTAGATCATTAAAGAAGCTTCTTGGGGGTAAATCCTCCATGATCTTCACTTTCCTCACACCAAGATCCCAACCACTGTAGGCTCTCCCAGTTTTTCCACCAAGTGCTCGACACAAGACCTGAAAAATAGATAAGCTGAAAGCTATCAACTACTCCTGAAACCAAAACTCTCTAAATGACGGGTTAGTGGTGACAGTGCGTACAGGGAAACACATTTAATTAGAAGCAATATATACAGCTGACGACCCACTAATTTCTTTACTTTCCAAAGCATAAAAATCGTCCAAGCTTTCGCTCATAAACTATCATTGAGCTTGTGATGAATTCACTTTTGAAGCTGTTTTTATGTTTTGAACTGAATCTGGAAGTTGGCCTGCCTGAATTTGTCGATTTCATTAACATATCATTGAAACTGGAATCCCACTAATGCTGAGAAGCTAGTTTTTATGTTTAGAAGTAAATCTGGAAGTTGGTCTGTCTGAATTTGTCGATCTCATTAACAGATCATGGAAACTGGAAATCCATCAATTCTCCTGACAAAATTTAAGCAACTCCTATCCTTCTCAAGCTTCAACTAGACTCCCTGTATTGGGGTCCAGATCCCAAATGCAGATTTTCATTCAGATCTAGCTATACCATGCTTGATGAAAGACATATTGTTGGAAGCGAATGAAAACCTACTGGCCGGTGTGGAAAATTAATTGCTGGGCCAAATTACCTTCTTTTTTTTTCAAGTTTTTCATTTTTTTTTGCTTGTGATCCAAAATAGGTTACCCACCAATAAGATACTGATCAAGAATAGAGGAAAGGATGTTAACCCAATTTGCCCTCTTTGTAATTCTGTAGAAGAAACATGTTACCTCCTTTTGAATGTTCATTTGCCAAGAACATTTGGAGCATCATAAATTTGAGTTGTTTTGCCAAATTAGACTCAAAATTCAACAAATTTCTTTGGAACAGTTTTCAGATAAAAGGATGGAGATGTTGATAATTTAGCATAGAAACAGCTTTCATGTTATGGTTATATGGTTTAACAGGAATAAACAAGTGTTTTGTATGAGAAAGGCTATTCCATATATAGCTGTCCATATAGAACAAGGTTGTAATTAGATAGAAGGTAGAGTTTTGCCCCAACCCCAGAATCCACTAAGTGTATTCCTCTCAAAGGCCAAGTGATCAAAATTAATTCTGATGCTGCTGATGAGAAAGCAGGTGATTCTACTATAGTGTGCATCTGTTGGAATATTTCAGGCCCAGGTTTGGTGGATATATAGAAGCATAGAAATCTCTTGGCAGATATATAAAGTCATCAAAATAAATTCTTCTCTACAAAGGACAGAGATCTCCAATTGTTAGATCTGGCTAATGCTTGCTTTATGAGCTAATTGCACCTAATTGTTTCTAAATGATTACTTTCCTCTATGAAATTAACACAACCCAAAAACAGAAACAAATGAAAACAGTTATCCAACTTACTTGGTGCCCAAAACATATTCCAAGCACTTTCATCTCCATAGCATCCAGTGTCTGTATCAGAAAGCAAAGCTTCAAGATCCAAGGGTCATTTGCATGAGCATCATGAGGGCTGCCGCTGATCACAAAGCCATGGTACTTGTGAAGCTCTTCCATTTTGGGAAATTCTCCATTCACCACCCTAAACAGGTCCCATTCATCTCCTTCTTCCCCATACGTATCAACAAACACATTGAAGTACCCACCATATACTTTCTTCACATAATCAGAGTCATTTGCAGCTAGCAGTAAAGCATACCTTCTCTCCCTTGGAACCTTCATAGAGTATGAGCGATGGTTTGTACTTTGCAGGCAAGAGAGCGGAATTACAGACTATGAGACTGAATTGGAAGAATGAATAGCAAAAGGGTCGATCACTGAACTGAAAATAAAGAAAGAATCGAGCCCAGCTGGGTTTGGAATTTGTGAGGAGATCTAGAAGGGGTGGAGGGTTGGAGAGCCAATTTCCCAATGCGGAATAAGAACCTGAACCAAGCTGTGTTTCCTTCCAGGAGAGGGTGGTGGATTTTATAAAGTAAAACTTCAGGAAATATGATTCCATAACTCTCAGTAAACCAACTGACATCAACGTAGTAATCAAGCTTCTTTGCCAGCCTACAAGTGGAAATTAACCTTGTTTTTCTCTTTATATCTTGATATAAATTTAGCATCATGAGTAATACAGTCTGCTACTAGAAGACTCCTGAAAGGAAGGTGTTGGGTCCCCAAGATAGCTACACTTCAGTGGGTCTCAGCAAAGAGAACTGTGATTTGGTTGAGTATAATCGAGCTATAGTACTTTTACAGAACTTGGACGGTGCGCGAAAATTACGTTAGAACTCTTAAAAACTCTGATAAACACTGCAATGGGAAGTAGGCTTTTGTTTCTTTTTGGTAAAGAAATATATTGAGGCTTGGAGATCCTACAAGCTTGGCACGACCAGTGTGGTTACTGTTGTAAGACTCGGATCGAACAGGAAAATTGAACCAGTGATTCGGTAACCCAATGACCTTTCTGGGTCCCAGCTAAATGATGATCTGTATGATTTGAAAAAACCGAATTCCTGGTTAATTGATAAAATCATAAAACTGTGATCCAATGAGCACCCGGATTTTATGTATAGGGTCGGGTTAAGGTCAGGTTTACTCGGGTGTAGAGTTGGGTTAGGGTTTTGATTCTTCAACCTAAGTTGGATTAAGGTTTTGCTGCCCTAGCCCGTTGGGTTTGCAATGTGATACGGCATCTAACTCCATATAGCTTTGAAGTCATGTTTGTTTTTGTTTTTCTTCTTTTAGTGAAGGAAGTGACACCTTGGAACCTATAAATAGATCTTGGGTTTTCAAAATGTGTTATAAAAAATAAAATTGAAGATGCTGGTTAAGTTGAACTCTATGGTGTCAGGTTGGGTTTAGAAACTACTTGTTATTTGGTCAGAATCATATCTAACTCGGGTGGGAGAATTAGAGGGTTAGGTTAAGGTGAAAGCAAAATTGTATTGAACCCGATGGATTGACATCCCTACCCATCTCAAAGAAAATGAAGTATGATTTGAGCCTAGGTCTTGATGTGAGCTGTCACCATTGATGTTCTATTTCTGGACTTGGATGGAGAGGAGTTTGGATCTGGTCCCAACACGTTCCAACAAGCCATTGCAATTATACATCGAGAACATCTCCCAACAAGCCGTTGGTGAGATGTTCCTGATGTATATGCCATCAATGGCTTGTTGGGACTAGATCCGGCCATGGTGGGGAGACCCATTAAGCATAAAAATCAGGTTTGGCCTTTTGACTACATTGGACCTATACGTTTTGATGATAACTGATAACAAACTCATTAATATTTGATAGTATTAATGGTGTAACTAAGTTTCTCTAGGCTAAAAGAGTATTAAAACTAGAATGCTATCAAAGATGAAGTGGAAATTTTGCTGAGGTGGCTGGTTGTGCTTCAAAGGCTTCTACACTATCATCATCTCTCTAAGTTGAGGAAAATCCAAGAAATTCAAGCATCAAGGCTATTAAGAGACTTAGTACGTTTGGAGCTGCTTAAAAAACATCTGCTACAACATCTAGCCAAGGAGAAGACTACATTAAGCAGTGTTCAAATTGTATTTTTATTTTTAGGATCTTGTGATCAGTTGTATGATGCACTCACTAGATTCTCAACAAGATTGAACTCGGTAAAATCAACCTTAAAAACCATAAACTTTAAAGGGTTTGATTCCTAGGTTTTCTTGAGATTAAACAAGAGATAAAAATCAAGAAAATACCCGTTGAATCCAATGAAAGAGTTTTTAATTCTTTGGACCAAAATCTTCAAGGTTTCTAAGTATTGGATTGTCTATTAATAGTCAACTGCTATGTATTGGACTGGCTCTCTAGAAAAGCATAGTCGGCTAACCCAGACAAATTGAGTTTATATGTTACTAGTCAACTGCTATGGAGGAACCAGTCGACCAGGAGAGAAAAAAGATTTCTTCCCTTCATCAAGTGGTCAACTAACAAAATTAATAGTCGATTACTTGGAAGAAAAATTGACTGTTTGAAGGCTCTAATGACTATTACCATCTTTAGAAAGCGTTTTAACATGTTGGGAGAAATTTGAATTATTACTAAAGAAAGAAAACCCCTCTAATAACTATAAAATGATTATTTTCTCCCAAATCCTCTATAAATAGAGGAATTCAACTTGATTCAAAAGATCAATAAAAAGCAAGAGATTTGATCTAGGCTTGTGAAAAACAATAAGTGCATTCCTTGTACATATTGTATATAAATGTTTTTCAGAGAGAGCAAGTTAGGCTAGAGTTATTTTCTTGAAGAGATCTGTGAATTTCAATAGTGTTAGAGGTGAGCAAAGTTGAGAAGCCATTGAGCTTGCATAATCCCACCTATCTATTGGGAGGCTTCTCTTGCTTATAAGTCTACTCATGTGCTAAAGAAAGAAAGATCTTTGAGCAGGTAGGTGTTCAACTTGTTAAACACCATTAAGATCTTGTTGGCACTTCTATTAAGTCTAGCTACAAGATTTTATAGGCACCCGAAAGCCCTACTAGTTCAGGTTGTATTAATGCCCATAAAGTCCAGCTAGTTTCAAGTATTACAGGCACTTGTTAAGTCCTACTATTTATAAAGGCTTGGTTGGTTTCTAGGAAGTCTAATCAGTTAGTGAAAATCTTGAATGATGGTCTAAGGTAGAGGATGTAGGCAAGGTTAGCTAAACCTCTATAAAAATCTTGTGTGTCTTATGATTTTGCATTTTCTTTTGAAGTTTTGAAGTTTATTATTCATTGCTAACATTCTCATAATTGAAATAACTTGATCCCTTGAGATCTTGCAAATCTTATTTTATTTTGTCTTTCATTGTTTACACTTACAAGATACAAGGTTATTTAGTACATTTACTAAGTTACTAAGTTACTAACATTACTAACTGCACTAACTCTTTAGTTTAGCAAATTTGGAGCTTTTATTGCTTACTAACATTTTTCCACTGCTAACCATTATTCTAACTGCTTATTGTTCATTTTTGTTCAACCATATTTATATTTCTATAGTTAGATTTTTCCTTGAGATTCTAGTAGCAGTTAATCACTGTTTGAATCTCAAATTGATTATACCTAGATAATTGGTTTTTATCTTAGCTACCACGTTATAGAAGGTCTATCTCTCTGCTACTGTTAGGGGTTGGTTCTCTCTCTAATTGCTCAAACACACACCACTAGATGGAACTACCATTTACATTCAGCTGCCCTTTATTTTTTACAGTTGTTTACATTTATTTGTTTTAACTGTAGAACCACCAATCAATAACAAGTTGCAGATTTATTTGTTTTATCTACTTATCAATTGCTATCATCTCGTTAGTAGTGATTGGTATTATTAGTCTTATTTGTTGGCTGCTAACACATGTAGCTCCTACTATCATATTATTTATTTGTTTTGTAGTTATAGTTTCTTTTTTTCTCAGCAGTTAGGTTAATGAAAGAGTACGTAACATTTCGATTAAATGTTGAACTAAATTGACTAAGCCTCCATTCCACTACATCTCGAGTTTACCATCAAGAAGGCTTAGCTTTAGTTTGAGAGGAAGGGTTTTGACCTTGACTGATTAACAGTCAAAGAATTCAAATTTGAAATCAAATATTGATTTTTAAATCTCTATCCAATTCACCCCCTCTTTAGTAAGGCCATCAGTCCTAATAACCAGGACTCAACATGGTTTGACATGCCCATTTTCACAAATCTATTGTTAATCATCTATTAACTTATATGAAATGAAATAGTGTTTTACTCTCTTCCATTGGTGGATTCTTCACTTTTCCTACAAGGTTTATAAAGGTTTTCCTACATTTCCCTTCATTTCCTTACCTTTTCCTTCAAACTAAACATAGCCTTAGAATCTTCTACTATTTCTTCTTGGTTTTCTCATTCTTGTCCCCTACCTTTCTTCCCATCTTTATCCTGTTTGTGCTTCTCACTCTACTCTCATTCTCCACTATGCACCTCTATTTATCAAATCCATCTCTTTATATCAAATCATTCATCTAAGTAATACCAGACATACATTTCATGTGTGGCGCCTTCAATCATGCTGTTCAATTCAAATTGTTAATTTGGCTTGATTAAACGATGATGGATTCTTATCTTTGAATCAAGGAACAATCAATCCATATCAACCAATACCTATTGATTTTCATGGTCATTGATATTGTAAAAAATGAGAGTTACATGATTTTATTTGTTTTAAACATTATATGTGATGTTACACATCTACGGTTAAAATTTTCATATCAAAAGTATTGATACTTTGAACTTTAGATAAAATGAAGACCAGATTCGTTCTCTCTAATCTCACTTAAAAACATATTTTGCAGATGTGCAAGAAAACAAAAACTAGATGATAATTTCTCACATGATGATATATTCACACGTCAAATGAACCCTGTATAAATAGGGCTAAAATGATATCCATTTGTCCGAATTTGAATTTGAATTCATTTCCAATCCATTTGTCCAAAGAGCTGAAATTCCAAGGATCTTTCTAATGACAATTTGATATCTAAGGTTTCTAAATGGGACATAATGGAGGATGCGGCAGGAAAGAAATCACGACATATATTCTTCACTAGAGGTGAGTTTTGTCAAGATTTGAATGGGCCCGGCCAAAATAGTGTAAAATGCTAATTCGTGTCAACCCGAATTGCACCCCTATGAATATCCATTAGGTTTTCACACTGTGGATTAAGATTCACAATATCGATACGCCTGATATGTCGATTGGGGCATATTGGATGAATCAATACCCTTTTTTTACTTTTTTTTTTTAATTTTTTTTCAAAACAGGTTCAGGGGAACTGATTTTATCCTCTGAACCGATCAGACCCCCAATACACTCACTATAAGGGCGTATTAGAGGGGTCCCTGAATGATACATGTCGATACTTTAAACCTTACTGTGGATAGCTTCATGTACCAATCTAATTAAGGTAGGTTCGTACACAACCATTAGGCTAAGTCAGATAATATTTTCAAGTTTCTTAGTATTGGGCAGAAGTGGTGGTACATCTGTTCAAGGGTTACAAAATGGGCTTGAACACCTGGCAAGGATGTCAAGGGCTCAAATCTCACGATCGGATAGGCCTCATGTATCTCTCCGTTCAAGACAGTTACTATTAACCTCAACAAATCCATGCTGCCATAGTCCATATGGGCAGCTTTTGTGCTTCCAGAACTGAGGTAAAGCACATAAAAGATCGTTGGGATTTATAATTATTGATAGTGTGGATTTTGGTGCAATCAGTCTCTTGTCTTAGGCCCATTAGATTTGAGCTCTAATGCTCTAAAATCCAAACAAAGCACATACGATGATCAATTATTTGAACACGTGGATTTTGGTGTAATCAGTCCCTTGTCTTTGTCTTAGGCCCATTAGATATGGGCCCTAATTCTCTAAAGTTCAAACAAAACATATATAATGAGCAATTATTTAATGGTACTTAATTGAACATGTGGATTTTGGTGCAATCAGTCTCTTGTCTTAGGCCCATTAGATGTGGGTCCTAATTCTCTGAGGTCCAAATAAAGCACACGTATATATATATATATATATATATATATGCCCTGTCCCCAGTCACTAGAGTTTAATCCGATGGAGCGGGTCAGATTGCGATATTGCTTGAACAGGAACGGGCATGTGGTGGTGAATCCAAATCCGACATAATCTTTGGTGTGATTCAATTTCTATATCTTCCAAAATGGGTGTGATCTGACCCACTACCAACCTGCTCATCCATTTTCGTATAAGAAGAAAACGAATTAGAATTTCTAGGTTTGTCTGTTTTAGAGGCTTGAGAGGGCTTTGGCTTTTTTTTTTTTTTTCATTTTTGAGTATAAGAGGGCTTAGGTTTATTTTTTAATTTATTTAAGTAAAAGAGGTGCTAGGCTTGGTTCAGCTGCCCGGAAGAAATTACTGGAAGAGGTTTGTTTGGAGAAATTCCTTAAATGATTGTAGGTTGAGGTTCCATTTTGGATTAACCTTTTGCTTTTGAGCTTTGGCTGTACAAACAAAATTGAGCCAAAAAGCCAATAAGTGTTGTGAAGGGATGGATTTGAGCAAAATCGAGCCAAATATCTAGTTATTCAAGTTCAACTTGCCAATTGGCCTAAGTCATCAGGCTCGACCTATTTATTGGTTTTGAGCTTCACTCGATTAACAAATGAGCCTATATATTAGGTTCGATCTCGGCTCAAATCTCGTTTAGACCGAATCAAATTGAGCTTTTTATAAGACAAACTCAAATAGCTCATGAAAAGCTCAACTCGTGGCCACCCATAACTTGTAAGCGTTTGGTAAGAATTGCTTTTAAGAATATAATACTCTTTAGCTAAAACACTTTTAAGACCCAAAGCACAAAATCTAATTTTTGGGTTTTGTTCTTTTGGGCTTTAAAAGCACAAATACTGAAGTTTATCCAAATGCACCTTAATATCTCTTTTATTGGCCATATTGTTTATAGGGATTATGGATGAGAAGCAACTCCCAAAACCAAAAGCCACAACATGAAAGCGCTCCCAAATGGATTTAACTTGTCTGAAGTCTGAAAAGTTGTTTTTCAAACGATGATCTTGTTTAAAGGATCATCTTAACCAAAACTCATTCGTTTTTACAGGATATATTCAAGAGGTTCGGGCAGGTGCATCCTCCACCCTTGTCCTGTTCTGCTATTCAAAAATCTTTTATATTTTACCTTTTCATTTCCTTATAATTACAGTTTAGGAAAGATGATGACGATTTCTTTTTTTCTTTTTTTCTGGAATTCAACTTGTTATGGGATGAAAGAGGGAAAGAGAGAATTTCAACTTGTATCGACCAATCTTCAGTTAATTAATTTTTAAAACTCAAAATGAGAATGCTTCTGCTTATGGTTTATGCAATTTTCTTCAATTTACAATATAAACGAAATTGCACTGCAAACAAGCAAAACCTAAATTTGTGTTCTTCTAAACTTCATTCAAACAAGCAAATCAAATTACACTGCCTTTCTTTGTGGTGCAAATGCCTTGAATATATAACTGTATTCTTCAGTTTTGCAAGCATTTGGTAAGCATAAATTTTTATATTGATAATGACAGCTATCACATATTTATACTCAAAATAAGAACAAAGTTAATTTGTAGGGAAAAAATTAATAAAAACTTAATCAATGTAAAAAAAAAAGTATATTTCAGTCTTAGAATTCATTACAACCAGAAACCTTTTGATTGGAATATAAAATTTATCGATGTAAAATTAAATCAATTTGAATTCATGAACCAGTTAGAGGGGTTTTGAATGATACATATTTATTTTTGCACCAGAACCAAACACTGCCTCAAAAGAAAATTCTTTAATCCTGAGACATTGATAAATAAAAGAAAATATAATAAGGCAAATTTTATTTTTTTTTCAAGTGAACAAGGCTTGGTTTATTTTCTATCTTTTTTTATGCTTATGAGAATCTATCGTTTATTTGATCGGTCTAGTATTTAACTCTTTATTGATGTTTCAATGGAGGTGTTTAAGGCTGCATTTGATATTTCTTATTTTAAGGATTTATCTCTTTTTTGCAATTAATAATTTAGTGTTCATAAGGGCATTTTAATTGTAAAAAGGAATTAAGTCCTTAAAATGAATGCTAAATGCAGCCTAAGGGGAATCTGGTATAAAATGAAATTTGGGTAGTTAAATCAAACAATCCTAAACTCCTATAATATGGGGGTATATGGAGTTTAACCCTAAAATCTTATTATATTGACAAATCATCTAAATCTAAATGTATGCACCTTGGTGCCCGTTTGGGAGGGTTCTGGCTTTCTGAAGTGGACCCTGCATAGACAGCTTATAATCTATGTTTGATAAAAAATTTGGAGAGCCTAAATTGGCTGTCAGTCAATTTGAAGTGCTGTCCACTTCAACCTCTTTGAAATAGCTTACCAGAAATTCTTCAAAGCAGTTGGTAGCAGATTAACTTACAGCCCATTTGGGAGGGCTTATGCATTTGGGGTGTGTTGTGGTGGTTGAACGCGGTGTTTTGGAGAAGCTATTCAGAATTGATTCAAATTTAAACAGTGTTTGGAAAGCCCATGTTATTTTTTCAGATTTTTGCAAAACACAACTTCTGACACTCCCGTGTGGGGCCCACTTCAAAACACTAGAAAGTAGAAACTGTGCCCCCAAACCGATGCCAGCACTTGTTCCTCCACTTGTAGGCCCCACGCAGCTTTCTTATAACCAAGGAAGGCAAGGACTTAGTGCTCGACTTAGTCAATATTAAACCTAACAATATATAGTACTAACGACTTCAACTCCAAGCAATATTTCTTTCTTTTTTGAGTTTCTAGCTAGTTATTGAGGTTTAACCTTGAGCCCCAAGAAAATAAGTCCAGCATTGCAAGTCAATACTTGGGCTGATGTTAGTCTACATCCATAATCAAGTTTGTTAATAAAGCCAACTTGATACAACATTTATTGAATTTTGCTTTTAACTTTTTCTGTTATTTATTCCTGTTTTGTAGCACATAAATGTTTCAATAATGGGAGTTTGGATCTGCTCACTAAACAAAGAACCAGAGCAACTTCTCTAATAATCCTCCCCTATTTATTGGAAATATGACTTAAGGGGTAGGGGTAGAGACAGGAAGATCCCCCCATTTCCCTCTGGAATATCAAAATGAGATGAAAGAGACCTACTATAATTAAAAAAAATAGTAATTTTTTTTGTGGAAAATTAATTTTAATAAATATAAATTTATTTTTATATTTTCAGTAAATTTGATATTTACTATAATTTTGAGCAATAATTAGTGATTTTGTTAATTTAGTGAAACTTAAATCATTAAAATTCCAATTTTTAAATAAATAATTAGAAAATTTTAATAATTTTCATAAGTCTTGCATACTACATTTATAATTACCATAATTAGTGGAACTATATTTATGGGTTTGGGGGTGTTATAGGTTTAGGGGTTGACTCCCAAGGTAGGAATGGAAATGGGCGGGGATCACACTCCCCATCCTGACCTCGAATTTTAAATTAATCATTGTAAAAAATTTTAGTCTACATCCTTGGTCCTCGATAGAGAGGGCTTCCCCATCGGGATCTGAATCCCTGAAGTTTTTTATTAAAAGTTTGTTTTTAGAAATGTATTTATTTAAAATAAAGAAAAAATTAAAATGCAAATAATATTGTAAATGTATCTTCACATATATATATATATAATATAAAAATACTGTAAATAATATTATATTTAATTTAATATGTACACATATATTTAATATATAAAATCGTGGATGGGGCGAGGTCTGGACTTCACTCCCCGTCTCCAATCAAATATTCCTATTAATTCCATCCCCACCCTATCCCCACCAAGGCAATCTCCATCCCATCCCTGCTTGATCGGGGAGGTCGGGTACTTGGCGGGGATGGACAAAATTGCCATCCCTACCCTTGGGTTGTTTAGCTCTATAGAACAATAAGTTTTAAGTCCAATTTTGTGCATCACACGAGGCCTAGGGGTGTCAACGGTATTTGAAAATCTGATTTCAAATTTGAGATTCGACATAATCAAATTGAATTCGAATATCTAATTGGTCGAATTTAGGTACCCTATTCAAATCGAATAGCTAATTGGATATGACCTAATTCAATTCGATAAATATCCAAATTTGACCGATTATTTAATTATTATATATAATATATAAAATATTTAAATGTTTTATATAATTTATATATAAAATAATTAAATTATATAACTAAAATAATTATTATATATAATATATAAAATATTTATATACTTTATATAAATAAAATATTTATTTTATATATTTATTAATTACCTAAAATAATTATTTGGTTGAATTCAAATATTAATTTTCAATATTTATCGGATATCGAATCGAATTCGGATATCAGATTTTCTAATTGGATTTGAATTTGGATATTGCTTGATTCGATTCAAATTTAATCCGAGCTAGGCTACGAGTCAGGCCTTGGGCCTCGATCAAATTAGGTAGGATTGTTTTTTTTCGACATTTTAATTTTTTTTGCTAAGTAAAACTAAAATACTTAACTTTCCTATGAGAACAAATTGAAAAAAATAAAAAAATCTAAAAGAAATAAGAAAATACTTAACAATATACAAAATGGCCAACAAAGTGGAAAAATGGGAATTTTATTTCATTTGAATTTGATAAATACAATGGTTAATGGATGATGAAATATGGAAAATGGAATAAAATATAAAAAATATAATCCAATTATAAATTGATAATAAAAAACTACATTGTTGAAAAAAGAACAAATAATTTACACAAAACTCAAAACCAAAATTTACAATAATTTTAAAAAATGCTACACAATTATTGAGTATACAAAAAAAATATTGACTTCATATTTTTTTTTTCAAGTTTCACTTGTATTTCCATCTCCTTGACTTTGATCATTTACTTCAAGTGAAACATCATGTGTATTGTCATGCCCTCCTTTGTCTTGTAATCTATCCTTAGCATCTAGACTTTCATCACTCATGCAGCTTCTCCTATCGCCCAGCACTTTAGTACCTACACTAATACAAGACTTTGATAGAGCTATAGTAGATAAGGTTCCATTGCAGCAAAGACTAGATAATTTTTTTCATGTCCACTTCACTAGGCTAAAATATCAAAATTATTCATTTTCTCTGAGTTGAAGGAATCACCTAAACTAGAAAAATTTTCTAGTAAATAAAAATTAAGTTCAACAAGTGAACTTGTTGATGAAGTGGCACCGGATTTTTGCCTCCTACTTATTAGAGACCGGAAATTTTCTTTTCCATTAATTGTACTAGTTGTTTCAAAAGTGGAAGTTGCACCTATACAGGTTGTAAGTTTCCTATGCCCTATCATTTGAGATTCATATAAACTACACATTTTAAGTAATAAATTACTATTTTTTTTATTTTCAATTTTAATATTCATATTTTCATAATAAGATTCAAGTAAAACATCTAAACCATCTTTCCTAATCTTAGGATCTAATATTGTAGCTAAGAAATAAAGAGGAGAAATGTTCTTCCAATATTTTTCAAATTTATTTTTCATTATTTCAACAATAGTTTTAAATTGTGAAATTTTTGTATATTTTGCAAAACCTTCGCTAATCATAAATTCATTAGTTTCGTCATAAAATTTTTGTAAAATATCTTTTTATACAAATTATCATTTCCTAGTCTTCCTTAAGTATAATATCATGCATTTTTGCATTATAAAAATCAGTAATAATTTGCTTGTAAGAAATACAACTTTATAACATAGAATAGGTAGGATTCCATCTATGTTGAACATCTAATACAAAATGTTTATATTTTAAACCATAATATTGACATAAATATTTAAATTCTTGTTTTCTTAGTTCAAAACTTTAATATATATATATATATAATACAATTTCTAATATTAGAAATATAATGAGAAATAATATTTAAAGCTTCCTGAATACATAAATTTAAGATGTGACATGCACATCTAATATGAAATAATTTATCATTTAAGTATGGTTTTAATTAAGATTTTTATATATTTATTATTGAATCATTATTAGTAGCATTATCAAAACTAATAGAAAAAAGTTTATTTTCAATTCCACAAGCATGTAAAGTATTTAAAATACTTGAAGTAATAGCTAGCCAATATGTGCCCATTCAAGACTAGTAAAACTTAAAATTATTTTTTTGTAAAATCCAATATTCATCAATAAAATGGTTGGTAACACAAATATAACTGATATTAAATTTAGAGGTCCAAATATCAGAAGTAATTACAACTCTAGAATTAAGATTCGATGAAAAAGAAATTAAGTTTTGTTTATATGAATAAAAAATTATTAAAGCATCTATTCTAATAGTGTTTCTAGAAACTTTTTTAAATTGTGGATATATAGAATTACGTAAAAATCTTTCAAGTTTAGTATCTTAAGTTAATAAAAATGGTTGTTCAGCATGTACAATATATTTTGCTAACTCTTGCCTCATTTTTTCTTGAGAATATTTGTAACTACTCAAAACCCCACACCTAATTTGTGTTTGTGATGTTTCTTTCCCTTTTTCTTGTTCTTCTTTCACATGGGAGAGCAAACTAGGCTACTCAACTTTCTCTATGTTGAATATTTTCTAAATTGGGCTACTCAATTTAGTGCCATTATTTTTCTTTTCCCTAGTAGCAGTACTAGGGGTGGGAACTCCAACAATATCAATAGTATTCATATCGGTGCTAACACTATTATGTTGCAATTGAACATAGCATCATTGACATTAAACATGTTGGGGAATTGGTTTTGAGAGAGGAGTATTCCATTTTTTTTTTAATTCTAAAAAGTAAAAATGAATTTAATTGCACTTACCTGAATTGTTGATTCAAAATCTCAACTTGATTTTAACAGTTGAAGCCTCAAAGCCTCCCAAATTGTTAACTTGAGATACTTGAGCAAGCCTATTTATTGAAATTTGAATAAAGTTGAGAATTGGAGAGTAGAGAGAGGGAGTATGAGATTGTATGTATGTATGAGAGACAGAGAGTATGAGAATTGGTGTGATGAGAATGGTGGAGGATATGACTATTTATAGGAATTAAAAATAATTTAATTTCCCAAAATACCCAAAAAATTAGTAATTTTTTAGTTATTGGGAGGGGTATTTTGATCATTATAAAGTCATTTATCACTTTACCCAAATGCCCCCAAACTAGTTGTTAAATAGTTGTTAGATGGCCATTGTTGTCATTTCTCTTTCCCCCCAAAGCCAAAATACATAAATACCCTCTGTATAGTTGTTTATAGGTATTGGGGGGTATTTCTATAACCCTCCCAAAAGGCTTAAACTTGTTGTTGATGGTTTTCTCAAGTGGACCGTGCTTGGTATGGTGCAGGCTTGCAAGTCATGCCACGTAGGCCATGTCGGCATGTAGGCCGCGAGTGGTATGACCCAATTTACACCTCTAGCTAAGCTTTAGGCCTATGGCACAAAAAATAAGGCATGAGCCTCATTTAACTGTTGTGTTTGATTTGGCTTGGTTTAGTATCCTTTTATAGATGAAGGAAAGACCTTTCTTGAGCAATGTGGGACTAGGAACAACACTAAATAATTAGTGCAACCATTTAGTGTTTTTTGGATTCAGATTTGGTCCTCACAAAACCGTCTTATTAGCACCTCACAGTTGCGTATTGGGAATATCTACGTATACTTTTATGTTTTTATTTATGGGGAGATATTCACAATGCACAACTGCAAGTGACTTTGAGGACCAAATCCAATTCGTGTTTTCCTAAGTCCCACATTTCTTATGGAAGGACAATGAAGATTTTGCCTTCATCTATATAAGGCCTTACTTAGGAGGACAATTCTCATATTTGAATTGACTCAAGTGTTGACACATGTGCTGACATGTATCAATTCATAAATATTTATTTATATATTAAAATAAAACTTAAAACTTTTACATTTAATATAAAATAAGATATACTTATGTATATATTACATATAAAATATAAAACATATATGTTATATAAAAATATGAATATTGAGTTTTGGTTTTGTTAACCGCACCTTTCTGTTTGGTTTTCTTGATTCAGTTTGGTTTTTCATTTTTTTATGAACACCTATAGTTTATGGTGCATGGTACCATGCATTTCATAATATAGGTGAGAGCTAAATCATTTCCTATATGGTTCTTAAAAACTTAATTTTGAAATTATTTGGATTCTATTTGAAAATAAAATTTTAAAAGAAAATAATAATTAAAACATAATTTTATTATTTTCGGACCAAAAGACGTAATTTTCTTATGGAAAAATCTATGCTGATCAAAAGACATGATACTAGAAGGGGTTTTACCCCACCCTGAAATTCATAAATAACCACCTAATTAATTACCACATTTTTTTATACCAGTTAATTGGTTACAATTTTTTCTGGTATCATAGTCAAAACATTTTTTTATCTTTGGAAACTTAATAGATGGAAAGAAAAGAGGAGTCTATGTATAACTTTTCTTTAAAAACCCAAGAAAATTGTTATTTAAAATAAAGGAAATCAGTTGGGTATGATACAGAAATGAAACTGCACTTGAACCGATTAAACATAACCCAAAAAAAAATTTTAATTGAGTTAACAACTTGACAAAGCCTGTGCATTGCACAGGTCCCAACTAATTAATTATCAGAGGAAGAATGTTTAAGAATTGTGTGGTCAAATGGTAAAACCTTGGGATTATGAGTGTTTGATTGACAATTTGAATTTGAGAATGGCTCATTTGCTTAGGAGAGGGTTTTATTGTGAATGTGATTTTATATTTTGAATTTAAAAATTAATATGAGAAGGGAGGTTAGGAGAGGAGAAGGAGGCCCATGTGAGTGTTGAGAACAAAGCCTCCCTATATAGTAGTTGAACCTAACCTTATATAGATACAGATAGATCTGTACATGTAGCCTCCCAAAAGATCAATCAAACAGATCCCCATTGCTTGACAACTCTTTTATATATACCCATTTAAATTATATCTCAGCTGCAGAATTAATTAACTACTCCTAGCTAGCTACTAGCACATTGTTAATTAGTGGATGCATATTTTTAGTTAAACAAGACATTCAATCTGTGGGCCTTAATTTAAAGATTGGACCTTCCCGATCTCCAACTAATAACATATATAGCTTACATCATCTTGAATAAGTCCAGGACTTGTAATTAAATAATTAAATAAGCCAACATTGTTGCTTGTTATTTGTCCTTGAAAAAGAGTAAACGACTTGTTTACAATCTCTTGCATGAAATTCAAAAGGATTACTACAAACCCAATGATGCGGGTAATAAGATCTATCTTCCCCTGAGAAAGTTCCTGCAAATCTTCTCCCATGTCTTCCTATCTGGTTCAGCCACCTCAAGTCTTGATTTTGTGTCTTCAGCGAACTCTTTCTGAAAAAATAGTCAGCCCAAGATTAGATGACATAGAGAAAAGAAGCAGAAGAAGAAGCTTCGGATTACCTCTATCTTGTTGTTTTTGACAAGACGATCAATGATGTCATATAGAATGTCTTTGGTGTATTCTGGGTGACCTTGAATGCCTAATATATGGTCTCCAAGAGTGAACATCTCTATTCTTGTCTTATCTGAGGAGGCAATCAACTCAGCTCCAGCAGGGATCTCCCATACCTGATGCTTACATTCAGTGCATAGATAGATAGATAGTATAGAGAGAGAGAGAGAGAGATACCTCATCTTGATGACACTGGATGATGGAAAGGAATGTTGGGATTTCTGTTAAGCAACCAAAAACAGTATGTGCTTGCAAATCCTGCATCAGCTTTACTTTCCTCAACCCAATATCCCAACCAGTATAAGACCTCCCTACCTTCCCACCCAAAGCTCTGCACAACACCTAAAAGTAAATAGCAAAATATGAACGAAAGATAACTAAAAATCAGTAGGAAAATTAAATTTGATTACTTTCTCTAAGAGAATAATAATTAAAAGAATAATACTTGGTGGCCAAAACATATTCCAAGCACTTCCTTCTCCATGGCATACAGATTCTGCAACAACAAGCAGAGTTTCAAGATCCAGGGATCATTTCCATGAGCATCAGAAGGGCTCCCACTAATCACAAACCCATGATACTTGTGAAGCTCTTCTTTGTCTGGAAACTCTCCATCTACCACCCTAAACAAGTCCCACTGCTCTCCTTCTTCTCCAAATGCATCAACAAACACATTGTAGTACCCACCATACACTTTCTTCACATGATCAGAATCTCTACCTGCTAAGAATAAAGCAAATCTCTTCTCCCCAACAAACTTCATTTTCAGAGAGAGAGAGAGGGAGAGGGAGGTTCTTCAATAGGAAAGGGGAAATGCAAAGGAAAGGTAGGAAATTTGATGGGAATGAAGGAAAGGTGGGATGAACCCTTTTGCAAGGGATTGAGAGCCCTAAACAACGAAGAGGAGAATGAATCTGATTATGCACAGAGGACAGCAGGTTGGGAGCCATTTATAGGAGAAGATGGTTTCATGTCTTCGGTCAACTTACGCAACCATAATTCTCTTTCCTCCCGAATTCCACTATAAAAAAGCTATCAGTTGTTTATCATGTTTCAAGGAACTTTTCTATTAAGCTTAATTACTTGGCTAATTATTTTAAACTATTTTATAGTAACCTCTTGGGTCTATCCCACCATTTTGTCTACCAGCTGTTTGAAACTTTGTTTCTTCTCACTTTTTTTTTTTTTTTACCAAATTGCCTAAGGCTGTATTTGGTCTGTCAGAACATTAATGACAAGGGGATTTATGGGAAAGTCTTCAAGGCACTTCATGAAATTCTTCAAACAAAACTTTTCCATAATTTTCATTTTTTTTTCTCTTATTTTTCAGGGAACCAAACATGACCTAAGCTGAATCTTTACAGACTAGTTGTAGGAGTATTGACTTTAGGAGATTTTCAATCCATTCGGGTCGGACTCACCATGTATCCTTACACCAGAGCCCATACATCAATTAAAAAATTGACATTAAATGAGGATCTCTAACCAGAGAAGAACAATTCATTCCTTGGTTTGATCAGCCCAACACAGAAGCTTTCTGCAAGACCAAAATTAGAACAGTTTGGCTAAACTACGGAAATACCCTCTACCCCGTCAGACACGGATTGAACGAAGACTCTGAATTAAATAGTTTAAAAAAATTAAAAAATAAATAAAAAAATACAGAACAAAAGTGCATTGGTGTTTTCGTGGCTCACCAACTCGACAGGTACGGATCCAACTCTTTTAAACAGTAAAAGAACATAAATGGGCCAAATTCACTTACATAGAATCAAGAAAAGGATAGACCCAGAAGCGACCTGACCTAGCAATTACCAACCACCCAACTGTAAAACATTCATGTCAAATTGAAGAAATAAAGCCTTCCTGGCTCGTCTCATTGAACAAGGGGATGATGATGGTCAGGGGTGGCGATTGGGTTAAACCCGGTTAATGATCCATTGTAAAAAGAAAATAGAATTAAATGGGTTGAATTCAAATCACCCGACTGTAAAACATTCATGTCAAATTGAAGACATAAGCCTTCCTGGCTGGTCTCTTTCAACAAAGGGATGATGATGGTCAGGGGTGGCGATTGGGAATGTTGGGATTGGGTTAAACCCGGTTAATGATCCATTGTAAAAAGAAAAAAGAATTAAACGGGTTGATTTCAAATCAAATCTGTCTAACCCATTACCCGATTTTAGTTTTATAAAATAATAGCTTAAAAGTCAAAACCTCTTAAATAATCATTCCATCAAAAAGCTTAAACTTTTAGGAAAGGTCCCTCAATCCTTAGGCTTCAAGTGTAAACAAGCACAAGTTCATCCATACCTTTGTACTGAAATTTAATTATTTGTTAATGGAGTCAAACCCCAGCCGGACCATTTGGCTGGTGTTTGGCACTGATGCGTTGCTTCAGAGCCGTTATATGATAAAACGGTGTTGTATCTGTTGCATCGTTTTTTGAGAAAATGGTTTCTTTTTATTGTTTGGCATAGATGATGTTACCTAGAATATTTTCTGGGAAAAGGCACTAGTTTTATTTGGTAGCAATGCTCTATAATTGTTTTCAATATCGGTCCACATATCCAATGGTTTACATGATGCCATGTCATGGTACTGGTGACAGCAATGCAATAGTTCCAAAAATGAAAAAACATCAAATTTGATGTTTTTTCGAACCACACTTTCCCAAATTCCAATGCATGGCCATTTTCCGGAACAATGATTCTAAACAAAGGCTGCATTTCTTGGCACACCGTTTTTCTGATGTGGCACAGACGTGGAGCTTTGGAAGCAATGGCATTAATGCCAAACACCGCTTTGGTCAAACAGATTCCGATACCATCCCCAAGGGTTGATCAACCTAATAGCTTAAACTACTAATTAGGAGAGGTCCTGAAATATGTATTTATTCTATAATTCTTAATGATTTTGTCTTCAGAAAAAAAAATAAAGAAAACTAATTCTTAATGACTTGTCAAGACATAGCCTAATGGTCAGAATAGTTGTTGTTTTGGGTTTAAACCATATTATATGCACATATCTTTTACATGAAAATTTAAGGTTCCTTTATTAAGACACTCACGGTACTTTATCGTATTACTTAAAACACCCTTATAGTTTGCATACTAGTAGGGACCCCGAAACATGAGGTTTGCTAAGCGAAAGTTAAATAATATAAATACACAAAAGTATATAATTGGCTTATATTTTTAACATTTTAAATAATTAGTAATTATTTATATTTTGGGTTCGACTATGATATGAGAAAGATATGATATCGAAGTTTTTTTAACCAATCAACTGGTATGATAAACATGGTAGCCAATCAATTGTCATTTATCAAAATTAATGGGGGATTTTGATTGGTCAAAACTCTTTCGATACCATATCTTTACCGCATCATAGATTTTCCCTTATATTTTATATACTACTTTTAATAATTTTTTACAATACAAAAATAACAATAATTAATCTCATCTAGGGTTGTTCATCAAATTGATGAAACCGACCAACCCAAGTTGGTCGGATTTCTAGTATTTTCTATCAGTTTCAGTTAAACAATTTTCCAACTTGACCAAGTTGGATCATTTTCGCTTTGGCTATTTGTAAATCGACCAAAATCGAACAACCCAAATATAGATATATATTAATATTTTATATTTTTAATATAATTTTATTAATACGGAAAAATGGAAAAAGTACCATATTTCTTAGTCTAAAATATTTTAGATCATAAATTTAATTTTTTAAGTTTAAATCTTTTGAACCGACCGACCAAACTGAAAATTGACCCAAACCGATACAACCCGAGTTGGCCATTTTTCACTAGTGGTCAGTCAATTTTGGGTGACCAACTCTCTAACCTGATCAGGTTGATATGGTTGGCCAAACAACCTACAACCAAACTGAACCAACCCATGAACACCCCTAAATAACAATAGTTTCATCTCCAATAATTATTGAAAATTTATAACGAAAATGCAAAGTTATTGAAAATATATTGATAATGAAAATACGATAAATAATAAAAATGTATTTATCATAAAAAGAATAAATAGTTAATGAAAATACAATGAATGTTAATTTTAGAATATATATAAATATATAACAAATATAGATTAAGATTTTACATTTCTTATTAATAAATATTAATTTTTTGAAAAGATATTTTCTAGAATTATTAATTGATATAAGTGAAATTAATTGTTTAAAATATTATTTAGTTATTTAAAGAATATCAGTATTTCAATTTTAAAATATTAATTATTTATTGCATTTAATAATCTGTATAATTATAATTTATACTATTTGATGAGGGCAGATTTGGCCCTCCAATGAAATTGCGACACGTGGCACCTCGTGACAACTAGGCAAGCCCCCAGGCAACAACTTACCAAGTTGGTCCCCCCCCGGGCACCGGTCTGGCTGGCCTGGCGCGACCTGGCGCGGCCTGGCGCGGCCTGCGCACGACCTGCGCGCGACCTGGCGCGACCTACACGACCTGGCCGGATCGGCCTGCCACATGCGCCGACCTGGCAACCTGGCCCGGACACTGACCCGCCGACTGACACAGGCGCCGACCTAGCAACTTGGCTCGGACACCAACCCGCCGACTGACACAGGCGCTGACCTGGGCCCGGGCACCGACTCGCCGACAGACACAGGCGTCGGCCTGGCAACCTGGCCCGGACACCGACTCGTCGACTGACAGGCGCCGACCTGACAACCTGGCCCAGGCGCTGACCTGGCCGCCTGGCACAAGCGCCAGCCTGACAACCTCGAGGAGTTCATCACCGTACCCCGGTTCTGACGGGATATGACGTCTTACCATTTGAAGGCTTTTCACCCACCTAACCCGCGAGGGCACCACTATATAAGGACTCCGACCCCCAAAGCCAGAAAAAAAAGGGAAAGAGGTATGGGAACCCCCGCTCTCTAGCTCTCTCATTTTCTCTCCAAGCCCTCTGTAATCAGAATGCTAACTTAGGCATCGGAGAGTCCCCGCCGGGAAAATACCCCCGGGTCCTCTGATTCAGTTCTCGCAGGTCCCTCAGCTCCCGCCGTCTACAAAGGAGAGAGAATCACCTCATGCGGAGGGTAGTCGGGTTGCGTTGCACCAGGGAGCTCCACCATCCTCTGAGTTGCAGACCGCCTAGGAGCAAGTCAAGTGACGAGTTCGCCATCAGGCAGTTCGCCACCAGGCAGTTCGCCACCAGGCAGTTTGCCATCAGGCAGTTCGCCACTAGGGAGCACTGCCGGGTAGTTCGCCACCAGGCAGTTCGCCCCCAGGCAGTTCGCCACCAGGTAGCTCGCCACCAGGCAGTTCGCCACCAGGGAGCACTACCAAGCAGTTCGCCACCAGGCAGTTCGCCATCAGGCAGTTCGCCACCAGGGAACACTGCCGGGCAGTTCGCCACCAGGCAGTTCGCCATCAGGTAGTTCGTCACCAGGCAGTTCGCCACCAGGGAGCACTCCCGGGCAGTCCGCCACCAGGCAGTTCGCCATCAGGCAGTTCGCCACCAGGGAGCACTACCAGGCAGTTCTCCACCGGGCAGTTCGCCACCAGGCAGTTCGCCCCTAGGCAGTTCGCCACCAGGGAGCATCACCAGGCAGTTCGTCACCAAGTAGTTCTCCCCCAGGGAGTTCGCCACCAAGTAGCTCATCACCAAGGCACGTCATCACCAGGTCAAACACGAGGTACTTAGCCAAAAAAAATTTATACATCACAAAAAATGGTACGTGACCAAAAACGGTTACATCACTATTGTTATATAATTTCATTATAAATTTTGTAAAATACTAAATTATTATTATTTTGAATATTATGTTATTATTATTTTTCTAGTTTTAAGAAATTTTTAGATAATCTAGTTATGTTTAATATTTCGTTAGTTAAAATATTTAGTTATTTAAATATTAAAATAATATATAAAATATTTAAAATTTTTCGTTAATTGAATTTCATTTGTTTTAAAGTTATTACATAATATTAAATATTTTGTTATATAATTAATTAGCTATTTTTAATATTTTTTATTTAAGATATTTAGTTATTTAAATATTTAAATAGTATTTTATTTTTAATGTTAAATTTTTATTATTTAAATAAAATTTAAATTGAATAATCTAGAAAACCATAATTTATATTGTTAGTGCAAAATTTCGTGATGAATTTTGTAAAAATATAAAATTATTAATAATATGAATATTATTAAATATATTATAATTTTTTTTGTATTTTTTATAAATATTTTAAAGTTATTATATAATTTCATTAGAATATTTAAATAATTTAAAAATTTTTTAATTCAAAATAGGATAGAAACTCTCTACTAAATTAGAGATAATTTAGGAGATAAATAGGAATTATAGACAATTTAGGTGAAAGTGGAGGATAGTGGGGGAGGTAGTTTAGGAGAAATTTTAGGAGAGGATATTGTTTAGGTTATTGATAACATGTGGCCGAGAGAGAGAGAGAGAGAGAGAGAGAGAGAGAGAGAGATTTTAGGTAATTTTTTTATGGGTAAGGAGAGCAACTCATTGGTTGTTTAAAAAATGACATGGAATAGAAAAAATTCAAAAAAATGAGAAAATTTCTAGACTAATGTGTGTGTGTGTGTGATGCACATGATGTCCCCTCCTTGTCTCTTGCTCCCGTACGTCAAGACACTCTACTCCATCCCTGCCCTCTGACCCTAGTGGTGGGGCAGGTTTAGGGCAAGAAACCCATTCCCCATCGTGGATGGGGAATCCCCAAATTTTCCCCAGCGTGAGGCAACCTCCTAAAAAAATCTAAATTATAGATATTATACAAATAGGATTATGTGAATTTGGGATATTTTAGGAATTGGATTATGATAATTTGAGGTATTTTATAAATGAAATTATTGGATCCTAGGATTATAAGAATATCATGAAATCTTAGAGATATTTTAAAAATCAATATTATATCCATGGATATTTTACTAATTTACCATCGAGTTCGAGGAATTATATGCAAACCCCATCCCTATATCCCCACCCTATCTCTACCCTGTCCTTATTTAAGATTTGAGAAAACCTCCCTTGTTGGGGTGGGACAGGGTAGGGCCTTAGTTTTACTGGGAAAATTGTCATCCCTACAATTCTAATAATTTTCTATAACTAATTAACTAACAATAAACTGAATAATAATAAATTATAATATTTTATGATAATTTCCAAAAAATTATTGAAATTGAATTGATTAGTAGTAAAGTATATTAATTAATTATTTACAATAATAATAAATTAATGTAATATTTACTTTTTAAGCCTAAAATATGTACTATTTATCAAAGTAAATGCAAGTATAGTAAATTAATGTAATTATGGTAAATTGCATTATTTTTAATTAAAAGTAAACCATTTGTTGTTAATTAATGTAAAACTAGGAATGGTCGAAGTCAACCAAGTGGTCTAGATTGGTGTGTGGATAGACCTAATAATTTTCCTAAATTATTTAATAATTATTTATTGAAATAAATAATGAATTGTTATTTAAATAATTATGAAACAATTTCTGATAGATTAATTTCCTAATTTAATTTCACTAAATTTTTTAGTAATTATTTAGTTGAATAATAATAATGGGTTATTATTTAACTAGTTTTGGATAATATTTTTTCATAGATTAATTTCTTAATTTTCTTAATTACTTATTAAAAAATAATTATGGATTATTAGTTAAAGAGGTTCCCTAAATTATTTGATAATTGTTAGCTATATTGATTTTATAGAAATTAGTAAATTACACTAATTTGTAATATCTTTTATCAATAATCCTTATTGTAAAAATTTGATGAAAATTTTTTAAATTACAATGATTAATGTAAATTACACAAAATGTTGAAATTTTGAACATTTATTAATAACAAAAAATTATTAAATAATGGATTATTTATTAATTTTTGGTAGATTATTAAATTATTTAATATTTGTTAAATAATGGATTATTTCTAAAATAACTATTCTATAAATTTTGGCAGAAAATTTTCCAGAATTTTTTAATAATTTTCATAACTAATGGATTATTTAACAATAATGGAAGATGTCATGAATATATAGGAAACATCAAATTCCCCTTATTCCCCTCTCTTTTCTTGAAATCATGTCTATAGATATAAATATTGTTTGATTTGTTATACCAAATCTTAATAAATTATGGTCCTATTTTTATGGGAAAGTGGAGAGAGTAGAGGGGAATTAGAGATAGAAGTGAAGGAGAGAGTAAAACATATATTGAGCTAATTAACGAGAGAAGGTTGGTTGTTATAAAAAATGAGAGAGGTGAGGTATGGGGGGGGAGAGAGAAAGCCCTATGGAAGCAAGGTGATGTGGACCATCTTGCTATGTATGTATGTATGTATGTATGTATGTATGTATGTATGTATGTATGTATTACTAAGACACCCCTTGTAGTTTACACCCGTCTTCTATTTTATTTTAATGGAAATCTAATTTTACATTTTTCCCTTAATGCCTATTCATTTATCAAAGAAAAATAACAAATAAAATTCTATTTTATCCATTTAAATGTGGAGAGAGGATGATACCCCTTTCTACTTGAGGATGAAAAAGAGCCCTTTTTGCACGATGACTTCCCAAAAGAATATAAGAAGGGTAGCCTTAACACTTTAATAGGATAGTCTGGTTTTGGTCTTAGTAGCTTAGATCGCATTTGGCATCAATTCTGAAAATTATCATTCTCAAAATACTTCCAAAAAAATGGATTCTAAGAATTTTCATCAAGAGAATTTGTAGATGTGTTTAATTGACATAGTCATTTGATACATGTTTCTTAGAATCAAGATCACATCCGGCATCACCCTTCAAAAATCTTCACAAGCTAAAGAAAGATTTCGTGTGGGTATATGATTAGTGTCAACACCCAATTTTTGTTCAATTTCTTTACCCCACCTCTTTATACCCAATTTTGAGACCCCAAAACATAAAAACAAAACCAAACCAGCCTGAGACATGTCGAAACCCAAAATCTACTTTCACATGTAAACCCCACCCACAATTGTGAATTAAATTTCACAACCAAACTCCAAAGATCCACCATTCATCATATCAATCTTCGCTCCAATGGTCTCGATCCATGCAACATTAAAACCTTAACTCCACAACATCAAATCCAACATCTCCTTTACCTAAAAGATACTAGGATATAATCAACCCCCCACCTCAAATCCCACCTCAAATCTACAATGATCAAGCTTAAAATTCTAAGATCCCATTTTGACAGCCTTAAATGAATAGAACTATAAAACCAAGATCAACAAATCCTTTCTCAAATTTGAGCCACCTACTCAATTGCTCCTTGTCCACATGCCAAATTTCAACTTAAAAACTCCCTTGTTTAATTGATTGATCAACAAAGATTCCAATTTGATTAAATCGTACAAGAAGTCATAGCCCAAGCAACCAAGCACCTATCATTAAGTCCAAAATCTTCAAAATAACCTGTTTCTCATTTCATTCCTCTAATTCCCTCCAAAACAAGAAAGAACCCATTTTGGATCTTCTCATTAGTTGGTAAGTCATAAGTCAAAAGATTTGATCTGAACCAAATCTTTCAACCTATACCTTTAATCAAAGATCTATCACTTCCGTCAGATTTAGAATGTCCAAAAATGTCTACCCACCAAATTTCTTCTAAAAATTCTCTCATTTGACCCTTTATCAAGCAAAGATTATGTTTTAGTAAATCTCATTAATCAAAGATTATCATCTGTAAATCTCTATTATTCTAGTCTTGTTTTACCAATTAGACCTCACCATTGTAGTTAAAGATCCAAAAAAACCTTAATACGTCAAATTTCACAGTCAAACCCCTCCATTTTACATTTTTACCATTAAGTGAGATTTTATTTCAAGCATCCTTATTGATTGATAGACTATAAGCTTAAAACTTGGACATTAACCAAATATTTCAATCCATATCACCTCTAGTAAAAGATCCATCACTTCCATCAAATTTAAGATATCAAAAAATGCCTACCCAACAAATTTCATCCCAAAATTCTTTCGTTTAACCCTCCATCAAGTTAAGATTCCATTTCAGCCAATTTAACTAATTAAAACTTATCAATTGTGAATCTCCATAATTTAGGCCTTATTTGACTAATTGGACTTCACCATTAGGGATGGAAAATTTCCCCATTTCCCCGACCCCCGTAGGGATCCGCCCCAAATGGGGATGATTTTCCCCCCTACAGGACGGGGATGGGGAAATTTTCATCCTCGTTAGTGGGGATGGGGAGAGCACTCCCCACCCCACAAGGACCCCGATCCCCTTCCCGTGGGATCCCCACTAATATATATGTGTATATGTATGCATGTGTTATCTATGTATACATGTACACATACATCTATATATTAATATTTTTAAAAATATAGTTGAATTTGTTTGAATCTTTTCTAATAGGATTGTAAATTTTAATTATTTTATTTTTATTTTTTAAATAAAATAAAATAAAAAGACAAAAACAAAATGGTTAACATTATAAAAAATCACAGGAAATAGGGATCCCTGTGGGGATGGGGATGGGGATAACCTTGTCCCCGTTAGCGGGGACGGGGATGGGGAGGGGCTCCCTATCCCCGCCCCGCCCCGCCCCATTGCCATTCATATTAACCACCAAGATCAGAGACCAAAAAAAAAACCCTAATACATCAATTTTCACAACATAATTAACCTATTTGACTATTAAATAATTTTATTTCAACGTACTAGATTAAATCATCACTTCATGTATCCCAACCTAAGACCTCAAAAGTGTAAAGGTTGTTGCCAGCTCTTTACTTAATCCCTCCTTTCACATTAGACTAATTAGGACAAGCCAAGTAGACCAAAAGAACCAAAAAACCCCAAAGAAACCCCTCTTGAACCTAGAAATTGACATAGGGCTATTATTGACATTTTAAATTTACATTTTCTACCACTAAGAGGTCAAATTCAAACCTAACACAAATGTGTTCGAAAATAACCTCATTAAGCATGAGGAAACCAAATAAAATCATTGAAATTTTGGATTGATTTATAAAACCCCTGAAGTTTTTTATGCTTTCTTGCGTGCTCAAGCTTTTCTGAAAACCTTGACATGTGGTGGGTGAGTTTTGAACTTACCCCAACCCTCATTCTCTATAAATAGGGCAGATTTTGAGCTCTGGGCATGGATTTTTTAAAATAAAAAGTTTCCAAATCTAGAGTTGGAACTCACGTAAATGGTTTACTTCTCTATGTGTCCATGTCCTAATCTCCAAGGAAGACAAAACCCCCTTCAAATATTCACTCTTTCAAATCAAGTAGCAATTGTAAGTCACTCTTATGGCTTGAAATCTCAAAAATGTCATTCCTAGGCACTAAAAAAGCTATTTTCAAGCTCAATCAAGGCTAAATAAAGATGTAAGTTTCTTAACCAGAGTTGTTAGTTTTTTGTTCTTGTTAATTAGGTCTTAAATTAGTTTCATCATGTATTTTGGTAGTTCAAATTTGTATTTATTGAGATTGGAACTCCAAATCTACAAAATCTTTTCTTTAGTACCGAATTCCTAATAGCATCCTCTTAAAACTGAGATTAAGAGATATTGGAAGGGATACTATTTGCAAGTTTTAAAATTCTATCTTTATTAATTCGAATTTTGCGTGGTTGAGAACCTAAACAACTCTCATGTTGGGATACTACAACAGCTTGGAGAAAGGGATGCCTAACACCTCCCCTCTCCCAATCCTTTGCAACCCAAAATCTCTTGGTTGAGTGCCTTTTTAGATGGAGAATGGAGTCACATTTTTTCAAGACAAAATCAGTTTTCCAAAATTTACAAATGACCCATTTCCTCTTAGATCTCGCTCTTTATTCGGTAAATTACTCACCCTAGTAAATACAGTTACCTAGGTAAGCATTTCTTGGGAAACACTTACATAGGTAAGTGCATTTACCCATATTCTTTTATTTCCCATGTAAATAAGACAATGACCATTTTAGCCATAAAAATCCATTATTAAAAGGGGCATTTTTGTCCCATCTAAGTATTGGCAACTTTCCCTCAAGTGGGAAAGTTATTTACCCACAAATTTTCCTTGATCCCCATATAAATATGAAAAAAAGAACATTGAATTCTTGGTTAATGGGACTCAATCTCATTGACCAACTCTTCCCCCTCTCAAAATCCAAACAAAATGAATAACTTGGGAAACACTTACATAGGTGACAACTCCTTGCCTTTGAGCCAATCATGAGCTTCCCAGAGCTCACAACTAGGATAGAGATGCAACTGACCTTGCATTCAGTAAAATGAAAATTGAAGCAAGGAAAAACTAGCTCTAGCAATTTGAGGTAGGGAAATTGCAAAGGAAAATTCAAATTTTTTAATGGTAGACTAGTGAACTGTTACCAATAAGAAAATAATATCATTGACAAATTTCTGATGGCGCTTTCTTGATTCTTGCTCTACAACCTGTTACTTACCTTGATCAAAAGGAAAAGCTCATAAGGATGAATAGGCCAAAGGAAGATTTGCAAAGGTCAATCCCTTTGATGGTGGATGTCCTTAAACCTAGCCAAAGGAAGACCAGTTTTCTGTGCTTTCAAGAGTTATATCGAAGAATCCAAGGTTGATTAGTTCGCTGGTTATGTGTCTGACCGTTCAGCTTACCATGATGGTGAATAGAGTCTCATGAGCACTATTATTGGAACAAGCCACCAGGTTTGAATAAAGTGTTGTCTGCCAGAGACTTCATTGCTCATGATCAACGGAACCTACATACCCACGATCATGGCATAGTTCATGACTCAAGGAAATCAAGCTTGGTCTCTTGTTGGGGAATTCGACTTGTAGTCTTCTTCATTCAGCGCAATTTCCTTTTGTGGAAAAGGGGGTAATGTATTTTGTTTTATGGAAAAGTACGGACAGGTCCATTATATTGCAGATTTCTAAATTCCACTTTAGACCTATAAACATTCAAAATTTCAAATACCCTCATTCTATATACCAATGCCCGCCCATGAATTGGCATTCTGAGCTGGACCTATTCCAACTGTACTTTGGGCCTAAAAATTCTGACCTTGGGCTGAACCATCATTCTCCCTTTGTTTTATGAATAAAGTATAAAAATCTCCCCTAAAGTTTCTAACAATCATAAAAGCATCCCCTGAAGTTTCATTTAAAAAAAATACCTCCACTATAGTTTTGAAAAATCCTGCACCCTTTCATCATCGTCTCATCTAGAAAAGTTGGTCTAATGCATTAGTTTTTTGAAAATACCCATTTTCCCTATGTCAAATTAAAAAGAGTAAAGTAATTTAATTTTGTAAATTCATTATGATTGAGTGAAGTCTAAAAGGGAAAATCTAGCATTAAAAGATTCTCTAACAAGCAGTAAGGGCAATTTTGTAACTTTCAATTCTATTGGGGAGACAGTAATGTTTTTCTTTTGGTAATGAATTGAGACAATAATGGAAGGGAAGTAAGTGCAAGTTTTTCAAAAGCATAGGGAAGGCTTTTGTTAAAATGGAACACTAGGAGAGGTTTTTATGATTGTCAAAAACCTTAGGGGAGGATTTTATATTTTACCCTTATTTTAAGGAGTGGAGTGAGGAAGGCTTTTGATAACTGAATTTGGTTGGGGTTTTTATATTTTAATGACTGAACAACTTAATTCTAAATTTACAATGAAATCAAAGTAGAGTTAATTAAACAACAATTAAGACTGATTTCTAAGTTCCTGGAAACAAATTTCTCTTAGGTTGTGTTTGGTTTGAAGGAAAAAGTAGAGAAAGAAAAGAAAAGGTAGGAAAACCCATACACGGTTTATAAAGATTTTCCCGCCTTTCCCTTCATTTCCCTATTTTTTCCTTTAAACCAAACATAACCTTAATTAATTACCAACTGAATGTTCTTTGAATTGTTCATCCTCTATCAACTGAATGTTCTTGCTTAATTGATTCCTTCATGATCAGAACGGAGATCCAGTGTAGTAGGATCATCATCAAATTATCCTTTAATCTCACATACCACATCATAATTAATGGCAGATCGAATTTTGCACAATCAAGGTAAAATGTCAGCAAGCTTGGAAATATACTGTAACTAAAGAACCGGTCATATATAGTTTAATTCTAGTAAGAATTTCAGCTTCAGTATACTTGTGCCTCCTGAAGAAGAGTCCCTTGAAACTTGCTACTACTCATCAAGAATCTGATGACATCTCTCTGATATTGAGAGTTGTATATAATCAATAAACTTCTTCATGTTCTCTCACGGCAAGACGTGCCTTGCAAGTTGCAATGATCTAATCATGGCGTATTCATTCACTAACACTGCACCATAATCTATACTATTATACCTTGTTTTATGTGTATTTATAGAACTCCATACGCCATGCCCTTGTTTTCTCTGTGTATATTATCTTTACATGAACACGTACATATTATATTTCTTATGCCAAAGTTTTTAAAATTGAATTGGATAACGAACCAGTCAGGGTCTGGTTCTTGGGTCAAATGATCTGACAAAAAAGTAAAAAATAATTAAAAAATAAAAATCAGTCAAATCATCAAACGACTCGATCGCCCGAGTCAGTGATTTGCTAACCAAATCAACGGTTCTGGGGTAAAATGGAACCGATTCCTGGTTTTTCCAATCTGACCGTCTGGTCCAGTCTGGTTTTGAAAATCATGTATTATGCTAGTGTAAAGCAATTGATGAGTTTTATTACTCTAATATTGAAAGATCCTAAAGCTCTATTTGTGGATAGTGTAATGTATAGAGTGCATTCTGGTCCATGTAAATGTAAAGTTGGTTTAGTTTTGCATTGATAAATTTATATTCTTGTCAAACGATTTTTAGTTGTAATGGATGTAATAAATACAATATTAAACTCATTTTGGAAACAAATATATCTTTGAAACTTATGAAAGTTATCATTTCAGTACATAAATAAATCGGAGAAGTACGGACAGGCCCATTGCAGAATTCTGATTTCCACTGTAGATCTACAACATTTCAAAAGGTCAATTACCCCCACTCTATGCATCAATGCCCACCCATAAATTGGCATCAATTCCGAGCTGACACCTACCACAACTGTACTTTGGGCCTATGAGTTCTGACCCTGGGCTGAATTGTCATTCTTCCTAAATAAATTGACTTGGACTCTTTATGAGTTGAGGTAATTACAACATCTTATCCTCTCGATGGCTTGTTGTTGCTGGTTTCACTTGTCTTATCACGAAGGTCAGCATATAGGAGCTCCTGCGTTTAGCAGATGATTCAAGTTGAAGGGACCCTTCATTCTCTTTAGGAGTGTTCAAATTTGGTTGATAAATTAAAAATAGAATCGAGTTAAACCGAATATAGTTTGGTTCAGTTAATTCGGATATCAATTCGGTTCAATTTTTGTTTTTTCTAAAATTTAGTTTTTGGTTTTGGTTTGGTTTGGTTGAGATTTTCAACCTAACAAAACCGAAAACCGAATTAGTGTTGTTATTTAATTAATTACATTAAATATTTAATGTTCTACTTGATACTTTATGCTAATTAATTGTTTTATTTCCCAATGATCAATTTGGCAACCCCATTGGGCTTTAGGCCCATTCTAACTTTTAATTAATAATAGTTAATTAAAACCTAGTCTAATTATTAATTGTTCCTTAATCATTAACTATTTCTGAATAATGGCCAATTCTACAATTCCCCATTGGCTCACATAGGGCTTTGATCCTATTCTAACTTTTAATTAATAATAGTTAATTAAAACCCAGTTTAATTATTAATTGTTTGTGAATAATGGTCAATTCGCCAATTCCCTGTTGGAATATGGCTTTGAGTCTATTCTAGTTTTTAATTAATAATAGATAATTAATTAAAACCTATGGGCTTTGGGGCCATTCTAACTTTTAATTAATAATAGTCAATTAAAACCATTGGATTTTGGGGTCCTTTTAACTTTTAATTAATAACACTTATTAATTAAAACCATTGTTTATCGTTTATGTAGAATTAGGGTCCAACCGAACTAAAAATTGAACCAAACCAAACCGGATTTGGTTAGGGTTGTTTCAATTTGGTTTGGTTGGAAAAATTGGTCAAAGCAAATAGTCGGTTAGGTCTTCGGTTCTAAGCAAACCGGTCGATTGTACACCCCTACTTCTCTTAGAAAGGAAATTCCCTATAGGAGTGAACATTTCTTTTATGAGCCAGAAATAAGGTTCTGCTTTCACTATTTTACTAGCGGGGTGCCCTTGAATTGTAGGAGCTAATAAGAATACAAGAACACATTAAATAGGCAATTTTATTCATCTAGGCAGATTTAAAGTAAGCTACTTGGGTAAATGAAACAAATTAGTTTTGTGTAATTTCATTAGTTAATTTAACTTAATTGATTAAATATGGTAAGTTATTTGATTAATAATTTAATTAAACTAATTAAATACTTAAATTACATTAATAACTCAAATTTTTAATTACAATTAATAACTTTAAAATAATTCATAAAATATTAAAAATACATTTAAGTGAAATTAAGTAATACGCACTAAGACATTCTAACAAGTGTATAATGTTGGAGGGGTTGGGGGGAGGAATGGGAGGGAGAGGTTGAATTCTTGGAGAGAGAGAGAGGAGAGATAATGTTCTAAAATATTAGTTTTCTTTTGTTCCATGGAATTCAATTGAGACGTTGAAGAGATGCAAATTAAAAGGCCCGTCTTGACTCAAAGATTCTAGACTTGGTCCTAAGTTTTGTGTTTAGATTTGGTCTAGGTCTGGCCCTACAAATTTTTAGCCCAAGCTTTGGCCCAATACTTTAGCCCAGCCCAATCTCACATTAGGCTCACAAATTTCCAAGTCAAGCTTGGGTCCAACCAACCTAAGCCCACCTAACTCAAATTTCAAAGCTTTGGCATAGGTTTTTTGTTCAAGCCTGGGCTTGAGGTTGAGTGTGCATTAGGCCGAAAGTTTCCAAGTTGGGTTTGTCCCAATACTTCAATCCCAACTTGGGGCTTGCCTAGATAAAACATAATTAGAAGATTTAATTAATTAATTAAAAAATATATATTAAAAGCATTTATTATCTTATAAATAATATTAAAAGTTCATCCAATACTTCAATCCCAACTCGAGGCTTGTCTAAATGAAACATAATTAGAAGACTAATTAATTAATTATATTGATTAATTGAAAAAAATATATTAAAAACATTTATTATCTTGTAGAAGTTCATGGAGAGAATGGTTAAAGATAAATGAAAATTTAAAAGTAAAGATAAATGAAAAATAAAAAAAATAGTATTATAGTGGGAGTGGAGAGAGAGATAGGGTTGTTAATGGGTCAAGTCCAACTAGAACCGAAACTGACCTAACAATAATTACTAAGGACCCAAAACCAAACTGATCGATTTTCGGGTTAGACCCCATGGACCTGATTTTAATAAACCTAGTGAAAATATTATACATATAATATTAATTTGTTTAAGATATTATACATTTAATATATATATATATATAGCTTGGGCCGGGTCTAAATCAGTTCGTGACTAGGTAGAACTAGCTTCGACTCGATAAGAATAAGGACTAAATATCAGGAATTAGAACCAAATTGACCCAATCGGTTCAGGTCCATTAGGTCCAACTCGACCTATTGACAGCCCTAGAGAGAGAGAGGGAGAGAGACAGAGAGCTAGAGAGAGAAAGAGAATGGGTAATAAATGAAAGAGAGAATGACAGTTCAACCTAGGGTTAGAATTCATAGGCCCAAAGTACAGTTGGGGTAGGTGCCAACTTGGAATTGATGCCAATTCACGGGCGGGCATTGGTGCATAGAGTAAAGGTTTTTGACATTTTGAATTTTTATAGATCTGTAGTGGAATTCAAAAATATACATTGGGTCTGTCCGTACTTTTCAGTAAATGAAAAGTAAAAAGAGTAATAAAAATTTTGTGGCAATATTGTAATTACATGTTGATGGCACTCTTGTAATTACATGAAAACTCAATATCATCTACACAATTGAAAAAGAAGATATGATTGCTTTCAATGACACTATTGTAATTAGTAAAAAACTAAAGGTGGCAAATAATGACATTCCTATAATTACATGAAAAATCAATGTCATATGCACAACTAAAAAAATGCAATGATTGCTTTTAATGGCACTCTTGTAATTAGTAAAAAAATTCAAGGTTACAGATAATGACACTCTTGTAATTAGTAGAAAATTCAAGGAAACAAATAGTGACATTCTTATAATTAGAAAATGCTCATGAACATCACACAAACCATTTGTGCCAAATTAGCAAAATATTTCACACAAGCCCATATAACATTCACATCTAGCATTCCATTTCAAGAAAAATGGGCACTCCATCCATACCCATTTTGCTTTTAGTATATACTAGCAGAGGGGGCCCTGCATTGCAAGGGCTCACTCATGAACTATCAGGCTCGAGCTTAATTTGAATTAGAGACTTGAGCTCGAGCTCGAGCTCAGATGGAGTCAAAAGCTTGGAAGTTCAAGTTCAGCTACCTTTTATTGCAAGTCTCTCAAGCAAATGAGGTTTCAAGTTGAGGTCTCCCTCAATTGCTGAGGTGCCAAACTGAGGTCTCCCTTAGCTGCTAAGGTCTCCCTTAGTTGACAAGGTACCGAGCTGAGGTCTCCCTCAGTTGTTGAGATGCTGAGTCGAGATCTCCCTTAATGACCGAGGTGCCGAGCCGAGGTCTCCCTCAGTGGTCGAGGTGTCGTCTAACTCGAGCTCGATTCGAATTAAAGACGCAATGTGTCGAGATAAGGTCTCCCTTAGTTAACAAGGTCCCGAGCTGGGGTCTCCCTCAATTGTCAAGGTGTTGAGCTGAGATCTCCCTCAGTGACCGAGGTGCCAAGCCGAGGTCTCCCTCAATGATTGAGGTGTCGTCTAGCTCGAGCTCGATTCGAGTTAGAGACTTAAACTTGAGCTCAGAAGTTTGAGCTCGGCTCGGCTCAAACTCGATTACCTTTGATTGTAGGTCCCCTAGCATCCGAGATGCTGAACTGCGTTGCTTCGTAGGGGATCAACTGCATCGGTGGGTGGATTGGCTTCCTTGGGCCGAGTACTGTTACAACACGACCTACCATTCTTCCCTCGGCATGACCCCTTTTCGCGTCGTTTATGGCCGGGACCCTCCTCGCTTGCTGTCCTATGAACCCGGTTCTACTCGTTTGGAGGAAATTGATCACTCCTTACAAGAACGCGATGCCCTCCTAGCCGACGTACACCTTTGCTTACAGCAGGCCTAGCTCCGCATGAAGCTTGCCTATGACAAGCACCATCGGGAATTGTGGTTCGAACCAGGACAATTTGTTTGGTTAAAACTCCAGCCCTACCAGCAACGCTCCTTGCACCACAGGGCTGCCCTGAAACTGGCCCCTAAGTTATATGGCCCCTTCAAGGTTCTGCGGCGGATTGGCAGTGTGGCATACCAGTTGGAATTACCGGAGAACAATCGGATTCATGATGTTTTCCACGTCTCCTTGCTGAAACCATTTACGGGTGTTCCTCCGGACCAAGTCCCCTCCTTGCCATCCTTGAAAGAAGGCAAACTTGTTCCCCAACCTAGGGCTCTCATCCGCTCTTGTATCAATCAAGTTATTCTTGAAGTTTTGGTGGAATGGGACAGCTTACCATTGGCCGAAGCCACCTGGATTTCCTTAGCAGAGTTTCAAGCCACGTATTCGGAGTTCGAGCTTGAGGACAAGCTCTTAGTCCAGGGGGGAGTAATGTTATGGACGCATTCCTCGGGAAGAAGTATCATCTTCGCCGACAGCAGTAGGGACCTGACCGCCACCAGCAGCAACAGTGATTCAATGTTCTCATCCTACCTAGTCGGCAACAACAATCTTATCCAGATTAGATTAGAATATCTTACTTGTTCTTATCTTATCTTATTAGTTGATTAGGTTATCTTATCTTATCAGATTAGGATTAAGAGAGACTTATCTTATCCTATCAGTCTTACCTTATCAAGATAAAGCAAGAGGTCTCCCTATTCAGCAAGGAGTCTCCCTAGGATTAGGACTCTTGTAAACTCCTATTTAAGGATGTTGGACAGTTTTTGTATGCCCTTCGCTTCAATCATTTCTGATGTACTTTTGATATTTAATGTAAATAAATTAAGTACATGTTTGATTCATGTTGTGTGGTATGCTTCTGTATAAGACCCTAAAACTGGACACTTAATGAGACTTGTGTTGGTTTTAAATGTTCACAGCCGTTGGATAAGTCTGGGGAGATTTATCCGGACTAGGCTAACACTGGTGTGCTGCCAACTGTTGGGATGGCTTGTCTCAGCCACCAGGGTGAGACCCAAGGCACATGCAGTGTCGGATTACTTGAACCCTTGAACCGGACCAGATTTTCAGTGTTGCCCTGGACCTTGGAGATAGATGGGCAAAACTAGAAAGTTACACCCAACCCCTAGACCCAATTATGGTACTGCACTAGGTGTTAGATTAGGCTATCTTTGATATGCCAATCAGTGAGATCCTTAGCGGGGGTCAAAACCTGGGTATGTTGGGACAGTCTGAGAATTCATCTGAGTGGGTGATCATAGTGACAGGATCAGCCCCTTTGTCGGACAAAGGTAATGATCGAGGATGCACTCTCTCTGATGGAAACCAAGACTGCCGGCAACCGATTTCAATCGTTGAGATTTGTTTTGCAAAATATATTTTATATGAGATATAAAAGTATATATATATTACGGTTTCTAATTGTTTGCAAAAGATTTTAATTCCCGGGATCCATGTAAGTAGAGAGTGCAACACTTTTCCTAGCAGCCGAGGGAGAGGTCCTCTCTTGTCGGGTAGTGCTTGATCATTATGGGCTGAGAGGTTAAGTGTAAGGCCATTTAGGATAATACCTGATGGGCTAATCTTGCATCTGCCCACAGTCCCTGGGTTTCTATAAGATGGCTTGGCTCAGGGACCACTTAGTGTAAGTGTTGGGCCCATAGGGTCCATGTGATGGGCTCAAGGGGTTTACTGGGCTCTCTAGTGAATTCGGCCAGGCCTTGTAACAAAGGCTGGGCCGAACCCATGTGGCTGGTGTGTAGATCAATGCTTGGGTCCCACGCCATACAAAGTAGGCCAACTGGGCAACAGTTTGGAAGACTTTTGAGCAGTTATCACTTAATGGGCCTAAAGCCCATTTCGATCTGGGCTGATTTGATCAATCAATTAAGGGGGCGAATCTGAGATTAGGATGAGCCCTAAAGCCAATCTAAACTGTAGATAAGATTAAGAAGAGCCCTAATCCAAATACCATTTAGGATAAGGGAAACTCTTGATATGATCAAGGGGTTTTCTTAATCATGAAGAAAAGAGGAGAATGACCCTAATTCGAATTACAAGAATTCGACCCTAAGCGGTTTTCGCATATAACAACACCTGCTCTCTTGAGATTAGATCTCATAAAACCCTAGAGAAAAGATAGCGGTTCGCCATCTTCTTCTCTAGCATTCTCCTCCATTAGCAGCCGCCACCCTTTCTCTGCCAGTTCGAGTAAATCAAGAAGGGTTCTTGATTGTTCAAGTGTTGCACACAATCTTCCATCGAGTTCTTCTAAAGAACCTGGTTCGTAGGACGAACACTGCTGTTTTCGTTACACACTTACTGTGTCATCTTCAGCAGGAGTGGATCTTGGTGTCTTCTTTGGGCGTGAACACCAACTTTGGGAGATATTATTTCTCTGAACTGCTTCTTCTTCTTTTTCTGAGTATGAATGAGATCCTATCTCAATTCGCAGGAGATATCCTATATCTCTTCAAAAGGTGGTTCGAAATCTGATGATTTCCCTCTCCCTATTTGTTTCTCCTCCTTTCTTCTTGATTAAGAAACCTCCTAATGAGGAGTTATCCCAATCCAAATCAGTATTTGGATAGGGGATTATCTTAATCCTATCTGCAGATGAAGTTAGCTTACTCCTGATCTTATCAGGAGGTTACTAGATTCAAATCTAATTTGAATTTGGTCTCCAAGAGTGGATAAGGCTAAAGGCCCAATCCTTTTACTAACTTTAATCTCAGATTCGCCCCATGGATGGGTGATCATATCAGAGCACCTCGAAATGGGCTTTTGGCCCATTAAGTGTTCAGTGTCTAATTACTTTCCAATCTGCTGCCCAGTTGGGCTTCTTTGTATGGCGTGGGACCCAAGCATTGATCTACACACCAGCCACATGGGTTCGGCCCAACCTTCAATACAAGGCCCAGCCGAATTCACTGAAAAACTCAATGAACCCCTTGAGTCCATCATATGGACCCTATGGGCCCAACACTTACATTAAGTGGTCCCTGGGCCAAGCCATCTTATAAAAACCCAGGGATTGTGGGCAGGTGCAAGATTAGCCCCTCAGGTATTATCCTAAATGGTCTTACACTTAACCTCTCAGCCCTTAATGATCAAGCACTGCCCGACAAGAGAGGACCTCTCCCTTGGCTGCAAGGAACAGTGCCGCACTCTCCTCTCATATGGATCCCGGGAATTAAAACCATTTGCAAACAGTTTGAAACCGTATATATATATATATATTTATATATATATTAATTTTGCAAAACAAAATTCCAACGATTGAAATCAACTGCCGGCAGTTTGGTTTCCATCAGAGAGAGTGCATTCCCGATCATTACCCTTTGTCCGACAAAGTGGCTGATTCTGTCACTATGATCACCCACTCAGATGAATTCTCAAACTGCCCCAACATACCTAGGTTTTGATCCCCGCTAAGGATCTCACTGATTGGCATATCAAAGACAGCCGATCCAACACCTAGTGAAGTGTCATAATCGAGTCTAGGGGTCAGGTGTAACTTTCCAGTTTTGCCCATCAGTTTCCAAGGTCCAACGCAATACTGGAAATCTGGTCCGGTTCAAGGATTCAAGTAATCCCATACTGCATGTGCCTCGGGTCTTACCCTGGTGGCTGAGATAGGCCATCCCAACACTTGGTGGCACACCAGTATCAGCCTTGGCAGGATAAATCTCCCCAGACTTATCCAACGGCTGTGAACATTTAAAACTAGCACGAATCTCTATAAAAGTCCAGTTTTAGGGTTTTGCACAGAATTAAACCAAACAACATGAATCAAACATGCACTTTATTTATTTCCACTAAATAACAAAAGTACATCAAAACGGATTGAAGCTAAGGGCATACAAAACTGTCTAACAGCTCCCACTTGCACTTAGGTCCAATCTGGTACAAGCCGGAGTCCCATACTTTCCACGTGTTTCTCAAACACCTTCTGTGTCAGTGGCTTAGTCAATGGGTCTGCCACATTATCCGCTGATGCTACCTTTTGAATTTGGACGTCCCCTCTACCAACGATCTGCCGCAGTACATGGTACTTTCTCTCGATGTGCTTTGACTTTGAGTGAGCCCGAGGCTCTTTAGCCTGGGTGATTGCTCCATTGTTGTCACACAACAACGGGATGGGTGATGTGCTAGATGGAATCACTCTCAATTCGTGTATGAACTTCTTCATCCACACGGCTTCCTTGGTAGCTTCACTTGCGGCAATGTACTCGGCCTCGGTTGTGGAGTCTGTAGTGGACCCCTGTTTGTTGCTTTTCCAGCAAACAGCACACGATCCTATCGTGAAAACATACCCAGATGTTGACTTTCTATCATTTGGATCCGACTGGAAATCGGCATCGGTATACCCTACAACTTGCAGTGAACTACCATCGAATACCAGACAAAACTCTTTTGTCCTTCGAAGGTATTTGAGTATGTTCTTCACAGCAGTCCAATGCTCCTACCCTGGGTTTGCCTGGAATCTGCTTACCACATTCACCGCCTGAGCAATGTCCGGGCGAGTGCACAGCATGGCATACATGATGCTCCCTACGGCTGAGGCATAGGGAACGTCTCTCATGCTCTCAATCTCCTCAGAAGTCTTGGGAGACATCTTCTTGGAGAGAGTGACTCCGTGCCTAAAAGGAACGTTTCCTTTCTTGGAGTTCTCCATGCTGTATCTTTTGACAATTTTGTCAATATAAGCAGCCTGGGATAATCCAATTATCCGCTTCGATCAATCTCTATAGAGTCGAAGACCCAGTATGTATGAAGCTTCTCCAAGATCTTTCATGGAGAACTGCTGTGATAGCCATACCTTGACCGAAGTCAACATTCCTACATCATTCCCAATGAGTAGGATATCGTCCACATACAACACCAAAAAGGTCATCTTATCCCCACTGGATTTCTTGTAAACACAGGGCTCATCCGGATTCTGCTCAAAGTCAAACATTTTGACTGCAGAATCAAAACGGATGTTCCAACTCCTAGAAGCCTACCTAAGTCCATATATGGATCTATTAAGTTTACATACCATGTGTTCCTGACCGGCAGCAATGAAGCCTTGCGGCTGCTGCATGTAGATATCTTCAGTAAGATCTCCATTCAGGAACGCGGTTTTGACATCCATTTGCCAAATCTCGTAGTCATGGTACGTTGCTACAGCTAGCAGGATCCTAATGGATTTAAGCATGGCCACGGGCGAAAAGGTTTCCTCATAGTCGATGCCTTCTTTCTGAGTATACCCTTTCGCCACCAAACGAGCTTTGTAGGTCTCAATCCTGCCATCGGGGCCCTTCTTCCTCTTGTAGATCCATTTGCAACCAATTGCTTTTACCCCGGAGGGCGGATCCACTAGAGTCCAGACTCCATTGGTCTCCATTGAGTCCATCTCAGCTCTCATGGCCTCCACCCACTTCTGGGAGTCTATGTCTAACATAGCTTCCGCGTAAGTCACGGGATCCTCTTCACTAGTCAAGGCTTCCACCAGGTAACTATCCTGGTCATAACCATATCGGACTGGTGGTCTGGATACCTGGGTGGTTCTTCTAGGTTGGTCATTACCTAGAACTTGTGGGACATCTCCCACTGCTCCTGAGCTCTCCTCATCAAGAACTATTTCCTGACAATGGGTGTCCAGGATGTAATCGGATTTTAAGAATTGGGCGTTTCGACTGTAGAACACTTTATGCTCACTCGGGTCATTGAATAGATAACCCACCGAATCCTTTGGGTATCCTACAAACAGGCAACGGTTGGTTTTAGATTCCAACTTGTCCGCACTTGTTCTTTTAACGTGTGCAGGACAACCCCAAATCTTCAAGTGTCTTACACTTGGCTTCCTTCCGGTCCAAAGTTCATATGGAGTTTTCGGAACTGATTTGGTTGGAACCCGATTCAGCACGTAGATAGCAGTCTCTAATGCGTATCCCCAAAAGGATGTGGGTAATTGTGAGCGTACGAGAAGCGACCGGACCATGTCCAACAAGGTCCTATTCCTTCTCTCGGAAACACCGTTGAGTTGAGGTGTAGCAGGAGGAGCTAGTTGTGACACTATCCCATTGTCCCTTAAGTAGTCCCTGAATTCGTCAGAGAGATACTCGCCACCTTGATCTGATCGAAGGGCCTTAATTTCTCTCCCTAATTGTTTCTCGACTTCCTGTCTGAACTCTTTGAACTTTTCAAAGGATTCAAACTTATGTCTCATCAGGTACACGTAACCATATCGTGAAAAATCATCTGTAAAGGTGATGAAATACACGTGTTGGTTGCGTGTCCTAACACTCAGGGGACCACATACATCAGTATGTATTAGGTCAAGTGTGCCATCTTTCAGGCTTACCGTCAAATGGCCGCTTAGACATCTTACCTTGAAGACAAGGTTCACAAGTGGGAAGATTTTCTACAGTTATAAAATCCAAAGGACCATCCTTTACCAGCCTTGTGATTCGGTCAACACCGATATGGCAAAGTCGGTAATGCCAGAGGCACGTGGGACTTACTGTATCACGATTCCTTTTCTTGGGATTTTCGACCAATGTAGTTTCGGTTAAGTTAGTTTCCAGAGAAGGATGTAGAACATAGAGACCGTTCTCTAGTTCCCCGCATGCGATGAATTTGTTATTCCGTTTAACAGTAATCATGTTACTAAAATAAACAGTATATCCATCAGCGCACAGTTTAGAAACAGAAATTAAATTTCTTCTCAAGTTCTGTACATAAAGACAATCTTTAAGTACAAGTATTATTTCTTTAAAAACTAATTCTACGGTTCCTATTGCCGCAGCTGCAACACTTGCAGTTGTTCCCAAGAATAGTGTCACTTCACCGTCACTCAACCTTCTGCTAACTTTGAACCCCTGCAGTGAGTTACACGCATGAGTTGAAGCCCCGGAGTCAACACACCAGGACACAGAAGTAACTAACATATTAGTTTCTATGACACAAGTTTCGATGTAACCTTTCTTAGATTCCACATAGGCAGGACAATTCCTCTTCCAGTGGCCGGTCTACTTGCAGAAATGACAGACATCAGATGCCTTGTTCTTCTTCTGCTTCTTAGGTTTGGTAGTTTTCTTCTGGGGCTTCTTTGCCTTTCTCTTTTTCTTGCCCGATTTGTTAGCATCGGCAAGCATAACCACAGGCTCATCCTTCTTGAGTAGATCCTCGGCTCTCTGCAACATATTGCTGAGTTCCTGGACGCTGACATTCAGCTTATTCATATTATAGTTCATTGTGAACGCATTGAAGGAAGAGGGCAAAGAATTGAGGATGGCATCCACTTGCGTGCCAAGATCTAGCCCGGATCCAAGAGCTTCAAGTTCGTTAATGTATCCCATCATCTGAAGACAATGGTCATGAACTTTCTGCCCTTTGGTCATCTGCGCGGTCATGAACAATTTCAGGACCTTCTGTCGAGTAGAACGGTTCTGCTCTTCATACATTGTTCTTAGACTGTCCAATATGTCATTGGCTAGTTCGATCTGATCGAACTGCCTCTGTATTGAGTTGTCTAATGAGGCAATGACAAAGAAGCGGGCTAGGGAGTTCTTATCCTCCCACTCTTGGTAGTCCCTCCCACGGGCCTCAGAAGCCCTATCACCCGGACGTTCCGGGGCAGGATTTTTCACCACCTTGTCTAACTTTTCAAAAGTTAGGACCAGCATAAGATTTCTGAACCAGTCGGCATAGTTTGGGCCCTTAAGCTTGTTATCGTCTAGAAGCTTTGCAAATTGACCGTTTGCCATTTTCTGATAGAACAGCAAAATCATTAGTCCACAACCTTTGTTTGATTCATGATACCTACATAGATATGGCTTTTAATCTATGTTCCATTCCCATTTGTTCATCTCCGAGATTTCCCTCCTTTTTCAGTGATGGGGACGACGAAATGTCTCTGGAAATGTGGGAAATCACATGGGGTGCGTGAAGCCAACTGTTTCAGCTGCATAACATCACCACCTTTCTGTGACGGATCATATCCACTCATCAAATGAGTTTCCCTTTGGCCTCTGTCAGACAAGGTTCAGAGCCGTTTTTAGGTAAACCTTTCTGTCCAGTGAGTGCACACCCATCATATTCAGGTTACGCCAAGGTACCGTGAGAGAGTTCCCATTTTCTGGTGAAGCCCCTCCCACATCGGTCTATGACGCCCCTATCATCTTATGAAACACTCTAATAGATCCAACAGCAAATGGATAGCCAAATTTTATGGTGCGTTTCCTCATTACTGAAGGACCCATCATTGTGCTAATGACGGAAGGCCTTTAGAGAGTCCATCATATGGATCTCCCTATCACATGCATTCATATTTGCTGGAGGGAACAAAATTACGCCCTATTTTAATTTAGGTCAAACCAAAGTGGCTACCACTGACTTTCATAAAGTCAGATTTCTGGTGGGCCTTAATCGGCTAGGGGTTCCGTACGCATCCCTTTTCAGGGTTGTGGGGCCCACCAAGCAAGGAGGGGTCATCCAATGACCTTGAGGGACACCATGGCAATGATGTGCATTCAGCCATGGTGTGCGCAAGAGCCACTGACGAGTTTTCATGGGCCAAGTACTTATGGCCCATGGTCGCAACACATCAAACATCCAAACATCATATGTAAAGGAGGAACTGAACCAATCAATTAACTGCTGTAAAGCCCATCGAATAGCCCATTTGAAATCTATGTCATTAACAATTAATGTCTACTAGGTGTATGGGCTGAATTGCAGTTAGCAGTTCGGCCCATACAGCTTATCTCACAGTAATGGGCTTTTGCAGTTTTAACCCTTTAAAACTGGGCTTTACAAGTGGGCCGAATTAATCCCTGTAATTGAACATCAGATTTGGAACAGCAAGTGTGAGAAATATGGACTGAAAAACAGTCCCTTTCGAACCTCAGATTCGGTCCAAACAGTTTTGGTCCAATCTAGTCCGAGAGGATCCAAAACTGATTTTCAATTCAAGAATTAATTCATGAAAGATCTGAAATTAATAATTTTGATTTCAAACAATCACAAATCAATCTATGGACTGTTCGCACCACCTGCAAAACAGAGGTTAATCACAAGGGTTGCAGTTTCACAAACTGCAAATCGCAGAAAGCAATTTCTCCATCTGCAAATCTCCAGTGCCGCCATCTTCTTCCTTCTTCTTTAATCAAGAAAAATAACAGAAATCCTATTTCTATTAATTACATTCTTGATCAAATCCTATACATTCAGTCTAAAAATAAAATAAAAAATTATTTACAGACCGAATTAATATAAATAAATAGAAAGGAAGAAGGGTGTGTAGACTATCTGTGCCAAATCTGCACTGCGATCTCCAGGTTCGAACAGTCCATTAAATCAAAATAAATAAAGAACAATTCTAAATAAATTTTGGATTTAATAAAAATTAATTTCAGATCAATCGCCCATAACAAGAAACAGTTTCTTGAAATAAAGAAAACAATCTGCGCAAATCTTAAAAGAACACCTTCTTTTGGTTCAAGATTCGAACCTGGCTCTGATACCACTGAAAGAATGGTAGGATCCATCTAATGGACGCCACAAAGGTTGCGGAATGGGTGGACGAATTTCAAAAATTTTCCTACCTTCTCCCAACTGGGAATCATATTCCCTAAATTTAGAATACAATATTCAAGGATCCTACTTGAACCATAATCAAACCAGATCTGTACCAAAAGACAAATGGGAGGAATATACCTGATCCAGAGAAGCATTATCTCCCAAAGTTGGTGTTCACGCCCAAAGAATGCACCAAGAACCGTTCCTGCTGAAGATGACACAGCTGTGGATGGAATAGAACCAGCAGGGTGCGTCCTACACATTGGATCCTTCACAAGAATCCTTTGGAAACACTAAACACTGAAACCTTTTAGTCTTTGTTTCAAAACTAATGTCAAGAACAGATTTCTTGACTTTCTTTTTCTGCAAAGATCAAATCTTGGAAGGGTAGATGGCGGCGGCAGGAGGAGAACTCCAAGGGCGAAAAAGGGCTGAACTGCTTCTTCTTCTTTTTCTGGAGTATGAATGAGATCCTATCTCAATTCGCAGGAGATATCCTATATCTCTTCAAAAGGTGGTTCAAAATCTAATGATTTCTCTCTCCCTATTTGTTTCTCTTCCTTTCTTCTTGATTAAGAAACCTCCTAATGAGGAGTTATCCCAATCCAAATCAGTATTTGGATAGGGGATTATCTTAATCCTATCTATAGATGAAGTTAGCTTACTCCTGATCTTATCAGGAGGTTACCAGATTCAAATCTAATTTGAATTTGGTCTCCAAGAGTGGATAAGGCTAAAGGCCCAATCCTTTTACTAACTTTAATCTCAGATTCGCCCCATGGATGGGTGATCATATCAGCCCACCTCGAAATGGGCTTTTGGCCCATTAAGTGTTCAGTGTCTAATTACTTTCCAATCTGCTGCCCAGTTGGGCTTCTTTGTATGGCGTGGGACCCAAGCATTGATGTACACACCAACCACATGGGTTCGGCCCAGCCGAATTCACTGAAAAACTCAATGAACCCCTTGAGTTTATCATATAGACCCTATGGGCCCAACACTTACATTAAGTGGTCCCTGGGCCAAGCCATCTTATAAAAACCCAAGGACTGTGGGCAGGTGCAAGACTAGCCCATCAGGTATTATCCTAAATGGTCTTACACTTAACCTCTCAGCCCTTAATGATCAAGCACTGCCCGACAAGAGAGGACCTCTCCCTCGGCTGCAAGGAACAGTGCCGCACTCTCCTCTCATATGGATCCCGGGAATTAAAACCATTTGCAAACTGTTTGAGACCGTATATATAATATATATATATATATATATATAAATATATTAATTTTGCAAAACAAAATTCCAACGATTGAAATCAACTGCCGGCAGTTTGGTTTCCATCAGAGAGAGTGCATTCCCGATCATTACCCTTTGTCCGACAAAGTGGTTGATTATGTCACTATGATCACCCACTCAGATGAATTCTCAAACTGCCCCAACATACCCAGGTTTTGATCCCCGCTAAGGATCTCACTGATTGGCATATCAAAGACAGCCTGATCCGACACCTAGTGAAGTGTCATAATCGAGTATAGGGGTCAGGTGTAACTTTCCAGTTTTGCCCATCTGTCTCCAAGGTCTAGGGCAATACTGGAAATCTGGTCCGGTTCAAGGATTCAAGTAATCCCATACTGCATGTGCCTCGGGTCTTACCCTGGTGGCTGAGATAGGCCATCCCAATACTTGGTGGCACACCAGTATCAGCCTTGGCAGGATAAATCTCTCCAGACTTATCCAACGGCTGTGAACATTTAAAACTAGCACGAATCTCTATAAAAGTCCAGTTTTAGGGTTTTGCACAGAATTAAACCAAACAACATGAATCAAACATGCACTGTATTTATTTCCACTAAATAACAAAAGTACGTCAAAATGGATTGAAGCTAAGGGCATACAAAACTGTCTAACATCTTGATGTCGTCTAACAGAGAGATCCGGGGTTGGGAAATTCCACACAGAGACATAGCGTCTTCATCGCACCTAGACAAGGCATCAACTGCACAATTTGAGGTTCCCACCTTGTATTCCACCCTGAAATTAAACCCGAGCAGTTTTCTAACCCAATGTTGTTGAGGGGAAGTGGTGAGGCGTTGCTTCAACAGGTATTTGAGGCTGTAATGATCGGTTTTGATGACGAACGACCACCCCCACAAGTACGACCTCCAGTGCTGGATGGCTCTAGCTAGGCCAATTAGTTCGCGCTCATAGGCTGGAAGTTTCAAATGTCGGTCGGCCATCCTGCGGCTGAAGAAGGCAACCGGGTGCCCTTGTTGCTGTAACACGGCCTCGATGCCCATTCGAGAGGCATCGCAGTTGACTGTAAATTTGAGAGCGAAATTTGGTAATTGCAGGACTAGGGTGGAAGATAGGGCATCTCTCAGTGTCGGAAAAGCTACATCGGCTGCGTCGTTCCACCGGAAGGAATTTTTCTTTAACAGGTTGGTTAATGGGGCAGCCAACAGTCCATAATTCTATACAAATTTGCGATAGTAACCTGTTAATCCTAGGAACCCACGTAAGGCCTTGGCGGATGAAGGCTTGGACCATTCTTTGATAGCCTGAATTTTGGAACTGTCAACCGTCACACCTTGCCCGTGGATGACATGGCCTAGATAAAGAACCTGCCACTCCTCGAAGGAGCACTTTGACCATTTTAGGAAGAGTTTGTGTTGGCACAGGAGCTCGAAAACGGTCCGCAGATGGTGCACATGCTCTACCCATGATTTTCTATAAACGAGGATGTCATCAAAGAATACTAAAACAAATTTGCATAGATGGGGCTGAAATACCTCGTTCATCAATGATTGGAATGTGGATGGGGCGTTGGTGAGACCGAATGCATGACTAAAAATTCAAAGTGACCGTGGTGGGTTCAAAAGGCAGTCTTCTTCACGTCATCGGGAGCCATCCGGACCTGGAAATACCCGGACATGAAGTCCAGCTTGGAGAAGTACTGAGCACCATGCAACTCATCCAACAGTTCGTCCACAACGGGAATAGGGAACTTATCCTTGATCGTCCGGCCATTGAGCTTTCTGTAGTCAACACAGAACCTCCAAGTTCCATCTTGTTTCACCACCAACAGAACCGGCGAAGAGAAGGGGGAGTGGCTCTTGCATATGATCCCTTGTTTCAGCATCTCTGCACATTGTTTTTCTATTTCGTCCTTCTATAGGTGAGGGTAGCGATAAGGCCGGACAAGACTGGTTCTGAACTCGCCACCAGAGGGATTCGATGGTCGCATGCTCGGGGAGGAGGGAGTCCCTTGGGTTCTTGAAATACGTCTGAAAAACTCAGCGAGGAGTCTTTCCATGGCTGTCAGTTCTGTCTGAAGTGCATGGACCTGTGGTGTCCTCTCTTTAACCCTGCAACCGTGCCAAGAAACTTGCTTCCCATTTAAGTGGAATGTCATTGTGAGTGCATTGAAGTCCCATAAAATTGGTCCTAGGGTAATCAACCATTTGACTCCAAGAGCAATATCGAACCCATCCAAGGAGAGTACAAAAAAATCAGCAGAGAATAGTTCAGAGTTGACCTGTATCTAGACGTCCTTACAGATTCCTGGACTGTGAACTCTTTCACTGTTTGTGACGGCTACCTGTAGTCGTGGCCGGAGTTCCATTGGTAGTTTTAACTGAAGGGCGGCATGTTCACTTATGAAGTTGTGTGTGCTCCCTGAATCGACGAGTATGCGCACCGGATTACCTGCTATATGTGCCTGTAACTGCATGGTCTGAGAGGTTTTTATTCCAATGATTGCGTGGAGAGAGATCTCCGGCTCGAATATGATGGGTTCTTCTTCATCCTCCTCTTGCTCATCTACTAGGAGGCAGAAAAGCCTCTTGCACCTCTGTCCTACCGAGTAGAGGTCGTCGCAGTTGAAACATTGGCCCCTTGCTCTGCGTTCTGCCATTTCTGCCCTGGTCAAACGCTTAATGGGTGGAGCTACCATGTTGCTTCCTGCACCTGTCGCCGATCTAGAGGTGCTGGTTGTGTGAGATCTCAGTTCCCGGCTGGTTGCAGAAGAAGGGGCCGTTGTCGCTGATTTCAGGGGTGCCCATGAGTTCGGCGGATGTCCCATATTGTAGGTCCCGCAGCTGAGTTGCAGCTTGCGCTCAAACGCGCGGGCTAAGTTCATGGTTGTAACCAGGTTTGGGGGATTCTGCATCTCTACGTCCACTCGTAGGGGTTCAGCTAACCCTGCCGTGAACATGTCCTCCTGTTAGTCCGGTCGCACTGAGGATGCCCTCGCGAGGAGGGTTTGGAGCTGGAGCTGGTATTCTGCCACCGTGCCGGTCTGTTTAAGGTTAACCAGTTCGCCTAGGGCGTTGCTTGTCAGTGGGGGTCCGAACCTAAGAAGGCAGTAGGACTTGAACTGGGGCCAACTGAGCCCGGGTTCTTCCTGTTCTAACCGATAGAACCAAAGTTGTGCTTCCTCTGTTAAGTGAAAGGCAGATAGGCTTACCTTATCCCGGTCGTCTGTCCGTTGATTTCAAAAAAACTGCTCGCTCCGCTACAGCCAGCCCAAGGGGTCTCCGTTGTCGTTGTACGATGGGAATTCTAACCTATTGTACTTGGGGATGACTGCGGCTCCTTGGCTAACAAACTACTATTCACCGGAAGACTCCAGCAGATCTGGTCGGCGGCCGCTAGTGGCTGTCCCCCCTACAGTGTTCCTTTCCTTGCTAGAAAGGAATAACTCTATCAGACGTCGTAGCTCCCTGACTTCGTCTTTAATCTCACGTACTTCTGAACTGGTCTCCACGAGTTGGTGCTCGAGGTCGTTGACCCTGGATGGAAGCTGCTCTAGATCTCCTATGATGCCTTGCTCTGATACCAAGTTGTTGAGGGCCCGTGAATAGGATCTCGTCACGGGTCGGTCCACAGGGAAAACCTCCAGTTTCCCTTGTTCCTTCCTACTCTTGATGAACCTATCTTGGCACCTTGGTGATTTGTTCAAGAGATCACCAACTCTCCTAACTCACTTCTTGACTGAATATTCGATATCTTCATTCAATAATGGTGTCTCCTTAAATAGGAGATTACAAGAGTCATAATCCTAGGGAGACTCCTTGCTGAATAGGGAGACCTCCTGCTTTATCTTGATAAGGTAAGACTGATAGGATAAGATAAGTCTCTCTTAATCCTAATCTGATAAGATAAGATAAGATAAGAACAAGTAAGATAGTCTAATCTAATCTGGATAAGACTGTTGTTGCCGAACTAGGTAGGATGAGAACATTGAATCACTGTTGCTGCTGGCGGCGGTCAGGTCCTTGCTGCTGTCGGCGGTGATGGTACTTCTTCCTAAGGAATGCGTCCATAACAGGCCCACTCCTCGGTCATAGACTCCCCAACCTCTTCCACATCCACCACATCAAGGTGCCCAAGAATGTTCCCTGGGGCATCAGCCCTCGGCCGTGTGGAACCGGTGCTCTCATTGGTAGAACTCACACTCTGCCAATCATGATCAGCCCCGTGAGATGTGACTCTCCCCTTCAGCAATTGGGTGCTAGTCGTCCGAGAAGTGCTCTCAGAGTCACTATTGTCACTCCCACCACTACTTGGAGTGTTGATAGGAGTACTCTAGTTTGGAAGGTTATTCTCCTCGAAACCCGAATTCGAGGCCAACATGTTGAGGACAGGAATCTTTTACCTAAAGATGTTTGTTAAAGAAAGTTTAAGAGAATTGGTTGATAATAGATGAGGTGTCCTTAGTAGCTTCCAGGTAGAAGGTTTCAAGCGAATGGTGGGGAGTCGCTTAATCAGCCTCCTAATTTAAAGAGAAATGTACGGTTCAGATCTAATTGATCCAATGGTTGCGGACTTTCTGACCTAACAATCCTAACCGATGAGCCCCACGTGGCACCGACCTCGAGAGATTAAATGACACCAAGAGATGGAGCCTCTTCACCCATCGACTTTGGCTCAATGAAACACCAAACTGGACCACCCACCCCCCGCACTGTCTCATGCACGACTTCATTCAGTCGACCCCAACGCTCGTCCTATGTGTGGACATGCGATGCCCATCCTACATACAAACATATGATGGGAGACATCAATGCCCATGCAAGGCACAAACAACGGATGCCGATAGCCTATGCCCACACGGGCCATGGTCACAACCCCTCGGCCTAAGATGATCCTTTACTGACGCAAAGGGAGAGCGGAGGAGCAATTGCACTACAACCCCTGAGAAGAACTCTATTGCTGAGGCTGATGCCTCCATGCAAGTAGACTATACTCTCTTTGGCCGAAGTTGAGGCCTCAACACTATGCGCCAAACGACCTCTGATGAGGGCGGATTTGGCCCTCCAGTGAAATTGTGACACCTAGCACCTCATGCAAACCAAGTGCAGCTTCTTGACAACTGGGCAGCTTGGGCAGCTCAGCAGAGCTTGCCACAGCTTGCCACTTACAGACAGCTCGGGCAGCTCAGTAGAGCTCGCCACAAGCAGCTCGGCATAGCTCTCCCCTAGGCAGCTCACCATAGGCAGCTCGCCACTTGCAGGGTAGCTGGGTATAGGGTAGCTCGCGGAAGAGCAGTTTGGCATATCGCAGGAAGATCTCCTGCCTGACATTCATACCTACCGGTTCTGGTGGCAGTGCCCACATCTCTTGCCAGGCGGCGTCGTGCCTGCCGTCTCTGAAAAGCATGGCACGCCTGACGGGTCCGTACCCAGTAGTAGCAGCTTGCACCTGCCACCTCAGTCCTGGCAGTAATGGCTAGGGCAGTGGCGGTTACGCCAGATGTGACTAGGCACCACTATATAAGGACTCTGACCCCCAAAGACAAGGGGAGAGAATGGAAAAATGGAGGTAATCCCTGCTCTCTAGCTCTCTCATTTCTCTCCAAGCTCTCTACAATCAGAATGCTAACTTAGGCATCGGAGAGTCCCCGTCGGGTAAATACCCCCGGGTCCTCTGATTCAGTTCTCGCAGGCTCCTCAGCTCCCGCCGCCTAAAAAGGGGAGGAAAAGATGGAGTTCTTGCAGGTCCCTTAGCTCCCACCGCCTACAAAGCATAGGAGATCACCTCTTGTAGAGGGCAGTTGGGTTGCGTTGCACCAGGGAGCTCCACCATCCTCTGAGTTACAAGCTGCCTAGGAGCAGGTCAAATGACAAATCCACCAAGGTAGCTCACCATCAGGGAGCTCGGCATAGCTCTCCCCCAGGCAGTTCGCCATCTGGGAGCTCGGCATAGTTCTCCCCAACTCGGCATAGTTCTCCCCAACTCGGCATAGCTCAGGGAGCTCGGCATAGGTCTCCCCAGCTCGGCATAGCTCGGGCAGCTCGGCATAGCTCTCCCCTAGGCAGTTCACCACCAGGGAGCTCCACCATCCTCTCCTGGGAGCAGGTCAAATGACGAGGTACTTAGCCAAAAAAATTGATACATCACAAAAAATTGGTACATGACCAGAACCGGTTACATCAATTGGCACCATCTGTGGGAATCACGCTACAAAAAGCTAAGTTCTCATCCTATAAAAGCTAAGTTCTCATCCTACAAAAGCTAAGTCCTCTTCTCCCAAAAAGCTAAAGTCCTCACATTTTAGAAATTGAATCTCTCGCTTTATAGTTTCCATTTTTTTTATGAACTCAAAGACCATGCAGGGAGCTAGCAGACTAAGAAGCTCTACCAACTTTACTTTCAATTCAGATAAGACCTCACCAGTCCTCTCCGCAAGGTCCCCTCTACAAAGATGAGCTCTTCGTGGCTTCCGCGGGAGTTGGCGGCCAACAGACTACATAGGCACCCTTGTTGGTCGAGCCTTCCAAGGCTCCCATGTGAGCTGGTGACCTAAAGTTAGTAGTGCTGCCCCTGAAGGTCAAGCTCCTAGTAGCTTCTTGTAGGAGTGGGTGACCGGCATTACGAGGCTGATGCAATGCAATCACAAGTAGCTCAGCACCTCACAGGCAGCTCGGCACCTAGTCAGCTTGGCACCCGGTCAGCCCGACACCTCACAGGTAGCTCGATACCTAGTCAGCTCGGCACCTCACAGGAAAAGCCTACGTGCCACATTACTGCTTAAGACCCAGTCGCCTCTTCGGCACGGGTAAAGTCAAGAAGAGTGGACTACGAGTCGCTCCCAAAGCCTACGGGCCATATTACTGCTTAAGACCCAGTCGCCTCTTCGGCACGGGCAAAATCAAGAAGAGTGGACTACGAGTCGCTCCCAAAGCCTACGAGCCACATTACTGCTTAAGACCCAGTCGCCTCTTCGGCATGGGCAAAGTCAAGAAGAGTGGACTACGTGTCACTCCCAAAGCCTACGGGCCACATTATTGCTAAATACCCAGTCGCTTCCTTAGCATGGGCAAAATCAGCAAAAGTGAACTATAAGTTTTCCCCAGAGCTTAAGGGCTACACTACTGAACTGGCGGAGACCTCCTCACCTTACAGGCAGCTCGCCACTTGCAGGTAGCTCGCCACATACAGGCAGCTCCCAAAGCCGAAGAAATTGGATCAACACTTACTAGCTCGTCGACTTTCGGGCCAAAAGAAGAAATCTACTCCCTTCGCTGAGTTACTCTCAGCTCGGGAGTGGGGGGCAAATGATGAGGGAGGATTTGGCCCTCCAGTGAAATTGTGACACCTGGCATCTCATGCAAACCAAGTGCAGCCTCTTGACAACTGGGCAGCTCGGGCAGCTCAGCAGAGCTCACCACAAGCAGCTCGGCATAGCTCGGAGAGCTCAGCATAGCTCTCCCCTAGGTAGCTCGCCATACGCAGCTCGCCACTTGCAGGGTAGCTCGGTACAGGGTAGCTCGCGGAAGAGCAGTTCGGCATATCGCAGGAAGATCTCCTGTCTGACATGCGTACCTGTCGGATCTGGTGGCAGTGCCCACATCTCTTGCCAGGCGGCATCGTGCCTACCGTCTCTAAAAGGCATGGCACGTCTGACGAGTCCATACCCTGTAGCAGCAGCCTGCACCTACCACCTCAGTCCTAGCAGTAATGGCTAGGGCAGTGGCGGTTACGCCTGATGTGACTAGGCACCACTATATAAGGACTTTGACCCCCAAAGACAAGGGGAGAGAATGGAAAAATGGAGGTAATCCCTGCTCTCTAGCTCTCTCATTTCTCTCCAAGCTCTCTGCAATCATAATGCTAACTTAGGTATCAGAGAGTCCCCGCCGGGTAAATACCCTTGGGTCCTCTGATTCAGTTATCGCAGGTTCCTCAGCTCCTGCCACCTACAAAGGGGAGGAAAAGATGGAGTTCTCGCAGGTCCCTCAACTCCCACCGCCTACGAAGGAGAGGAGATCACCTCATGCAGAGGGCAGTCGGGTTGCGCTGCACCAGGGAGCTCGACCATCCTCTGAGTTACAGGCCGCCTAGGAGCAGGTCAAATGACGAATCCACCAAGGTAGCTCACCATCAGGGAGCTCGGCATAGCTCTCCCCCAGGCAGTTCGCCATCAGGGAGCTCGGCATAGTTCTCCCCAGCTCGGCATAGCTCAGGGAGCTCGGCATAGTTCTTCCCAGCTCGACATAGCTCGGGCAGCTCGGCATAGCTCTCCCCCAGGCAGTTCACCACCAGGGAGCTCCACCATCCTCTCTTGGGAGCAAGTCAAATGATGAGGTACTTAGCCAAAAAAATTGATATATCAGAAAAAAATTGGTACGTGACCAGAACTAGTTACATCAACCTCGATTGCTATAACCTCAAGATTGGGGAGCAAGTGATATTGTGGTATTCGGCCAGCCTGCAGATCTTAACACGTGGCGTCAATCGGATGTATCTAGCCACCCATCACCAACCATTGCCAACCGCCACCACCTACTCCCAACTACTCTTCTTCTCATGCAACTCTGACTATAAAAATGGGCTCCTACATTGGGATAAACACAAAGCTCTAAGTCTCCCCTTTTGCTTGGTCCGATCCTCACAGATCTCGGCTAATTTAATCGTCAAAGTCTCTGCCCCTGGGATAACACCAAGGGCCTCTAACATCATTTTTCTCTCAGCAGGTTGAACCACTCAGCCTCCGATGCTAAAAATTACATTGTTTCCCTTGACTCTATATTTGGCTGCAACAATACCATAAATTGATAAATGAGGGGTAATAATTCTGTGGGTTTTCTCTATTGCTTGAGATAAAAGAATAAAGGAATAAAGAGAGATAAATACAATAAATGAAGATAAATACACAAGATAGATACAAAAGAGGCTGATATAACCCCGAACTTCTAGTGGTGTCCCAAAAACATTAACGCTGGAGGAAAATTGCCTGAAACACATCAACAGGTTCTTTGAATTTCATATGCAGAGTGTTACAGACCCAAATAGGACGTAACGAGAAATTCGTCTACTTCGAGGGAGACGAAAGACCTCCGATGAAAATCAAAACGGTTCTTGGTAAAATTCTTCAATTGATATCTTCTCAAAGAACAAAGGAAGTATATATACAGACTCCTACTCTAACAGGCTCGTACAACTACTCGTAACCCATTACCTTACGTGATTTATCATGACACTCTCTCACTACTAACTACTAATTGACCCGCAAAATAAAAAACTAATAACAAGTTTCACAGCTGGGCCTACGTGGCTCTCCACTACATGGATGGCCATCTAACAGAAAACACCCACTACCTTAATCTTCTAATTTAAATCACATTTGATAAGAGGCCCACTAATGGGCCCATTAGTGGGTCCGTGACACAGAGAGAGGCAGTAGAAAAATAGAGTTGCTCATCTCCTCAGAGAGAGCCCATATTAATGTTTTCGACGATATTACAATCCACATTTGGCTCTGAATATCAAAGAAGTAACTAACCTCTTCATTCAGTCTAGAGGAAACAAGGTTTTGTTGAATGGATTTTGGCTTAGTGCCTTCAAAAAGAGCAATTATTCTAAATGAACTTCTATAGGTTTGGAACCAATAGGTGTGCATACACCATAACTCAGGGCTACAATCTCCTACATTTTTTTTTTCCCTCGTGGGATACATGTGATACACTGAATGGTGGTAGTGTAGGAGAAAGTGTGGAATAAAAGTTTAGGATATCGGAGTAATTGAAATATGCTAATTAAACCTTTTTCTGCACCTCTTCAATTCAGTTGGCAGTCACACATATAATTACCATGTATATGAGAGCAGAATGTAAAACTTGTCACAGATCTCGTCTCTTAGGCTGTGTTTGGTTGCAGTGTAATTTTATTAGTACTAATACAAATGCACGAGTGTAAATGAAAAGAATGTAAATTTTGGCTTAATTTTGTTTTGGGTTTTACTTTATTTTATTTCAAGTTTCATTTTACTGCAATAAAAAAAAGATAAATTTTAGAATAAAAATAAATTATAATTTGCATCAAAATTATTTGCACTACCATGATTTTGCATCAGTTCAAATAAACTCGCATTGCAACCAAACACAGCCTTAATATCATCGCCCTTCATAGTTCTCAATTTCGGAGAACGACATCATCCCACCAGATTCACTAGTCAAGTTGCCCCGTCCATGACTCTTCTTCAACCTATCTCTATCATTACACACACCACCACAATCGTTGATATTCTCGGCATTCTCCTGCTGCTGCAGTGCAAATTCAAGGTTCCACAATACATCACCCATGTTTGGCCGCTCAATTCCATTGTCAGCCAAGCATTTCTCAGCAATCGCAGTGAATGTTAACAAACACTCAGGTGCGATCTTATCCTTTAAATAAGGATCGATGATTTGATCCAGAGTTCCGTTGCGCTGGCACTTTATAGCCCAGTGGGCCAACGAAACCTCTTCGTCCGCAAGGTTATGGTCCAGGGCGGGCCTAGCACATAGTACTTCGAACAACACCACCCCAAATGAATACACGTCTGATTTCTCGGTTAGTTGTTGTCGTCGGCAGTACTCAGGATCCAAATACCCGAAACTACCCTTGACTCCTGTGCTAACGTGAGATTGGGACTGACTACTGGGCCCCAACTTGGACAGTCCAAAATCCGAAACTTTGGCTACCCATTTCTCATCTAACAATATGTTGGTTGTCTTCACGTCCCGATGAATGATTGTGTACTTCGTTCCAGAATGGAGGTAGTGTAATCCACGGGCTGCTCCAATGCAGATAGAAAGTCTTTGCTTCCACGGGAAAGGATGAGGTTTGTTTTTCTTGTACAAATGATCACGAAGAGTACCATGGGCCAAATAATCATAGACCAAAATCAACTCTCTGTCCTCCCTACAATACCCGATCAGTGATACGAGATGAAGATGACGTAGCTTTGACAGCATCTCGATCTCCGTTTGGAACTCCCGAGGCCCCTGTTTGGATGTTGGACTTGCACGCTTGATTGCAACTGTGGTGGCTCCACCGTCAATATATCCTCTGTAGACGTTGCCAAAGCCACCTACACCAATCCGCCGTGCCTCATCGAAGTCATTTGTGGCCGCTTTGATATCTACCAACGAGAAGTGACGGCAGAAATCGTATTGCAAGGGCGAAGTGTTTATCTTTTCCCGTCGGCGTCGGAAGACAAACAAGGATAGAAACGAGAGCACGAATACAACCACCACTACGCCTACGGCAACAGTGAACCAAATGTGAAAGTGGTGAGACCGCCGTGAAGACCTGCTGCCAGGCGAAGCAACGCTGTTTGGCGTATAGTTAGGATTCAATCTAGTTAGATCTCTATTGTTGCTCAATTTGAAGATCTCGAGCCCATTTAAGATTGCATCCATATACATAGGGTTTTCTTCGACGTTAGGGTGTAGCTGGAGCCACAGATCTTGCTTTTCCTCGTCCTTCCGTGTTACGATCACAACATAATCTTTGAACACAGGAATCCCATTCCCGCTGCTCCACATGATCACATCCGCTTCTTTTTCTGCCGTCTGGTTCCCAATAAGGATGCTAAACAGCCTCTGACCTTGCATTGTTATCTCAAACTGGAATTCGCAGAAATGGAGCCTGAAAAGGTAGTAGAAACCCGAATCGACGATAAAATGCCAAGTTAGATTGTATTTAACATTATGGGATCTGTCCATGCCCATCGTACGAGCGCTACGGTAGACGGAATCAGGCGCTGTGTAGTTAGGAACTGATGGTGGGTAGTGGATCTGGATGGTCATATTAGAGGGAAGGACACCCTTCTCACTGCCAAGTATGTAATCAGTGTCGTCATACCAGGAACGATACAGGCCCGTATCATTTTGAGGTGAAATATCACTTCCACCAACGTTTAATCGGTGTACCGTCTCAAAAGCAGTCATCTTAGCAATGGAAAATGAGTTCTTCTGACCCACAAGAGGAAGAGAGACATCATCCCCTTCGATATACAAGCCGGCGGGCATAGAAACTATCTCGATTCCATTCACAAATCCATATGTCTCGAAAGCATTGGGAGTTGGGGAAAATGTGATATCTAATAGACTGGAGTTCTCTGTGTTTACACAAAATTCTTTGACAAAGGAGGCTTGTTTCAGAGTGTCTGCAGTGAGGAAGGCGCTGAAGTTACGAAGGAGAGTGTAAGAACCAGCGTAGACGTCAAAGAAGGCGTTGGTTTTGTCAAGACCGGAATATGAAGCTGGGTAGAAGTAGAGGCGAATGAATTTTGGACCGGGTTGGACCAGGAATGTGTAGACAAATGGTGAATGAAAGACACGAGCTGTCATGTAAGGGATTTGGGGCACGGAGGAGTCTTGCTGTGAAGCTGTAGATGTTGTTGACAAGTTGAAACGGTCCATGGGTGCAAAATTAGAGCCAACGTCGCCAGTCCAGTTTCGGCCATCTTGTGACTGAATCGACTTGAGAGGGGAGCCGCAGTTGAGGAGGATTTCTTCTGGAGTATAAGAAGAGACACTAATGATCACTAAGTTTGTTAGAGCGAAGTAGAGGTAGAGAAGAGTGCTGAGCAGGGAGAATAAGGAATCTCTCATAGTGTTCTTCATGAACTCAGTCATACACAGAAGATGACTGAAACTAGTAGGAAGTAAAATGAAATGAAACTTGTAGCAATCTCAAGCTCACTTATTCATTTATTAATCTCTGTTGATGTGAGAGATCAAAGTATGTATTAGAAGAGTCAATAGTCAAGTCTAAATCTAAAGTCGTGTCTTATGAATGGCAGAAAGAAAGAATGAACAATGAAAAGAAAAGTTCTGGCTTACCAGAATGACAGAATCTTTAGGATTGAGAATTTGTGGTGGACAAATTACAAGTAAACCTGATTAGGTTTGTGTGGAAAGTAATAGATGTCAAGAAAAAAGAACAATAATTTCCAATGCGTTGTCTTTATTTTTCAATATATATACATAAAAGCTTACTACTTCATTCTATCATCAGAGCTAGATTCGATAGAATCCAAATAAGAAAATGTTGTAAGTGATTTGGATGACAGTCGTGGACTCCAACAAAAAATGAACCTTCCATCTGTCGTTGATAAACCTGAGAGATGATATCCTCATCCAACGTCTTCGGCATTGTCTTAAGGAAGACGCAACACGCAAGCAGTGACTAGCATTTATTGCACTGTCACTAACATGTCAAATCTGTGGAATAATTATGTTCGAATCTGTGAAAACGTGTGCATGCAATAAACTACTTTTCCAACTTCATAGCTATTTGTTGATTATTTGCCATGACCTGGTCAGAGATTAGAGTCGGGGCAGTATCAATGTGCAACAGTGCAAGAAAAACACCGTAAGCGATGCCTGTGTTAAGGGCTGTATAGGCAGTAGTAACGCCCCACGTTTTATTATGATTTGATGGTAGGGCATATTCATTTATTCTTAACTGGGGCATTATTATTAGTTATACAACCTAAACACAGCCACCGTAATTAGACCTGACAATCGGGTTGTGTGGGTCGGGTTCGGGTTGGATTAAGACATTTTGGGTTGATTTTGGGTCAGGTTGAATTTTGGGTTGGATTGCCAAATGTTAGACTTTAATTTTAAATGTTCGGGTTAGGGTTGATCCATGGGTCAATTTGAGTCATCCCAAAAAATAATTAAAATTTAAAAATAAATAAAAAATACCAAAATTAAAGGAATTAACCTTAAAATTTCAAATATAAAATGAAAAAATTTGAACATTTAACGATTCAAAGATTAAACAATAAAGAGTAAAGACTAAATAGTAAAAATTAAAGAGTGGAAACTTCTAACAATGCATAAATAGTCCCAACTCAGTTTTTTCCAGGTTGGGTCAAGTCGGATCATTCTCAAATTTAGGTAGTTCAATATGAGACCCTAACCCTATTTTTTCGAGTTGGGTTGGGTTGAGTTCGTGGGTTGGGTCAACTTTTAGCCAGGTCTAACCGTAATGGTATCCATATGTAGATTACCCTAAGTAAGGTTTCAAAAGGCTAATGGGAGAGGCAGAAGTTGAAGTATGATAGGGGTAATCATAGGCTGAAGGGATCGGAGAAGCCGAGGACAGGTAGGGCTTAGAACCTGTAATTGTTAGACAGTTTTTGTATGCCCTTAGCTTCAATCCGATTTGATGTACTTTTGTTATTTAGTGGAAATAAATAAAGTGCATGTTTGATTCATGTTGTTTGGTTTAATTCTGTGCAAAACCCTAAAACTGGACTTTTATAGAGATTCGTGCTAGTTTTAAATGTTCACAGCCGTTGGATAAGTCTGGGGAGATTTATCCTGCCAAGGCTGATACTGGTGTGCCGCCAAGTGTTGGGATGGCCTATCTCAACCACCAGGGTAAGACCCGAGGCACATGCAGTATGGGATTAATTGAATCCTTGAACCGGACCAAATTTGTAGTATTGCCCTGGACCTTGGAGACAGATGGGCAAAACTGGAAAGTTACACCTGACCCCTAGACTCGATTATGACACTTCACTAGGTGTCGGATCAGGCTGTCTTTGATATGCCAATCAGTGAGATCCTTAGCGGGGATCAAAACCTGGGTATGTTGGGGCAGTTTGAGAATTCATCTGAGTGGGTGATCATAGTGACAGAATCAGCCACTTTGTCGGACAAAGGGTAATGATCGGGAATGCACTCTCTCTGATGGAAACCAAACTGTCGGCAATTGATTTCAATCGTTGGAATTTTGTTTTGCAAAATTAATATATTTATATTTATATGTACGGTTTCAAAGTTGTTTGCAAATGGTTTTAATTCCCGGGATCCATGTGAGAGGAGAGTGCGGCACTGTTCCTTGCAGCCGAGGGAGAGGTCATCTCTTGTCGGGCAGTGCTTGATCATTAAGGGCTGAGAGGTTAAGTGTAAGACCATTTAGGATAATACCTGATGGGCTAATTTTGCACCTGCCCACAGTCCCTGGGTTTTTATAAGATGGCTTGGCCCAGGGACCACTTAATGTAAGTGTTGGGCCCATAGGGTCCATATGATGGACTCAAGGGGTTCATTGAGTTTTTCAGTGAATTCGGCTGGGCCTTGTATTAAAGGCTGGGCCAAACCCATGTGGCTGGTGTGTAGATCAATGCTTGGGTCCCATGCCATACAAAGAAGCCCAACTGGGCAGCAGATTGGAAAGTAATTAGACACTGAACACTTAATGGGCCAAAAGCCCATTTCGAGGTGGGCTGATATGATCACCCATTCATGGGGCGAATATGAGATTAAAGTTAGTAAAAGGATTGGGCCTTTAGCCTTATCCACTCTTGGAGACCAAATTCAAATTAGATTTGAATTTGGTAACCTCCTGATAAGATCAGGAGTAAGCTAACTTTATCTGCAGATAGGATTAAGATAATCCCCTATCCAAATACTGATTTGGATTGGGATATCTCCTCATTAGGAGGTTTCTTAATCAAGAAGAAAGGAGGAGAAACAAAAGAGGGAGAGAGAAATCATCAGATTTCGAACCACCTTGAAGAGATATAGGATATCTCCTGCGAATTGAGAGAGGATCTCATTCATACTCCAGAAAAGAAGAAGAAGCAGTTCAGCCCTTTTTCGCCCTTGGAGTTCTCCTCCTGCCGCCGCCATCTACCCTTCCAAGATTTGATCTTTGCAGAAAAAGAAAGTCAAGAAATCTGTTCTTGACATTAGTCTTGCAACAAAGACTAAAAGGATTCAGTGTTTAGTATTTCCAGAGGATTCTTGTGAAGGATCCAGTGTGTAAGACGCACCCTGCTGGTTCTGTTCCATCCACAGCTGTGTCATCTTCAGTAGGAACGGTTCTTGGTGCATTCTTTGGGCGTGAACACCAACTTTGGGAGATACTGCTTCTTCGGATCAGGTATATTCCTCCCATTTGTCTTTTGGTACAGATCTGGTTTGATTATAGTTCAAGTAGGATCCTTGAATATTGTATTCTAAATTTAGGGAATATGATTCCCAGTTGGGAGAAGGTAGGAAAATTTTTGAAATTCGCCCACCCATTCCGCAACCTTTATGGCGTCCATTAGATGGATCCTACCATTCTTTCAGTAATAAGGGATATAACCAGAGTGAAGCCAAACTAAGTTGTGAGACTATGATGTTTATTTGGCTTTAATTGGAAAAGAGTATAAATGCAAAATACAAGGTTGTGCATTCTACATATACTTCCAAACTGAGCTTTACAGATATCACATATATTATTTTATTTTATATATTAGTAGGGACCTATGCGATATACTAGCTTGGTTAAATGAAAGATAAAAAATAGAAACACATAAAAGTAGACAATTGTTTTATATTTTAACTTTTTTAAATAGTTAACGACATTTAGGCGTGGACACGAGATAGACCAAGTCTACCCATATTGATTAATAATATTACATATTAAAAAGTATAAAATTTTAACTTAATTTATAATGAATATTAAAGAAAATACAAATAAAATTTTATGATGTATATATATTGATATATTTTTTTGGTAATATATATATTGATATATTATACCATATATACACTAGATGAATATAAGATTTTTGAAAGTTACAAGTTGAAAGAGCTAGAAGATCTAGGGGCTATTAAAAACCTAGTTTTAGAAATTTGGAGGAGAAGTTTAGATGCGTATATAAAGATTCCATCTTTAGAATGTTATTTGCCTCTAACTTAGGTAATTGGGTTTACTATGGGTTGTAGGTAAATTCATTCCTAAGATACAACAAAACTTGAGATGAGAAACTATAACCAAAAAAGTTGATGAATCTCTAAGAAAATCTTCTATGTGACAATAGCAATTCAGATTGAAAGAAACAAGGATGTTCTATGTTGCGAATTGTGTGTAAAATAGCTTGATTTACACTCGTATTTTAGATTTTGGAGAGCCACCACGAAAATGAACAAGTGTGTTTGAAGAGACTCTTTGTGCAACTCCCTAGTTGAATTAATTATGCGATTATTCACAATTAATTAACAGTTAATGACTGTTAAAATAAAAAATTATGTCTCTTGATCACATCTATTCAAGTTTTAACCGTTGGATTTAATTTAAAACATCAATTGTCACATTTTGACCTCAAAAAAGTGTTCATTCCCACTTTTGCTTGTGTCAATGTGATTCACAACATAGGTTAAATGCGATTTGTGATTACTATTGTACTTGCGATTGTGATATGCAATTGTACAATATAGCTCACTTACACGAGACCACATGGGTGTGCACAAAGTGTATCTCAAAATGTCTCATTACACCACATATATTCACGCACACTTATATGTTCATGTTGTATGGTAGTAAGTCTTTATAGTCTCCTTTTCATAATTTTAAAGAATATAAGTAAGCTCCTACTAAAAAGGTTCAAAACAACAATTTTGATGGGAATTTTGAAAATCACTTTTTAAAGTGCATGTGTGAGTATACTCTAATATGGAATTAATAAATCAAACACCCATGAAATTTAATCACATGAGATCAAAATCCATCAGTGTGCTCCATTATGAGAACAAAATCCAACAAGGCAAACCAAAATGGATTTGGGTGGTAGTATGGGTGCAACTCAGGTGGAATAATTTGTGTTGAGGTCAACCAAAGCCCAACCTAACCTGAGGTCATACTTAAATTTATCAACCAAGCCTAACCGACACAATTTGGGCCAGGCTTGGGCTTGAATTGGGTTTATTGGGCTTATTTAGCCTTAGGCAGGTTGGCCAACAGGCCAGGTTTGAAAGAATATACAAATATTTTTTGTATAATCATCTTTTATTGGGCATCATAGCCTAACTTAGGTGTAGAATTGAATCAAAATATATAGAAATTTCATGTACAAATATACATATACATATATAAGGACAAACCAATGCATGAGGCTCCCACCATTGTGAGGTCTAGCGAGGAATAGATGTATTCAACCTTACCCCTACACATACAGAGAGGTTGTTTCCAAGATTTGAAATTTGATCACCCTGGTTGCAATGGAGCAACCCAACCATTGCGCCATGACTCACCCGCATAATTTATACATATTTATGTACATATAATTAGGATTTTCAAAAAAATATTTTATGCATCTTTTATGAATATATGTATATATTTATGCATATATGTAATGTTAACTATCATATTGGATTATCAAGGAAAAGTGAGAGGAATTAAAATTTAACTGCAGGATTTGGTTTGAAACCTATGCTCAATACTTGTCTACCCACTTGGATGTTCATATTCCAGGATCAAAACATCAAGTTCATAAAGCTTGGTTTGGAAAGAGTACAAATGCAAATATGTATAGTGCAAATACATATAAAATAATACTAAGGCCTCGTTCGCTTTTTGGTAAGTTATTTATCTGGGTAAATGCAGTTACTTGGGTAAATTTTTCCTGGGAAATACTAAATAAACTTTTCCTGGTCCCCACATAAATCTGAAAAAAGAACATGAGATTCTTGGTCAGTGGGAACCAAAATCCCATTGACCAACTTTTCCCCCTCTCAAAATCCGAAAAAAGAATGCCCCCTAAATTTAAGGTTTTGCACGCATTTGTACTCCTTCCAAACTAAGCCTAAAAGTTATATATAAAGCACGGAAAATATCTTTTACCTTGTAAAACCATCTAAAATGCAAGAAGATTGTGCAGAATGTACAAAATGGATGGATAAGGCTTGATAATTCTTGCTTTTTAAGAACTTTTTTTCTTGTCAATCAAAAGCCCCTAAAACTGAGATCAAATCAGCCCCCCCACGAGATTGCCCCCCACAATGTCCCACAGCACATCCCCACCGTGTATTGTGAACTTCTCCCGATGATAATACCAAAAGTGTTGATGTCATCATCGGGAGATGTTCACAATACACGGAGGGGATGTACTCTGGGACATTGTGGGGGGCAATTTGGTGAGGGGCTGATTTGAACTCCCTAAAACTTAATATTTTCTTTTGTATTCTTTACTCTTTCTTCTATTGAGTTTCTTTCACTTTCTTATATATGTTCTCTTGTTCACCAAAATGAGAGTTGGTTGTGTTTGTTTTGATTAAAGGGGCCGGAGAAAAACTTTATTTTCTTAATAAAAAGGTGTAGAAAAAAGCCTAGATGGTTCAAAACGAAAATTCTTCTGCCTTTTTATGTTGACACAGAAAGAGTAATAAATAAAAGATTATTTCATCATGTTTGTCGATTGTTATCAAAACCGGATTAGACCGGATGGTCGGACCGGAAAAACCAGGAACCAGTCACCTCCAAAACTGTTGATTTTGGTCAGCAAACCGTTGAATCGGTCGATTAACTGTTCGAACCGTTCTAACGGTTTTGACCGTTTTCAAATTTTTTTTAATTTTTTTTGTCAGAATGGGTTGGCTGTTCGGGTCGAACGGTCAGACCATTCAAACCAGTAACCGGTTCGTTTTTAAAAACCATGTGTTTGTCTTTATTAAAATTACTTTTGTTAATATATATTTATTCGGAGTGCGATTGAGGCAGATCAATGGGTTTAATAGTTAGATTTCAAAACATTTATTTTGAAATTTTGAAGAAAAACTAAAAATTATCAAATTAGAGTAACTAGCTGTTTCTCCATTTAACTTTCATATCGATTCTAGACGAGAACTTTTTGTTTACATATAAACTAGAGGAGCACATCTGCCCCCCACAGAGCTCGTCCCCAAAACGCTGAGAATTTTTTGTTTTTTGTACATAAAAACAACCCATTATGATTTAGATTATCACCTGATAGGGGTAACGCTGAGGAGAATCACCCACTTCACATCCATGCGCACAAGAAAAAGGCAAAAATGTCTTATTTCAAGAGTGGTGCTATTTTTGTCTATTTCAACACAACGATGAAACTGAGGATTGGGAATTGAATAATACTAGGGTAAATTATTAAGACCCCTCTGTACTATGGGTCTGTGATAAAGACCCTCCTGTCTTGCGATAAAGACCCCTTCCGTTAGCCTTTCGTTCAAAATCCGTTACAATTTTTTTTTCAGACAATTTTAACCTCTTTTGAGTTAAATGAGAACACCGACAAAAATGGCTAGGAAAAAAACTCCAGCTGTTACCACTCCCGCCACTGCGCCGGGTCTTTGCTTACAGAGATGGTTATGGCAGGATGACTTGTTGGAGTCAGAAGCAAAGATGGTAAGGAGTTGTCGAATTTAATGCGTTAGCCATTACTGAGGAAGGGGATGAGGAGACAGAAGATGAAGTTCAGCCAAATGAAGTGTTGGATTTTAATTTCATAAGAGATTAAATCCAATGGATTTGATTGGTCAATTACATGAGAAATTGCACCTGCACACTTGGTTGAAAAATCAGTTTTTTTCTTACAAAAACCCAGTTTTGAACTTGTCCCACATTGGAAAATTATAAGGATTGTTTTCAGTATTTTAAATAGGAGCTGATTTACACTCCTTAGAATTAGTAGAAAAGAGTATGGGGATTTGATACCGCGCAACGTGCACGCACGCGTGTGTGCGGCGCAATGAGGCGCTTTAGAGGCGCACTTTGCTCGCACTTTGCGCGCACCCGCGTGGCTCGTGATGGACGGCTCTGGTTTTGATGCATTGATGACCGTTGATGAGATCAACGATCACGATTCGATCGGGTGTGATCAAGAGGCACAATTCAAAGTTAACAGTCACCAACTGTTAACAACTTATTAAACAGTCACAATGTTTGAAATTGTGACCGTTCAAGGTGCCTTCTCTAAACCAACACCTACCTTTTCATCATACCTCTTCACAAATTATTTAAGGAGCATGAATCAGACTCCAAAATATACATTTTCGAAATTCACTATTTCTCTCTCAGTCTGATCTACTACAGTCTCATGGAAGGTTTCTTTGGAGACTCTTCAACTTTGCTGGTTGCAGATTCTCGCCCAAGGCTCTGTTGTATCCTGGAAACGAATTTGCCTGTAACTCAACAACAAACTCAGTAAAACTGAGTGGGGGCAAATAACGTTTTAAAGACAATGTCTTCAGACACGCCTCAAAGCTTCTCCTCCAAAGTTAGAGTGACCCCATCTTCCTCAACATGAAGAACTAAAATTCCACTGTTCAATGCTGTGATGTACTCCCTTGAGTCGAACTAGAGAAACCCACGTACATGAAATCGTTGACAAACCGTTCTAGGTCGAGATTAAATGACAGAAGCGGATTGGTTGGCCGGAGAAACAAAGATATTAAACGATTGAGTCGAGCCATCATAATCCATCCAAGCATTCACGAGATCCCCACTTTTTAGCTCCACATTAACTGCACCCAAATCACCCACCTGAGTAGAAAGCAAGCTGTTCAAATCCAAACCCACATGGTTCCCATTAATGTCCCTGAATTCTACGTCCATTAATGTGTCGAGTTCAACCACAACGAATCCAGACATTGCATTTCTTCCAACCAGGCCAAGGAACTCACCAGTGTTTTCCATTGTCTCGTCATCCGACGAGTTTAGAAAAGCGAGTCCTCCACTGATGGAAGATGGGTCGAGATTAGTGATCGAGAAGGAGAAAAAAGTCGAGAAAAAAGCCAGAGGAGTCTCCGGCTGGTCGAACCTGATGGGCTTGACAAATCACAAGTGAGACGCAAGCTGCCATTACTCAAATGAGCATCTCCGAGAAGCTTCAGATTGTTCAGAAGGCAAGGATCCAAAGGAATTCAACTAGATGGGGATGGGCATCATATTGTAGCTGGGCGACACGTACTCATCTCTAACGGTTAGATATTGGGTGAAAAGGAACCCTCTCTCTGACTTGACTTCTTGTCTGGGAGAGGTGGACGCAGATTGCAGGCTGCTGACAGAAGATGGAGGCAGATACGTAGTGCTACCCACACGGACCTACGGTGATGATAGTGCTTCGGCTATGGGATGGGCCCCACATAGTGCTGCTTCGGCTACGGGCTACGGTGAGTGATGACAGTGACAGTATTGATTGCTCCCCTGCGACAGCGAAAAGAGGCCTTCTTCTCCAACAAATAGATCTTCTCCAGCAAACGGCGAAAATAGATTTTCTTCTTCGGCGACGGCAATAAGATTTTCTTTCCCGGCGATGCTGATACTCGCTTTCCTCTACATTCGGTGTGGCATTGGTGTGATCTCCGACAGAGAACGGACACTAGATGGATTACACGAGGGGTTTCGGCTGGGTTTCAGGTAGTGCTTAGCGTTTCAGGCAGGGTTTCACATGCTGGTTTTCGGTGGGTGTCTATTTCCATCATTTTGAAAATGTTAATTCGACTTATGGAGGGTATTTTTGTCAAATGGCATGTTCTGTTAACGGAGTTAACGGGGAAGTTTGTCTCACGGTCATAGTACGGGAGGTCTTTGTCACAGACCCCATAGACAGGGGTGTCTTTGTAATTTACCCTATATTCTAAGCACCGGGAGAAAGTATTGAAGAGTGAGAACAAGTGTCGGCAATGAAGATTTTGAATGAGGGATAGTAACAATTTGTTGCACTTGACAAGAAGACCGGAATGAATAGAGAAAGTAGAAAATGTCTACTGGGTCAATGAGAACCTCTCTCAAATTCTTCCCTGTAACACTACTCTTATTGCTGCAATTGGTATGTTCAAGTATTGCTGCTGCTCCGCAAATAGGTTACAGATCCAAGCCTAATAATGGCTCCGTTGAGGAATGCCGTCGAGAGGAGTTGACGATGGAGTCGAATATCAGTCAAAGCTTTATTATGACAACCGTAAACATACTCGGTGCAAATGGCGTAATCTGTAACAAAGAGGGACGACCCTATGAAAGCTGCCTCCCTAAACCTGCAGGGAAGTATGACAGAGGGTGCTCTATTTACAATAGATGCAGACAAAACCCAACCGGCGAGGGAAAGTGAAACTCAAGGTCAATGCTCTGCAATTTACTGGTGCTTATGCAAACAATTCAATATATTGTTCGTGGTCAACAGAGTGGAGTATATTCTAGTTCTTACAAGTTATAGCAGTTTGTAATACGTATAGATATATATATATATATATATATATATATATATATATATATATATATATATATAAAATGTCAATATTGTGTAGTTTGTACTTTGACAAAATTTTCTTCTTCTTGTCTAGAATTTGATGTGAAATTAATGGACTAGTTGCTTAATTCTCTCTAATTTCATAATTTTCCGATTTTCTTCAAAACTTCAAAGTCAATGTTTTGAGAACAAATTATAATAACAGAAGTAATTTTAATGAAGACAACAATAATGATCAAATAAGCTTTTATTTATTATTATAGGAGATCGGTTGCGATGTTAAATGAATATTGTCTCGGTTTTTTGTTTTCATGGAGCTTGAATGGAACCAACAATGCCGTTTTTTTTTTCTCATTCCAAAGAATATCGATCCCTTGTAGAAGGTGAACTTCTGGTCTCGAATACAGTGGAGAAATGCAATGAATTAATTGTGTCAGCAGGTTGCTGAAAACCTAAAGTAGAAAACCATTTCCCTTTGATTGGAGCACATTAATTTTAATTACTTTGACACTTAGTCAACATAAAAGGGCAGATGAATTTTCATTTTCAACTATTTAGGCTCCATTTCTACACCTTTTAACCAAGAAAACATAGTTTTCCTTCCCTTTAGTCGAAACAACACAAGCAAACGCTCATTGCGGTTGCCAAGAAAATAGAAAAAAGTGAAAGAAACTCAAGGAAGAAAGAGTAAAGAAAAGAAAATATTAATTTTTACGGGCTTTTGATTAATAAAATAAAATAAAATGAAATGAAACAAAGAAGGTTTTTGAAAAGCAAACACTATCAAGCTTTATCCCTGCCATTTTGGAGTACGGATTTCCACTAAGGTCAATAATTCATACTCTATGCATCAATTCCCGCCTACCAATTGGCATTAATTCCAAACTGGCACCTACCCAGACAGTACTTTGAACCTACAAATTTTGACCCTGGACTGATCGGTTATTTTCTCAAAAACTTTAGGTTCAACTTGATCTAATACCTTGTAGGTTTCAGATAAATTAAAAAAAATGCATTGATTTAATTTGAAAATAATTATTGTATGTTAAAATAAGATTATCAGTCACATTAAAGATATAACATGTTTTATTTATTTTTCATTAATTTACATTTCACAAGATGTACTTAACATCAAGACTTTACAAGATTAAAAAATGTCAAAATTACTTCATCACATTTTAATAACCACCCATTGAATCTTATCTCATTATAATATTCCTTGATAGGGGCAAGGCTGAGGAGCATCACCTACTTGACATCCATATGTGCACAAAGAAAAAGGCAAAAATGTATATTTCAAGAGTGGTGCAATTTTTGTCTTTTCAAGAGAGAATGTTGGAATTGAGGATTGGGAATTGAGATGTATTAGCATTATGTTATTAACATTCAGACAAATGTATATAAATCACAGAAACCGGAGATAGAACAAAAAAGAAAAAGCCATCATGCTGGTTGAGGAGTGAGAGATCAGTGTCGGCAATCACCCAAAGGATCCCAACAAATCTCACGACAAAATCAACATATCCCAATTCAAAGCCCTCTAATCTTATGCTCACTAACAAAACCAATGCCTTCCACAATAGCTTTCAACTCAGCCTCTCACACATCTTGATAATAAACAAAATTAAGCACCTACAATAGCAACAATAGATCGAATCAGAAGTAGACCAAATAATAAAACCATAAGAGCTCACGTTCTTAGAGTAGATGCATTCACAAGAATTATCTTTCTTAAAGGCTATAGTAATGAAAGTAATGATAGCATGAGCTTACACATGTAGCTTCAATCACTAAATATAAATTGAAACTGAATGTCTTTCTGATTTCTTGTTTTGATGAATCTTTCTAAAATCATAAGAATTGAAAAATGGCATTGAAAAGGATTCTTTCGACATACCAAAGCTTACTGTGTTCTGAAGTGGTGTATGGATTAGCCTTTCATATATAATTTAGACTTATAAATTAGATTGATCTAACAAGACCTGTGAATATACTATCTATAAAAGTAGAATAGATGCGGTTGGCTTTGGAATTTTCACTAGATTAAAATATCCCATTTCTAAGGTTTGAATCAGATAAGGAGCAATGCTAAATATGCATTTCTGTTTTCTCATTCTTGACTCTTCTTTCTCATTTAACGCTTATTACAAAAAGACATAAAACTCCTTTCTTTTTGTTCATAATTGTAAAATAAATCAATGAAAAAAATGTTATTTAACATTTCAAATTAATGCTTATTAGGAAAAATACATAAAAATCCCCCTTTTTGCTAAATAATTGGAAAACAAATCAAGGTAAATTTTAAAACCTTTGATGTTTTTTACCATTGCCCAAACCTCCCTTGAAGTTTGGTAATTTCAATCACTTCCCTTATGTTAGACAGTGTATGCCCTTAGCTCCAATCAGAATGATGTACTTTATGACATTTAATGTAAATGAATAAAGTACATATTTGATTCATGTTGTTGTGGTGTGTTTCTGTGTAATACCCTTAAACTGGACACATATGAGACTCGTGTTAGTTTAGAATGTTCACAGTCGCTGGATAGATCTGGGGAGATTTATCCTGCCAAGGATGACACTGATGTGCCGCCAAGTTAGTTGGGGTGGCTTGTCTCAGCTGCTAGGGTGAAACCCGAGGCACATGCAGTGTGGGTTCTCTTGAAACCCTGAACCGGACCAGAATTCCAGTATTGCCCTTGACCTTGGAGACTGGTGGGCAAAACTGGAATGTTACACCAAACCCTTAGACTCGATTATGATACTGTACTAGGTGTCGGACTGGGCTGTCTTTGATATGCCAATCAGTAAGATCCTTAGAGGGGGTCAAAACCTGGGTATGTTGGGACAGTCCGAGAATTCATCTGAGTGGGTGATCATAGTGACAGGATCAACCCCTTTGTCGGACAAAGGTAATGATCGGGGACGCGCTCTCTCTGATGGAAACCTAAACTGCTGGCAGTTGATTTCAATCGTTGAAATTTGTTTTGCAAAATATATTTATATATATATATATATATATATATATATATATTATGGTTTCAAATGTTTGTAAAATGTTTTAATTCTCGGGATCCATGTGAGTAAAGAGTACAGCATTATACTTTGCAGTCGAGGGAGAGGTCCTCTCTTGTTGGGCTAATCTTGCATATTTGCCCACAATCCTTTGGTTTTTATAAGGTAGCTTGATGTAGGGACCACTTAGTGTAAGTGTTGGGCCCATTAAGAGCCCATGGTGATGGGCTCAGGGGTTTATTGTCTTTTGCAGTGAATTCAGCCAGACCTTATAACAGAGGCTAGGCTGAACCCATGTGGCTGATCTATAGATCAATGTTTGGGTCCCACACCATACAAGGAAACCCAACTGGGCAGTAGTTTGGAGGCCAAATGAGCACATGGACTTAATGGGCCTAAAGCCCAATTTGAACTGGTTTAATTTGATTAATTAAAGAGGGGCGGATCTGTGATTTAGATCAACAGATAGGATAGGGACTTATCCCTATCCACTTAGAGAGTCCAGATCCAAATAAAGATTTGGATTAGGAAACTCCTAATGAGATTAGGAGGGCTGATCTTTATCTGCAGATAAGATAAGGGTTTATCCTTATCTCTTAAAGAGAGTCAAGATCCAAATACAGATTTGGATTAGGAGACCCTAATGGGATTAGGAAACTCCTAATGGGATTAGGAGAATCTCTCTTTAAGGCTATAAAAGGAGGAGGAGGGTGAACCCTTCAACACCAATTCAGATTACGGAGACAAGAGAGAAGACAACTCCAGTAAGACTGACGCCATCTTCTGCTCTTGCCTTCTCCTCCTGCTACTGCCATTGCCAGTTTGTTCTCCACCTGTAGGAGCGATCAAGAAGCGTTCTTGATATCAGTTTTTGGTGAAAAACTGATCTGAAGTCATGCTCACTCACCCTCCATCGAATTCTTGCTGAAGAGTTTGGTTCTTGGGAAGAACCACTTGCTGATTCTGCTCCACCCTACGCTTTGTCATCTTCAGTGGGAGATGTCTTTGGCGTTTTCCTTGGGCGTGAACACCTTCGTTGGGAGTTATTGTTACTTCGTATCAGGTATTTCCCTCTCCTACCTTTTGGTTTCGGATATGGTTCGGTTTAGGTTCAAGATTGATCATTGAAAATGCAGTTTTCTAAAACAGGGAATATGATTCCCACATGGGAGAGAGAGAAATTTTTGAAATTTCGCCCTACCTACCTGCAGGGTTTGGCTATCCATATGATGGATCTCTCATCCCTTCAGTGGTATCAGAGCCATGATTCAAATCTTGAACCGAAATAGATCAGATCTGAACCTACGCAAATGGGTAGAAGGCATTCTACCCGATTTGCGTAGATAATTGATTTTCTAGGAAATTGGTTCCCAGATTAAGGGCTGTTGATCTGAAATTAAATATTTATAAATCTAAATTATATTTAGAATGGTTCTTTATATTTTTCTTGATTTATGGGTTGTTCGTACGGGGGAGATCGAAGTCTTTATTGGCGCAGCAAATTTGCGATTTTGCAGTTCTTTTACTTTCGGTCTGTAATTAGTTTTTTTTTAATTTCTAGACTGAATGTATAGCAATTCGATCTGACATAATATTAATAGAAAATTAGGGTTTTTCTATTTTATTTTATTCAAGATTGAAGATGATTGCGCAGAAGGAGGAGATTCCGTAGATGGAGAAATCACTATCTGGGATTTGCAGTTTGAGAAACTGCAAACTGTGATCTAACATCTGTTTTGCGGGTAGCAGATGTGCGAACAACCCTGGTTCTGATTCTTGATTGTCTTTAATCAGTGATTTAATTTTCAGATCAATTCTTGAATTAAAAATCAAACCCTAGACCCATTCGAACCAGATTGGACCAAACTGGTTGGACCAAATTTGTGGTTCGATGGGGGCTGTTCTCAACCCTAATTTCCCACTCTTGGGTCAAGAGATTGATATTTAATTGCAAGACATAATTTGGCCCACACCTGTAAAGCCCAGTTTTAAAGTGTTAAAACTGCTTAAGCCCATTAACTGTAGAAAAGCTATATGGGCCGAACTGCTTAATGCTATTTAGCCCATATACCTAGATAATATTAATCAGTAATATTATGGATTAAATTGGTCTTTAATGATGGGCTTTACAGATATTAATTGATTGGATCAATTTTATCCTTGCATGTGATGTATGGATGTGTGATGTGCAACATTGATGGGCCATAAGTACTTGGCCCATGCAGATACGTTAGTGGCTCTTGCGCACACCATGGCTGAATGCACATCATTGCCATGGTGTCCTAAATATCATTGGACGATCTCCCTTCGTGGTGGGCCCACACCTCCTGAAGAGGAACCGTGCGGAACCCTAGCCATTTTGGGCCCACCGAAATCTGGCTTTATGAAAGTCAGTAGGAGCCACTTTAGTTTGACCTAAATTAAACTAGGGCGTAACTTTTGTTCCCTCCTGAAATATGAGTGCATGTGATAGGGAGATTCATATGATGAACTCTCTAAAGGCCTTCCATCATTAACATGAAGATGGGTCCTTTAAGTAATGAGGAAACACACCATAAAATTGGGCTATCCATTTGCTGCTGGATCTGTTGGAATGTTTCATAAGATGATAGGGGCGTCATAGACCGATGTGAGAGGGGCCTATCCTAAAATGGAAGATTCTCTCATGGTACCTTGGCATTCACGAATATGATGGGTGAGCACTCACTGGACAGAAAGGTTTAACTTAAAATGGCAATGAACCTTGTCTGACAGAGGCCAAAGGGAAAGCTCATATGATGAGTGGATATGATCCTTCACAGAAAGGTGGTGGGGTTATGCAGCTAAAATAGTTGGCTCCATGCACCCTATGTGATTTCCCACATTTCCAGAGACAATTCGCAGTCTCCGTCATTGAGATGAGAGGGAAATCTCAGAGATGAACAAATGGAAATGGAACATAGATTAAAAGGCATATCTATGTAGATAACATGAATCAAATTAGGTTGTGGACTAATATTTGCCTTTTATCAGAAATGGCAAACGGAATTCGCAAAACTGTTGGATGACAACAAACTAAAGGGCCCAAACTATGCTGACTGGTACCGTAATCTTATTCTAGTCCTCACTTCTAAGAAGTTGGACAAAGTAGCTAAGAATCCTACCCCGGAGCGTCCGGGTGATAGGGCTTCTGAGGCTTGTAGGAGGGACTACTAGGAATGAGAAGAGAAGAATTTCCTAGCCCACTTCTACATCATTGCCTCCTTGGATAATCCAATACAGAGGCAGTTTGATCAGATCGAATTGTCCAAGGACATATTGAATAGTCTAAGAACAATGTATGAGGAGCAGAATCGTCCTACTCGTCAGAAGGTCCTAAAACAGTTCATGACCGCGCAGATGTCCAAGAACCAGCAAGTTCATGACTATTGTCTTCGGATGATGGGTTACATCAATGAACTTGAGGCTCTTGGATCTGGGCTTGACCATGTCACGAAGGTAGATGCCATCCTAAATTCTCTACCCTCTACCTTCAATCAGTTCATCATGAATTACAACATGAACAAGATAAATGTTAGCATCCAAGAACTCAACAATATGTTGTAGAGGGCCGGGGAACTAATAAAGAAGGATGAGCCCCTTGCTATGCTTGTTGAAGCTAGCAAATCGGGCAAGAAAAAGAGGAAGGCAAAGAGAAAGCCTTAGAGAAAGCTGCTAAGCCCAAGAAGCAGAAGAAGGACAGAGCATCAAATGCTTGTCACTTCTACAGACAGACCAACCACTGGAAGAGGAACTATCCTCAATACTTGGAATCCAAGACCAAGCGTTGCCTATTCGTAGGCTACCCCAAAGGCTCTATGGGTTACCTATTCTATGACCCAGGAGAACAGAAGGTGTTCTATAGCCGAAATGCCCATTTCTTGGAAGATGATTACATCATGAACAATCATCGTCAGGAAGTTGTTCTTGATGAGGAGAGCTCAGGGGTAGTGGGAGGTGTCCCACGAGTTTCAGGTAGTGACCAACCTAGAAGATCTACCCGGGTTTCCAGGCCTCCAGTTCATTTCGGCTATGACAAGGATAGTTACCTGGTTGAAGCTACGACCAGTGAGGAGGATCCCGTGACTTATACGGAAGCTATGTTGGACATAGATTCCTTGAAGTGGGTAGATGCCATGAGAACTGAGATAGACTCAATGGAGACCAATGAAGTCTGGACTCTAGTAGATCCGACCCCCGAGGTAAAAGCAATTGGTTGCAAATGGATCTATAAGAGGAAGAAGGGCCCCGATGGTAAGGTTGAGACCTACAAGGCTCGTCTAGTGGTGAAAGGGTATACTCAGAAAGAGGGCATCGATTATGAGGAAACCTTTTCGCCGGTGACCATGCTTAAATTCATTAGGATCCTGCTAGCTGTAGCAGTATACCATGACTACGAGATTTGGCAAATGGATGTGAAAATTGCGTTCCTGAATGGAAATCTTATTGAAGTTATCTATATGCAGCAACCGCAAGGTTTCATTGCTGCGGGTCAGGAACACTGTTATGGGCCTGGGCATAGGATCTCGTCACGGGTCAGTCCATGGGGAGAATCTCTTGCTTCCCCTTGCGCCTTCCCTTGCGTGCAGACCCTATTGTGGAAAACCAAATGAGTGATTTGTCCAAGAGACCACCCGAACTCTCCTCACTCTTCTTTTAACTGGAAACTAAATGCTTTATTCCAATTCACAACTACTTAAATAGGAGATTACAAGAGGGGGTTCCTTGTTGTATTCGGCTAGGCTAGGATAATCCCTCTCTGAATCAAACTCAAACTTCTACTTCTAATGGTAAACAAACTCCTACTTCTAGTGGTAACAAAACTCTTACTAAGAACATAAGATAGGATAAGGATAGATGGGATGAGGGATAATGTAAGCTGGTGGCAAGTTGGCGAGCAGAGTTGTCGTGGCAAGATAAGCATGGGCCCCCTGATGAGCTGTCGTGTGGGCCCCTCCTTACTGCTGCTGCCGGCGGCGGCAGTAAGCCTTTCCCACGAATGCATCCATAACATCACACCACACCCCTCCTGGGCAACGAGCTTGTCCTCAAGCTCGAGATCTGGATAGGCGTCGTGAAGATCAGACCAGGGAATCCAGGTGGCCTCCGTTGATGGTAGTTCGTCCCACTCCACAAGGACCTCTAAGGTACCCCGGTTGATGCGGGACCGGACAAGAGCCCGAGGCTAGAGGATGGGTCTGCCGTCCTTCAAGGGGGGTAGGGAAGGTACTTGATCAGGAGGAGTCCCTGTAAAAGGCTTGAATAGGGACACGTGGAAGGTATCATGGAGTCTGCTGTGTTCCGGTAGCTCAAACTGATATGCAACCTTCCCGATTTGCCATAAAACCCTGAAAGGCTCGTAGAATTTGGAAGCCAGCTTAGGGGGGGCTTTGCGTCTGAGGGAGAGCTGCCGATAAGGTTGGAGCTTCAGCCAAACGAACTGTCTCGGCTCGAAGGTGACTTCTCGATGGCGCTGATCGTAGGCGTTCTTCATACGTGCCTGAGCCTGTTGTAAGCGTAGGGAGACTTCGGCCAGGAGGGCATCACGATCTTGTAGGCTGCGATCCACTTCTTCCAACCGTGTTGAACCGGGTTCGTAAGATAATAGACGGGGGGGGGGGGTCCCTACCATAAACAACCTGGAAGGGAGTCATGCCAAGAGAGGAGTGGTATGAGGTGTTGTAACAGTATTCGGCCCACGGAAGGTACTCCACCTAACGCCGGGGCTGGGTCTCCCACAAAACAGCGGAGGTACATCTCTATTGTTCGGTTTACCACCTCCGTTTGGCTGTCAGTCTGCGGATGGTAGGCTGAGGAGAAGGCCAGGGCTGTTACCTGTAGACGAAATAGCTCCTTCCAGAAAGTGCAAGTAAAGATCAGGTCTCTGTCACTTACGATGGATTCGGGTAGCCCATGCAATCGGAAGATGTTGGTGAAGAAGGCGTGGGCGACTGAAACTACGCTGTAAGGGTGGGATAAGGGAATGAAATGCCCATATTTGGAAAAACGCCGGGGCTGGGTCTCCCACAAAACAACGGAGGTACATCTCTATTGTTCGGTTTACCACCTCCGTTTGGCTGTCAGTTTGCGGATGGTAGGCTGAGGAGAAGGCCAGGGCTGTTCCCTGCAGACGAAATAGCTCCTTCCAGAAAGTGCAAGTAAAGATCGGGTCTCTGTCACTTACGATGGATTCGGGTAGCCCATGCAATCGGAAGATGTTGGTGAAGAAGGCGTGGGCGACTGAAACTACGCTGTAAGGGTGGGATAAGGGAATGAAATGCGCATATTTGGAAAAACGCCGGGGCTGGGTCTCCCACAAAACAGCGGAGGTACATCTCTATTGTTCGGTTTACCACCTCCGTTTGGCTGTCAGTCTGCGGATGGTAGGCTGAGGAGAAGGCCAGGGCTGTTCCCTGCAGACGAAATAGCTCCTTCCAGAAAGTGCAAGTAAAGATCGGGTCTCTGTCACTTACGATGGATTCGGGTAGCCCATGCAATCGGAAGATGTTGGTGAAGAAGGCGTGGGTGACTGAAACTGCGTTGTAAGGGTGGGATAAGGGAATGAAATGCGCATATTTGGAAAAACGCTGGGGCTGGGTCTCCCACAAAACAGCGGAGGTACATCTCTATTGTTCGGTTTACCACCTCCGTTTGGCTGTCAGTCTGCGGATGGTAGGCTGAGGAGAAGGCCAGAGCTGTTCCCTGCAGACGAAATAGCTCCTTCCAGAAAGTGCAAGTAAAGATCGGGTCTCTATCACTTACGATGGATTCGGGTAGCCCATGCAATCGGAAGATGTTGGTGAAGAAGGCGTGGGCGACTGAAACTGCGCTGTAAGGGTGGGATAAGGGAATGAAATGCGCATATTTGGAAAAACGGTCCACCACTACAAATAAGACTGACTTCCCTCCAACCTTGGGTAGGCCCTCAATGAAGTCCATGGAAATATCTGCCCAGATCTGAGTTGGGAGTGCAAGTGGCTGGAGAAGGCCTGCTGGGTGCAAGTTTTCCCACTTTTGCTGTTGGCACATAGAGCAGTTCCGAATGAAATCCCGCACCGAAGCCTTCATACCCAGACAGTGGAAGTCCGCGTGGATGTGGTGCAATGTTTTCTGGACACCTTCATGTGTGGAGTTGTGTATGTTGGAGATGACAGAGGGAATTAAAGGGCAGTCGGATGGGAGATAAATCCGCCCTTTGTATAGTGCCAACCCGTCGTGCACGGACCAGTTTGGGCTGGTCGTTCCGGCTTGTATTTTCTTCACCAGCTCGTTCCACTCCGGTGATTGTGGCGGCAGTATGTTCCGAATGTCTTCCAGCAGGGTGACTCGGGGCTGTGAGATCGCATGGAGCAGCATGTTGTCTTCTTCTCGGCGAGACAAGGCATCTGCGGCACGGTTCAAGGTTCCCGCCTTGTAGTCCACCCGAAAATCGAACCCAAGAAGTTTGCTGACCCAATGCTGTTGTGGCGAGGTGGTAAGCCATTGTTCCAACAAATATTTGAGGCTGTAGTGGTCCATCTTAATGACGAAGAATCTGCCCCACAAGTACGGCCTCCAGTGCTGCACTGCCTTTGCCAGTCCAATCAGTTCTCGTTCATAGGCGGGTAACTTAAGGTGGTGGTCGACCAGTTTGCGGATGAAGAAGGTGACTGGATGCCCTTGCTGCTGTAGTATGGCGCCGATGCCGGTGCCGGATGCATCACATTCCATAGTGAACTCGAGAACAAAGTTTGGCAACTGTAGAACCGGCATGGAGGAGAGGGCCTCTCTTGAACTCACAAAGGCTGCATCGGCTGTACTATCCCAGAGGAAGGCATTTTTCTTGAGCAAATTGGTTAGTGAAGCCGCCAAAAGTCCATAATTTTGTACGAACTTGCGATAGTATCCTGTCAGCCCAAGGATCCCGCGGAGAGCCTTGGCGGACTGCAGTCTGGGCCATTCCTTGATCGCCTGAATCTTGGAGTCATCCACAGTGACCCCTTGCCCGTTGATCACATGTCCTAAGTAAAGGACCCGGCGTTCCCCAAAGGAGCATTTGGATCGCTTAAGGAAGAGCTGGTGTTGTTGCAGGAGTTCAAGAACAATCCGTAGATGCTGCACGTGTTCTACCCACGATCTGCTATAGACTAGGATGTCGTCAAAGAACACCAAGATGAATCTACGGAGGTGGGAGTGAAATACCTCATTCATCAGGGCCTGGAACGTGGAAGGAGTGTTGTTGAGGCCGAATGGCATAACTAGGAATTCGAAATGGCCATGATGTGTTCTGAAGGCCGTTTTCTCTACATCTTTGGGAGTCATTCGGACCTAGAAGTAACCCGATCGGAAGTCTAGTTTTGAGAAGTATTGTGCGCCATGGAGTTTGTCCAATAGCTCATCTACAATGGGGATTTGAAATTTGTCCTTGACTGTCCGACTGTTAAGTTCTCTGTAGTCTACGCAAAATCTCCAAGTCCCATCTTGCTTGGGTACCAACAGAACTGGAGAGGAGAAGGGGGAGCGGTTGGGACGGATGATCCCCTGTTGTAACATATCCACGCACTGCCTTTCTATTTCATCCTTCTGTCGATGTGGGTAACGGTAGGGTCGGATGACGACGGGATCCGATCCGGCTATCAGAGGGATCCGATGATCGCAGGCTCTGGAAGGTGGGAGCTCCTTGGGTTCCTTGAATACTGTAGAGAAATCCGTGAGGAGCCTCTCCATATCTGTTGCGCATGAGTCCTCACCTTGAAGTGTGTGCAGCTGCGTTTTTGTTCTTATTCTAGTTCCCTGCCATGTAACTAGTTTCCCATCCAGGTGGAAAGTCATTGTTAGGGCGCTGAAGTCCCATAGGATGGGCCCTAGAGTGATTAGCCATTTGACTCCCAGGATGATTTCAAATTCATCCAAGGAGAGTACAAATAAATTAGCCTGGAAGGATTCTGACCCGACCTGAATTTCGGTGTCCTTGCAGATACCGGGGCTGTGAACTCTTTCCCTGTTGGCCACGGCTACCTATAACTGCGGCTTGATTTCCATCGGTAATTCTAACCGACGGGCTGCCTGTTCATTGACGAAGTTGTGGGTGCTTCTGGAGTCTACGAGAATATGAACTGGTTGTCCTGCTATCCGCACCCTTAGTTGCATGGTTTGGGATGTTTGGATCCCTGTGATGGCGTGGAGGGAGATCTCTGGTTCTAATGCTGCAGGTTCCTCTTCGTCCTCTTCGGGTTCTTCTACCAGAAGATAGAACAGCTTCTTGCACCTGTGACCGGAGGAGTACAGATCATCGCAATTGAAGCACTGCCCTCTTGCGTGCCGTTCTGCCATCTCGGCTCGGGACAGCCGTCTAAAGGAGGGTGTTGTCCTGCTACTTCCTGCACTTGATGCTAATCTGGAGGGGTTACCGGTAGGAGGCCTTTTCTCCTTGTTGGTTGTCAAAGAAGGAGACACCCCTGTTGTCTTCGAAGGTGCCCAGGTTGTTGCCGGCCGTCCTATACTGAGGTTTCCGTGGGAGAGCTGCATTTTCCGTTCGAAGGCGGGCGCGAGGTTCATCATTGTGGCTAGGTTAGGAGGATGTTGCATCTCTACGTCCACTCTTAGGGGTTCTACTAACCTTGCTGTAAACATATCTACTTGCTGATCTGCGTGAACTGAGGCTGCTCTGGCGAGAAGGTTTTGGAATTGGCGTTGGTACTCTGCCACGGTTCCAGTTTGCTTGAGGTTAATTAACTTGCCCAGCGGGTTGCTTGTCAACGGCGGTCCAAAGCTGAGGAGACAATATGATTTAAACTGTCCCCAGCTGAGACCGAGTTCTTCTTGCTCCAGTTGGTAGAACCAGAGCTGCGCCTCTTTTGATAGGTGGAAGGCGGCCAGACTGACTTTATCCTTGTCATCAATGCGTTGATTATGGAAGAACTGTTCACAGCGGTACAGCCATCCTAACGGGTCTCCGGTGCCATTGTAAGATGGGAATTCCAGCCGGCTATACTTGGGAATAACTGCGGCTGTCGGGGCAGCGATCTGCTATTCGCTGGACGTCTCTGCTCAGTCCAGACGACGACTGTTTGTGGTGGCGGTTCCCTCCGAACTTCTTTCTTTGTTGGAGAGAAATACTTCCAGTAGGCGTCGCAGCTCCCGGACATCATCCTCGACTTCACGAACCTCCATGCTGGTTTTTGCGAGCTTATGTTCTAGTTCGTGGACCCTGGAAGACAGCGGCTCCTGTTCCCCCATGACGGTAGGCTCTGATACCATAATGTTATGGGTTCGGGCGTAGGATCTCGTCACGGGTCGGTCCACGGGGAGAACCTCTTGCTTCCCCTTGCGCCTTCCCTTGCGTGCACACCCTATTGTGGAAAACCGAATGGGTGATTTGTCCAAGAGACCACCCGAAATCTCCTCACTCTTCTTTTAACTGGAAACTGAATGCTTTATTCCAATTCACAACTCCTTAAATAGGAGATTACAAGAGGGGGTTCCTTCTAGTGGTAACAAAACTCTTACTAAGAACATAAGATAAGATAAGGATAGATGGGATGAGGGATAATGTAAGTTGGTGGCGAGTTGGCAAGCAGAGTTGTCATGGCAAGATAAGCGTGGGCACCCTGATGAGCTATCGTGTGGGCCCCTCCTTACTGCTGCTGCCGGCGGCGACGGTAAGCCTTTCCCACGAATGCATCCACAACAAACACATGGTATGTAAATTAAATACATCCATATATGGACTTAAGCAAGCTTCTTGGAGTTGGAACATCTGGTTTGACTCTACTGTCAAAAAGTTTGACTTTGAGCAGAACACGGATGAGCCCTATGTTTACAGGAAATCCAATGGTGATAAGATTTCGTTTCTGGTTTTGTATGTAGACGACTTTCTACTCATTGGAAATGACGTAGGAATGTTGACTACGGTGAAAGTATGGCTTTCACAGCAATTCTCCATGAAAGATCTTGGAGAAGCCTCCTATATACTGGGTCTTCGACTCTATAGAGATAGATCGAAGAGGATAATAGGATTATCCCAATCTACTTATATTGACAAGATAATCAAGAGATACAACATGGAGAATTCCAAGAAAGGAAATGTTCCTTTTAGGCATGGAGTCACTCTCTCCAAGGGCATGTCTCCTAAGACTCCGAGGAGATTGAGGGCATGAAAGACGTTCCCTATGCCTCAGCCATAGGGAGCATTATGTATGCCATGTTGTGCACTCGTCCTAACATTGCTCAGGCACTGAGTGTGGTAAGAAGATTCCAGGCCAACCCAGGGCAAGAGCACTGGACTACTGTGAAAATTATACTTAAGTACCTTCGAAGGACAAAAGAGTTTTGTTTCGTATTTGATGGTAGCTCACTACAGATCCAAGGGTATACTGATGCCGATTTTCAGTCAGATCCAAATGATATAAAGTTTACATCTAAGTATGTTTTCACGATAGGATCGTGTGCTATTTTCACGATAGGGGTCCACGGCGGATTCCACAACCGAAGCCGAATACATTGCCGCAAGTGAAGCTGCCAAAGAAGCCATATGGATGAAAAGTTCATCCACGAATTGGGAGTAGTTCCATCCAGCACATCACCCATTCCGTTGTTGTGTGACAACAATGGAGCTATCGCTCAGGCTAAGGTGCCATGAGCTCACTCGAAGTCGAAGCGCATCGAGAGGAAGTACCATGTACTGCGGGAGATAGTTGGAAGAGGGGACGTCTTGATTCGGAAGGTAGCATCAGCGGAAAATGTAGCAGACCCATTGACTAAGCCACTGACACAGAAAGTGTTTGAGAAACACGTGGAAAGTATGGGACTCTGGCTTATACCAGATTGAACCTAAGTGCAAGTGGGAGCTGTTAGATAGTGTATGCCCTTAGCTCCAATCAGAATGATGTACCTTATGACATTTAATGTAAATGAATAAAGTACATATTTGATTTATGTTGTTGTGGTGTGTTTCTGTGTAATACCTTTAAATTGGACACATATAAGACTCGTGTTAGTTTAGAATGTTCACAGCCGTGGGATAGATCTGGGAGATTTATCCTACCAAGGCTGACACTGATGTGCCGCCAAGTTGGTTGGGGTTGCTTGTCTCAGCTGCTAGGGTGAGACCCGAGGTACATGTAGTGTGGGTTCTCTTGAAACCTTGAACCGCACCAGAATTCCAGTATTGCCCTGGACCTTGAAGACTAGTGGGCAAAACTGGAATGTTACACCTGACCCCTAGACTTGATTATGATATTGCACTAGGTGTCGGACTGGGCTCTTTGATATGCCAATTAGTGAGATCCTTAGATGGGGTCAAAACCTGGGTATGTTGGGACTGTCCGGGAATTCATCTGAGTGGGTGATCATAGTTACAGGATCAGCCCCTTTGTCGGACAAAGGTAATGATCGGGGATGCACTCTCTTTGATGGAAACCTAAACTGCTGGCAGTTGGTTTCAATCGTTGAAATTTGTTTTGCAAAATATATTTATATAGAGATATACATATATATATTATTGTTTCAAAATGTTTGCAAAAGGTTTTAATTCTCGGGATTCATGTGAGTAGAGAGTGCAGCACTGTACCTTGCAGTCGAGGGAGAGGTCCTCTCTTGTCGGGCAGTGTTTGATCATTATGGGCTGAGAGGTTAAGTGTAAGACCATTGAGGGTAATACCTGATGGGCTAATCTTGCATCTGCCCACAGTCCTTGGGTTTTTATAAGGTGGCTTGACATAGGGACCACTTAGTGTATGTTTTGGGCCCATTAAGAGCCCATGGTGATGGGCTCAAGGATTCACTGTCTTTTGTAGTGAATTCGGCCAGGCCTTGTAACAGAGGCTAGGCTGAACCCATGTAGCTGATGGGTAGATCAATGTTTGGGTCCCACGCCATACAAGGAAACCAAACTGGGCAGTAGTTTGGAGGCTAAATGAGCACATGGACTTAATGGGCTTAAAGCCCAATTCGAATTGGTTTAATTTGATTAATTAAAGAGGGGCGGATCTGGGATTTAGATCAGCAGATAGGATAGGGACTTATCCCTATCCACTCAGAGAGTCCAGATCCAAATAAAGATTTGGATTAGGAAACTCCTAATGAGATTAGGAGGGCTGATCTTTATCTGCAGATAAGATAAGGATTTATCCTTCTCTTAAAGAGAGTCAAGATCCAAATACATATTTGGATTAGGAGACTCCTAATGGGATTAGGAGAAGCTCTCTTTGAGGCTATAAAAGGAGAACGAGGGTAAACCCTTCAACACCAATTCAGATTACAGAGACAAGAGAGAAGACAACTCCAGTAAGACTGACGCCATTTTCTGCTCTTGCCTTCTCCTCCTGCTGCCGCTATTGCCAGTTCATTCTCCACCTGTATGAGTGATCAAGAAGCGTTCTTGATATCAGTTTTAGGTGAAAAACTGATCTGAAGTCGTGCTCACTCACCCTCCATCGAATTCTTGCTGAAGAGTTTGGTTCTTGGGAAGAACCACCTACTGATTCTACTCCACCCTACGCTGTGTCATCTTCAGTGGGAGCAGTTTTTGGCGTTTTCCTTGGGTGTGAACACCTTCGTTGAGAGTTACTATTACTCTGTATCAGGTATTTTCCTCTCCTACCTTTTGGTTTCAGATTTGGTCCGGTTTAGGTTCAAGATTGATTCTTAAAAATGCAGTTTTCTAAAATAGGGAATATGATTCTCACATGAAAGAGAGAAATTTTTGAAATTTCACCCTACCTACCTGCAGGGTTTGGCTATTCATATGATGGATCTCTCATCTCTTCACCTTAAACTTCTTGACACAGTCGCAAGTAAACCCCTTTTATAAAATCCTCTAACAAGAGGCATGAAAACATCCAAAATACCCATGTAATTATTATTAATTCTGGTTTATACATAAAAAAATAATATAAATGTTATGAACAACAAAAAAAAGAGAGTTTAAAGATGCAATTTTATTTTTAAGCAACTGATACAAATTTGAAAAATACATTAATTCCAAAAAAGAGGTTAGAAGGGATTAGGGTAGTGATCGACGTGAAGAAAAAATTGGAAAATAAACATTTTGGTCAAAAGTAAGTACAATGGTATTTTGGACATTTTTGTGCTTTTTGTTAGAAGATTCTAATAGAGGATCTACTTGTAGCTGTGTCAAAAAGTGCATGGGAGGTGAGAGCATTTACTAAAATTTAGGGGGGTTCAGCAATGATGAAAAATTTTATGAGAGGTTTTACCAATTTACCCTTTCATTTATTTAAATTAAAAAAATTAAAGTATATCTTATGTTTTCAGTGGCCAATGTTGGGCCGCATTAACCACCATGAAGGGATTTCCAACTTGCAAATGGATGGGCAATTTATTCTTTAAACTATTTTCTTGTTCTTTTGAAAATATTTTTAACTTATTTTCATTGGTTTAGTTTTCGGTCATTAATGTAGTAGATGGTTTTCTCTTTTTTATTCCCACCATATAGTGGGCTAATTTTTCTTTTTTGTTATCTTAAAGCCCACATCATTGGATGGCAAGATATCTACAAAATTAAGTGATATTTTTTATAGCAGTTCATTGTAAGGTTTTTAGCTGTTGAAGGAGCTGAGTTGGATTTATCATATAGAAGTTAATTCTTGCAAAAGTAAGGAGAATTCAAATAAAATTTTGATGAAGGTAACTAATAAAAATTATTAATTTTATTAGTTTCACTAATGAACCATAATAAATAAGAATAATAAGAATTTTATTAATGATAAATAAGAATAATAAGAAAATTATTAATTCTCATTACCTTTGCAAGAATTTTATTTTGACATATCTTTAACCATAATAAATGTGATAAATAAGAATAACTTTTATAGATGTAGGAATATAAAAAGTTACAAAAATTTTGGAAATATATTATATACTATCATCATCACAAAATTTGTCACATACAAAACACGTACACAAATACTAGTAAGAAAAAGAAAAAAAAAACAATGACTTGTGGCTTGGATTTATAAATACCTATACTTGATGTTTGGTAGGATAGTTTATGATCTTCTACAAACAACATTAAGGCCAAGTTTGGGAGTGCTTAATCTATAAATTCCAACATAACAGTCAAAGTTGTTCCTTCTTATGTGTCAACATTGGAGCCATGGAACCATAAAAAACCTGGAGATGGATCTTTGCAAGTCTTTGTAGAAGCGTGGATAAGTTAGGTATTGGGGGTAATGGTTATAAGTGAAGGTGCTTTAGCAATTATGGACAAATACAAAAAACAAATTTTATTGTTAATTATTAAATCTTTAAAAGAGCTAGGTTGAACAGTTTGGAGTTTAGTTCTTGTTTCGGTAATGTAAGCTAGGGGCATTCTACTATTATGAATGGTCTTCTTTTCATTTGTTTTGGAAATTGGAATCACCACATCGGTAAAATTAACAAAAACTGAAAAACATGTTCTTGAGCTCCTTCTTTTTGTTTTCAAAGGAAAAGTTGATTTTGTTTCAAATATATATTGTTTTTCAAACTATCAAAATAATGATTTTTAAAATAAAAAATAGCACAAAAATTGTATAATTTATGAAACATTAAATAGTTGGATGAAAACGTTTTTTTGAAACCAAAAAATTCAAGAACATATATTTGTTTTTAGTATTGAAAACCAAAAACACAAATACAACAAAGATTATGTTTTTTGTGTTTTTGTTTTGAGAAATAATTTTATTTCAAACTGGCAACAAGAAAAACAATTCACATTATAGAACACCCCCTAACCCTAAGTCTCTTAGATTATCTCAACTAACAAAACTGTTTAAGTTAAATGTGTAAGTGAGGTGGTGAGGCAAGGTACAAAGGTCTCCTTAAAAGACAAAGGAAGATTGGATCCAGGAGGTAGGCTGAAAGTTAGAGCAAATGTAAATGATAAGATGATGATTTCGTTATGAGATGGTCCCCTATTTATAGGGAGATATCCCGAGGTCCTGAAAGGAAGGAGCCAAAAGCATTTGATTCCCACTAGGAAAGGAAATATTGGATTCACTGTCAGTTGTCAGGGAACACTACTAGGGTTTCGCCATGTGTCTTACGAGATATCTCTGGGACAAACTTTCCTTTCGTCAAAGGATTCTCATAATCTGCGTGTGCTACTCCCTTTTTGTGACCCATTTAACCGATGTAGCACGAATAACATCATTATTTATCTGGTGCGCCTTTACTAGGCCTACAGAGTGTCTTGTCATGCGTGTAAATTAAAGATGCATGTGTTTCTAACATTCATTCCTAGTCCCTTGGTCCATAGTAGCTCGATGCTTGTGTACAAAGTCCATCACGGGGTCACACGTGTCTAAAACTCATCACGATTCCGTGTGTATTTGAAATTCATCGCAAATCTGTGTGTTTTAAAGCTCATCGCAAGTTTACGCTAGTCAAAGTTCATTGCAACCCATTTTGGGTACAACTTTGTCGTAATCATGCGATTAGTTATGAACTCATCACAAACTTGCAATGATTTATAGACTCATCGTAGGCATCCATGTGGTATTAATTCGACACCCTCTATGCTCTGATGGTCTGAGTGGCCACTATGTACCTACATTAACCCCCTACTTATCAGTAAGTGGAAAATTGTTGATAAGCATCTTTGTCCTTGGATTTGTTTTGAGGTTTTATGATGGAGAAATGTAGAAAGGGATTGTGGATGTCGAGGCATACTGATCTTTGTGCATTAAGTCTGGTGATCGTGTGGAGTAGGTTTGGTTATCATTCCGGTCTTGTCAAGTTGTGAACTAGTCAATGAGTAATCATGCATTCGGCTTAGTAATATCTTTGAATAGGAATCGTGATGTTCATTTTGGGCCTGCTTTTAATTCATTATGTGATTCATCCCCCCTGTCTTTTGACAATTTGCTTTCTGTTGGTAGGCAACTTTGTGATCAATTTATTAGTCAGTTCTCAGCCCCCCTACCTATAGGCAGGAAGTAGATTGTCAAAGGGCAAGTTTTAGGCATCGCTTAATGAAAAGGCAAACTAAATAAAATTACAATTATACCCTCAATAAGGAGGGACAACCAGTACATTAATTCAAAAGTGGTGCCACATGCATGAACGTAACGCATTAATACGAAGACGACAATTATGAAATAGCCCTAATGATGACTGCCACATCACCGATGCATAATGGCTTCTCCATCAATCCAACAATGATAGAATGTGAAAAGCCACCCAAACATAACACTCCCAACTCACATTATGTATTCACGACGGGCAATACTTCACCAAAGACAACGGAGTTGAAAATCAAAACTGTCACTTCAACTATCTTCGGGGAAGCAATACCCCGTCATTAAACAGGGAACTCAACTTTAGAGGGGACGACTTCCCCTAATCGGAGGGGGGCTGGAAGCTTGAACTTTGCGGGTAGGGGAGATGCAATCATATCATTTCGTCTTCCCCGGCACCCTTTAGGATTCCGGGCATGTGTGATGTTTATATAAAAGAGCAGTATGCTTGCTAGTGGTTCCTTCTGCTTGCTTTGTTGTTCTCAGTCGGTTGTGCCTTCTTTGCTTTTGTCCTTGCCTCTCTAGAAACCATTCTCAGTCCATTTCCTTTTGTCCTTTTCCTTTGGAAATGGACACTTGCTAAAATAAATCCAAGTGCCCGTTTGTGGCGTTTGTCAGGGTTGTGGATACAGTAGAAATGCTGTCCAAGTGTGAAGCGGCCAAGGTGGCCGATGGTGGTAAGGACATCTGGCCCCTTATGCCAATACGAAGGAGCAAGGATGGGGGTTTTGATGCTATTGATGGGAGTGAGTTAATGTGTTTGTATGGGCATTTGGGTCGGCCGGTGTCGTTTAAGTGTGAGGAGCCCAGGACTGATAGTTTGAAGTCCTTGGAAGTTATTCTGGCCGGGTGCGTCACATTTTGGAGAATCCAATGTTCTACCAGTTGTTACGGGATGTCGGGCTTATACATTTCGTGGACTGATATTTGGATCTCCTTGGTAAGGAGGGAGTGGGTTATGTAAAACCCCTAGTGAATCATTGGTGTTACTGTACTAACACGTTTATGGGTGCGTTCGGTGAATTTGGTATCACCCTGGAGGATGTTGTTGCCTTATTAGCACTACCAATCAGGGGGTCAGTGTCTGCTCACCACTTGTCAGGGTTCTGTGAGGGTTCTGTGAGGAGTTGGGAGGAGTTGGGAGAGATTGCTGAGTTCAAGTCCCTTCTTCCCAATTTGTCAGGGTTCTGTCAGGGTTCTGTGAGGGTTCTGTGAGGGTTCTGAGTCCCTTCTTCCCAATTTGTCAGGGTTCTGTGAGGAGTTGGGAGAGATTGCTGAGTTCAAGTCCCAGGTAGATCAGTTAACTGCCCAGGGTAAAATGCCACTTGAAGCGTGGGTGGCTTATTGGTTCGAGGCCAATGGCAGGGGAGATGTGATGGTGCGCAAGGGAGATAGCCAGTGCCACTTTGCAGCCTTTATTTTGTACATTGCATCTCGGTTCCTCTTTCTCGAGATCCTCGATTATGGCCTTCGCATGGTGCTGGTCCCCTTTACCATGCTGACTGTTGGAGGTCACTAGCTTCCGTTAGCGTCAATGTTTTTGGGTACTTATTCAAGCAGATAGATGACATAGTCCATCAGATGATGAATCCAAGCTGTAAGAGGTGCATTAGTTACATTTTCGCCCCCTTACTTTTTATGTACATATGTGAGCGTCTAGAGCTCAACGTCACGCCCCGGCGTCTCTCTCCTATGAATGTCACTATCACAACTTTAGAGGGAGACTAGGTAGAAGATCAGTCATTGGGGGTTTGTCATGGAAAGCGCTGGCTTCGCGCCAATAGACTCGAGCAATTTGGTGTGAATGAGATCAAGTTGAAGCTAGCGTCCCTTTAAGGCTTTGTGTGGAGACACTATACTCAGGTTGTTTGTCAAGGGTGTCTCATGCTTTTGTTCCGCCTATGCCGGTGGTGCAGTGTGAGCCCAAATCAAATGTTGCATTGTCCTAGGCTGGGGAGGACCACGATAGGGGCTCACCATGAGTAGATCCTAAAGAAGTCAAGTAGGATCCCCCGGCCCCAACGTCTGAAGTAAGAGATGCAGTCGATACAGAATCAGTAGTCTATGGTGCCAGTCCCCTTACTGAAGTTGTTTTTGTCCGTGTCACCGATGGGCTTGTGAAGAAAATGGCTCCTATCTGCGTAGGAGGGAGCCCAAGAAGATTGATTTGGTAATATATTATAGCTTTGATGTATTTGATTTACTATTGTTGTGATTATTGTGCCATGGCTTTGCTAATCTTTTTATAGTCATTTGTGTTGAAGCGAGTGGAGGCTGATGATGCTCAACCCAATGCGAAAACCCGACAAGTCCCATCTGAAGGTGTCGTGGATGAAAAGGTATAGATAATGTGGGTAGTTGTCTGGTTTTCTTATTATGATTATTTCATTGTACTAATCGTTTGTGATTTATCTCATGAGGATTTTGATGTGGATCCCCTAGTGGGCCCCATTGAGATTTCCCTAGAAGAACGATCAACTGTTAGGGTGCCTAAAAAGCCAATCCCTGAGCCAGGGCAATTTGTTGAGAAAGAACAGGAGCAAACAGCCCTAGTTCCGCTCATCAGAGTGATCTTAAGGGAGTGACCGTTGCTGAGGACGTCGACACAAAGCCACCCTTGCAATCTCCTCGATAGGATGAGAGTGTGGGGGTGGACGTAACATCACCGTAGCAACTTGAGGCCTCCCTTGAACCAGATGTGTCATTGATGTGAATGAAAATTATCATATTTTTATCTCTTAATATTCAGTCTTTTATACTTATTTAGTGTCTAATTGGACTCACTATTCTGGTATTTCGATTTAGGGTACGAAAGAAGGCGTTAGGTGAAAAACAAAGCTAATCGGGTAATTTTTCATAGTTTCGGCGCTGTGTGGTAATGTGGGTATAACTCTCCCATCTGGACTCAGATTGAGATGATTCGAGATGCATTGGATAGATAAGTAAAAACTCTACAACTTTCATGTTTTGAGTTTTGATAGATTCGAACTGTATCAAGGTCAAAATCGGGTCCGAAGTCTAAGCAAAATCGTAGCAGAATCCCAGTTCGCAGAGAAGCCTTGCAGTGGCCCAAATCGTTGAGAAAGCCCAATACGAATTTAGCATGCAAGAATAAGAATTCGGCTGAATCATCAAAGAGTTTTATTAGATTCAAATCAGAATTAATCATTATCCCATTAGGAAATAGGGCTTTCTATTTTTGAGAAAGAACTCCAAAAAGGATTTCATCATGAAGAAGCAACCAAGGAGGAATCAACAACCGAGGAGGAAGAAGCAGAGTTCGCCCCCCTTCATCTAGAAGCTACGATTTCATCATGAAGTGTGTGTAAGGTTTTATTTTCTAGTTGAAAGGTTAGGGAAGCTTTGATTTATAAACATTGTGAGATCTAATTGATTTTTATTTCAATTCATTGTTTATGGGTATTCATATGTTTTCTGCGATTTCCTATGAAGATTATTTTTATTGATTAAGCAAAAAAGATCCCTTGCTCATTCAATGAGAATAATCTATGGCCGGTTGAACCTCCAATTTCGTATATGATTGGTAGGTTTAATCATGGTGGCAACTAGCTTGTGAGATTGCTGACCAGAATTGGGTCTCTCCTCTCTTAATGCTATTAATAGATTAAATCCTAAGAGCTTGTTTAGGACTGTCTATTAATAAGAGAAGTAACCAAAGAGCTTGTTTTGGTTGCCGAATAATACGAATAGAGGCTGGTTGTTAGAGCTTGTTAATGGCTATAACCGATTTATTCATAAACATATGAATTTATCATTGTGTCGATGATCAATGATAAGAATCAAAGTTGAACTTGTCACTTCAACCAGAAGCTATCTCCCATCGATTTAATCCCTGATTTCTTTGTTTTCTTTTATTTCATCTTATTTTTCTTGTCTTTACAACAACCCCCTACTTCATTTATTTGAAAATAAATCCATCCATTCCCTGTGGAGACGACCTTGCTCATCAGTATACACAAAATATTTAATTTGAGCAGGTCCTGTCACCGCCAGAGCCCATGATGCTTGAAGAAGAGTTGGTGTATGTTCATCAGGAGCTTGAGCGATACTCTCAGCGCTATGAGCTTCTCCCACTAGGTTACTCAATTGTGTAGCCTATCGCCATTCAGGTCTCCGTAAGAAAGAGAAGTACATGATCTCGGAATCTATGGTGGAAGCTGCCTCTTTCGACATGTAGTAGAGGTGGTTGGCCTATATGGACCTCCCTGCTATTATGATAGGTGCTTCTCTGAACACCATTGAGGGTGTAATGAATTGCATCATGAGTCAGCCCATAGAGGAGCTTCCATGAATGCGCTCGACAACAGAAGCTAGTCTAGCAGTACGAGGCAGAGGTCAAGGAGCTTGCAAAGATTGTAGCAGATTGGGAGATGAAGAGATCACTTGCGTCAGGGACCAGTGGTTTAGGGAGTAAATTACGTGTATTTGTAAAAAATAAATATTGATTTTGAATGAAAAAGTCTCTTATGTTTATGCGTGTGCCTTTGACTATGATCCGGTTGTTTGCCTTATATTGTGTGTGTTAGCCCGTACCATAGGGTGTATATTCGTGGGTCTGCTAAGTTTGATTGCAACATTAGTAATCCTTAGCTTAGCAGGATGAATATGATGCCGATAGGCTGCTCGGGCCTTGGGTGCCCCATAGGTGCGGGTCCCATAACCTTTCACTTTGGCACCATTGTGTGAAAGTCCCTTGGCATGGTTGGGTTTACAACGCAGTTGCTGCGCTCAAGTAGCTGTATACATGAAAGAAAAGTACCCCTATGTTGAGCCTCGTCACAAACCAGAAACTTGAACATTATCCTTTTTCAAGAAAATTGAATTGTGTTGCTTTGAAAGGTCAAGCATTGTTTGCGAAAAATTAGACTGTACCTCAGTTAGATCTTTTAGACTTCACCACACATACGAGAGTAAAGAGTCACCGCATGTGAGGGTTTTAACGCATGCGATGAACATAAGTACTATCACGTAAAAAGAGTCGTGTAAATACCATCATAAGTGTCAAAGTTAAGTACTATTGAGAAAGTTAGCGCAAATGCTAAGATTAAGTACTTTTTGCAAGGCAAGACAAATGTCATCGCAAATTCCCAAGTTAAGTTATTGTGCAAGCAAAAGATAATTTCATCGCATAAGAAGACAAAGGAGTTATCTGCGCACGAATCAGCTAAGTTTCATCGCATAAGCAACACTCAGTGAGTACTATCCAACTAGGGTGGCTGAGTGTTACCATGCCTACAAAGATTAAATTCAGTCACCCTAGGTTTCACCTGCATAATCTATTGAAAGTCATAGGATGAATGCGAATGTTTGATGCTATTGATAGTACTTCTAGGGGTGCCAGGGCGGTGATACATGCTTAAGAAGATAGAATAATGGGGTTTGTTACCGTACCTTATGTTTGGCATGTTCTCCCTTGCATTACTAGGGCAGTTCATCGCGATTTGTAAGGTTATCTGCTTCACTTTGCCATTGCTTCTAGGGTTGCTAGAGCCTTGATTGGACTGCCAAGATACGTAAGTGTGCGTCTGGGGTTGCCAAAACCTTCAAATTGAGTATACAGCATCATGGAACTGGCCATGACATCCTGGAACCAAATAGGGTAAGTATGTCTGCACCTGGGTTTGCCAGGGACTTCGCATAGAGAATGTGATATTGTGGAAACAGCTACGACATCCTAGAATTGGCCAAGGTATGTATGTGTGCGTTTGGGTTTGCCAATGCCTTCTTATGGAGCATGCGGCATCGTGGAACTGGTCACAACATCTTGGAATCGGCCAAGGTAAGTATGTGTATGCCTGGGTTTGCTAGGGCCTTCACATGGAGCATACAACATCGTGGAACCGGCTACGGTATCCTAGAACCAGCCAGGGTATGTATGTGTATAAATATATGTATATATAGTAGACATAATCAAGGAAGATTAATCGCACAATTTGAAGTCAATAATATATTCAGAATACATCATACTTTTATTTTAGATTGAGTATGCATACAAAGAATCCAAGGTGCACTATGTTCTGAGTACAACATATCTTTCATATACAAAGACATATAGTAACTACTCTTATTCTCTTGTGTCCACAGTTTTGAGTACGTAGTAGCTCGATGGGTGAGCTTCTCGGACTACATATGGTCCGACCCAATTAGGTGCAAACTTTCTGGTAGACTTAACCTATTTAACGTGGAGTGTTGTTTTAAGAACCTTGTCACCCTCTTGGAATTTTCTGGGCCTTACTAATTTTTTAAAGTTAGAAGTCATGGTTTGTTTGTATTTGACTTGTTTCTGCAATGACTTCTCTCTTTCTTCATCAATGTATTATAATCTATCACTGAGCAGGTGATCCATATCCTCTGTTTGAAACTATTTTCCTATCACGAAGGCTATGCGGGTAGAGACCGTCTGTATTTTTGTCGGTAACACAACTTTCTGGCCATATACTAATGAATAAGGGGTTGCTTGTGTGCTTTTTCTAATTGTTGTGCGATAAGCCCAAAGAGTTTCAAACAACTTTTCTGAACAGTCCTTCTGGTTATCCGCTACCATTTTGCTCAGCATCTTCAACAAGGTTTTGTTTGTGGCCTCTACTTGCCCGTTCCCCTATGGGTAAAAGGTTGTAAATGTGCCTAGTTTTGCCCCATACTGACCCAACAAGTCTCAGACTTTAGGGCTGTTCACGGGTCGGGTTGGGTCAGTTTACAAAGGTTTTTCCAACCGACCCGACCTGGTCGGGTTACCTGAACTTGAAACCAAAACCGACCCAGTGTTAAGCAAAACCGACCTAGTCGGTTTGAGTCGGGTTGGGTTGGTTTTGGGTCTAAGTTCAACCATGCTTGACAGAAACTCAACTGCAATATATATGTGGGGACTGTGGCACCACAGTATGTGAGGTAGTGAACGCGGGAAAAGCCTTGTTTTTGATAAACAGGATATACCTCTAGTCCACAGTTTGGACTTTGGAGAGGAGAAGAAGAGCAAAACCCATATATAATAATAATGTCTATTATAGAGGTATATATGTTATATATCTTTTCAGTAATTAAGTTTTATCTCCAAAACCACCAACCTATCCCTTTGATTATATATTCATTTTGAAGTTTAATTGTCTTAGTTGGGATTTGGGTGAATTCTGTAGGGAGACTTCAGGACAGTTAATTACAATCATTAATGTAGCCAATGTAACAGATTTGAAGAGAGACAATTAGTTATGGGGGCTTAATTAATTTAAACTTCATAAAGGGACAATTAGTCGGTTCGGTTTAGGTTGATTTTGGTTTTCACACAAGAAACTGAAACCGACCCGAACCATTGGTTTATGAGGTTTTATAACCCGAAACTGACCTGTGCTGAAGATAACCCAGTTGACTCGAGTTGGGTCGGTCTGGGTTGGTCAGTTTGGTCGGGTTAGGCCTTCTTATGAACAGCCCTATCAGACTTCCTGATTCTTTATGGATAAACCATTGCTTGTCAAAATTCTCATTGGGACCCTGAACCGATGGACTATATGCTACCTAAGGAAATTTGTGATGTTTTCTGCAAAAATCATTCTCAAGGATATAGCCTCTGCCCACTTTGTGAAATAATCTGTGGCTAATATGATGAAACAATATCCCCCAAAATGTGGATGCATTTTTCCTATTAAATCTACCCCCTAGATGTGGAAAGGCCAAGGTGTAATGATGGGATGGAGGTCATTGGCTAGTCGATGTATTCTCTCGGCATGAACTCAGCATTTGTGGCACTTCCGTACATGCCTTTGGGTTTCTTCCAACATGGCAGGCCAATAAAATCCTAAGTGTAGAATATGGTTGTGTAAGGCCATTTGTCCTTGGCGTGGGACTGGTTCAGAGTTGTGGGCTGCATCTAGAGCTTCTTCTATCTCCTCAATGGCTAGGCATCACAGAGGTTTTCTAGTGTAGGACTTCTTGTAGAGCACTCTTCATAACTGGGTCAGCTGGTGAGGTGTTGTTTTCTATGTAATCTATGTATGCATTCCTCTAATCCGCTTCACCCACCATAAGACACTCGTTCTTATCGGCTTTTGGGATGCATTTTTCGCACTCGTTCTGTACCTTCATTGTGTTTTCCTTCATCGATGGCTAGTACTACCCCAACCTTTGTAACTTTCTGTATAGCGTGCCAATTATGTCTCTGTAGTAGGTTTTGTGTGTCTCTTCTCGGACTACTTTTTCCTCTCTAGGCCCTAGGCACCCCATTCTTACTCCATCTGCCAACCTATGGTATAACACCCTGTTCACTAGTTGGAACCTTAGTAATGTTCTGCCATCTTGCATTGCCATTGTCGGGTTGTTCAGCTTCTATATCACACTGTGCCTCCAATCTTTTGTTGTTATTTCATCCTTCTTTTCTACCCAATGCCCCAACCTATCGATCGATGGTTCACAGTGTATATGGATGGTAATGCTGATCAGATTTTTACTTGGCTGAATTTTTTACCCTAAAGTGGATAACGCATCGGTGTACCTGTTTGTAGCCCTGTTCTGGTGCTCATTAGTTACTTCTAAGTCCCTGTTCAGTCTTTGGATCAAGGTCATATGGAAAGATCATCAGTTCCTTAACCGTGGTGTTGCCGTCCATTTGCCCAATCACCAGTTTTGAATCCCCTATTACTTTGACATTCTTGGATCCAGAATCTCTCGCTACTGTCAGTTTCAATACTAAAGCTTTATACTCTGCTATGTTGTGGGAACAGGGGAACTGTAGTTTGAATTAATAGGCTGAGGTGTTTCCGGTCGGCGAAGTCAATGTGACTTCGGCCCCGATTGAGGTGCTAGTACTACTTCCGTCAAAAGTTAAGGTCCATTCTGAAAAGAGGGAGAAATCCATCGTATGGATGCCAAGAAAGCAATGGAATAGGTGGGCGAATTTCAAAAATTTTTCTCCCTTCAATCAACTGGGAATCGTATTCCCTTATTTTAGAATCAATTATTCAAGGACCTACTCAAACCATACCAAACCAGATCTGAACCCAAGAACAAGGGAAGAGTTATACATGATACAGAGAATCAAGTGAAGGGTTGAGAGATCCATCCCATGGATGCCCAAAGATTGCGGAATAAGGGGCGAATTTCAAAAAAAATTTCTCTCCCTTCAGTTGTGAATCACATTCCCTATTTAGAAAATCATATTTTCAAGGATCATTCTTAAACCTTAAATTGAACCAGATTTAAACCAAAAGGAGTAGGAGAGAATTATACCTGATACGGAGAAGTAGTATCTTCCAATGGAGGTGTTCACGCCCAAGGAAGGATCCAAAGACTACTCCCACTGAAGATGGCGCAGTGCAGGATGGAGCAGAATCAGTAGTGTTATTCTCTAAGAACTCTGTCCTTTACAAGAATCAGCAGGATGGCACGTGAGCACAGCTTCCTATCAATTCTTTCTCAAAGAACTGATGTCAAGATCGAATCTTGATTTCTCCAACAACTGGAGATCGAACTGGCAAACAGGGTGACAAGAACAGGGAGGCGGCAAGAGAGTATTCGTAGGGTGCAGAATTCTCTCTTCTTGATTTCAGCACTAAAGAAAATCTGATGTGTCTCCTCTCAAGGCTGCCACCCCCTTCTTTCTTTTTGTTAACCTAAAGGATCAGCTCCTAATCCCATTAGGAGCTGCTTATCCAAATCATATTTGGACCAGCCTTCTCTTCAGGTGATAAGGATAAACCCTTATCTTATCTACAGATTAGATTAGCTTTCTCCTAATCTCATTAGGAGGTTTCTAGATCTGAATCACATTCAGATCTGGACTCTCTGAGTGGATAGGGTGAAGACCCTATCCTATCTACTAATCCATCTTAGAATTCGCCCCATTATTAACTAAATAAATAGCCCAGTTCGAAATGGGCTTTAGGCCCATTAAGCTTATGCACTCACTTAACCTTTCTAACTACTACCCAGTTGGGCTTCCTTGTATGGCGTGGGACTCAAGCATTGATCTACACATCAGCCACATGGGTTCGGCCCTGCCTTTGTTGCAAGGCCTGGCCGAATACACTGTTAAAGACAGTGCACCCCCTGAAACCCATCAAATGGGCTCTATGGGCCCAACACTTACCTTAAATGGTCCCTGGGCCAAGCCACCTTGTAACACCCAGGGACTGTGGGCAGATGCAAGATTAGCCCATCAGGTATTATCCTCAATGGTCTTACACTTAACCTCTCAGCCCTTAATGATCATACACTGCCCGACAAGAGAGGACCTCTCCCTCGGTTGCAAGGAACAGTGTTGCACTCTCTACTTATATAGATCCCGGGAATTAAAACCTTTTGCAAACATTTTAGAAACCATAATATATACTTTTATATCTCATATAAAATACACTTTGCAAAACAAATCTCAACGGTTGAAATCGGCTGCCGACAGTCTTAGTTTCCATCAGTGAGAGTGCAGCCCCGATCACTACCATTGTCCGACAAAGGGGCTGATCCTGTCACTATGATCACCCACTCAGATGAATTCTCGAACTGTCCCAACATACCCAGGTTTTGACCCCCACTAAGGATCTCACTGATTGGTAAATCAAAGACAGCCCAATCCGACACCTAGTGCAGTATCATAATTGAGTCTAGGGGTCGGGTGTAACTTTCCAGTTTTGCCCATCAATCTGCAAGGTCCAGGGCAATATTGGAAATCTGGTCCAGTTCATAGATTCAATTAATCCTACACTGTATGTGCCTAGGTCTCACCCTGGTAGCTGAGACACGCCACCCCAACCGACTTGGTGGCACTACAGTGTCAGCCTTGTCAAGATAGGTCTCCCCAGACCGATCCACTGGCTGTGAACATTCTAAACTAACACGAGTCTCATTAAGTGTCCAGTTTAAGGGTATTACACAGAAACATACCAAGGGAACATGAATCAAATATGCACCTTTATTCATTTACAATAAACTCATAAAGTACATCATTCTGATTGAAGCTAAGGGCATACAAAACTGTCTAACATCAAGATCTCCCAACGTCGGCGTTCACGCCCAAAGAAGTATCCAAGATCTGCTCCCGCTGAAGATGACACAGCGATGGTGGGGCAGAACCAACAGTGTACGTTCTACGTACCAAACTCTTCGCAAGAATTCGTTGGACGCTTAGAGCACCGAACCAAATCAGTCTTTCACCAAAGACTGATCTCAAGAACCAGCTTCTTGATCGTCCTTTGAGAGGAGTTCGAACCAAGCAGTAAGGTGGTGGCGGCTGGAGGAGTTCCTAAGGCTGAAAGTGGCATGGATGCAGATTTCAGCTTAGGAAAATGACATCCTATCTCAAATTGCAGAAAAAGTGTAACTACAAAAACCCTAGGTCGAATTCTTGTAATTCAAGATTAGGGTTTCCTCTTTTCTTAGTGATTAAGAAACCTCATAATCCCATTAGAAGTTATCCCAATCCAAATCAGTATTTGGATAGGGGATAATCTTAATCCTATATGCAGATTAGGTCAGCCCACTCCCGATCTTATCAGGAGGTTACCAGATTCAAATCACATTTGAATTTGGTCTCCAAGAGTGGATTGGGTTAGAACCCTAATCCTTTAGCTAACCCTAATCCCAGATACGCCCCCCTTAAGTGGGTGATCATATCAGCCCAGGTCGAAATGGGCTGTAGGGCCAATAAGTAATCAATGCTCAATAAGTTTCCAAACTGCTGCCCAGTTGGGCTTCTTTGTATGGCGTGGGACCCAAGCATTGATCTACACATCAGCCACATGGGTTCAGCCCAGCCTTTGTTACAAGGCCTAGCCGAATTAACTGGAAAGCCCAGTGAACCCCTTGAGCCCATCACATGGACTCTATGGGTCCAACACTTACAGTAAGTGGTCCCTGGGCCAAGCCATCTTATAAAAACACAGGGACTGTGGGCAGATGCATGATTAGCCCATCAGGTGTAACCCTAAATGGTCTTACACTTAACCTCTCAGCCCATAATGATCAAACACTACCCGACAAGAGAGGACTTCTCCCTCGGCTACAAGGAACAATGCTGCACTCTCTACTCACATGGATCCCGGGAATTAAAACCATTTGCAAACGTTTTGAAATCGTATAAGTATATATATCATATATATAAAATTTGCAAAACAAAACTCCAACGATTGAAATCAACTGCCGACAGTTTGGTTTCCATTAGAGAGAGTGCATCCCCGATAATTACCTTTGTCCAACAAAGGGGCAAATCTTGTCACTACGATCACCCACTCAGATGAATTCTCAGACTATCCCAACATACCCAGGTTTTGACCCCCGCTAAGGATCTCACTAGTTGGCATATCAAAGACAGCCCAATCCGACACCTAGTGCAATATCATAATCGAGTCTAGGGGTCAGGTGTAACTTTCCAGTTTTGCCCATCAATCTCCAAGGTCCAGGGCAATACTAGAAATCTGGTCCGGTTCAAGGATTCAAGTAATCCTACCCTGCATGTGCCTTGGGTCTCACCCCGGTGGCTGAGACAAGCCACCCCAACACTTGGCAGCACACCAGTGTCAACCTTGGCAGGATAAATCTCCCCAGACTTATCTCACGGTTGTGAATGTTGTAAACTAACACGAGTCTCATTAAATGTCCAATTTAAGGGTCTTACACAGAAATATACCACACAACATGAATCAAACATGTATTTTATTTATTTACACTAAATGTCAAAAGTACATCAGATCTGATTGGAGCTAAGGGCATACAAAACTGTCTAACAGCTCCCACTTGCACTTAGGTCCAAGTGTGTCTGTACATCTTCTAGGCTTATCGTTAAATGGTCGTTTTGTCATCTTGCCTAAGAGGCAAGGCTCACAAGTGGAAAGATTTTCTATGGTTAGAAAATCCAAAGGACCATCCTTTACCAGCCTTGTGATTCGGTCAATACCGATATGGCCAAGTCGGTAATGCCACAGGCACGGAGGACTAACTGTATCATGGGTTCTTTTCTTGGGGTTTTCGACCGACGTAGTTTCGGTTAAGTTAGTTTCTAGAGAAAGACATAGAACATAGAGACTGTTCTCCAGTTCCCCGCATGCGATAAATTTCTTGTTTCGTTTAACAGTAATCATATTACTAAAATAAACAGTATATCCATCAGCACACAGTTTAGAAACATAAATCAAATTTCTTATTAAGTTTTGTACATAAAGACAATCTTTAAGTACAAGAATTCCTTCTCTAAAAACTAATTCTACGGTTCCTATTGCCGTAGCTGCAACACTTGCAGTCGTTCCCAAGAAAAGCGTCACTTTCCCTTCACTCAACATTCTGCTAACTTTGAACCCCTGCAGTGAATTACATGCATGAGTTGAAGCCCTGGAGTCAACACACTAGGACACATAAGTGACTAACAAATTAGTCTCTAGGACACAAGTTTCGAAGTTACCTTTCTTAGATTCCAGGAAGGCGGGACAGTTCCTCTTCCAATGGTTGGCCTGCTTGCAGAAGTGACAGGCATCGGATGCATTGTTTTTCTTCTGCTTTTTAGGTTGGCAGCTTTCTTCTGGGGTTTCTTTGCCTTCATCTTTTTCTTGCCCGATTTACTAGCTTCAACAAGCATAGCCACAGGCTCATCCTTTTTGATCAAATCCTCGGCCTCTTGATGAGAATAAAAATTATCATATTTTTATCCCTCAATATTCAGTCTTTTATACTTAATTAGTACCTAATTGGACTCACTATTCTTGTATTTCGATTTAGGGCACGAAAGAAGGCGTTATGGGAAAAACAAGGCTAATCGGGTAATTTTACACAGTTTCAGCACCGTGAGATAATTTGGGCATAATTATCCCATCCGGACTCCGATTGAGAAGATTCAAGATGCATTGGAAAGATAAGGAAAAACTCTACAACTTTCATGTTTTGATGTTTGATAGATTCGGAATGAATCGAGGTCAAAATTGGGCCTGAAGTCTAAGCAAATTAGTAGAGAAGCCCAGTTCGCAGCTGAAGCCCAGTTCGTAGAGAAGCCTTGCAGCGGCCCAATTCGTTAAGGAAGCCCAATACGAATGCAAGAATAAAAAACATCAAAGAGTCCTATCAGATTCAATTTTCTGTTGTATTTTTAGAAAGATAAAAGAGATTAGGATTACCAGTTAAGAGATAGGAGTAGATTAGATCTAATCTAAGCATTATCTATTAAAGAACTGATCTCCCAATAGAGAAAGAACTCCTTAGAGGAGAAGGAGACAGCTCCCTCCTAATTCTATATAAAGGGGGGTGGACTAGCACCAAAGGCCATCATCAAATCCTCCAAGAAGAGCTTCAACCTTCAGAGAGAGACATCAGCAACCAAGGAGGAAGAAGTAGAGTTCTCCCCCCTCTCATCTGGAAGCTGCGATTTCATCATGGAGTGTCTGTAAGTTTTTATTTCTGGTTGAAGGGTTAGGGAAGCTTTGAATCTTTAAACATTGTGAGATCTATTTGATTTTTTCAGTTCTTTGTTTATGGGTATTAATATGTTTTCTGCGATTAACTATGAGGATTATTTTTATTGATTAAGTAAGAAGGGCCCCTTGCTCATTCAGTGAAAATAATATATGGCCGATTGAACATCTTCGTATATGATTGGTAGGTTCAATCATGGTGGCAACTAACAGAAATTGATTGCAAAAAAGTATTCGATCTATGTTATCAAAATGTTTGATCTGGTTTAAACGGTCTGAACTTGTGAGATCGCTGACCAGAATTGGGTCTTTCCCCTCTTAATGTTATTAATAGATTAAATCCTAAGAGCTTGTTTAGGACTGTCTATTAATAAGAGAATCAATCAAAGAACTTGTTTTGGTTGTCAAATAATACGAGTAGAGGCTGGCTATTAGAGCTTGTTAATCAAAGAACTTGTTATGAAAATGTTTGATCTGGTTTACTCGTAAACATATGAATCTATCTTTGCATCGATGATCAATGATAAGAAGCAAAGCTGAACTTGTCCCTTCAACCGGAAGCTATCTATCATCGATTTGATCACTTGCTTTCTGTTATTTCCTGTTATTTTTCTTATTTCATCTTATTGTCCTTATCTGCACAACCCCCCTACTTCGATTACTTGGAAATAAATCCACCCAATCCCTGTGGAGATGACCTTGCTCATCCTTTTTGATCAAATCCTCGGCCCTCTGCAACATATTGCTGAGTTCCTGTACGCTGACATTCAGCTTGTTCATATTGTAGTTCATTATGAACGGATTGAAAGAAGGAGGCCAAGAATTAAGGATGGCATCCACTTGCGTGGCAAGATCTAGCCCGGATCCAAGAGCCTCGAGTTCGTTAATGTAGCCCATCATCCGAAGACAATGGTAATGAACTTTCTGCCCCTTGGACATCTGTGCGGTCATGAACAACTTCAAGACCTTCTGCCGAGTAGAACGATTATGCTCTTCGTACATCGTCTTTAAACTATCCAATATGTCCTTGGCTAGTTCGATTTGATCGAACTGCCTCTGTATTGGATTGTCCAGGGAGGCAATGACATAGCAGCGGGGTAGGGAGTTTTTATCCTCCCAATCTTGGAATTCCCTCCTTCGAGCCTCAGAAGCCCTATCACCCGGACGCTCCGGTGCAGGGTTTTTAACTACCTTATCCAACTTCTCGGAAGTTAAGACCAACATAAGGTTTCTGTACCAGTCGGCATAGTTTGGGCCCTTAAGCTTGTTATTGTCAAGCAACTTATTAAATTGTTTGTTTGCCATTTTCTGATAAAACAACAAAACATTAGTCCACAACCTTAGTTTGATTCATGTTACCTACATAGATATGACTTTTAATCTATGTTCCATTTCCATTTGTTCATCTCTAAGATTTCCCTCCTATCTCAGTGACGGAGACGGCGAAGATGTCTCTGAAAATGTGGGAAATCACATAGGGTGTGTGGAGCCAACTGTTTCAGCTACATAACCCACCACCTTTCTGTGATGGATCATATCCACTCATGTATGAGTTTCCCTTTGGCCTCTGTTAGATAAGGATCAGAGCCGTTTTCAGGTAAACATTTTTGTCCAGTGAGTGCTCACCCATCATATTCAGGTTACGCCAAGGTACCGTGAGAGAGTTCCCATTTTCTGGTGAAGCCCCTCCCACATCGGTCTATGACGCCCCTATCATCTTATGAAACACTTTGACAGACCCAACAGCAAATGGATAGCCCAATTTTTTGGTGCGTTTCCTCATTACTGAAGGACCCATCATCGTGCTAACGACGGAAGGCCTTTAGAGAGTTCATCACATGAATCTCCCTATCGCATGCACTCATATTTGCTAGAGGGAACAAAAATTACACCCTAGTTAATTTAGGTCAAACCAAAGTGGCTCCCACTGACTTTCATAAATTCTGATTTATGGTGGCCCAATTCGGCTAGGGTTTCCGCACGCATCCCTTTTCAGGGTTGTGGGGCCCACCATGAAAGGAAGGGGTCATACAATGACCGTATGGGACACCATGGCAATGATGTGCATTAGCCATGGTGTGCGCAACAGCCACAAACGCATCATCATGGGCCAAGTGCTTATGGCCCATGGTCGCAGCACATCAAACATCCGCACATCACATGAAATGGAAGAATTGATCCAATCAATTAACTACTGTAAAGCCCATTAATCAGCCCATTTAAAGTCCATGATATTAACCATTAATATCATCTAGGTATGTAGGTTGAATCGCAGTTAGCAGATCAGCCCATATAGCTTTTACGTAAAATTGGGCTTTTGCAGTTATAACCCATTAAAATTGGGCTTTACAGGTTGGGCCGAATTGGTTCTTCCAATTAAAAATTGATTTTAGACTTGAAAGTGGGAAATAACAGGACTGAATATAGCCTCTTTCGAACCCTAGATTCGATCCAAATAGTTTTGGTCCAATCTGGTCCGAAACGGTCCAAAAACAATTTTTAATTCAAGAAACAATTCAATGAAAGATTTAAAATTAAAATTCCAAATTTTTTACAATCAAAAACAGATCTGGACTGTTCGTACAACCTGCAAAACAGAGGTTAGTAATTAGGGTTGCAGTTTCCCAAACTGCAAAAACACAGATAGCGGATTCTACATCTGCAAATCTCCAGCGTCGCCGCCTTATCAATCAAGAAAAAAAAAATAAAAAACAGAAATCCTATTTCTATTACTTAAAAGCATTCTTTTGAATCCTATACATTCAGTCTAGAAAAATAAAAAAAAAATATTTTACAGACGAGAATGAATAAAAACTGCAAATAACAGGTGCGCAGACATTCTGCGCCAAATTTTGATCTTCGAACTCCATGTACGAACAGTCCATTAAATCAGAAATAAAATAAGAACAGTTCTAAAATAAATTTCAGATTTAACAAAAATTAATTTCAGATCAATCGCCCATACAAGAAACAATTTCTTGAAATAAAACTGCAATCTGTGCAATACCTGGATAGAACCGCTTCTACCGAATTGCGCAGGTTCAGATCTGATTTCTTAGTTCAAGATTCGAACCTACGGCTCTGATACCACTGAAAGGAGGGAGAAATCTATCGTATAGAGGCCAAGAAAGCAGCGGAATAGGTGGGCGAATTTCAAAAATATTTCTCCCTTCAATCAACTGGGAATCATATTCCCTTATTTTAGAATCAATTATTCAAGGTGAAGGGATGAGATATCCATCGTATGGACACCCGAATCTTGCGGAATAGAATGGGCGAATTTCAAAAATTTCTCTCCATCCTACTGGGAATCGTATTCCCTATTTTAGAAAAATCGTATTTTTCAAGGATCAATCTTGAACCAAGAACCGAACTAGATCTGAACAAAAGCAGTGGGAGAAAGATATACCTGATATAGAGAAATAATATCTCCCAATGGAGGTGTTCACGCCCAAGGAAGGAACCAAAAACTGCTCCCACTGAAGAGGGCGCAGTGCAGGACGAAGCAGAGTCAGCAGTGTTCTTCCCAAGAACCTGATCCTTTGCAAGAATCAACAAGACGAAATGTGAGCACGGCTTTGTATCAGTCCCTTCACAAGAAACTGATATAAAGATCCAATCTTGATTTATCCCACCAAACTGGAGATTGAACAAGCAGGTGAGGCGGCGGCAGGAAGGAGGCGGCAAGAAAGAATTTCGCAGGGTTGCTGAATTCTTCCTTTTGTGATTTCAACTCTGAAGAGGATGTGAATGTATATTTTCTAAAGGCTGCCACCCCCTCCTCCTTTTATAACTTTAAAGGGATCAGCTCCTTATCCCATTAGGAGTTGCTGATCCAAATCATATTTGGATCAGAATTCCCTTTAAGTGATAAGGGAAAACCCTTATCTTATCTGCAGATTAGATCAGCCTTCTCCTAATCTCATTAAGAGGTTTCCAGATCTGAATCTCATTTAGATCTAGACTCTCTAAGTGGATAGGGTTAAGACCCAATCCTATCTGCTAATCCAATCCTAGAATTCGCCCCTTATTTAACTTATCATATCAACCCATTTCGAAATGGGCTTTACGCCCATTAAGGTTATGTGCTCACTTAGCCTTCCAAACTGCTGCCCAGTTGGGCTTCCTTGTATGGCATGTGACCCAAACATTGATCTACACATCAGCCACATGGGTTCAGCCTAACCTTTGTTATAAGGCCTGGCCGAATACCCTGTTATGGACAGTACACCCCCTAAAACCCATCACATGGTCTCTATGGGCCCAACACTTACCCTAAGTGGTCCCTAGGCCAAGCCACCTTGTAACACCCAGGGACTGTGGGAGATGCAAGATTAGCCCATCAGGTATTACCCTAAATGGTCTTACACTTAACCTCTCAGTCCATAATGACCAAACACTGCCCGACAAGAGAGGACCTCTCCCTCGGCTGCAAGGAACAGTGATGCACTCTCTACTCACATTGATCCTGGGAATTAAAACCTTTTGCAAACAATTAGAAACCATAATATATATACTTTTATATGTCATATAAAATATATTTTGCAAAACAAATCTCAACGATTGAAATCGGTTGCCGGCAGTCTTGTTTCCATCAGAGAGAGTGCATCCCGATCATTACCTTTGTCCGACAAAGGGGCTAATCCTGTCACTATGATCATCCACTCAGATGAATTCTCAGACTTGAAAGTTGGAAATAACAGGACTGAATACAACCCCTTTCGAACCCTAGATTCGGTCCAAATAGTTTTGGTCCAATCTGGTCTGAAACGGTCCAAAAACAATTTTTAATTCAAGAAACAATTCAATGAAAGATCTAAAATTAAAATTCCAAATTTTTGACAATCAAAAATAGATCTGGACTGTTCGTACAACCTGCAAAACAGAGGTTAGTAATTAGGGTTGCAGTTTCCCAAACTACAAAAACGCAGATAGCGGATTCTTCATCTGCAAATCTCCAGCGCCGCCGCCTTATTAATCAAGAAAAAAAATAAAAAACAGAAATCCTATTTCTATTACTTAAAAACATTCTTTTGAATCCTATACATTCAGTCTAGAAAAATAAAAAAAAAAATTATTTTACAGACGAGAATGAATAGAAACTGCAAATAACAGGTGCGCAGACATTCTGCGCCAAATTTTGATCTTCGAACTCCATGTACGAACAATCCATTAAATCATAAATAAAATAAGAACAGTTCTAAATTAAATTTCAGATTTAATGAAAATTAATTTCAGATCAATCGCCCATACAAGAAACAATTTCTTGAAATAAAACTGCAATCTGCGCAATACCTGGATAGAACAGCTTCTACCGAATTGCGCAGGTTCAGATCTAATTTCTTGGTTCAAGATTCGAACCTACGGCTCTGATACCACTGAAAGGAGGGGAAATCCATCGTATGGACGCCAAGGCAACGGAATAGGTGGACGAATTTCAAAAATTTTTCTCCCTTCAATCAAATGGGAATCGTATTACCTTATTTTAGAATCAATTATTGAAGGTGAAGGAATGAGATATCCATCGTATGGACGCCCGACTCTTGTGGAATAGAATGGGCGAATTTCAAAACTCTCTCTCCATCCTACTGGGAATCGTATTCCCTATTTTCGAAAAATCATATTTTTCAAGGATCAATCTTGAACCAAGAACCGAACCATATCTGAACGAAAGCAGTGGGAGAGGGATATACCTGATACGGAGAAAGAATATCTCCCAATGGAGGTGTTCACTTCCAAGGAAGGAACCAAAAACTGCTCCCACTGAAGATGGCGCAGTGCAGGATGGAGCAGAGTCAGCAGTGTTCTTCCCAAGAACCTGATCCTTCGCAAGAATCAACAGGATGGCACGTGAGCACAGCTTCCTATCAGTCCCTTCATAAGAAACTGATATCAAAATCCAATCTTAATTTCTCCCACCTAATTGGAGATCGAACTGGCAGGTGAGGCGGCGACGGGAAGGAGGCGGCAAGAAAGCTATGTCCAACATAGCTTCCGCATAAGTCACTGGATCCCCCTCACTAGTCAAGGCTTCCACCAGGTAACTATCCTGGTCATAACCAAAACGGACTGGTGGCCTGGATACCCGAGTAGATCTTCTAGGTAGGTCACTACCTGGAACTTGTGGGACACCTCCCACTACATCCGAGCTCTCTTCATCAAGAACGATTTTCTAACGATGATTGTCCAGGATGTAATCACTTTCCAAGAATTATGCATTTCAACTGCAGAACACCTTCTGCTCACTTGGGTCATAGAATAGGTAACCTACAGAGCCTTTTGGGTAGCCTACAAATAGGCAATGCCTGGTTTTGGATTCCAATTTGTCCGGACTCGTTATTTTAACGTGTGCCGGACAACCCCAAACCTTCAAGTGTCGTGCACTTGGTTTCTTTCCGGTCCAAAGTTCATAGGGAGTCTTCGGAACTGATTTGGTTGGAACCCGATTCAGCACGTATATCGCAGTCTCTAATGCGTATCCCCAAATGGATGTGGGTAACTCTGAATGGACGTGAAGTGACTGGACCATATCCAATAAGGTCCAATTCCTCCTCTCTGAAACACCGTTAAGTTGTGGTGTAGCAGGAGGAGTCAACTGTGATACTATCCCGTTGACCTTCAAGTAGTCCCTAAATTCGTCAGAGAGATACTCGCCACCTCGATCCGATCGAAGGGCCTTAATTTCTGTTCCTAACTGTTTCTCGACCTCTTGTCTGAACTCTTTGAACTTTTCAAAGGATTCAGACTTATGTCTCATTAGGTACACGTAACCATACCAAGAATAATCATCGGTAAATGTAATAATGTACATGTGTTGGTTACGGGTCCTAACACTCAGGGAACCACATACATCAGTATGCGTAAGGTCAAGCGTGACTGTACATCTTTCAGGCTTACCATTAAATGGCCTTTTTGTCATCTTACCTTGAAGGCAAGGCTCACAAGTGGGAAGATCTTCTACTATTAGAAAATCCAAAGGACCATCCTTTACCAGTCTTGTGATTCGGTCAATACCGATATGGCCAAGTCGGTAATGCCACAGGCACGTGGGATTAACTGTATCACGTACTCTTTTCTTGGGGATATCAGGCGACGATGTAGTTTTGGTTATGTTAGCTTCTAGAGAAGGATGTAGAACATAGAGACCGTTCTCCAGTTCCCCGTATGCGATGAACTGGTTTCTATGACACAAGATTCGAAATTACCTTTCTTGGATTCCTGGTACTAAGGACAATTCCTCTTCTAGTGGCCGGTCTGTTTGCAGAAGTGACATGCATCCGATGCCCTGTCTTTCTAATACTTCTTGGGTTTGGCAGCTTTCTTCTGAGGCTTCGTTGCCTTCCTCTTTTTCTTGCCCGATTTGCTAGCTTCAGCAAGCATAGCCACAGGCTCATCCTTCCTAATTAAATCCTCAGCCCTCTGCAACATGTTGCTGAGTTTCTGGACGCTGACATTCAACTTGTTTATTTTGTAATTCATTATGAATGGGTTGAAGGAAAGAGGCAAAGAGTTAAGGATGGCATCCACTTGCGTGCCAAGATCTAGCCCAGATCCAAGGGCTTCAAGCTCATTGAAATAAAACAGCAATCCGCGCAATACCTGGATAGAACATATTCTACCGAATTGCGTAGGTTCAGGTCTGATTTCTTGGTTCTAGATTCGAACCTATGGTTCTGATACCACTGAAAGGAGGGAGAAATCCATCATATGGACGCCAAGAAAGTAGCGGAATAGGTGGGCGAATTTCAAAAAATTTTCTCCCTTCAATCAACTGGGAATCGTATTCCCTTATTTTAGAATCAATAATTCAAGGTGAAGGGATGAGATATCCATCGTATGGACGCCCGAATCTTGCGGAATAGAATGGGCGAATTGATGGAGCAGAGTCAGCAGTGTTCTTCCCAAGAACCTGATCCTTCGCAAGAATCAGCAGAATGGCACGTGAGCACAGCTTCCTATCAGTCCCTTCACAAGAAACTGATATCAAAATCCAATCATGATTTCTCCCACCTAATTGGAGATCGAACTGGCAGGTGAGGCGGCGGCGGGAAGGAGGCGGCAAGAAAGATTTTCGCAGGGTTGCTGAATTCTTCCTTCTGTGATTTCAGCTCTAAAGATGATGTGAATGTATATTTTCTAAAGGCTGCCGCCCCCTCCTCCTTTTATAACTTTAAAGGGATCAGCTCCTAATCGCATTAGGAGTTGCTGATCTAAATCATATTTAGATCAGAATTCCCTTTAAGTGATAAGGGAAAACCCTTATCTTATCTGCAGATTAGATCAGCCTTCTCCTAATCTCATTAGGAGGTTTCCACATTTGAATCTCATTTAGATCTGGACTCTCTGAGTGGATAGGGTTAAGACCCAATCCTATCTGCTAAACCAATCCCATAATTCGCCCCTTATTTAACTGATCATATCAGCCCAGTTCAAAATGGGCTTTAGGCCCATTAAGGTTATGTGCTCATTTAGCCTTCCAAACTGCTACCCAGTTGGGCTTCCTTGAATGACGTGGAACCCAAACATTGATCTACACATCAGCCACATGGGTTCAGCCCAGCCTTTGTTACAAGGCCTGCCCAAATACACTGTTATGGACAGTGCACCCCCTGAAACCCATCACATGGGCTCTATGGGCTCAACACTTACCCTAAGTGGTCCCTAGGCCAAGCCACCTTGTAACACCCAGGGACTATGGGTAGATGTAAGATTAGCCCATCAGGTATTACCCTAAATGGTCTTACTGAAGGGATGGGATATCCATCTCATGGACGCCCAAATCTTGCGGAATGGATAGGGCGAATTTCAAAAATTTCTCTCATCTTTGTAGGGAATCGAATTCCCTATTTCAGAAAACATATTTTCAATGATCAATCTTGAATCAAGAACCAAATCAGATCTGAACCAAAAGAAGTAGGAGGGAGGATATACCAGATACAGAGAATCAATATCTCCCAATGGAGGTGTTCATGCCCAAGGAAGGATCCAAAATCTGCTCCCACTGAAAATGGTGCAGTGAAGGATGGAGCAGAATCAACAACGTTCTTCCAAAAGAACTTGACCCTTCGCAAGAATCAACTGGATGGCTTGTGGGTTCAACTCCAACCAATCTTTTCCCAAAAGATTGGAATCAAGATCAAATCATGATTTCTCCCAAGAACTGGAGATCGAACTAAAGGGAATGGCGATGACAGGAAGGAGGCGGCAGGAGAGAATTCGTAGGGTGCAGAAAATATCTCTTTCTGTGATTTTTAGCTCTGAAGAGAATTGAACTTCAATCACACAAAAAAACTATCTTCGCCCCTTTCTTCTTTCATAATCTTAAAGGGATCAGCTCCTAATCAGATTAGGAGTTGCTAATCCAAATCATATTTGGGTTAGAAGTCCCTTTAAGTGATTAGGGATAATCCTTATCTTATCTGCAAATCAGATCAGCCATCTCCTAATCTAATTAGGAGGTTTCCAGATCTAAATCTCATTTAGATCTTGAACTCTCTAGGTGGATAGGGTCTAAGCCCAATCCTATCAGCTAATCCACCTCAGAATTCACCCCCTTTAATTGACTTATCAAATCAGCCCAGTTCGAAATGGGCTTAAGGCCCATTTAAGGTTATATACTCAATTAACCTTCCAAACTACTGCTCAGTTGGGCTTCCTTGTATGGCGTGGGACCCAAACATTGATCTACACATCAGCCACATGGGTTCAGCCCAGCCTTTGTTACAAAGCCTGGCCGAATACACTATTATGGACAGTGCACCCCCTGAATCCCATCTTATGGGCTCTATGGGCACAACACTTACCCTAAGTGGTCCCTGGGCCAAGCCACCTTGTAACACCCAGGGACTGGGGGCAGATGCAAGATTAGCCCATCAGGTATTATCCTCAATGGTCTTACACTTAACCTCTCAGCCCATAATGATCATACACTGCCCGACAAGAGAGGACCTCTCCCTCGGCTGCAAGGAACAGTGTTGCACTCTCTACTTATATGGATCCCAGGAATTAAAACCTTTTGCAAACATTTTAGAAACCATAATATATACTTTTATATCTCATATAAAATATACTTTGCAAAACAAATCTCAACGGTTGAAATCGGCTACCGGCAGTCTTGGTTTCCATCAGAGAGAGTGCATCCCCGATCATTACCTTTGTCCGACAAAGGGGCTGATCCTTTCACTATGATCACCCACTCAGATGAATTCTCGAATTGTCCCAACATACCCAGGTTTTGACCCTTGCTAAGGATCTCACTGATTGGTACATCAAAGACACCCCAATCCGACATCTAGTGTAGTATCATAATCGAGTCTAGGGGTTAGGTGTAACTTTCCAGTTTTGTCCATCTATCTCCAAGGTCCAGGGCAATACTGGATATCTAGTCTAATTCAAAGGTTCTATTAATCCTACACTGTATGTGCCTAGGGTCTCACCCTAGCAGCTGAGACAGGCCACCCCAACTGACTTGGTGGCACTACAGCGTCAGCCTTGTCAAGATAGGTTTTCCAGACCGATCCACTGGCTGTGAACATTCTAAACTAACACGAGTCTCATTAAGTGTCCAGTTTAAGGGTATTACACAGATACATACCAAGGGAACATGAATCAAATATGCACTTTTATTCATTTACAATAAACTCATAAAGTACATCATTCTTGATTGAAGCTAAGGGCATACAAAACTGTCTAATAGCTCCCACTTGCACTTAGGTCCAATCAGGTACTAGCCGGAGTCCCATGCTTTCCACGTGTTTCTCAAATACTTTCTGTGATAGTGGCTTCGTCAATGGGTCTGCTACATTTTCCGCTGACGCTACCGTCTGAATCAGGATGTCCCCTCTACCAACAATCTCCCGCAGTACGTGGTACTTTATCTCGATGTGCTTCAACTTCGAGTGGGCTCTTGGCTCCTTAGCCTGAGCAATAGCTCCATTGTTGTCACACAACAATGGGATGGGTGATGTGCTGGACGGAACTACTCCCAACTCATGAATGAACTTCTTCATCCATACGGCTTCTATGGCAGCCTCACTTGCGGCAATGTATTCGGCCTCGGTTCTGGAGTCTGCTGTGGACCCCTGTTTGCTGCTTTTTTAGCAAACAGCACACGATCCTATCGTGAAAACATATCCAGATGTAGACTTTCTATCATCCGGATCCGACTAGAAATTCGCATCTGTAAACCCTTGGATCTGTAGTGAACTACCATCGAATACCAGACAAAACTCTTTTGTCCTTCGAAGAGATTGACTCCATGCCTGAAAGGAACATTTCCTTTCTTGGAGTTTTCCATGCTATATCTCTTGACTATTTTGTCAATATAAGCAGATTGGGATAATCCTATTATCCGCTTCGGTCTATCTCTATAGAGTCGAAGAACCAGTATATAGGAGATTTCTCCAAGGTCTTTAATGGAGAATTGTTGTGATAGCCATACTTTTATCGTAGTTAACATTCCTACATCATTACCAATGAGTAGAATGTCATCTACATACAGAACCAGAAACGTAACCTTGTCACCACTGGTCTTTCTGTAAACACAGGGTTCATCCGGGTTTTGCTCAAAATCAAACTTTTTGACCGTAGAGTCAAATCGGATGTTCCAACTTCTAGAAGCTTGCTTCAATCCATATATAGATCTATTCAACTTACAGACCATGTGTTCCTGACCCGCAGCTACAAAACCTTGCGGTTGCTGCATATAGATATCTTCAGTAAGATCTCCATTCAGGAACGCAGTTTTGACATCCATCTGCCAAATCTCATAGTCATAGTAAGCTGCTACAGCTAGCAGGATCCTAATGGATTTTAAGCATAGGCACGGGCGAAAAGGTTTCCTCATTATCGATGCCTTCTTTGTAAGTGAATCCTTTTGCCACCAGACGAGCTTTGTAGGTCTCAACCCTGCCCTCGGGGCCCTTCTTCCTCTTGCAGATCCATTTGCAACCAATTGCTTTTACCCCGGAGGGTGGATCCACTAGAGTCCAGACTCCATTGGTCTCCATTGAGTCCATCTCAGCTCTCATGGCATCTACCCATTTAAGGGAGTCTATGTCCAACATAGCTTCCGTATATGTTACGGGATCCTCTTCACTAGTCAAGGTTTTTCGTCTAGGTAACTATCCTGATCGTAACCAAAACGGACCGGTGGCCTGGACACCCGGTAGATCTTCTAGGTTGGTCACTACCTGGAACTTGTGGGACACCTCCCACTACATTTGAGCTCTCCTCATCAAGAACAATTTCCTGACGCAGATTGTCCAGGATGTAGTCATTTTCCAAGAATTGTGCATTCCGACTGCAGAACACCTTCTGCTCACTTGGATCATAGAATAGGTAGCCCACTGAGCCCTTTGGGAAGCCTACGAATAGGCAACGACTGGTCTTGGATTCCAATTTGTCCGGATTCGTTCTTTTAACGTGAGCCAGACAACCCCAAATCTTCAAGTGTCGTACACTTGGTTTCTTTCCGGTCCAAAGCTCATAAGGAGTCTTAGGAACCGATTTGGTTGGAACCCGGTTCAGCACGTATAACGCAGTCTCTAATGCGTATCCCCAAAAGGATGTGGGTAACTCTGAATGGGTGAGAAGTGACCGGACCATATCCAATAAGATCCTATTCCTCCTCTCTGAAACACCGTTAAGTTGTGGTGTAGCAGGAGGAGCTAACTGTGATATTATCCCATTCTCCTTTAAGTAGTCCCTGAATTCATCAGAGAGATACTCGCCACCTCGATCTGATCGAAGGGCCTTAATTTCTCTCCCTAACTGTTTCTCGACCTCTTGCCTGAACTCTTTGAACTTTTCAAAAGATTTAGACTTGTGTCTCAATAGGTATACGTAACCATATCGTGAAAAATCATCGATGAATGTAATGAAATACATGTGTTGGTTACGGGTCCTAACACTCAGGGGACCACATACATCAGTATGTAAAAGGTCAAGCGTGCATGTACATCTTTCGGGCTTACCGTTAAATGGCCTCTTTGTCATCTTACCCTGAAGGCAAGGCTCACAAGTGGGAAGATCTTCTACAGTTAGAAAATCCAAAGGACCATCCTTTACCAGTCTTGTGATTCGGTCAATACCAATATGGCCAAGTCTGTAATGCCACAGGCACGTGGGATTAACTGTATCACGTACTCTTTTCTTGGGGATTTCGGCCGACGTAGTTTCGGCTATGTTTGTTTTTAGAGAATGATGTAGAACATAGAGACCGTTCTCCAGTTCCCCATATGCGATGAACTTATTGTTTCTTTTAATAGTAATCGTATTACTGAAAAAGACAAAATATCCATCCGCACATAGTTTTGAGACAGAAATCAAATTTCTTCTTAGATTTTGCACAAAAAGACAATATTTAAGCACAATATATCCTTCTCTAAATTTTAATTCTACGGTGCCTATTGCCGTAGCTGCAACGCTTGCAGAAGTCCTCAAGTAGAGCATCACTTCTCCATCATTCAGCCTTCTGCTTACCTTGAACCCCTGCTGTGAGTTACACGCATGAGTTGAAGCCCCAGAGTCAATACACCAGGACGCAGAAGTCACCAATAAGTTGGTTTCTATGACACAAGATTCGAAATTACCTTTCTTGGATTCTAGGTACTGAGGACAGTTCCTCTTCCAGTGGCCGGTTTGTTTGCAGAAGTGACATGCATCTGCTGTTCTGTCCTTCTTCTGCTTCTTGGGCTTGGTAGTCTTCTTCTGAGGCTTCTTTGCCTTCCTCTTTTCCTTGCCCATTTTGTTAGCTTCAACAAGCATCACCATAGGCTCATCCTTCTTAAGTAAGTCCTCGGCCCTTTGCAACATATTGCTCAGCTCTTGGACGCTGACATTCAGCTTGTTCATATTGTAGTTTAATATGAACCCATTGAAGGAAGAGGGCAAGGAGTTCAGAATGGCATCTACTTGAGTTCCAAGATCTAGCCCGGATCCAAGGGCTTCCAGCTCGTTAATGCAACCCATCATCCGAAGACAATGGTCGTGAATTTTCTGCCCCTTGGACATCTGAGCGGTCATGAACATTTTCAAGACCTTCTACCGAGTAGAACGGTTCTGCTCTTCATACATTATTTTTAGACTGTCCAATATGTCCTTAGCGAGTTCGATTTGATCGATCTACCTCTGTATTGAGTTGTCCAAAGAAGCAACGACATAGCAGCGGGCTAGGGAGTTTTTATCCTCCCATTCTTGGAATTCTCTCCTACGGGCTTCAGAAGCCCTATCACCCGGACGTTACGGGGCAGGAGACTTGACTACCTTGTCCAATTTTTCAGATGTTAAAACCAGCATTAGGTTACGGTACCAGTCGGCATAGTTTGGGCCCTTAAGCTTGTTGTCATCAAGAAGCTTTGCAAATTGTCCGTTTGCCATTTTCTGATAAAACAGCAAATATCAGTCCACAACCTTATTTGATTCATGTTCAAGTCATAGATATGGATTTTAATCTATGTTCCATTACCATTTTTTCATCTCTGAGTTTTTCCCTCCTGCTCAGGGACGGAGACAGCGACTTGTCTCTGGAAATGTGTGAAACCACATAGGGTGCATGGAGCCAACTGTTTCAGCTGCAAAACCCCACCACCATTTTGTGAAGGATCACATCCACTCATCATATGAGTTTTCCCTTTGGCCTCTGCCAGACAAGGTTCAGAGCCGTTTTCAGGTAAACCTTTCTGTCCAGTGAGTGCTTACCCATCATATTCGTGAACGCCAAGGTACTGTGAGAGAGTTCCCATTTTCTGGTGAAGCCCCTCCCACATCGGTCTATGACACCCCTATCATCTTATGAAACACTTAGACAAGCCCAACAGCAAATGGATAGCCCATTTTCTAGTGCATTTCCTCATTACTGAAGGACCCATCCTCATGCTAATGATGGAAAGCCTTTAGAGAGTTCATCATATGAATCTCCCTATCGCATGCACTCATATTTACTGGAGGGAACAAGAATTACGCCCTAGTTTATTTTAGGTCAAACCAGTGTGGCTCCCACTGACTTTCATAAAGCCTGATTTCGGTGGGCCTAAATCGGCTAGGGTTCCGCACGTAACCTCTTCAGGAGGTGTGGGGCCCACCATTGAGGGAGGTCATCAAATGACCAGTAGGGACACCATGGCAATGATGTGCATTCAGCCATGGTGTGCGCAAGAGCCACTATCGAATCTGCATGGGCCAAGCACTTATGGCCCCTGAACGTAGCACATCACACACATCCATACATCACATGCAGGGAGGAATTTGATCCAATCAATTAATTATCTGTAATAGCCCATTTTAATTCATAATATTAACAATTAATATCATCTAGGTATATGGGCTGAATCAGGGTTACCCAGTTCGGCCCATATAGCTTGTTTCTTTGAAGTGGGCTTTTGGCAGTTTTAACAGTTTAAAACTGGGCCTTACAGGTTGGGCCGAATTAACCATTTAATTAAACATCAATCCTTAGGCCCATTTGTGGGAAAATTAGGGCTGACTTTCAGCCTTGAATAAACCCTAGATTCGGTCCAAACAATTTGAACCAATCTTGGTTCGAATGGGTCTAGGGTTTGATCTTTAATTAAATCTTTAATTCAAGAAAATAATCTGAAATTAAAGAACTGATAAAAGAAAACAAGAATCAGTTAATCCAGGGCTGTCCATACAATCCATCCTGCAAAACAGAGGTTAGATCACAGAATGCAGTTTCATAAACAGCAAATCGCAGGTAGCGAATGTCCCATCTGCGAAATCTCCTTCCTTGCACCGCCATCTTCGATCCAAAATTAAATTAAATAAAAAACTTAATTTCTATCATAATTACATCAGATCGAATACCTAATACATTGAGCCTAAAAAAAATTATTTACAGACCAAATGTAATGAATAAATCAAGAAACTGCAAATCTTGCAGGTTCCCTGCGCAAACCAAGAATTCGATCTCCTCTTGTACGAACAACCCATAAATCAAGAAAATCATAAAGAACTATTCTAACCAATAATCAGATTTATATAAAAGTAATTTCAGATTATTCACCCAATAATTTTTGGGAATAAATTTCCCAAAACCCATATCTGCGCAAATCGGGTAGAACACCTTCTGCCCATTTGCGCAGGTTTAGATTTGAATTAAATTGATTCAAGATTTGAACCTGGCTCTGATACCACTGAAGGGATGGGATATCCATCTCATGGACGCCCAAATCTTAGGGAATGGATAGGGCGAATTTCAAAAATTTCTCCCATCTTTGCAGGGAATCGAATTCCCTATTTCAGAAAACATATTTTCAAGGATCAATCTTGAATCAAGAACCAAATCAGATCTGAACCAAAAGAAGTAGGAGGGAGGATATACTTAATACAGAGAATCAATATCTCCCAATGGAGGTGTTCACGCCAAAGGAAGGATCCAAAATCTGCTCCCACTGAAGATGGCGCAGTGAAGGATGGAGCAGAATCAACAACGTTCTTCCAAAAGAACTTGACCCTTCGCAAGAATCAACTGGATGGCTTATGGGTACAACTCCAACCAATCTTTTCCCAAGAGATTGGAATCAAGATCAAATCTTGATTTCTCCCAAGAACTGGAGATCGAACTAAAGGGAATGGCGATGACAGGAAGGAGGCGGCAGGAGAGAATTCGCAGGGTGCAGAAAATCTCTCTCTGTGATTTTTAGCTCTGAAGAGAATTGAACTTCAATCACACAAAAAAACTATCTTCGCCCCTTTCTTCTTTCATAATCTTAAAGGGATCAGCTCCTAGTCAGATTAGGAATTGCTAATCCAAATCATATTTGGGTTAGATGTCCCTTTAAGTGAAAAGGGATAATCCTTATCTTATCTGCAGATCAGATCAGCCATCTCCTAATCTAAATTAGGAGGTTTCCAGATCTAAATCTCATTTAGATCTTGGACTCTCTAAGTGGATAGGGTCTAAGCCCAATCCTATCAGCTGATCCACCTCAGAATTCGCCCCCTTTAATTGACTGATCAAATCAGCCCAGTTCGAAATGGGCTTAAGGCCCATTTAAGGTTATATACTCAATTAGCCTTCCAAACTACTGCCCAGTTGGGCTTCCTTGTATGGCGTGGGACCCAAACATTGATCTACACATCAACCACATGGGTTCAGCCTAGCCTTTGTTACAAGGCCTGGCCGAATACACTGTTATGGACAGTGCACCCCCTGAATCCCATCTTATGGGCTCTATGGGCACAACACTTACCCTAAGTGGTCCCTGGGCCAAGCCACCTTGTAACACCCAGGGGCTGGGGGCAGATGCAAGATTAGCCCATCAGGTATTATCCTCAATGGTCTTACACTTAACCTCTCAGCCCATAATGATCATACATTGCCCGACAAGAGAGGACCTCTCCCTCGGCTGCAAGGAACAGTGTTGCACTCTCTACTTATATGGATCCCAGGAATTAAAACCTTTTGCAAACATTTTAGAAACCATAATATATACTTTTATATCTCATATAAAAATATACTTTGCAAAACAAATCTCAACGGTTGAAATCGGCTGCCGGCAGTCTTGGTTTCCATCAGAGAGAGTGCATCCCCGATCATTACCTTTGTCCGACAAAGGGGCTGATCCTTTCACTATGATCACCCACTCAGATGAATTCTCGGATTGTCCCAACATACCCAGGTTTTGACCCTTGCTAAGGATCTCACTGATTGGTACATCAAAGATAGCCCAATCCGACATTTAGTGTAGTATCATAATCAAGTCTAGGGGTTAGGTATAACTTTCCAGTTTTGCCCATCTATCTCCAAGGTCTAAGGCAATACTGGAAATCTAGTCCGGTTCAAAGGTTCTATTAATCCTACACTGTATGTGCCTAGGGTCTTACCCTGGCAGCTGAGATAGGCCACCCCAACCGATTTGGTGGCACTACAGTGTCAGCCTTGTCAGGATAGGTCTCCCCAGACCGATCCACTGGCTGTGAACATTCTAAACTAACACGAGTCTCATTAAGTGCCCAGTTTAAGGGTATTACACAGAAACATACCAAGGGAACATGAATCAAATATGCACTTTTATTCATTTACAATAAATTCATAAAGTACATCATTCTTGATTGATGCTAAGGGCATACAAAACTGTTTAACCCTTACACTTAACCTCTCAGTCCATAATGATCAAACACTACCTGACAAGAGAGGACCTCTCCCTCGACTGCAATGAATAGTGCTGCACTCTCTACTCACATGGATCCCGGGAATTAAAACCATTTGCAAACATTTTGAAACCGTATAAGTATATATATCATATATATAAAATTTGCAAAACAGAATTCCAACGATTGAAATCAACTGCCGGCAGTTTGGTTTCCATTAGAGAGAGTGCATCCCCGATCTTTACCTTTGTCCGACAAAGGGGCTGATCCTGTCACTATGATCACCCACTCAGATGAATTCTCGAACTGTCCCAACATACCCAAGTTTTGACCCCCGCTAAGGATCTCACTCATTGGCATATCAAAGACAGCCCAATCTGACACCTAGTGCAATATCATTATCGAGTCTAGGGGTCAGGTGTAACTTTCCAGTTTTGCCCATCAATCTCCAAGGTCCAGGGCAATACTGGAAATCAGGTCCGGTTCAAGGATTTAAGTAATCCTACACTGCATGTGCCTTGGGTCTCACCCTGGCGGCTGAGACAAGCCACCCCAACACTTGGCAGCACACCAGTGTTAGCCTTGGTGGGATAAATCTCCCCAGACTTATCCAACGGCTGTGAATGTTTTAAACTAACACGAGTCTCATTAAGTGTCCAGTTTAAGGGTCTTAAACAGAAATATACCACACAACATGAATCAAACTTGTACTTTATTTATTTACACTAAATGTCAAAAGTACATCAGATCTGATTGGACCTAAGGGCATACAAAACTGTCTAACACATTCCCCATCTTCAACTACTACGATGATGGGTAACTCTCTTGGTACTTCTTTTGAAATGGTGAAACTTTCATTGGTGGGGAAGGCAGCTAAGAGGTATGCTACAGCTTGACATTTAATGGCTCGGGGTTGGGTGTACTCAATTGTGTACTTGTTGAGCTGCATCATCCACTTAACCAACCTTCCAAAGAGAGAAGGTTTGTCTATGTGTTAGACAATGTATGCCCTTAGCTTCAATCAGATTGATGCACTGATGCTTAATGTCTCGGGGTTGGGTGTACTCAATTGTGTACTTGTTGAGCTGCATCATCCACTTAACCAACCTTCCAGAGAGAGGAGGTTTGTCTATGTGTTAGACAGTGTATGCCCTTAGCTCCAATCAGATTGATGCACTGATGCTTAATGTCTCGGGGTTGGGTGTACTCAATTGTGTACTTGTTGAGCTGCATCATCCACTTAACCAACCTTCCAGAGAGAGGAGGTTTGTCTATGTGTTAGACAGTGTATGCCCTTAGCTCCAATCAGATTGATTCACTGATGCATTTATTGTAAATGAATAAAAGTACACAATTGTTTCATGTTATGATTGGTGTGTTTCTTTGTAATTACCCCTTAAACTAGACACTTATGAGATTCGTGTTAGTTTAGAATGTTCTCAGCCATTGGATAGACTTGGGGAGTTTATCCTGCCAAGGCTAACACTAATGTGCTACCAAAGAAGTTGGGGCAGTTTGTCTCAACTGTAGGGTTGGACCTGAAGCACATGTAATGTGTATTTGTTTGAAGCACTAAACCCGGACCATTTTCTAGTTATGCCCTAGACCTTAGAGACTGATGGGAAAAACTGGAAAGTTACACCTAGCCCCTAGACTCGATTATGGTATTGCATTGGGTGTCAAATTGGGCTATCTTTGATAAGCCAAACTGTGAGATCCTTTAGGGGTCAAAACCTGGGTATGTTGGGGCAGTCTAAAAATTCACTCGAGTGGGTGATCATAGTGACAAGATCAGCCCCTTTGTTGGACAAAGTGAATGATTGGGACTACACTTTCTCTGATGGAAACCAAAACTACCAGTAGTCAATTTCAACCGTGTTTGAGATTTGTTTTGCAAAATATATTTATATGATAATATATATATTATGTTTTAAGAAAAAGGATTTGCAAAAGGTTTTAATTCTTAAGACCCATCCGGGTAGAGAGTGCAACACTACACCTTGCAGTCAGGGGAGAGGTCCTTCCCTATCGGGCAATGTTTGATCATTATGGGCTGAGAGGTTAAGTGTAAGAGACCATTGAGGGTTGTTTACCTGATGGACTATATCTTACTTAAGTCCATTATCCTTGGGCCTTCATAGGATTGTTGGACTCAAGGTTCATTTAACTGTAAATGTTGAGCCCATTAAGAATCCATACTGATGGACTCAAGGGTTCACTGTACTTGACAATGAATTCGGCCAGGCCTTTTCACAGAGGCTGGGCCGAACCCATGTGGGCTTATTGATGCGTATTTGCTACACTAGCAAGTGCACTAGCCGCACAAGTAATAGAGTGATGAATAAAGTGTCATTTCCCACAAGGACTTGTGCAGCAACTACAAGTAGTATATCAGCCTATTCTTCTCTGATTAGCCAAATTGTAAATCTAATGCAAAACTGAAATCCTAACTAGCAAACTACCTCTAACATGTTGGATCAAACACCTTGCAAGAAAATTGAGAAGACAAGCTAACTATGCACAGAATTGATTCAACAATTAGATCTCTAGGTCATTTAATTAGATTAGGATTCAGCCTTGGTTTGGTGAAACCCCAAGGCAATGAACAACCTCTTTCAAGCGCATGTTCATTCTATGCATGAGTGATGATTCTTCTATCTCTAGCAAGAATCTAATCCCCATGTATGCATTAAGATCTAGAAATTCTAGGGCATCATTTCAGATTGAATGATCACCAACCGAATTGTGCAAGTTATCTCTAACCTTGCACTCAATTCGGATCTTGATTAGCAGATCTGAATTTCTAGACTCTTTCTCAAGCAATCTAAAAACTTCAAGAAAGAAGAACAGTTCGGCCAAACAGAATTGAGATTGGCTAAATTCTTTTTCAAGCAATTCAGACATTACAAAGATTAAGATCAATTCGGCTAGCAGTTCTAACCATTAAATTTCTAATCAAGAAACATCAAAATTGAAGCTAATCCATTCGAATAACCCTAGAGAACTAATTACAGATCTGAAATTACATGATACATCATTCAGTTATAGCAAGAAAGATTGAATTAATGGAGAAAATAAACATGAAAGCCCTAGCTAAATTCGATTACCACTTGTGCAGAAATCAAGGAAGAAGACAACCTAGATTGATCTCTTTCCATGACTTCTTCTCCAAATTTGAAATCAGCTTCTTCTCTTGAATACTCTTGAATCTTCTCCTTTCTTCTCCTCTCTTGCGCCTATCTTTCTCTTCTCCCCAAAAGGAATTCGCCCCAAAAGGTTTTTTTTGACCCCCCTTTCTCTCATCTAGAAAGTTTGGGGCCTGTAGCTTCTCTTGAACTTTCTAGAAGTTGCCGCCCCTAGCTTCTTTTGGGCTGCAATTTGGGCTGCTCTTGAGCTGCAAATGGGCCTCCTCTTTGCTGGGCCTAATAGGCTCCCTTGGAAGGCTACAGCTGGACTCTCTCTTTGGGCTCTCCCAAAGAGTGTTGCATGGACTTTAAGGGCCGAATAGCCCTCTTTTGACCTCTCGGCTGGGCCGTGCTCCCAGCTGGGCTGTATTACCTCCAATTTGGCCTCTTTTAGCATGGTTTTATGCTCTTTTTCCCCTAGACTTGTCCCTTTTGATAATTTCCTGAAATCAAGCTAAATTGGGGTAAGAATTCACACAAATCAGCATCAAAACCTTGCAAAAACACCAGAATTTATATGTAAATTGTGCACACATCACTTATGTAAGGTCATTGTTGGGGTCCCACACCATACAAATTGAACCTAAATGGGCTAGAAACTACCTAGGGATGTGAGCTATTTGCTTAATGGGCCTAAATCCCATGATTAATATGATTAATCAGGGTGTCACATGACAACTTAAGTAGTCATGTGACATGTGTGAATATGGGTTTGGATATGGATCTAGAGCATCCATTAGGATAAGAGAATAAGTCTTATCCACTTAGAGAGTCCAAATCCAAATAAAGATTTGGAATAGGAACCTTCTAATTTGATTAGGTGTAATGCTCTTTAAGATTTAAGAAAGGAGAGCTCGATCTACTCTAGATCACTTTTGCTATCAGCTCTTTCTCCCTGCTCTTGCCGCCCCAAAAACCCTAATTTGTTGTCCACATTTGTGATTGATCTTGATCATTCTTTATCTCTGATTTTTGCAAGAAAAACATCAAAATTATTTCGTGCTCTCCTCTCTTGTACGATCCAAACAGTTGGATTGTAGTTTTGCTAAAAACTGCGTTGCTGAACCAACTTCATTCCAAGTTGCACCATCTTCAGTGGAGGCCGGTTTTAGGATTCACTTTTGGCGTGAACTACCACTTTGGGAGCTACACTTGTGGAATCCGTATCAGGTATACTTCTCCCTTTCTTTTGGTTTCAGATCTGATCTGGTTTCTATGCAAGAACGATTCTTGAAAAATGTAATTTTTCTAAAACTGAGAATGCGATTCCCATAAGGTTGCAAGAAAATTTTTGAAATTTCGTCCAACCATCTAGCATGGTTCATCCATCCATATGATGAATTTAACCTTCCTTCACTATGAAGTTTTTCATTGGGTCACTCCGTGCGATCAACTTTACCCTCTATCCTAGGATGTAATGTCTAAACTTTTGTGCCACAAATAGCAGCGCCAAACACTACTGCTCCATGTGGGAATAATTTTTCTTGGCTGGTTTCAGAGTTTTACTAGTGCAAATAAATTGTGCACTCAATGCCCTCACCACTGTCCTGGGCTAACAAGCATCCTACGGCCTTGGAGTTTAATGCGATGTACACTTTGGACTCTCAACCACTCTTGGGTGGTGACATGGTTGGGGCTTTAGCCAGGGTTCTTTTCAGTTGGTTGAAGGCATCCTAATGCCTTGTTGACCACTTATACTCTATAGACTTCTTGGTAAGTTTTAGCAGCAGCATTACTACGTGTGCAAGGCCAGGGATGAACCTTCTGAGGTAAGACACTTTTCCTATGAAGGTTTTGAATTGGGACTCGCTGTTCGGAGGTGGTAGGTCCAGAACTACCTTCACTTTGTCTTCATCCGAATGAATCCTGGTCTAATTCACTCTATACCCCAAGAATTTCTTAAACTGTACTCTAAATGCACACTTTGGAGGGTTAAGTCTTAGGTTGAAAATTCTGCATCAATCAAACACTCTCCTCAGTACCTCAGAGTGGTCTTACTTCTTCTTCGCTTTGACCTACTACATCATCCACATAACACTCGATCTCCTTGTGCATCATGTCATGGAAGGCACTCGTCATTGCTCTCTGATACGTGGCCCCAACATTCTTCAGGCCAAAGGGCATCATCTTATAGTAAAAATTCCCTATTGGCATATGAAAGGTTGTGTGGGGTGCATCTACAAGGTCCATGAAGATCTGATTATATCCATTGTAGGCGTCTAGGAAGGAGAATAGTTGATTTACTGTCATTGAGCCTATTAGGATATCCATGTTTGGTAGAGGAAACTCATCCTTGGGGCAGGCCTGTTCAAGTCTCTAAAATCAATGCAACACCTAAGGTAGGGGTGGAAGAAGTTAGTTTATAGTATTGTTCTGATAACCTAGCTAAGTACTTAGAGTGTGAATGCTAACTTGAGTTGTCCATTCTTCTTTTTGACATAAACTACATTGGCCAACCATTGTGGGTGTGCTATAGGCTTGATAAATCCCACTTTCAAAAATTGTTTGATCTCTTCTTTGATTTTTAGAGCTATTTCCGACTTGATTCTCTGGGGTTAATTCACTGGTTTGACCTTTGGATCTATGCACAAGGAATGTCTGACAAGGGCCAAGTGTAAGCTTGGATTTTGGTCGTATGACCAAGCGCAGATGTCTTGGAACTCTGTGAAAGAAAACACAGATTAGTCTACTCCTACTCAAGTCCCAACATTTTGCAATGAGGAAAGGTTTCTTTTACCTTTCAGCAAGTCAATTAGTTTTTGTCTATCTTCAGGTCCTAACTTGGTTGATATGTACAATGACCTCTTCTCCGTTCCTTCTGCGGCCATGTTGATTTCATCCAATGGTTCTTCCACCGCATCAATTGAATCCTGCATGTGTTTAGGTGGTGTTTGGATCTCATCACAATATTCTATGGTCTCCTCTTTCTGTCCCTGTTATTGCAAGTGAATTTTAGCATCTTTGATTCCGTTACTAATTATGTGTTTATGTCTTTTAGTGTGTTTCACCTTTGATATTGGTGATATTTGTTTTGGTTGTAGAGTGTCCTCCTGCGATGAAACCAACGCAATGTCCTTTTGCGAAGATTTCCTAGTGAAATAGTTCTGGTTGAAACATCATGCATGGATATGTTCACATCAGAAAGTGCAAGTCATTTTATTCAAGGTGGAGCCATATATGTATGTGCAGTTCAAGCGATGAGTACATGGCAGTTACGGTTTCAGTAAAGGATACATGTATAATAGTTATCTCGATAGCAAAGTCTTTTGATGGAAACAAATATTAGGTATATTTATTTGAAAGAAGGCAGTACAATTTTAGTAGTTATATCATGATTTACAATCAAATATTAAATCATACCTCCGGGATAGCTTTCTTAGTCGATGGTGTCTCACCGTCCTCGTACTCTTGGTTTTTTGGTTATTTCAGTTAAAAACTGAATTTAATTAATATATCAAATATTATTTATTCTAACATATAATATATATTATATTATAATATATATTTTGAAAGTGAATTTCATTATAATACATTATATATAATATATTAATATATAAATAAATAGCATATTATATATTACATGTTATATATTGTATATTACATATTACATATTATATAACGAATTTTGGTTAAATCAATTTTCTTGATTAACCAAATTTCTAACTCTGAAAACCGAAACCGAAAACTGAAATTCCTAAAAAGCGAACTAACTGAATCGAACTATCTAAAAACAAAAAAAAATTGAACCAAAAAAACAAAAACCAAAATTTTCGGTTCGGTATTTCAGTTTTAACCGAATAATACTCACTCCTAGCTATAGCCAAAGTTCGTTCTCTCCATATTACATGGTACCTATAATCCACAAGTTACTTGTTGGAACATGTTAAATTATAAGTGAACAAATTGGGGTAAGTTCCACGACCTGTTCAATAGGTAGCCTGTGTTGTGCCTACTCCCTTTCATGTGTTTATGATTAGCCATTTCCAAAATCCCAAACCTAATGAAGGTAAAAATTAGGTTGTATTCCTCTAACCTCTAAAAAACTTGTTTTCCCAAGTCAGTGGTAAGGGAAGTTAGAGATCATGTCTACTACTAATGTTTAATAAGGGAAAAGTGTCTAAAATAATAAGACCTGGCCTCATGTTTTTCCATAATCATACACATTTTAAAGGTGATAAAATAACACTTATATCATCATTACTATCATCAACCTAATAATAATAAATAATATTATTACTTATTTTGGAAATATTACTAATATTTATTATTAATAAATAATAAAAATATTATTTTTATTTAAACAAATAATATTTTTATATAATAGCAATAATATTTTTGTTTAAAATTCTTTTTAATATTTTTTAGGGTCATTTACTAGAACACCCCTATTGTTTTGTAGATTTACTTAAACCTACCCTATAGTTTGTATTTTACTAAAGCACCCCTTAAAATTTGTAACCTATTTACTTAATCGACCTTTTATTAAGAACTATTTGTTTTTCCATCTTAAAATAGTAACATGATCACCTAAACTAAGTGGAAAATGTTCAAGGGCATGGACCCATGGTTGTTTATTCCAAAAGCATCCCTAAACTGAGAGGAAAATGTTCAAGGGTATGGATCCATGGTTGTTTACTCGAAAAGTACCGCTAACACTTTTTTGCATAGAAAACAAAATTGACAATATCGAGAAAATTAGAGCGGTTGTTCATGTTTTATTAGGGGAAAAAATGACATTCTTGTTTAGTTTCTTTTGATTAAGTTTATTTGAATGGATGTTAGAGTTAAAACTGTCATTTTTCACTTTCATCTAATGGAAATTAAGGTTGATTAAGTAAATTGATTGAAAGTATAGGGGATATTTTAGTAAAACACAAACTATAGGGTAGGTTTTAATAGTTTCAAATGTATCAAACAGTCTACTTTTTGGGATAAAATAGTAACTTCATAGTTTCAAATGTTTGAAAGTTGTTCCAACTCAAACTATTTTATCTTTTCAGGGCCTCTAAAAATACCAAAAACCAATATTTCTAATTGTTTTTAGAACAAAAGTATTTGAGTTTTAAAGATCAGACTTCAAAAACTTTTTTCCATGGCAAAAACTTCGGCTGTCCATGTATGATATATTCCAAAGACTTTTCTCACATTCTACTCCATACAAACTCCAACATAACAGTCAAGATTGTTCCCTTCTTATGTGTCCAATATTGGAGCCACGGAACCATCCCAAAGACCTCTGGAGACTGGAGCCACTACGAAAGTCTTTGTAGAAGTGTAGATAAGTGATGTATGAAGGTGCTTCTCCTAGGCAGGCCCATCGATGTTGACTACTTGACTTAGCTTTGGGATCCATTTCATTGCTTCTACTTTCTACTTTTCTCATTATGAATTAGTCATACTAGTTTATTACATAAAAATCACAAGTCAATTTGAATTTCACATATTAGGGCCCATTTGAAAAATACAGAATTCATGGTGTGGAGTGGAATTGGTCTATGCACTATCAATTCTAATTAAAGACTATTTATACGCCTTGAAAATTCAGACATATTTTTGAGGTGAAGGAAATAGAAGCTCTGCGTGTCTAGCTAGTGTGACTTGACGATGACTCACTTCTGGAAAACTATCAACACAACACTAAATTGCAATCTTAATTATTGGGACATCCACGCCATTATCTCCAACGATCGAATTGCACTTTGTTACATCTATATCTACTGTTTCTGCAAAAACTTTTAATTCCTTAAACGTTGTGTTTAGTGTGCTTCTCTCTTTGCAAAAAATTAAAAAAAAAAAAAAAAGAAGTTTTGTTTCTCTCTTATTTTTTAATAAACTAATCAGCGCCTAAATAAATGCCTATCAAGAAGTGACAAGATTTTTTTTTTTTTTTAAGCCTGAAGTGAGAAGAACTTTTTCGACTGTAGTCTCCCACTCAGTTTCATTTGTGAGACCTTCTTCGCCCCTTTATTTCTTAATAAATATATTATTTTTGGTGTAAGGAAAAAATTAGCAGGGTTGTATTTGGTGTAGGGTTGATCAATACAAATTTATGAGGACTTTTTTTACCCAAAACATATTAATTCCGGATCCGTTAATACAAATTGTTATTTCTAAGTTTTTTATATGAATTGTTGTTTTTATTTGAGACTATCAGACTTGGGAAATTCAATGATCATTCATTGAGTGTCAAAGTGAGCATATATACATTAGTATGTACACGAAGGTTCTTCTAAGCAACATGTTCACGAACAAACATCAATTTGGATGAGCTTGGCTTTGGAGTGAAGTACAGGATTAGCAACGAGATAAGTGGCCCAATGTCGTCACACCATAGTATAGGAGGAGAGGAACTTGAGAGAATGCCCAATTCTAAGAGAAGAGACTTCACCCATAGCAGCTCGGAAGTAGCAGAGACAATGCTGTGATGGAGAGATATTGGAGGGCGCCAACAGTACGGTGATATAGTTCTCCAGCAAAGAACGGTTCCCCATGAATTTTGGAAACACTAGCATCGGCTTGAGCCAGGGTGGAAACCGGTTTGATGCCAATGAGCTGCGCTTTTGTAAGAAGATAAGTAATGTATTTTCTCTGCGAAAGAAATAAGACGGAGGATGTACGGATAATCTCAACACCCAGAAAATAACTGAGAGGACCAAGGTCCTTGATAGCAAAATGATGTCTCATATCATGGATTACAGACTGAATGTGAGAGGAAGAGGAGCCGGTAATTATAATGTCATTGACATATACGAGAACGAAGATAGTATAGTCAACCATGCGCTTAATGAAGAGAGAAGTGTCGGGTCGAGAGCCAATGAACCCAATGGAGAGAAGATACGAGCTTGGCTTAGAAAACCACAAGTGAGGGGCCTGGCGCAAATCATATAAAATATTTTTTGAGGAAACAAACATAATCGGGATGTGTAGATTCAACAAAGCCATAGGGTTGTTGCATGTAAACAAGTTCATCCAAGTCTCCATGTAAGAAAGCGTTCTGAACGCCAAGCTGGTGCAATGGTCAATATTTTGAGCAACAACAATAACAAGAACAATGCGAATTGTGGTTAGTTTTACAACAGGACTGAAAGTTTCAATGATATCTAATGTGTGCGCATGCTACACATCATTTTTATTGTTTTATACATGGTATTGATGATGATTTTCAATGGTTTTACCCTAATTGAGCAGAATTTCAGGAAACTAGGAGTTTGGGACAGTCTAGGGCGAAGAGAGCATGAAGGCATGCTGATATGGTGAAAAGGGAAGCACTTCGGCCCACCAAGGAAAGAGGCCCAACTGCAGCCCAACTGAAACCCTATGGGAGAACAGCAGTTCGGCCCACCAAGAACAGCAGCCCAACAACAATCCTAAGGGAGGCTCCAAAAAGGCGACTGACTTTAGAGAATGGGAAGAAGGTTGAAAGGAAGAGTATAAAAAGAAAACAAAAAGAGGAAATTAGGGTTTGGACCCCTGAAGACAAAACCAAAGAGAAGAAGTGCGGGAGAAGGAGAGAAGGCTGCTGAATGCGAATTGAAGAGAAGATTGAAGATTGATGCTGAAATCCTAGGTTGTCTTCTTCTTTGATTCTGCGAATTCGGTAACCTAGATTTAATTAGGGTTTCATGATTTTTCTTTGTTGAATCTATCCTTCTTTCTATTATGCAAACCATGATGGGTTTCAATTCTGATATGTAAATAATATTTTAAGCAGATCCGATTGATTGTGATTCATTCTTGTGATTTCTTGATTAGGGTTTTCAATTAATAGAGTAATGGATGAGACTAAAAAGAACCATATTTTTATCCCATAATTTTCATCTTTTTACATTACTTTAGCACTTAAATTGACTCATTACTCTTGTATTTCGATTCAGGGCAATAAAGAAGGCAATTGGAAGAAAACCGGGCAAATCGGGTGATTTTGCACAATTTCGGCGACAGTCAGTAATCTGGGCATAACTCTCAATTCCGGACTCAGAATTGGACAATTCAAGAAGATTTAGAAAGATGAAAGGAATGCCCACAACTATTATGTTTTGAGTTTTGGCATATTCAGTCCGTATCGAGTACGAAACTGGGCCCGAAGTTGGAGCAAGTTCGCAACCAGGCCCATTTCACAGTTGAAGCCCAACTCGCAGAAGAACTTGGAAGCAGCCCAAGTTATCAGAGAAACCCAACTCAGATGCAAGAGCCAAGAGTCCTAATTCGAATGTAACCTCCAATGAGGGAGAGAGTCTTATTAGATCTGAATTTTGAATGTAATCCTATAAAGATAAAAAGGTTGGGGATTAGATAAGAGATAGGATAGGATTAGTTCAAAGAAGATCAGGACTCCCTGAAGATAAGATGATCTCCTCGAAGGAGTTGGAAAACAGCCCTCTCCTTTAGCTATATAAAGAGGGGGGCGGACCAGCTCTAGCATCACTCACCCCAAGATCCAAGAGATCACCAAGCAACTCAAGCTACCAAGAGAGCAATTCGGCCATAGAGAAGAAACGTATGGAGGGTTCGAAGATCATGAGCAGCTAAACTTCTCTTTTCTGGTTCAAGGGGGGAGGTTCGATTGAGTCATTATGAGGTTCTGTACTTAATTTCAGTTCTTGTTTTCTAATTCAAGTATTCATTGATTCTGGTGCATATTTTCATTGGATGTTAATGTTAATTAGTCTGACAAACTGAATTAATGTTGATTTTCCTATTGCTATCCATGATTTCGGTGATCCGTAATTGTCACGAATAGTGGTACAAGTAGCAATTAGGTTAATATCTTTTTGAGTCAATTGTTCGTGACAGCCTTTGACCAATGTATTAACATGGTTTAACCTAAAAGGAATCGATGGAACAAGATGCAATAATTGCAGCTATCTCAATTATTGTTGTTTTGGTTTAACTGTTTTCACAAATCATAATGCTATCACTGGTTAATATGGAACGCGATTGTACCCAATTGAGTAGTGATAAGTGTTGATTGAATGCTGGGTTTGATCAGCTGTATTAGGAAAACACAAGGTTTATTATGGCTATCCTAATAAATCTAAGGTTAAATGCTTGAATTGCAAGATTTCCAGGGATACCTATGATCGATGGCCAATTGGCAAAACCGAACCCCTGAACCAGAATTCGATAAGGCTGATTTCTCTTGTTTGTTTGCTATTTCTTCTTTTAATTTCAGTATTTAATTTTCCAACTCAGTAATATTATCCATTCGGCTAAGAGATTACTGTTAGCTCCCTGTGGGATTCGACCTAGTACTAGTTTTACTGCAAATATCTTATTGTGGGACTAGCATTAATTTTGAGGGATTCGACAAACCCGTCAAAATTTTGGCACCGTTTCCGGGGAGCAACTTTAATTTCTTAGCTATTTTCTTCTATTTGTGTTAACCTTCTTATTTTATGACTCGTGCTTCTCAACGAGGTGAACTCAAGTACAACCCCGAAATTGAGAAAACTACCCGTCGTTTAAGGAAGGAGGCGAAGCAAAGGAAGGATCGTTCACCTAAAAGGGTGAATTCAGATTTCGATCTACCAGCTTGTGATCTTCCCATTTTCGAAAATGAGAAAGAATGGCTGACAGAGAGAGGACATTGAGGGAGTTGACTGCACCGATTATGAACCAACAGCCCTTATGTATAACATATCCCACACTTGAGGTAGCTTTTGAACTGAAATCTATTTTCATACAACTATTGCCTATATTTCATGGTTTTCCAGGTGAGGACCCTCATAAGCATCTAAAGGAATTCCATTTCGTCTGTTTGAGCATAAAGCACCAAGGTATGACCGAGGACCAGGTAAAACTCATAGCCTTTCCATTTACTTTACGAGATAAAGCAAAGGATTGGTTGTATATTCTTCTTCCTAGTTCAATACACACATGGGATGAGATGAATAGGATATTTTTGGATAAATATTTTCCTGCATCCCAGGCTGCTAACATAAGAAAAAAAATATGTGGAGTTCGGCAATTTGGTGGTGAGACACTATATGAATATTGGGAAAGATTTAAACAACTTGTTGCTAGCTGTCCACACCACCAAATACCCGAACAACTGTTAATCCAATACTTCTATGAAGGGCTCCAGCCCATGGATAGAAGTATGGTCGATGCAGCCAGTGGAGGAGCTCTAGTAAACAAGACACCTGAAGTGGCCAGGGAATTAATTTCCAACATGGCCGAAAATTCACAGCAGTTCGGTGCAAGGACAGATGGTACCATTAGACGAGTTAATGAGGTAAGCAATATTAATTTAGAAAATCAGATTTCAGATTTAACTGCTTTGGTTAGGTAACTCGCTACAGGACAATTACAAACAACCAGGGTGTGTGGTATCTGTTCGATCCCTGGACATCCTACGGACATGTGTCCATCACTACAGGATGGATCGATGCAGCAAGTAAGTGTCGTAGGAGGATTCCCGGGCCAGCCCCAATGAAAGTATGATCCCTACTCCAATTACTACAATCCGGGGTGGAGAGATCATCCAAATCTAAGCTAAGGGAACCAAGGAGGACAGCAAAAATATCAGCCCCACTTTTTCAATCGACAGCCCCAGTTTTCAACACCCATCATAGCGCAAGGCCAACCCCCAAATTCAGGTATGTAATTAGATGATATAGTCAAGGCTCTAGCTACTAATACTCAGCAATTTCAGTAGGAAACAAGAGCCAGCATTCAGAATTTGGGGAACCAAATCAGCCAACTTGCCACTTCCATTAGCAAGTTGGAGACGCAGAGCTCGGGGAAACTACCCTCACAAATGGTAGTTAACCCAAAAGAGAATGCAAGTGCGGTGGTGTTGAGAAGTGGAAGAGAGTTGCAGCCCAACCAAGCTCACCATCGAAGGCAGCCAAGGAAGAAGAAAGACAAGGGTCAAACGACAGCCCCAACGAGGTAAAATCTGACCCCCTCTCCCTAAAGTTACTAATGTTGTTGTACCACCTTTTCCTAGCAGGTTAGAAAAGTCTAAGAAAGAGGAATATGAGAAAGAAGTGCTAGAAACCTTTAGGAAGGTGGAGATCAACATTCCTTTGTTAGATGCAATAAAACAAATCCCGAAAAATTCAATATTTTTGAAGGAATTATGCACTAACAAGAGAAGGCTGCGAATTGATGAAAAGGTAAGAGTTGGAGAGAACGTTTCAGCCGTGATCAAGAGGACCCTGCCAAAAAAACATGCTGATCCAGGTATGTTTACTCTACCTTGTGTGATTGGCAATAAACAAATCGAGCGTTCCATGCTGGACTTAGGTGCATCTATTAATGTCATGCCATACTCGATTTACTGTGCATTGAGACTAGGTCCTTAGAAGGAGACTAGAGTTGTTATTCAATTAGCTGACCGTTCTAATGCCTACCCATAAGGGATTGTTGAGGATGTATTGGTGCAGGTTAACGATTTAATCTTTCCAGCTGATTTTTACATCCTGAAGATGGAGGAGGACACAACCATGAGTTCAGCCCCACTTCTATTAGGAAGGCCATTAATGAAAACGGCCAAAACCAAAATAGATGTGGATGAGGGTACCATCTCCGTCGAATTCGACGGAAAGATTGTAAAATTTAATATTTTTGAAGCAATAAAATATCCTAGTGAATGTCATTCGATCTGCTCTATTGATACCATTGATTTGATTGTGCAAGAAGTCTTTGGAGAGGAGGACATGGATGATGAACTGGAATACAAGGCACAATCGAACAGGGAAGAGGAGTTCGATGCATCCTGTGATACTCTGGAACCGGAACAAGAGGTAAGTACTTCTGATATTCCATCGAAAATTTCACACACAAAATTGATGCCTTCTGTTTTGCAGGCTCCGGAGTTGGAACTGAAGACCCTACCTGATCATCTAAAATATGCATACTTGGGCGAAAAAGAGACACTGCCCGTGATCATTGCAAAAGGGTTGACTGAGGAGCAAGAGGAGAGGCTCATCAAAGTCCTAAAGGACCATAAGGCGGCGATTGGCTGGACCCTAGCCGACATAAAGGGGGTCAGCCCCTCGATTTGCATGCATAGGATCCTTTTGGAAGATGGTGCCAAACCGGTTAGAGAACCACAAAGAAAACTTAACCCGGTAATGAAAGAGGTAGTAATGAAAGAAGTGCTTAAACTATTAGATGAAGGGATAATTTATCCAATTTCAGATAGTAAATGGGTAAGTCCTATTCATGTTATACCTAAGAAAACTGTGATTACTGTAGTAAAAAATCAAAATAATGAACTAATTCCCATGAGGGTACAAGGTGGCTGGCGAATGGTAATAGATTTTTGAAAACTTAACCTGGCCACTCGAAAGGACCATTTTCCCCTACCCTTCATCGATCAGATGCTAGAGTGATTAGCAGGTAAGGTTTTTTTCTGTTTTCTCGATGGGTTCTCAGGATATTATCATATTGTTATTGCGTAGGAGGACCAAGAGAAAACAACATTCACTTGCCCATTCGGCACCTTTTCAAAGATGCATGATGAGTATATTTTCTGCTTTTATTGAAAAATGCATTGAAGTGTTCATGGATGATTTTACTGTTTATGGTGATTCATTTGATGACTGCCTAAATAGTTTAAGTAAAATTCTAAATACGTGTGTGGAAACAAATCTTGTCTTAAACTATGAAAAATGTCATTTTATGGTGAAGGAAGGCATTGTGTTGGGACATTTAATTTCAGCTAGAGGAATAGAGGTCGACAAGGCCAAAATTGATTTGATTGTGAGCTTACCCTACCCTACAAATGTTAGGGAGGTTCGTTCTTTTCTTGGACATGCAGGCTTTTATCGCAGGTTCATCAAAGATTTTTCAAAAATTGCCCTGCCATTGTCCAATTTGCTGCAAAAGGATGTGCCTTTCGATTTTGGTGATGAGTGCAAGGAAGCATTTGACAAGCTTAAGAATTTATTAACAATTGCACCCATTATTCAACCACCCGATTGGAACTTGCCCTTCGAGATCATGACCGATGCAAGCAACTATGCAGTAGGGGCTGTTCTATGTCAACGAATAGATGGGAAGAGCCACATCATTTACTACGCTTCCAAAACGTTGAATGCTGCCCAAAGCAACTACACAATTACTGAAAAGGAGCTACTAGCTATTGTGTTTGCTTTAGACAAATTTACATCATATTTGCTTGGCTCTAAAGTACTTGTATTTTCTAACCATGCAGCTTTGAAATACCTACTAGCGAAGAAGGAGTCAAAACCGAGGCTGATAAGGTGGATACTCTTGCTCCAAGAGTTTGATTTAGAGATCAAGGACCGAAAGGGAGCTGAAAACTTGGGGGCGGATCACCTAAGTAGGTGGGTGAAAGATGAGGACTCCTCACCCATCTGTGAGTTGTTTCCTGATGAGCAGTTGTTTCACAGAGAGGTATGGTTCCATGGTATGTTGATATTGTGAACTACTTGGTCACCGGATTCTTGCCTAATGACCTTAGCAAATCCATGAAGAACAAAATCAAGTATGAGGCAAAATATTATGTATGGGATGACCCTATCTATGGAAATTTTGTTCTGATCAAATGATTAGGAGGTGTGTCCCTGAGGAAGAGCATATGTCGATTCTAATTTTTTGTCATAATTATGCTTGTGGTGGCCATTTTGGGCCAAGGAGGACTGCTCGAAAAGTCTTGGATAGTGGGCTGTATTGGGCAACCCTATTTAGAGATGCATACTTATTTTGTAAAAAATGTGAAAGATGTCAGCAAACAGGTACACCATCTCGTAGGAATGAGATGCCCCAAACCCCCATTCTTATATGTGAAATATTTGATGTTTGGGGTATTGATTTCATGGGACCCTTTCCTCCCTCTTGTGGTTTTTCTTATATACTTTTGGCAGTCGATTATGTCTCAAAATGGGTGGAAGCCAAAGCCACCAAGACTGATGATTCTAAATGTGTTGTAGGATTTATCAAGTCTAACATCTTCGGTAGGTTTGGCATTCCTCGAGCCATCATAAGCGATCAAGGGACCCACCTTTGCAATAGAACCGTCGAAGCCTTGTTGAGAAGGTATGGGGTGCATCACCAAATCGCCACTGCCTATCACCCGCAGACTAACAGGCAAACTGAAATTTCCAATAGAGAGGTAAAATCCATCTTGGAAAAGACAGTGAATCCGGGAAGGAAGGATTGGAGCCTACGTCTAGATGATGCTCTCTGGGCATATCGAACAACTTACAAGACCCCAATAGTTATGTCCCCTTACAAGTTAATTTTTGGCAAATCTTGCCACTTGCCAGTCAAAATTGAACATAGGGCCTATTGGGCAATCAAGCGATGCAACATGAATATGGAAGAAGCAGGGAAGGAAAGGAAGCTCCAGTTGCAAAAGCTAGAAGAGTTGAGTTAGAGGCATATGAAAATTCAAGAATCTACAAAGAAAAGACCAAATTATTCCATGACAATGTACTCTTAAGAAAACAATTTAAAATTGGACAAAAGGTCTTATTGTACAATTCTCGACTCCAACTCATGCCAGGTAAGATGCGTTCCAGGTGGATGGGTCCACTTATTGTGAATAATGTATTTCCTTATGGTGCAGTAGAGATCAAAAGTCTAGACACAGGTAAGATCTTCAAGGTGAATGGGCATCGATTGAAGTTGTTCCACGAGGATGCAAATGTCTCCTCTACGGTAGACATCTCGTTGGACATTCATCGGTATTCATTGGATTAAAGGAGTAGAGGAGAACGTCGAGCATAACAACGTTAAACAATTGCGCTTGTGGGACCCATTGTATTTAGTTAGTTTTGTTATTTTGTTTGGTTTTGATTTTTGTGTTTAGTAGGAACCCAACAATACGAACAGGGAAGTACCCCCAAATCCTTCTACTTCATGCATAATCACATACATTGGGGACAATGTATAAGTTAAGTGTGGGGGGATTAGGGAAACCTGATGGAAATTTGTGATAACCCTAGCATGCTTTGATCATCACTTCTTAACCTTACCTTTTAAAATTTCTGCTCCCTGGAAGCTTATTCTTGAACGATTTCAACTTATCAGGAATCATGTGCCTAGGCAGAATAGATAGGATAGGATGCAAGTATGACTAACTGAATCTCTCTTGGCTGCATATGGTACCTCATTATTTTAATCGATCAATAGGCAAGATGCATAAGGGTTTGATTGATTTTCACATAATTATCTATCAAACATGGTAAGTTTATTCTAGAACTTGTTGTGTTAGGCATATTGAGATCACGATCAATAAATCCATGGATCAAGCGGCGAGACCCTATGATTCTTATCCAAAAAAAAAGAGAGAGGGAAATATTTCGTGACTAATGTGAGATGGAGCATAAAATGCACTCACATCTAGAAGCGAAGGGAAAATGTGAGATGGAGCATAAAATGCACTCACATTTAGAAGCGAAAGGAAAAGGAAAGGGTGAGATGAAGAATAAAATGCACTCACCCTAGAACCCCAACCCCATTCTCACCTTCAGATCCTTGGAATTCATACTAAGTGGTGGAGATGTGATGCATAGCAAGCTTATGGCAATAACACACCTTGTTTTGACCTAAGAAACAAGAAAGATAATTGAATCTGGCTGAATTGGTTTGTTAAAGCAATGGGTACTTGTTCAGTCCAAGAAGGTTCAGCCGGTGGAAGGCTTGTTTCCTTGACTATCGATTTAACCTGGGACCATGAGGAATGGTGATTTGCAATCACTCTTGGATGAGAAAAAGGGGAGAAAGAGATGAAAGGGGGAAGGTTACCAAGACTGGACTGAAGCATGCAATGGACCAGGCCTCGTATAGAGAAGAAGAAAAGAAATTCAATAATTAGTTTTTCTTGTTTTGCTTGAGTTTTGCTTTGCCCGAAGACTGGCAAAGTTTAAGTGTGGGGGGATTTGATGAGACTAAAAAGAACCCTATTTTTATCCCCTAATTTTCATATTTTTATATTACTTTAGCACTTAAATGGACTAATTACTCTTGTATTTCGATTCAGAGCAATAAATAAGGCAATTGGAAGAAAACAAGGCAAATCGGGTGATTTTTCACAATTTCGGCGACAGTCAGTAATCTGGGCATAACTCTCAATTCCAGACTCCGAATTAGACAATTCAAGAAGTTTTAGAAAGATGAAAGAAAGGCCCACAACTTTTATGTTTTGGGTTTTGGCAGATTCGGTCCGCATCGAGTACGAAACCAGGCCTGAAATCGAAGTAAGTTTGTAGCCAGACCCATTTCACAGTTGAAGCCCAACTCGCAGAAGAACCTGGAAGCAGCCCAAGTTATCAGAGAAGCCCAACTTGGATGCAAGAGCCTAGAGTCCTAATTCGAATGTAACCTCCAAGGAGGGAGAGAGTCTTATTAGATCTGAATTTTGAATGTAATCCTATAAAGATAAAAAGGTTGGGAATTAGATAAGAGATAGGATAGGATTAGTTCAAAGAATATCAGGACTCCCTGAAGATAAGATGATCTCCTAGAATGAGTTGAAAAACAGCCCTCTCCTTTGGCTATATAAAGAGGGGGGCGGACCAGCTCTAGCATCACTCACCCCAAGATCCAAGAGATCACCAAGCAACTCAAGCTACCGAGAGAGCAGTTCGGCCATAGAGAAGAAACGCATGGAGGGTTCGAAGATCATGAGCAGCTAAACTTCTCTTTTCTGGTTCAAGGGGGGAGCAGCTAAATTGAATGTATTTAATTTTAGTTCTTGTTTTCTAATTCAAGTATTCATTGATTCTGGTGCATATTTTCATTGGATGTTAATGTTAATTAGTCTGACAAACTGAATTAATGTTGATTTTCCTATTGCTATCCATGATTTCGGTGATCCGTAATTGTCACGAATAGTGGTACAAGTAGCAATTAGGTTAATATCTTTTTGGGTCAATTGTTCATGACAGCCTTTGACCGATGTATTGACATGGTTTAACCTAAAAGGAATCGATGGAACAAGATGCAATAATTGCAGCTATCTCAATTATTGTTGTTTTGGTTTAACTGTTTTCACAAATCTTAATGCCATTACTGGTTAATATGGAACGCTATCACACCTAGTTGAGTAGTGATAAGTATTGATCGAATGCTGGGTTTGATCAGTTGTATTAGGAAAACACAATGTTTATTATGGCTATCCTAATAAATCTAAGGTTAAATGCTTGAATTGCAAGATTTCCTGGGATACCTATGATCGATGGCCAATTGGCAAAACCGAACCCCTGAACCAGAATTCAGTAAGGCTGATTTCTCTTGTTTGCTTGCTATTTCTTCTTTTAATTTCAGTATTTAATTTTCCCACTCAGTAATATTATCCATTCGGCTAAGAGACTACTGTTAGGTTGGAGAGAGAGTGACATTCTTGTAATTTATAAGGAGAGAGAGAGAGAGAGATGGCAGGAGAGAGAGAAAGAGATGGCATTCTTGTAATTTGTAAGAAAAAGAGAGAATTGGTAGTGGCATTCTTGTAATTTCTAAGAAAAAAGGCAAAAAATACTGTTAGATTCCATTTCCCTCATCGTAGACCTTCTTACATACACATTTCAACTTAATATATTTATATAGATATAGATATGATGACTATAATTACAATGCAAACTACAAGGGGTGTTTTAGTTAATATTGTGTAAAGTACAAGGGGTGCCTTAATAAATGACACATAATTTAAATAAAAACAAGCATTTGGTTTAATAATTTAAGTAGAACTAATGGCCGTAGTTAATACATTATTTGAATTTAAATTGTGAGACAATGGGAATTATTGAGCTGATTTAGTCATAGTAAATATGCGGGTTGGACTGATCCACATGCCAACCATTTGACCTATCCGGTTGGATTGATCAACCCTATTAGTTGGCTTATAAACTGGCTGGTTGAATCATTGATCCATTTGATTCAATCAGTGGGTCATAGATTAGATATTTGATTTTTTTTTCTATATCTTAGTCATTTCCATCATTAATAAAAATAATTCTTTTCTATCAAAATTTTGTTTAATATATGAGGCAAAATCTATGGTGCATTCTATGAAAATTGCTACAACATAATGTGTAGACATGAATAAACCAATGATAAAGTGACATATGATATATAGTGACATCTTTAATATTGTTAAAGTCTTTAATAGTAAGAACATTTTGTGAAACATAAACATATAGATTGTGTAACATGAAACAATGAAAAGTAAATAGATTATGTGATGTTTTTAATATGATTGGTTGAAATTTTGATTTTAACAGCTAGCTAATATTCAAAATGTACTATAGGTGGACTCTTAATATGATGAGTATATAATATTAGAGATATTTCCATTTTTTTCTTATAAATTTATTGAAAAAATTATGTTTTTTTGTATTTTATATACTTTTACATTTTTATTATTTAATTGTGATATCAGGGACTCATTTGACTTAAATGGTTAAATCATGGATTTATCTCCCAAATAGGAATGTTGTGTTCTATTTCCAAGTCTAATGGATACCCCAACCCAATCCATTCAGGTCATCTAATAGGTAATTCAACCGATGTCCAACCCACTAAGTAAATGTGCAAGTTATAAATGATTGGGTTGAGTGGAGCACATGGGTTAGGTCAGAAATTGCTAATTGCTATTAGTAATGTGATGATCTTGATGTCTATTGTCTATTCTCAACAATAAACATGCATACCAAAGTTCAAAATATCAGCATTGCATATTTTATTGGTTGAAAATTAAATCAATATTAAATTGATACGTATCACTATATGCCTTGGATATACATGGATATGATGAAAGATATGGGTGAATTTAGATACATTCAGGGAAACTCCCGTGAATCTCACAAATAAATCAATAAAACTAAATCTAATGTTAAACCCAACCCACTCTTTATATGTATTTAGCTTTATTGATTTATTTGTGAGATTTTGTTCTCACAAATAAAACTGAAAGAACGAGAGAATTAGTAAAAACTAGATTTGAAAGTTAGAGTAAAACCCAACCCACTTTATGTATTTATTTTTTTAAAGGTGATTTAGTTAGACAATTAGACACCCCTTTTGGTTTCATGTATTTACTATACCCTCTAGTTTGCATTTTACTAAAAACACCCCCTATAGTTTTTAACCACTTTACTTGACTGACCTTCCATTAGGAACCATTTATATTCCGTCACATGACCACTTAAAACGAGTGAAAAATGTGAAAGGGCATGGGGCCAATGTTTTTTATTCTAAAAAATACCCTCAATAGTTCTCATATCATGCACATTCCTTGCCTTCTCTGAACCAAACCATAATTTGGGGGGATTGTTTTGTTTCCTAGGAGGTTGACATGGAATTACTAGGGTTTCTTTTAATAATAAAAAAAAGTCATGTATCCATGCCCCTTACTGGTTTTAAAAAGATTTATGACCATTCTAAGACAAAAATACAAAAGGTTCCTAAGGGAAGGTTGATTAAGTAAAGTAATTGTAAAATGTAGGGGGTGTTTTAGTAAAATGCAAAGTAGGGTGTAAGTTTTAGAAATACATGAAACAATAGGGGTATTTACCTAAATGACTCTTTTAAAATGGATCTTTTCCTTAGAAAAGTGGCATCTTATTTTTTTAAGAAATGGTCTCCAAAAAGGGGATATTTTCTACTCTTAATAAATATAAGTTTTCTTCCTCAAACATGTTTTTACCCACTATATAAAAAAAAAAAAAAGTGAGAGTAATTAAGTTTGTCTCACAAAAAAGTTCTAACTTTAAACACATAGTTAACAATAGAAAAAAGAGTATCCACTCCAAATTAACATTAGGCACACGGCTACGTATAAATATACACTCCAAATGATGCAGGGCCCATATTAATCTTTGTAATTTTTAATTCAAATAAAAGTCATTATAAAGACTTCTAAATTAGAAATTAAAACTAATTCAATTATTTAAATTAAATAAAAATTAAAATCAGATATAATTATAAGATAATTAAGGAATATCAAAAAATGATATTATTGTCAAAAAAGGAAAAAACAGAAACAAATAGATAGATAGATAAATAGATAGATATAGTTCCCCATACTTAGTATGGGGGTCATACTAGGAGGTTAGTTGCATGTAACCTATATGCATAATAGAAAGATGAAAGATGGGAGGTTAGTAGTCCTCTCACCATAGAACTCACATGTACCTCCTGCTCTCCTCCTTTCTCACATATGTGCATATTTATTTTTAAATTAAATCATTAAAAATATAATAAGTCAAAATTAAAACCCTCATGGGTCTTCATTGTCTCTCATAAAATCCACATTTACTCTCTAATAAGATCATTCTTAAATCTCTCTCTCTCTCTCACACACACACACACTCACACTTCTTAATAATCGATGGTTATCACATCTCCCCTCCCCATTAAATCCCTCTTTTTCTCTTAAATCTCTCCTGATCTTTTTTCTCTCTAATAAAGTAGGGATGTAAATTAGATGGATTGGGTTAGGTTAAGAGCCAACTCTAAATATGAACCCTAGCTTGGACCCAAACTAATGTCAAAATCCAATTTTTTTCCCACCCAATACTTAAGGTGAACCAATCTTTTACTTCTATAAAAGTCTAAAGAAACCATTGCCACTTTCGATGGGTTATCAGGTTTTTCTCTCTCAATATTGAAATTGTTTTTTTGAACTTGGTTATTGAACTTATTCTAAGCACTTTTTTTTTTTTGCTTACAACTAGCCAAAGAACCTAGTAAAGGATTAAATTTGAAGCTCAATAACTAAAGAAGAAAAGAAATTTTTTTTTCTACTATTTTATGTGTGAAGAACTAATTTACCGAATCATTGTTACTTCATTTTCCGTTAGGCTGCGTTTGGTAGAGGTATGAAATTGAACCGGGGTAAACTTTACACCCCGGTTCGATTTTGCAGGCATTTGGTAATTTTACCGTTTAATTACATCGATTATCGATGTAATATCTATCTCTTCTCCTCTCTTCTTCTCTCTCGCTCGCTCGCTCGCTCTCTCTCTCTCTTCTTCTTCTTCCTCTCTTTTTTTTTTTCTCTTTCCGTCACTACTGCTGCAACCAGTTGCAGCTGCAGATCTGAACCCACCTACGTTCTCCATGGAAACCGGCTTTCCGGCGAAGGAGACAGCACCACCACGTCCGCGACCGCAGAGGAGCTCAAGATTGCTTTTTGGAAGTTGCATCCGTGCCAAATCGTCGAGGATCCTCGCAAGATGACCATGGAAGGAATCCGGTTTGGGAACAGAGGCAGAACCTCTGCTTGCTATTGCTTGAGAACGCATAACTAGTTAATGTTGATAGATGAAAAATGAGAGTGAGTGACATTTTTCCTAATTTCGCTTTTCCTTCCTGTTTTTATCTCCTTCGCTTGGACTTTGGGAGGGGATTGTGTCATTGTATATTGGGCCCTCTTTCTCTGTGTTATTTCTTATCCCTTTCTCACACAAATTTTCCATTGCGTGTGGGTTTGAACTTTGCTCGCCGTTGGGTAGGTTTTCGCTTACCTGCTACTGTCGGCGGACGCAGCGGGAACGGCATTGTCCCGGACCTTGAGAGGAGGAGACACATGTACGGCTACAAGCTCATTTTGTGTTCAATCTGATATATCGATCGCCTTGGGATTCACTGGCTTCCTTTTCCGGGTGAGGTGGCATTATCGGCCGGAGGAATCGATTGGAGGGCGGAGGCAGTTCCATGGAGCGAAGGAGTTGTTTCTGCGGCATACCTGAATAAGTTTCAAGGTTTTCATAGAAGCAGAACGGTTCAGCAGAAGCTTCATCACTGGCTCCGGCAACCATCCGAAGACGAAATTTGTTTTGTTTCTGCTAGTTGATGTTTAGAATGAGTATTTTGTTGTGCTGATTGAATTGTCTGTTTAATTTGGTCATACTACACTGAGGAAGACCGCCCAATAACGGGTGGAATTTTACCTGGATGGGGTGTTATCCAAACACCTACAAAAGCGAAACGTATAATTTACCTTGATCCCCTCAAACGTGATCAATACGGGGCCAACAACCAATTCCCATTTTAAGCTCTCATCAAACCGGTTTCCATTTTACATTAGGTGTAAATTTGCTTTTACACCCCAAGCAAACATAGCCTTAAAAATACATTTTTGAATAGCATCTCACAAAAACCTCCTTCTCTTCTTATTTCTCACACATGTGGTTGTTTATTTTTAAACTAAATGATTAAAAATGTAATAATTCAAAATAAAAACTCTCTTAAGTCTCAATTTTCTGTAATAAAATTGATCATTACTCTCTTTAATAAGATTATTGTTAAAACTCTCTCTCTCTCTCTCACGACCCCTTTTTTATCTCAATAAATTAGATGAATTAGGTTAGGTTAAGTGCCAATCAATGACTAAACCCAAATTGAGACGAAAAACCTAAATTTATCAATCAAAACCTAACTTCTATTAAGCCATGGGGTTGATAGTAAGAAATAAGGAGAAACCCTCTTGTCTTAGGGGTTGGATAAATGAGAGAGTAGGCCTTTGGGGTCAGAGAAGTAAGAAAGATAGCATAGAAATAGTTTTATGAATGTAGATAAAGTAGGAATTTTTGAAATTGGAAGGAAGCTAAGAAGAGGTGACTAATGAATATTCATATTGTTTGAGTAACCTTGATCTACTTCAGTAGAAAATGTTCTCATTATCATTTCCTTTATGGCATATTCTTTTAGTAATATGGGATGATTCTGACAAGGAATAATTTACAGGATAATGTATTTGTATTCCTAATCCCTTAATCAGTATGATTCAAGAGATTGGATAAATGAGAGCGAAAGATGTTTCACAAAAGCCCGTCTAGCTCAGTCGGTAGAGCGCAAGGCTCTTAACCTTGTGGTCGTGGGTTCGAGCCCCACGGTGGGCGAATATATTATTTACCTAACCTTCAAAATTTTTTTATTTTATTTTTGTCTCAAAGCCCTTGGCCCATTAAATTTCAAACTTGGGCCCAACGCTAATCATGAATGAGAGAATGACTCTGCATCTTTGATGCTTCTTGGGGGTATTTATTGTTTTGCCAAAGCATTGAGGCAATACGAAGGAGCCCAAAAATTTAGAAATAGAGCTGATCTTTAGTGCTCCATGGCCCATGGGAGTAGGGCTATCAATGGAGTTGTCCCTGGTCCGATAAGAAAATTCACAAACCCAGTTCTTCTGAGTCTTAATTATCAAGACCAAAATTAACCCTATAACAAATCGAGTTGGCAAGTTGTTTGGCTGGATTTGGCAGATTTACTTAAGACTGGGGATCAAATTTCACTGTCACCGGGTTTGGGGGAATGGGTATGTGGGTCAGGCCCCTTGTGTAGACCCATGAAAAAACAATTAGGCTAATTGGTAGGGATGATCAGCCCAACCTGGCCCAGCCCAGTAAGACCAACACCCTGTGCTGTTGGAAGTCTACTTGGGCATGACACATGGTTATCATGTTGTGGGGGTAAAAGAGTAATTTCCCTCAAATATTCGTTTGACAAAAAAGGCAAGCAGGGGACTGAATGGGTGGGGTTTTAAGTGTAGTGAGTGATGTTGAAGAAGCTCCCCAACAGCCAAAGATTTCTAAATATTTGTAGTGGTGATGGTGTGCAGATGGTCAGCTGATGTGCTGCTACAACGAATTAGACCAACTTCAAGATATTAGCTCTGCCAAAAAATAACTGTGGCCATGTTTGTTTGCATTGTAATTTTATTTGCTCTAGTGCAAAAACACAGGAGTGCAAATTTTGGTTTACTCCTGTTTAAAGCTCCTGAAAGGATGTTAACGGTAGTCCGTCTACTTCAAAGGGGACAAAAGACCTGTGATTGCAAAATTGCAACAAGTAATTTATTCAGCTGATGATCCAAAGAGTGACTTACACGGTTATATAAGACTCTCCCACTGAATCCATCAACATGCAAGCCCACTAATAGAAATGTTACATTTTGTTTCAGTGTAGATGAAGGCATGAAGCAAAATAAACTATACAAACATTTAAAGCAAAAGCTAACCGGAACTTGCACTCTTCTGATTTACATTTCATGCATTTGTATTAATGCAATTTCATTTACACTGCAAATAGAGTTCAACAATCAAGAAAGGCACTGAACATCATCTAGAGATCGGATATAGAAGTAGAAATTTGACACTTTAAATAAAGATATATTCAATTTCCAATTTTCCATAACAAGACCGCCCTCCCAAAATCCCGGATAGCTCAGCCTGGGACCAAAAATTAGGTAATGGCAAGTAAAACAACCAAAAACAAACTAGGGAAAATAAAACAGAAAAATCAAACATTTCTGGAGTAATCAAACTAAGCAAACCAAGCAGTTTAGATATAAATATCCTCTAAGCCATTTGATGATGTCTCCTTAAACAACCTATAGGCTATAGCGAGCCAAGGAGTCATTGCTTGGTGCACTCTAATGGTAAAAATAATATCTCATATTATAATGAGAACGGAAGCTCCAGTATGAGAGTGGTCAATCTAGAAAAAGCTTCTTAGACCCCTAAAAGATATCAATGCAAAGATTAGAAAGAGATTTCTGCTCCAAAACCTAAAGTTTTATTTTTTATTTTTTCTTTGAAAAAAAAACTAAGGTTTTATTTAAGTAAATTTTCATTTTGTTCCACCTCAAAATTTTATTAATTTTCTGATTTTATTTATCAAAATCTCCACCTATAATGCAACACCCCTTGTCTTTTGATAAATTCCCTGAAGAAATTTGCATGTTATTTACTTATTTTTGAAATGGGTGGACAGGGTTGAGGACGATGATATAGGGCTATTATGAAATCACTCCAGATTTTTGCTAGAAACAAGATATGTACAATGGCCCAATAAAACACAATCGAGAGTGAACATGCATATATATGTTGGAACATGAGATAACTGAACAAAAGTGTTTTTCCGTCATAAAATAGTACACAAGACAAATCCCAACTGATACCAGATATCAAATTATGAAAGCATAATGAGGCAATTTTACATCAAACTGCTAAAGAAAAGCAGGATTTCTTCCATCTCTTAAAGATCATTCTACTATGTTACAATAGAAGGCTTTAATGTGCGGTGAAATCCCAGGATTCCTCAACCATCCTCCAAACACAAGAGACAAAAACCTATTTGAAAATTGCCATTACCTCTCAACTTGTACCCATCCAACCCCACACAACATTAGAACAGGTTTAAACCCTGTTAGGAAATTGCTCACAATGTTATTTGCAGGCCCTTCACTTTATAAATGGCACGCCAGATGGAACCCTTTTAGCATACTCCTCGTACTCAGATCCAAAAAACTGCCTTAAGAAATACTCCTCATATCTGTTTTCTTTAAGATAAGGAAGCTTCAGGGTGTAAGAAACTTGTATAATTGCTGGAATACTGCATTATGTGTTCAAGTAAAGGAGATGAGTTACTTCCAAGTTCCAACCAAACACTAATGTCAATACAGTCCATGGGGATTCAATGGCACAAAGTAAAGCATGAAACGAGTTGGATACTTGGATCGCTGATCCATCCAAATTCAGACTCGTATACAGATGGGGAAATAGACCTGGATGTGGATTTGGATCCTTAAAAGGAATCTGCATATATGACCACATTGACCAGACTCGTTATGACTTGATCCTCACCGCCAAATTCAGACCAGAGTTTATTTTGGAATACGAGTCTTTTGAGAATCCAAACCTGTATGGGGATGGATCCAGATCCAGATCTTGGGTCAAGCTAGGGCTGTCAACGTGTTGGATCTGGTTCGGAACAGCCTGTACCAGTCCTGTCCCAATTATTAATCAGGACAAAAACATAGACCCAGAATGTCCCGATAAGTGATCGAGTCTAACCCTATTAGACCCAATTATACTGACAGCTATAATTATTTAAATAAATTACCTAAAACTTGGTTTTTTATAATACAATCTTAATAAAACTGACAGTAAAATAACAAATTATTCATGTATTAATAAATCAAATGTTTTTAATCAAAATTATCTTATATATTATCTATCATTTTTACACTTACAAACATAAAATAGAATAAAAATTACAAAAAAAATTAGGAAATTTTTATATATTATTAACAAAATAACCGGTTCGGATCTGAGTCGGTTTGGAACAAACAAGAGACAGAATCAATATAATTGGTTCAGTTGGTTCAGGTCTGTCAGTTTCGAGTAGAACCAACCCATTGACAGCCCTAGGTCAAGCTGCTATATATTGTAACAACTACCAAGAGAACCTTAAATCCAAGCAAAACAATGAAAAAGCTTAGAAAACAAGTGGCAATACAGTCTGTAATAATGAAACCAGAAATAACTTCCTGAAATACTTCCTTGGCAGGAAGTCAGAGAGGTTTCGGATTTAGAACAAATAGGTCAAAGTATGATAGAAGCAAAGAGAACTCACATTAAAGGAACCTTAGGCCCTCTTAACCCTGTCAGAAGTGTCATAATCCCTTTTACTAAACAAAGCAAAAAGAGGCTCTGTCAATATTATTACTAATGAAAAATGCAAGTCATAGAAGATATCAGTTTGTTAAAATATCAAAAAAAAAAATTCTAGGCCCACATAGATAACTAATGGTACTAGAATGTATTTTGAAAGAAATCAATGCACTTGGACAGTTAGACTACTATAGCTTTTCTCTAGGTTTTTATTTATACTTATAAAAGAAGCACTAGAGACACCCATCACAAATCGACAAAATGTAAATAGGATTTTATGTGCAAAAAATACATGGACTATGGGAATGTTATATCTTGCACTGTGATTTAAAGCCTCCAGAGATGCTAGTATGGGCCTCAGGAATTATTCATGGATTTCTTCTTTTCTTATAGCATAACATATTGATTTATTTAGCTTTCTTGAAGAATACCATAGGGAGAAACAGATACAGAAGAGGAAGAAGTAAATCTCAAATTGTGACTGGGTTGATCGGCTGCTGGGTTCAATGTTCTCTAGTGTCCTCTCAATGTTTTGCAGTTGAGGAATAGGCGGAATGGTTTATCCTTTGGAGGTTGGGAGTTTGGTGGTGGGCTATGCGGTTTTATTGCCACATGGGGTTTCATTTTGTATAGCAGCAATATATAAGGTTGTCAGCATTTTCTTCTCCTTTTGCTTGCTGCTCACTGCTCAGATGTTTAGGTTTCTTGCTTGATTGGCTGGGGCTTTATTTCTTCAATAAATTGTTTTTCATTTACTATAAAAAATAATGAACAGTGGATACGGTATCCGTGTTGAGAAGAAGCGCCACGTAACCAGTGCAAAAGCAACAATGCATAAGGGATTGCAAAGCATTATCTGACTACCAGTTGCCCAGATGAAAAAGCCACAATATCCTGGATGACGGATAAATCTGGTAAGAAATGAAATGTGCAGACATATATAAAAATCATTGTTGAAAATAATGTAAAATAAGATTATTCATTCAACAATAACTGGCAAAAAGTTGAACATATCCCAAAATGTTGAAAAAATATACTAAAATGAAATTAAAGAACAGGAAAAAAAAGATCCTCCAAACTGACAAGACAAGAATTAGTTTCAATCTAGTAGAATACCATGTATTTGCATCAAGAAAATCTCTCTGCATATCTGTTCATGATTTTGTGAGTCAACAACAATTATCATACCAGGCAGGATAATGTCAACAATGAAGGTAACAACCAATTAGATAAATACAAATAAGTCTGATGGGATATTGTTGTTTATGTTCCATGTTTCAGAAAACTCTCCAAATCCCTCTCCTCTATTAATAATTTAGATTATGTATGGATAAGTTTCAAGATTTGTGCTTTTGCAGAACTCCACCAGTGTGAGCGTTGCTTGTCTTACACTGCCAGTCCCAAGCCTAGATAGAGGTTGGCAGCTGGAACTAAATTGAGGTGATTACTGACATGGTGGTTCATTGGATAAAATCAGTGGACCTATTCGATGATGTTCCTACCGTGGTTCTGCTGAATAGTTGGAAGGAAGTGGCAGATTCAGCTCCAAGCAGAAATGGCTCTCTTAATGGAATCCACCATGTTCTGGTTTCATTAAGCTGAATTCTGATGGCAGTAGTGAAGGCAACCCTGGGCCTTCAAGGATTGGAGTTATCAGGACAATGCAATGAATAAGACAAAACAGGAAATTGCTAAAAATTTGAACAATTAAATAACAAAGTATGAGCTTATTTGGAAGATAATTGATAGGAGGTAGAATGATCAAATGCACTGATATTTGCATGTTGCAGCTTATTCTCTTAATCCACAATTCCAATATGAATCCAACCGTCTTAACCATCCACACATCAAACTTGGCTTGTTAAGCTACAAAGAGAAATTAACTCCAGATCCAAAGGAAAGGGAAAATGCTGGTCTTCAATTAGATGCATTTTGAAAAGCATTTAAAATTTTTGAAAAAAAAAAGTGGCAATTTCTACAAGAAAGAATAGGGACCCTGGCATGTTATAATTCTTTAAGTCTCAAGAGTTTTGACCATTATATTTGTTTTTTTTTTCTAGTAAGTTACATTTTCTAACTTATCATTTTTTCACAGTTGATTGGTGGTTAGCATATGATGATGAAAATCGAGAGTTGACTAGGCTTGCTGTGAAAGTGTTGAGTCTCACATGTAGTTCATCTGGTTGTGAACAAAATTGGAACTCTTTTCACCAAGTAACTGGTGGTTAGTATATGTGAGACTCATGCTATGTTAAAGATTGATTCTATATTAATGAATTTATAAATTTTAATTTATGATTTTGTGGCTTGTAAAAGAATAGATCCACACTAAAAGAAGGAACCGCCTACAACAAAAGAGACTCATTAGTATATATTTTGTACAATCTCAAGTTGAGACGAAGAGAAGCAAGAGAAAAACTATAGAAGATCCACTTTGTTTAGATGACATAGAATCTGATAATGAGTGGATAACTGAAAATGATGCATCAAATGCTCAAGAGCAACTTCATACTTTTGAATCACTACTTCATGATGTTGGGATTGATCAAGATTTTATTGATGAGGTGATGGACTTATTGGTTATATAAGACACAACTTCTGGTTTATGGATTTTGGATGTTTGTATCCTCTTCTCTATTATTTTATCTTGGTTTTCATATATTACTTTTATCATCTATAAGCTGTAACAATTTTTCTTTTTATTCTTTGAGGCTTATGCCTCACTATGCCTTGAGGCTTAGACATCACCTTTTGGGGCCATAGCGCCTCAACTACGCCTTTAGTCTTTTAAAATCTTGCCCATGAATACAACTCAAGCTACAAGAACCATCTCTTAGTCCAACCAGTGACCACCTAAGACTCATCATAAACCTCCACGCTCTATAAACCAATGAATACATCTTTAAAAGCAATGCCATAGTCTGAGCTCTGACAGGATCACAAATACTAACCAGAGTAAATGCACAAGTTGAAAATAAACCAAACGTTAAGTCTAGCAGTGTTACAAGGTTTAAGGCTGCATAAACTACTCAAGGGATGTTTGGTTGGAGGAATCAATTTGTTAATTCCAATTTTTAGATTTTCTACATCAGCTGGTTCCCCAAATCACGTGAAAAGTCCTCTTTGGTAAGACTGATTCCTTAAAAATCAGTGGAGTTGGTTAGTCCAGTTTTTGGTGCTTTGAATTGATTCCTAACAGGGAACTGATATGTCCATGCCAATAACTTACAAACCAATAATGCTGTGACAGTTCCATATTTTTTTGAGAAACTGTTTCATCAGCATTATTTCTACCAAATATATTTTCATGAAGAAATCAGTATTCTGCAAACCCCAAAAAATCAGAGATTCTTGAGGAAATGTATTGATAAATCAATTCTTCCAACCAAACACCCACTTGATTCCAGAAATCTGATTATGGAAGGGGACTCCAAATTTGTAATAAGCAGGCTAAGGGACAAGAGAAAAGCTTCTTGGCTTTACAGACTCGTCATGTGAGAGATCATGCATCTATCTGCAGAACTGGGTGTTTAAGTTCAATTGGGTGCAAAGAACAGCAATCTGTTAACAATAAAGTTCAATGGGCTGACTCAATGACAAAATCATTGGGGGAATAGGACACCCTTTATTTTGATAGATAGGTGAATAGGGCACCATTGTTTTGGGAAAACATGCCACAGTGATGTACACAAAGTAAACTTTTCAGAGTTGGACAGCTTAGTCTAGTCCAAAATAATATCTGAACATGCTATTCTTTTATTCTTGCCAATAAAACCTCAACCGTATTTGGTGGGATGCCCTCATCAGCATGAGTCAGCAATTGGCACTCTGTTGATTAGCCACAAAATTAACAGGGATCTATCAATGGGGATAAAAGGGAGGTGTCATCTGGCGATACCAGAGAGGTGGCTGATAATTTGGTTGTTGCTGCCTGTGCAGTGATACTTCTGAGCAGACCTCGAAATTCCAGTACGATTTGGGCGGGAACAGTAAGGGATGTAATATATTTAGATCGCATGGAAAAAAATTGGAGACAGTGGATTCTCAAGACCAGTGTTCTAAAAGGCGTGGGAGGCATACACCAGGAGGCACGACTCCAAGTGAGGCACCCCAAACGCCCTGAGGCTCATATGCTTTTTTCACGAGGCGTATGCCTCATGCACACCTCATGTAAAAAGACAGGAAAAAAAAAGAAAAAAGAAAGAAAAAAAGGAAAGGAAAGGAAAAGAAAGGAAAAGAAAGGGAAGGGAAAGAAAAAGAAAAAAAGAGAAGAAAAAAAAAAGAGAAAAAGAAAGAAAAGATAAGGGTAAAGAAAATGGGTCGGAGGCTAAGCCCCCAGACCCCTTGGCCACCCCCAGCCCCCCTTTTAACTAGTGCTATGCATCTTCATTCTTCTTAATATAAAAGATTTTTATTAAAAATAAAGAAAAATGAGATTCTTCTGCATCTTCTTCCTCCTCATCCCCCCTCCTCTTAAGGAGGCGTATGTTCAGGAGGCTTACACCTCTTACGTTCTGAACTATGCCTCACACCTCAAGGTAGTGGAATGCCTAGCATCACGCATCCGCATTTTAAAACATTGCTCAAGACATTTGCAAGATTGATGGGTGGGATTGATGCACAAAACATTGGAGTCATTTCTTGAAGATTCAGCAAGAAAATATTGGTATTAGACTATTAGTAAAAGGATAGAGGGGAATAAGAGTAACTAGCTATTAGTACACAGTGTCGGTCAAACTGAAAAATATGGAGGATGGCTTCACCTGGGTGCTAACAAATGTTTAGGGGTGTTGTCATCTATTCCGCATTCATAAAAAGAAAAAAACAAAAACAAAAACAAATGTTTAGGGGTGGCAAATGGGTGGATTGGGTTGGGACGGGTATGGGTTGACCAACCTACACATAATGACCCTCTAACCCATTTGCCACCCATATTTATTGATGTTAGTGGGTGACAACCCTCCCTGACTCACCCATATTACCCACTAATCCAAATTGGACATTTTTTTATCAATATTTTTTTTCTCCATCTCAAATGCTTAAAAACACAGAAATACATATTTCAACTAAGAAAACATAAAACATGTTAAAAAAATATTTTTCAAATAAACAAAAAATGCATAAAAACACTGAAAATGATAAATATATTTCATGTAAAACATCAGAAATTACAGAAAAAATAAATATAATAAAAAATTTAAATGAAAGTATCATTTTACATAAAAACAGAAATTGTAAAAAACATAGAAAATTGCAGAAGAATAAAATATACAAAAAATGCAGAAATTCAGAAAAATATAAAAATTGCAGAAAATAGAAGAAATTATAAAATACAAAAAATATATATAGAAAAACACAAAATTACAAATAAATAACAAAAAATACAGGAAAATGTATAAATTGTTAAAAACAGAAATTTCAAAAAAATAACAGATTATTAAAACACTGGAAATTCTAGAAAAATATGAAAATGCAAAAAAAAATATAGGAAAAAATCAAAAAATATAAATATTGCAAGAAATTGAAAGAAAATGGAAAACCAAAAGCACCAAAATTCCAACAACCAGTATAAATTAAACAGGAAAAAATAAATTTTAAAAGAATATCAAAAATATTATCATATCTGTTCAATTGCAAAAAATTGAATTGGTCTTGTGTACGCCAGTAACAGCTACCCGTGATCGGATCTCTTGGTGAAAACTAGGACGAGTCAATGAGATCTGGAGGTGGAGCCCTAACCCTACAGTACCAAAGCATCATTGATCCAAGGGTTTCCTTCCCAAAGGCCTTCATTGGCAACAGAACCCTCGAAACAGCAAATGCCCTAAGGATCCCATGACAAGTGTCGTTTGTTGCGAGTCTACAACCAAACCCATGTCAATTGTTGTAGACTACAACCAAAGCCTCAGTGATGCTCAGCCCCAAGATAGAACCAGCAGCAAAGGGAATGAAAGAAGAAAATAGAAGCAGTTTGCCAGCACCTGAGAGAACAGAGGAAAGAATAGAGGCGGCAAGCTCTTTTGGTGGCAAGGAGTGTTACTGCACCAGCTTCTAGTGGTGAAGAAGAAAAACAAATGAAGTTTTCAAACCTCAATCATCATCCTCTCCCAACTCTCTCCTTCCATCCGTCTTTCGAGCTATTCGAACCCTAAACCCTTTTTCCCCTCAGTTTTCGAGCCTCACTCTACAGCATGTTATGACACATGGGTACCCTTGACCAACCCACCCTGACCCTTTTTTACTTGACCCTTCGTCGCACTTGTAAGTTGTAACCCATCTGTTATGGGCCCGAGCGTAGGATCGTGTCACGGGTCGTTCCGCCGTCAGAGCCTCGGACCTTTCCTTGCCCTTGGCCTTGCGTACAAGCCCTATTTTGACTGTCGTAGGGGGTGATTTGTCCAAGAGATCACCGAACTCTCCTTACCTCCTTTCTTGACTGCAAAATTCGATACCTCATTCAATAATAGCGTCTCCTTAAATAGAAGATTACAAGAGGAGGTTTCCTTGTTGGATTCGGCTAGACTAGTCCTTAACGAACTCAAACTCCTACTCCTAATTAAACTACTTACTTTTAATGGTACTAAAAATCCTTCTAAGAAAAGGGGATAAGATAAGGACGAATGGGATAAGGGATGAGGGAAACCTGCGTTCTCTTGACGTTTTCGGATAAGGGTGGGCCCACCCTATGAGCTGTCGTGTGGGCCCCGCTCTGCTGCTGCTGCTTGCGCGCACTCGTGGTGCTGCCGCCGCGTGGCGCGCGCGGTGCAGTGCGTGGTGCTGCTGCCGCGCGCGGCTCATGGTGCCGCTGCTGCGCGGTGCCGCTGCTGCGCAGTGCGTGCGTGCGGTGCCGCGCGCGGCTCATGGTGCCGCTGCTGCGCGGTGCCGCTGCTGCGCAGTGCGTGCGCGCGGTGCTGTGCGCGGCTCATGGTGCCGCTGCTGCGCGGTGTGTGCACGCGGTGCCTCTGCTGCGCGGTGTGTGCGCGCGGTGCCGTGCGCGGCTCATGGTGCCGCTGCTGCGCGGTGCCTACCGTGCGCGTGTTGCTGCCTCAGCTGCTGCCACGTGGTGTGGGTGCTCATAACACCATCTAGCGATGTCATTGTCTTCTCCTGCTTCACCTTCCCATTCCAGAACACCACTTCCAATTCCAAAGCCACCCACACCTTGCTTCAAAGACCATCAGCATATAGATCTAAGCATCTTGGAATAGCCTTTGGCTTGACTCCAACAATCCTCATGCTTAGCACTCTCAAGTTACATTTGTTGTAGGAAAGCAAACCACCTTCTTTTGCCACCACAATCTTCTCTAGTATAGATTTCTGCCACAGATTGAACGACAGCTCCAGCAGATTCAGATGAAGGCATCCACCATGAATCCTCATCAAGTTGCATGATGAAGACCATTTATCAATTAACACAGCTCCTTCCCCACATCCAGTATAGCTTTCCTTTCATTAAACAGTATGAGAACTGCTGTATCTTTGATACCCCCAACTTCTTTGTTGCATCTTCTAAAGTTCTTTTCCAATCCTTCATTTTTATCCAGTTACAACTAGCCTCTGCTCCCAATCTCCTTTCTCCCCATTTAACAAGATTTTTAGTTCCAATGCAGACAGCAACTGTCACAGAGTCCCTATTCTCGCATTGTTCTTCAAGCCCCAATCTCTCTAATATCTTCCTTCTTTCCATCAAATCCCCCTTCTTACCAATAACTTTTACTACTTCTGTTTCCTTCATTGAGCTGTTCTTTTTCAACCAGCTTTTCCTAACCACTTTGTGAAGTTCATTTGCAACTCTTATCCACCCTTCCAGGTTTTTGCCTTCTGGGATTATGATCATTTGCGTCTTCCCTTTCTTGAATCTTTCTTCTAACGACACAAACCAACCTTTTAAGTCCCTCCTTGCTGCACAATATTTCTTAGTCAAGTATCTGAAGGTGTCTTTCCAATCCACTCCCCAACTTACATGCACAGCATCATCCAGAAAACTTCAAAACCAGAAAGCTGCCTCCCCCACTAGGAGAACTGTACCTTTCCTGCCCTCTCGAACCTTGACTGTAGTCTCCTGATGATACATCTCCTCCAACAGAAACTCCTTCGTTTCCACCTTGATGAAGCTCCTCCAACCCCTTGTTGGTGAGAGCTTCCCTTCCAACTTTTTCTTTGCTTCCTTTTCCTTCTCACATATTTAACATACACTCATTTCATAGTAGCCTATTAAAATGCACATGTCAACTTATTATAGCCACACTCCAATTGGCTAATATTTATTAATCTACTTTGTTTCCATGTTTGCACATTTTCTCCCTATAATAATGTCCCCCATACCTAACAAACAAAATTACACACCAAAGCTGACATTTAAAATCCTACTCTGGTTGAAAATTTTCATCACATTCATTCAACCCCTTCATTTCTAATCGATCTTTCCTATTAGTTTTAAAACTTTTTGTAGCTCCCCTTCTGTGAACAAATTGCTTTTATTTGCTAGAAATAAACACACAAAAAAACCATGGTACTAGGCCACTTTTTATGTTCTTTTCTCTTCTTTTTTTTGGGGGCATCAATGTTACTAGGTTATCTTATGATTTCCCCATTCTAGGGTCTGTCTCAATTCTGACAATACATAATTGATATTTTTACATTCTTACATTTAAAGAAAGCATGGTTCAGAACTTAAAGAAATGAAACCTGATTCTTTCACCTACACAGGACATAGCACCTAGGTATCCTGAGGCCAGCCAAGTCCAGTTCACCCAGCTTAGTCCAGCTCCTGCCAGTGGGGTTTGGTTCCTTAAAGTATGATCCCTACAACAGCTTGCTCTATATTAGCTGAAAAACTATATAATTCCTGATACACTTGTTATAGACTAGTGCCTCTGTAATAAAAGACTAATGTTTGTCCATGTTGAGCTTTATTTATTTTTATCAGTAAAAATGTATTTTATTAAAATTCAGATTGTAAGCAGTTTATACAACTTGGTGATGGGATTGTTGATCCCTTTTAATCACTCTATTCTACCCCTCATTACAGTGCAGCCCAAAATAATTGCTGTCTCAATGCCCCCTGTTTTGCTAATCCATCAGCTAGCCCATTTGCACTTCTTTGGACCCATTTAAATTCAGCCTCAACCTCCTTTGTAATCTTCTCCACTTCCCTAATCACATGTTTAAACGTCCATGGGGTATGGCTGCTATTTGTTACCCATGAAATTATTACTTTTGAGTCTCCTTCCCCACTTCAACATGTCTACATCCTAGTTGTTTGGCTAGCTTTAACCCTTATAATAATGCCAATAGTTCAGCCTTCAGCAAGTTTCCGTTGCCAATCGGTCCTGAGAACATGGTCTGAAGTAGCACAATTTTTGAGAGTAAGAGATATAGTAAGGCTGGAGTGGAAGCCACCAGAAGGCAATAAAGTAAAGCTGAATTTTGATGGGTGCTACTTCAAAAATTGTGCTATCCAAGGGTTTTACCCAATGGGCTACTTTCACCTTGATACTATCAATCACTTCCTCTATTGTTCTACTTTTTTCCAAGAAAATTCTGTTGTTCCTCTCTTCCCATGTTACCCAACAAATTGCTGCCTTTGTTGCTTTCCACATTACCATCCCTCCTTTCTTTCGTTGTCTCAAGAAATCATGGTTGAAGAGTCCTACCACATTTTGAGGGGGAACCCACTTGCAACCAAAGAGAGTACAAAAGAATTCCCAAATTCGATGCACAAAAGAATAGGATATCATTAAATGAAAGGGTCTCACCACTTTCCTTACACAATGAACACACATGAGGAGATAGGCAAATATGTGGCCTTCTTTTCTGCAGCGTATCACAAGTGTTTACCTTACCAAAGAATATTTCCCAACAGAAGGTTTGGATCTTCGGGGGAATAGGCTTACACCAAATTTCTTTCACAGGGAAAATCCCACCTAGAAGGTTGGGGGAAGCAAGTACTTTGAAGAAAGAGGAGTAAGAAAAGAGGCCGTCTGGAGAGCCTACCCAGATTCTAAAGACTTCCAACAAAGGGTCCAAGTGGATTTGCCCTAGGGGGTCCAGCAATCAGATTAAAGATTTACACTCATTTTCCCTTAATCCCCTTCTAAAGCCCAAATTCCAATTCACACTGTTTGGAAACAATGATCCTAACATGGATATAGCTTCCCCCTTAAGGTTAGATAGCGCAAAGAGATCAGGGAATTGGTCTTTCAGTGGGGTTTCCCCTACCCAAAACGAAATTCTAGTACCTTGTCCCACATCAAACCGGATGGAATTGAGGAAAGTAGGGTAGATTTCATGAATTGCTTTCCTAGGAGAAGCTGAAGAACTGTGAGGGAAAACTTTTGCATCCCAACCATTTCCAGGCACCCCATGAATGCTCTCAACCACTTTGTGCCACAATTTGTCACCCTTAAAGGGAAACCTCCAAAGCCACTTACCTAGTAGAGTTGTGTTCCTTAAAAGGATGTTCCCAATTCCTAAACCCCCTTGTTCCTTAGGTTTACTAACCTGATCCCACTTGATCAAGTGATCCTTCCCTTCCCCTCCTGGGTCCCAAAGGAAATCTCTCATATACTTCTCTAGGCACCTTGCTACCTTGGAAGGGATTCTGAAAGGAAATAGGTGGGGAGGTTTGCTAGAGTGGCTCTAATCAAGGTTATTCTTCCACCCAAAGAAATGTAATTCCTCTTCCAAGGGCTAGCTTCCTATCAAACCTTTCTAAAACTGGTTTCCAAAACCCAACTGACCCAGGTAACTAATAGGCCAGCTTCTGATCTCACACCCCAAGATCTCTGCAAATCTCATTAGTTCTCCTTCCTCTAAATTGATATTGACCCCTACAATTCCACTTTTGGTCCAATTTATCCTTAGCCCTGTTACTCCCATAAAATTATTCAGCAGCCCCCTAAAATTTTCCACCACTTCCTCATTGTTCCCTTCACAAAAAAATATGGTGTCATCTGCAAATTGGAGATGGGTAACAATCACTCAATTTCTACCTACCCTCCAATCTCTAATAAGGCCTTGAGCATTAGCTTTTGCCACCATTCTACTTAACACTTCTGCCACTAGGGTAAACAAGAATGAGGATAGAGGGTCACCTTGCCTAATTCCTCTCCTGGCCGGGAAGAAATCCTTTGTTGTACCATTAATTAGAATTTAGTAATGAGATGAACTTAAACATCCTTTGATCCAAGCCCTCCATTTATCTCCAAATCCCAGTCTTTCTAATACTTTTAGAAGGACTTCCCAATTAACTAGGTTGTAGGCTTTTTCTAGATCTACCTTACAAACCAGCCCCTTTTCTCTACCCTTTTTTCTTTCCCCAACGCATTCATTAGCCACTAAGATTTAATCCACAATTTGCCTTCCTTCTACAAAAGCTCCTTGGAAAGGAGAGATGATCGAGGGTAACACCTTTTTTAGTCTTTCTGCTAAGACCTTTGACAGAATTTTGTAAACACTCCCAATGAGACTTATTGGTCTAAAGTCTTTAGGAGTTTTGGCCTCCCTCTTCTTTGGAATCAAAGTGATAAATGTGGCATTTGATCCGTCCATGTTGGGCTTTTTCATCGAACGTTGAAACTGAATTTCATTATTACCATGTCAATATGTGACAATGAAATCTTTGTGCAAACCTTCAATGCCCAGAAAACCCCAATAAATTTTCAATGAAATCTTCATCGCCCAGTCAAAACTTCTAAAACCCAATAGATCAGCTTCTGGGATCCTCAAATTAAAACACCAATGCACTTTACTCATAAACTAACTTTGAGCCGCAACTTAATGACAAAGTTGAATTATTGTGTAAAGACAAAAGAAGCTACTCTCCACACCAGTGTTACAAAAGTAAACATGTGCAGGAAGCTTGTGATGCCCCATTAAACAGGTCAAGAACCATTTATTTCAAACAAGACCAAGTACTAAATGCATTCCAATCTACAAATAGGCACCATCTAGGCCGCCCAGGTTTTGCAATGCTTGGCCACCCAAAAGAGTGTAGATCTCACAATTGGGAAGAACCAGTACACTTCTCTACACCCATCTCCATGGTGGAACCACGTTGCATGCATAACTGTCAAGGCAATGCCTAAGTGGGCACCTAGGTGAAAAGATGCCTATGGAGGGTCACCTCACTTGAGTGCCTAGCTATTTTCCACATGGCACTATATTCTTATATTTTTTAGTTATTGAGATTATAATAATAAAATAGATATTTTTTTGATAAGCAACAAATTTTATTGGTTAAAGATAAGTAAGATTGCAAAGGTACTGGATAGGTGCCCAGACACCCATATTTTCAATAACAGCAATTACAGTTCAGCGCAAAACAAGTGTCTCAATACATTCCCTGTTTAGTCATATAATCTGCCATTCTGTTTGTTGATTACTTGATCTCCTAACCCAGTTGAAGGTAGTCCCCACTTCCTTGGATAAAAACTGAATTTCCTTTATTGTCTGCCTATAAGCTCATGCTCCTGGAATACTGCTGTTCAACCAAGAAATAACAACCTTAGCATGTCCCTCCACCTCCAAAGTTTGATTCCAAGTTTCTTAGCTATCCTCAGTCCTTGCAGAAGCACCAATACTTCCGCTTTAACAGAATCGTTAATTCCAATGGGGCCTGAATTGAAAACAGAGATTTGATAGTACCTGTTGAATCTCTAATTACACCTCCAATATCTGCCGGTCTTGGGTTGCCTAGAGATCTACCATCAAAGTTAAATAAAATAGACATTATTACACTAAGTTATTCATTTTGTAGGTTTATATACTAGTTTCTTTTCATTACTTTCTTATTTGTTAGGTTTTCAATCAAGACATGTGTTGGTGCATGCTGTCTTGAACTCTTGAACCCTTGAACACTTCAAAACTTAAACCGATAAGCAATGATGAACTTAAAATTTTGTCCAATCAACACATTCGCCTCTTTGGGTACTGGGATGTATGGCACTTTGTCATTCTTGTATATATATTTCATTTTTTTCAAACCAATGAAGTTACCTGTTACCAATCAAAAAATAGTTGATTTTCTATGTTTAATATGAAGTTCATTTTTTATGAAGGTCATTGATAATTACTAGTGAAAGATGATTGCTGGTTGCTATGAAACCTAGGTAATTGCCTAGTCAACTAGGCAATAAGGTGCCCAGTGCCCCCTATGACCTAGCCTAGCATTGGCACCTTGAAAACTATGGCTGCATGTGCAAAATGTGTACAGTATAGGCAATGAACATGGATTCTATCAGTGCCTATTTCAGTCTGTGTTCCTTATCTAGTTCTAAGGTTAGATTACTGATGAGGAGGAGGATCCTTTCAAGAAGACAACATAATCACTGAGCTCTATAAAACTCTTTTAAGCTGTTGCAGTAAAATAGAGTTCCATGATCAATATGCAGTTACCTAACCCATTTTGTATAATACTTGCCTGTAAATTCCATGAGTAACCAGCATATGATGTTCTTCATGATATTTCCTGATCATATGTGTAAAGGCATGTCCAGCTGTTATAATTGCAGTTTTTCGTATTATCTCTCCTAATAGCACCATCACAAGGCCCAAGTTGCTTATCCACCAAAGTTCCTTGAGTCCAGGGAAGAAAGCAATCTCAAGCATGTATTCCAACAATGAGAAGCTCAATGCTATAACATAATTTTTGCTGATCAGAAGTGCTGCAATTGGATCAAGAAATATTTTCTTACTCAAATAGTAAGTAGCCAGAAACCCCACTATTAAACATAGTTGAATGAAAGTGCAACAATATAATCTGAAGGACTGTTTAATAACAGCTGAAGTTGCTGAACTGAACAAGTTATTGCTTTGTCTTATAGTGGACAAAATAACTAAGTAATAAAATATTCAAGGGCATAGTAATCTATCCAAATTTAGCATCAGTCGTTAAGGAATAAGCTTCTCAGTTCATCTACTTCAGCCGTTATTAAACAGCCCCTGAGAACTTCAACAAAACATATAAAGACAGAAAAAAATAAAATCTTCTACAATGTTAAGCCTATTTAGATGGTTTGTCCCCCTTGAGGTTCACAATTTAAGATTTTTTGCAGTAAGCCTCAGTCCAAAAAATAATGCCTAAAAGTTGTAAGTAAATCCTGAAATGGTATAAAATTGACCAATTTTGAGATAAAATATCAAGGAAATAATTGAGAAGAAATAGAATATTGGAAAGTTTATTATGGTAAAAGTAAAATTAATACCTTGGATAATCTATAAAAGAAGTGGCCTCTTCTTTGTTTGTCTCCAAACTGGTGTGTTCTCTGCAAAGCTAATGGGGAGAGTTGTTAACACCTTCTAATCTCCTGTCCTTTTACTACAAATCTCTTTATTTGGATGTAGGTGGACTTTACCTTTGAAGTTACATAGGTTTTTGATCCTTCTACTTTCAGATGGACAAAAAGGAGGGGCAAAATTGCAACAAGAGTGAGATATATTGGGTAAAACAGTGGATTTATTCTCACAATTTTCATTTTGATGATATTTGGAGAAATTGGGCATCAATGGCTAATAGATCTTCAAATGAGAGGATCATCTGATGAGAAAGTAGAGGAAAGTGGCCGACTCTGCTCCATTAAGAGTTGTTGTTAGACCTTCCTGGACCCCCTCCTACCAATGGATTTATCAAGCCGAATTTTGATGGCAGTAGCGAGGGCAATCCTGAACCTTCAAGTATTGGAGGTGTTTTCAAAGATGAGGATGGTTTCATTAGGGCTCTTTTCTCAGGCCCTATTGGAGTGGGTAACTCGTTGAGAGCAAAAATTTATGCTGTGATGGAAGGAACTCAGAAGGCCAAGGAATTAAATATTTCTAAGCTAACAATTGAAGGGGACTCAAAGCTTGTTATTGGATGGCTTCAAAAAAGGTGGAGATAGGCTGGTGGGATTACATAAATGAAAAAAGGGAGTTCAAGTACCTGACACAAGGCATGGAAATTCAGCTGCATTGAACTAAGAGAGATGCTAATTGTTTGGCTGATATTCTGACCAAGCAAGGGGTGGGAAGAAGCAATTTTTTTTCGGGCTATGTTAGTATGTTGTAATTTTTGTTTTACCTTTTGAGGGGAGCTAAGAAAGTTTATCTCCCCTCTTCTCTTTGTAGTTTCTTGAATCATATTTAATGAATCCCATTCAGTTATTGATCAAAAAAGAGGAGAGGATCATCTCCAATTGGTCACCTCCTGAGGATGATTTTATTACGCTTAATTTTGATGGAAGCAGTCAGGGCAACCCAGGCCCTTCAGGTATACGGGGTGCTTTTAGAGATAAAGAAGGAAGTGTAGTGGCTCTGTTCTCAGGTCCAGCAGATGTGGGGAACTTGATCAGCGCTAAGTGCCTTGCTGCTCTTCAAGGAGTATAGCAAGCAAGGCAGATGAATTTTGATAAATAGTCATTGAAGGGGATGGCAAGTTGGTGACTGGCTGGCTGAGGAACATGGAGTTAGTAATCTAAACTTATAGGGAGGAGATAAAGAGATTCAAATGGCTTGCCAGTAAATATGACTTTAAGACTACAGTGGCAAAGAGGATTGGCTAACATGGCAGATACTCTAGCCAAGCAAGGGGTTTCTAGGGAGCAATGTTGTAATCTGTTGTTGCTTTTTTTGAGAGGTTGCACCTTGCACCTCTCTGTGGATCCTTGTAACCTTGATGATTTTCTTTTTTTTTTTTGATAAATGAACCTTGATGATTTTCTTAATAAAGTATTTCGTTATAACTATCAAAAAAATAAAAAATAGAATGTTCAGAGAAATTTTAAACAATATTAAGACAAATTTTAATTGCACAGGATATTTAGCATTAGAAAAGCATAATAAGTTCAACAAATTTCGGGAGCAAAACTACTTGTTAATCATTATATACAGATTATAACAGTAAATTCTTCACCCAGTTTCTAGCTATCAAAACTATCCAATGAAAAAAACGTTGTTTCTTTTTTTTTCCGGAAAGTATTGACAAGAACAAATTAGTATATAGAACAAGAAAGGATAGGAAGGAGAAATCCTATAATCTTCACATTAAGGAAAGGAGGAAAATCAGATCTGAGATGGGATAAAGAAGAAAAAAGTAGAAGAGTTTCAGATCTGAAATATAGAAGAATAGATCACACCTTTCAGATCTGGGAGGAAAATGATAATTCAAATTCTTATTCCATAATCAAGTTTTTGATCAAGAAAATTTGGACCATTTCTCAATTTGTGCATGTCATCCTTGCACAGGGGCCATGCACAAGTCCTCTACTAGCTATAATCAAGTTCTCTACCAGCCAAATTTACAAAAGCACATATTTCTCTCAAACGCCTCTCCAAGTTTGGAAATACCACGCTCCACCATCTTCAACAAATCGGGAGAAAAGTTTGAAGACAAAGCCAAGTTTGAAAGATTGGTACTAGGACCATCACGGTCTTTCTGATCATTTTTAGTAAGTTGTTTTATTTCTAGCCTTGCAGATAAAGTTTGAGTTGGGGGGAAAATGCACCAGCCATCTACAGTTATTCAGAGTTTTGAGCTTGCAAGATAGAAAGAAGAGTTACTTATAGTATAAAATTCACATGCAACTTTGGATGTATCTCTACCAACCAAGAAATTAACATTTGCAGAAATGGAGTAGCACCTCAGGGCACTATTCTATAACCGCAATGAAAAGTTCAAGACCAAACATCAATGGAAGGCATAATTGGCTCCTTTAGAAGGCTTTTAATTAAAGAATCTTGATGATACTTTAGGAAATTTTCATGTTTCACTAGAACAATTTGATAAAGGTGGAACATGGTCAATGGATTCACCATAATCACTCTTCAAGGCAAGGGTGCTTCCAAAGGGAGTGGAATGATATGCTTTATATCTAGTTACTATATCCAATTTCTATTTCATTGCTCTAGTTAGAAAAGAAGAGAATTTATTAGGATATGCATCTTTTTTTTTTGATAAATAGATAGAACCTTTTATTAATTTGGAAATATTACCACATACAAGCAGCCCTCGGAAAGGCGCAAGCTGCAATATCTCCACTAAAGAAGAAAACAAAAGCAATAAGTTACAGTTGTGCCCAATACAAAACTTCCCTATCTAACCCTTGCTTGGCTAGACAGTCTGCCATAGCATTTGCTGATCTTCCCACCCATTATATTCTTAGGTCCATGTTTCTTGTCAGCACCTTAAACTTTTTAATTTCATTCCTGAAGCACCAAACTACTGACTTTGGGTCCTGCAACCAGCTTATTACAACCTTTGAGTCACCTCCAACTATTAGTTGTTCCACCCCTAATTGAACAGAAAACGGTACACCTTGCAGGGCAGCAAACAATTCCGCTCTAGTAGAGTCTCCCACTCCTAAAGGACCTGAGAAGATAAGTATCGCATTCCCAACTTCATTCTTCAATACCCCACCTAACCCAAAAGGGCCTGGGTTTCCTAGACTGCTTCCATCAAAATTCAACTTCAAGAAGCCTGTAGGAGGTGATGACCAGCTTGTTCTCACTTTAATCTTGGAAGAGGAACAACTTGCCACTGCTGCCCAATTCCTCCAAATGTCATTAAAGGAGAATTGGTGGAACAAGTCCAAAGATTTCAGCCAATGAATCACCCTAACCAAGACACAGTCCTTAATCTCTTAAAGGTTCTTCCTTTCCTTCTCCAAAAAAGTTCTAACATTCCTTTCTTCCCAAATTGTCCATATTAATGCAGCTCTTGCACACCTCCACATGATTTTACCCCTTTTTTGCTGCCAAACAAAAGTAGAGGGATCAAAAAGCAATCTTAAATATGCTGGCAAGTTCCAATTGCTCCCAAACAAAGAAAGAAGCCAATTCCATAACTCTGGAATAAAGGAACAAGAAATTAGCAAATGATAACAGTCCTCACCAAAATCTTAGGGGGAACAGGTCTGCGCCAAACTTCCTTAACAGGGAAGCCCTGCTGAGGGTTAAGGACTGCACCAAAATCTTAGGATATGCATCTTATCATATTACGGTGCTTCCAAGGGATGGAATGATATGCCCTCTATACGGTTTATATATTCACTTTCTATTTTGATTATTCCATTTAGAAAATTAGCAAATTTACTAGAAAACAAATGTTATCATGTTAGGCAACTTATTTCCTACTGTAACTTCATTCCAAATCCTATCCTTTACGGTTTATCCACTTATCCATCTTAACATTCACATTTTTCCAACATTCATTTTCTAACACGTTGTTTATTGACTGCTCAACACTCAGCAGTTTAACAACAACAAATTCAAGCAAAGCCTCAGAGTACTAAAGATTTAAGCAAAAAAATTAGAACAACAAAAACTGAATCGAGAGATGCAAAAATGAAGAGTACGTACAGGAAAGGGTTACACTTGATCTTCCGTGAAAGAAAATCGCCAGAATATACTCTGTAGTGTGAAAGAAAACAACTGCCGCAAAGAACTGGGACAATTGCCTCAAAGCCGTGTGACTGACGAAGGCCGTCACCATTTTTAACTGTACGAAAGCTACTAACTTATCTACGCTATGCAGCCTTAACTGAAATTCTTGGGTTCTGAAAGAAACCCCAACAAGATTCTTACGAGCTAATTCTAGGGTTTCTTTCACCAGCATGAAAAGACAAAATATCAATCAATGGGCACCGAATCTTCTATTTCTCCCAAATTACATCACAAAGGGCTAACGCAAAATGATGAAAATAGAAAATCTTAATAAATTCAGTTAGAAATGAACTGTGAGGTAAGACTATAACTTGAAGAAATTGTAGGGAGGGAACCAAACACATATATACCCCACAACAACAGCATCCCATAAAATTCTTCACATTAGCATCTCGGTAGGTGACTTCGCACTAATCCACCTGATCACGGCCAAACACTCTAATACCGACGTCACTACCTGTACTGCAACGCATAGTGCATTTGATATGTGCCTTAAAAAAAGTGGAGAATCCACCCTAAAAGCTAACTGTTAGAGTAGGAAATCTAAATACATATACCCCACAATAGCATCCCATACTATCGATGTGGGATTCCTCGCATTAGCATCCCTTATTATCAATATGGGACAAATGGATCGTAATAGGCTTTTATGTGGTGGCTTGCTTTACCTATGTGGATAGCCTATAAGTAATGTTTGGTTACATTGGTTTGGAGAAACCAGAAAAGTCCAAAGTCGATTATGTGACAAATTTTCATTTTGGCTTTGGATGTGCAGTAGCTTCGTAAAGGCTCGTAAATGGATCGAATTCGAACCGAATCCAGTTAGATTCAAATTGGAAACCTATTATGTGATATTCGAATTCGATTCGATATCCGATGGATATTTAAAATGTAGGTTAGAATTCGATTTCGATTATTAAGTCCAATATTCATTCGATTCAAATTCGATTGATTACTAAGGATGAAAGCATTTTCAAGCTTTTTATGAAATAAAACCCCAAAACATATCACTAAATTAGGTTTTTGAGTTTTGGATTACCCGAGAAAGGGGAAGTGGAAAGAATCCAATTCTTTGCACCATAGTTTCAGATTAAAAACCTAGATCTACAGTCTGAAAATATCTTAATGCCAGAATAGGTGCATTGGTGCTGGAGTGGTTGTTGTTTTGCTTGAATTGGGTGGCGGCGAACTAGCAAATTGGAGAATGGTAGGCTTAGAGGCAATAACAACTTAATCAGACCATGCTAGGCTGGCACGGCACGACCCATGCAAAAGTGCGGGACGGGCCAAGCCGTGCTTTCCTCCCCTAGGATACTACTGGGGGTCGGCCCAGCACAACCCATGGCTCAAGCCCGTGCGGGCCCATGCCGAGCAGGGTCGTGCCACAAGCCTATGTCGGGTAGGCTACAGGCCGTGTAGTGGGCCTGGCCCATGTCAAGCTGGGTTATGAGCTGGGCCTTGGGCCTAGGCTGAACCGGGCCAAATTGTTTTTTTTTACATTTTGTTTTTTTATTTTTTTGCTAAAATATTTCACTTTCCTTAATTCAATAATTCCTTTAAGCTTTAGGAACAAGTTGGAAAAATAAAAAATCTAACAAAAAAATTAAAAAAATACTTAAATACTTAAGAAAATACAAACTGGACAACAAATTGGAAAAAAATGGGAATTTTCTTGAATTTAAAGAATACAACGGTCGATGGACAATGGATGAATAAAATAAAATATAATACAATTATAAATTGAAAATGAAAAGTTACATTGTTGAAAAAATAACAACTAATATAAATAAAATTGAAAAAAATTACAATAATTTTAAAAATTGAAAAAATTACAATCATTTTAAAAATTAAAAAATTACAATAATTGAAATATCGAGTATACAAAAAAATAAAAAAAATATTGACTTCATCATTTTTCTTCATGTTCCACCTTCACTTGCATCTTCATCTAATCATCTCTTTGATTATCATCATCTGCTTCAAGTGAAACATCTGGTGTAATGTCATGCCCTCCTTTGTCTTATAATTTACCCTCAACATCCAATCAAATTTTAAGACAGATGCACATTTCTAGACTTTCATAATTCATACAACTTTTCTTATCATCTAGCACCCTAGTACTTACACTAAAACAAAACTCTGATGGAACTGTAAACATCGGAGGGGTTAGTAAATCATGTGTCACGGTGGCAAAGACTGAATAGTTGTTTTCATGTCCTCTCCACAAAGCTAAAATATCAAAATTATCCCATCCCTCATTGTCACAGGAATCAGTTAGAGTAGAAATACTTGCTTGTAAATAAAAATTAAGTTCAATAAATAAACTTGCTGATGAACTGGTAGAAGATTTCTACATCTTATGTAGTAAAAACCGAATTTTGTCTAATCCACCACTGGAACTAACTGTTTCAGAAATGGAACTTGCACTTGTAGAAGATTTCTTATGCCCACCCACTTGAGATTCATATAACCTATACATTTCAAATAATAAACTATTAAATTCTTTTATTTTATTTCCAATTTCATAATTCATATTTTCACAATATGATTCAAGTAAAATTTTTAAACCATTTTTCATAATCCTAAGATCTAATATTATAGTTAAGCAACAAAAGGGGAACAAATTTTTCCCAATATTTTTTAAATTTATTTTCCATTATTTCAATAATACTTTGAAATTATAGATTTTTCCTATATTTTGCAAATCATTCACTAATTATAAATAATTGATTAACTAAAAGACAACTAGTTGAGTAATAAATACCTGATAATTCATTAATTGCATCATAAAAAAATTGTAAAAGATCTTTTATACAAATGGCCATTTCCCAATCTTCCTCAAGTATAGGATTGTGTGGCATTTTTGCATTATAAAAATCACTAAGAATTTGTTTGTAAGAAATACAACTTTCTAACATAGAATAGGTATAATTCCATCTATGTTGAACATCTAATGCAAAATGTTTATATTTTAAACCATAATTTTGACACAAATATTTAAATTTTTATTTTCTTGCAAGAAATTTTAATATATATTATACAATTTCTAATTTTAGAAATATGATGAGAAATAATATTTAAAGCACCTTGAATACATAAATTTAAAATGTGACATGCACATCTAATATGAAATAATTTACCATCTAAATATGGTTTTAATTGAGATTTTAAAATATTTATTGCTAAATCATTATTAATAGCATTATCAAAACTAATAGAAAAAAGTTTATTTTCAATTCCATAAATATATAAAGTATTTAAAATACTTGTAGTAATAATTGGGCCAGTATGTGGCCATTCAAGCCTAGTAAAACTCAAAATTCTTTTATGTAAAAGCCATTTTTCATTAATAAAATGATCGGTAACACAAATATAACTTATGTTAAATCTAGATGTCCAAATATGAGAAGTAATTGACGTTTTAGAATTAAGATTTGATAACATAAGAAATTAAGTTTTGTTTATATGAATAAAAAAATTTTAAAGCATTTATCATTCTAATTGTATTTCTAGAAAGTTTTTTAAATTGTGGATGTACAAATCTACGTAAAAATTTTTCAAGTTTAGTATATTCAATTAATAAAAATGGATGTTTAGCATGCACAATATATTTTCCTAATTCATGCCTCATTTTTTCTTGTGAATATTTAAAAGTACCAAAAATCTCACTTTCTATTTGTGCTTGTGATGTTTCTCTCCCTTATTTTTTCTTCTTCTTTCATCAAATAGTGTTTCAAATGTCTGCCCAAGTGGCTAGTACCACCACTACTATTATAGCTAAAGTCACTCCTATGTTTTTGACAAACAACTCTCTTTCCCTTCCTCTCAATCTCCTCTATTTTAAATATTATCCAAACTGAGTTAATCAACATAGTGTTCTCCTTTTTCTTTCCCCTACCTCTAGTAACAATACTAGGGGTGGGAATGTCAACAATATCAACAACATCCATATCAGCACTAATACTATCATATTGTGACTGAACATTGACATCGTTGACATTGACTACATTGAGGAACTAGTGTCGAGAGCAAGAGGAGGAGCCAACCATTTTTTAATTATAAAAACAAAAATTAATTTAATTGCACTTACCTGAATTGCTGGTTCAGAATTTCAACTTGATTTCAATAGTTGAAGACTCCAAGTCTCCCAAATTGCTAACTTGAGATACCCAAGCAAGCCTTCTTCTTGTTGAAACTTGAATCAAGTTGAGAATTGGAGAGTAGAGAGTATGAGAGTATATATGAAAGTATGATGTATGGGAAGGGATTGAGATTTGAGATAGTATAAGAAAGTATGAGAATTGGTGGAGGATAAGGCTATTTATTTTTTAATAATGCCACTATAAAATTTTAATTTGAATTTAAATCTTTTGAACCAACCAACCAAACAGAAAATCGACCCAAACCGATATAACCCGAGTTGATTGGCTTTCACTAATGGTCAGTCGGTTTCGGGTGACCAACACCCCAACCTAACTAGGTTGATTTGGTTGGCCAAACAACCTAAAGCCAAACCGAACTAACTCGTGAACACTCCTAATTTTAGCTAAATTAATAGTCTATTCTCTAATAAATAACAATATTTTAATCTCAAATAACTATTGAAAATTTATAGCAAAAATATACAATTATTGAAAATATATTGATAATGAAAATATAATAAATAACTAATAAAAATACAATAATTACAAAAATATAATAAATGCTAAAAAATATTAAATTAGTCAATAAATAGTTTAATCTCTAATAAATATTAATCAATAAATTATAACAAAAATACAACAAATACAATAAGCACAATAAATTAAATTTAAAAAGTTAAATAACAGTAATTTAATCTCCAATAATTATTGAAAAATTTCTATTAAACAACAAAAAAAAAGTAGATTTATGTTATAATTATTATATTTATCACAAAAACAATAAATAATTACTAAAATTACAATAAATATTAATTTTAGTATATATAAATATATAATAATAAAGATTAAGATTTTAAAATTATTATTAATCAATATTATTTTTTTGAAAGTTAATTTCTAGAATTATTAATTGATTTAAGTGAAAATTTTATTTAAAATATTATTTAGTTATTTAAATAATAATATTATTTTAATTTAAAATATTAATTATTTATTGAATTTAATAATCCATAAAATTTAAATTTATACTATTATTACATAATATTGTTATTATTTTTGAAAAATATTAAACTATTATTAATTTGATTATTATGTCATAATTATTTTTCATTATTTTAATTTTATTGATTTTAAAGTTATTACATAATATTAAATATTTTTTTATATAATTATTTAGCAATTTTTAATATTTTATTATTTAAGATATTTATTTATTAAAATATTAAAATAATATTTTATTTTTTAATGTTAATTTTTTATTATTCGAATAACATTTAAATTGAATAATTTGGAAAATCATAAAATAATAATTTTTGTTGTTAGTACATAATTTCGTGATGATTTTTGTAAAAATATAAAATTATTAATAATATGAATATTATTACATCTATTATAATTATTTTTTGTATTATTTTAAAGTTATTATATAATTTCATTAGAATATTTAAATAATTCTTAAACTTTTTAATTCTAACCTTCTTTAAATAGATATAGATAAAAATGAGGGAGAGAATAAATAGGAATTTATGATAATTTAGGAGATAAATAGGAATTAGAAATAATTTAGTTAAAGTGGGGGAGGTAGTTTAAGAGATAAAATAAGTGACTAATTTTTCAAAATATGGAATTTCTAATGGCAAACTAAGCTAGTTAATGGACACACACACACTGAAATTTTGATTCAATTCCAGAACTTAGGTTTAGTTCCTTGACTAGAGGCATTTCATTATGAGGAAAAGATTCTTTGTCAATAATCCCTGCTATTATATTCACAGCAATTGGCTATTTGGTTTGTTTGTGAGTGATTAAATATTTTAAAATGCACCTAGCTAAAAGTAAAGTAGGTTGTTACCCTTTATATTGAATCCCTCTTGTTATATTTTTATTTGGATAAAAATTGAAGATATGTCTTACTTCTCCCATTTCCCACTATTTTTCTTTTTCTTCTATGAAGTTGAAAAATAAACACTTTGAGGACCATAATCTTGTAAAGCAGGTCTTACCATGACGAAGAACAACAACCTACTAACAACCATGAAAGTATCTATTAGTGGTAAAATGAACAATTACCAATAAAAAATTGTAGAATGTCAGATAATTTATACTTAGAAAACAGCATAACTTGATTAAAAAAAGATTAATATGCTTCCTAATGATTCAATTTGGTTCCTTAAAAATAAATGATAAAAGGAAGGCTTTGTGGAACCCTATAACCATTTTTTTCTAAAATACTTGAAGGAATTTCCAACTTCATCTTTCTCGCATATTATTCCCCAAGGAACTTAAGACAACATGATTAAAGACAATCATCTAACATTACAAAAATCAACCTATAACCTACCAAAATAAAATACTAGAGAGATAGAAACTGGCTCTATATTGCCTAAGTGATTGAAGAAAGGCATGCTTAGAAATTGAAAGAACACATATATACAACACAACATATAGAATTTTAGTATAAAATCAGCATGTCCAAGTATGGATAAAGAAAAGAAATGATACAAAGAATGGTTTCACTGATTTTTCGCATGGTAGAGACACCTTGTACTTATGTATATAAGAAATACCTTTTTCCAAAAGGAAAATCAAGGAAAACTGTCCCCTTCCCAATTAGAAGTCCAAGTCTACAGATAAGAGAAATTTTGGTTAGGTCTTGCTTTATACAAATGATCTAATCAAATCATATCTTGATTGCAAGGATGGTATTGTAAACTCGAAAATGGTTCCTATGTGTTCTGGTTTGTTGTAACGAAAAAACAAGAGAGGAATGAAAAATTGTGTGTGTGTGAGAGAGAGAGAGAGAAGAGGAAAGGGGAGAGAGAAATCAATGGTGACTTACCTCGTCATTGCCGGAGTTTTAGTTTAGATTGGTTCTTCAAACTTTAACTATCGAAGGAGGGAGTGACAAGAGATGAGGGAGGAAGGGTTAGAAAGTTGGAATTGGGAAGAGAGAAGGGTTTGAGGGGTTTTGTGTCATTTCATTTTTTTCTTTATTTTAATGAGCAGGAATGAGATTCTAATTCCTCAGGAGGGGGCTGGGAATGGCCATTCCCTCAAATGGGGGATTGCCATTCTGCATGAAATGGGAATCAGAATCTGATTTTACCCAACCAAATGCTTGGAATCAAAATGGACCATTCTGATTCCAATTCTTAACCCCTATTCTTACGAATCAAATGGACCCTTACATTAATTAATTAATATGACTAGTTATTGGTATCGATATTATGTATTCATTTTTGTTGAACTTGATAAATTGAAGTTTATGATTCAAAGTGAAGGTCTTATGCATGATGTACATGTTGTATATGAGTGGACAATCAGATGCAATGAGAATATTTTTATTAATTCTCTTTTATATTTTTTGTAATGAAAAGAGTTGTATAATGATGAATATTGAACCAAGACTAAATATGGATATTTTGTATTTAATATAAGATGATTTTTATTTGAAAAAAATATTAATTATTTAAAAATCTCTTTTTCTCATCATATAGGTACCTGTGAAAGCAAACCTTCTCTAACGTTGTAGTGAATTTATTTAAAAATCCATTGCTAAAGGAATAATACATAGGGATTCTTAAATTAAAGGGCAAACTTTTAGCAACATTTTTATAAAATTGTGATAATTTATGGTTTAATCATTGTTATAAGAATCCTATAGTAATGGACTCAACCCCTTGAAGATGCTCCTGTACGTTGCTATAAAAGTCCTATAGCAATGGTTTCATACTCTAACTATTTCTATAAAACTCCTATAACAATAATTGACACAAAAAATTCCTATAGCAATGATTTTATCCTCTAACTATTTCTATAAAAGTTCTATAAAAGTCTTATTACTTTAACTGTTTGTGTAAAAGTTCTATAAAAGTCTTATAGCAATGGTTTTATGCTCTAGCTGTTTCTATAAAAGTCTTATAACAATCCTCATTGATGTTTTAATTTTAATCCAATGGTCATGATTTGATCGGATGTGGTCAAAAGACATCATTTAAAAGATTAACAATTATTAACTATTAATTAAACTAACTATGAATGACCACTTAATTCAAATTTGTGATTGTATAGAAGGTCTCTTCATACAAACTTGGAAACTTTTCATGGTGACACTCCAGAATCTGTAAAATAGATGTAAGTCATTTTAAATACAATTCACAACACAGCATTTGTTCTCTTTCTCAATCCAAATTACTAATGTCCCACATAAGGTTTCTTTGGAGATTTTTCAACCTTGTTGATTGTAGTTTCTCACTAGAAACTTTATTGTATATTGCAAACAATTTTTTTGCAACCTAACAACAAACTCAACTACTTGAGTGGGGGTAGATAATATTTTAAATGCAATGTTTTTAGATATGGCTCATAGCTTCACCTCTAATTTCTTGAAACTACATCTCAAATACCAATATAAAATGATCTTGAATTTGAAAGCAAGTAGGGGGTGCAACTGTGCAAGTTAGGCAGGCCATACCAGGTTTTAGCTCAACACAAGCCAACCCTATGAATTGGACCTAAAGCTTGAGCTTGGCCTGAGCCCAAGGTCAAGCTTGGACTACCCAACCTGAGCCCAACATGCACTTAATTTGATTTACTTGGGTTGGTTTATTAAGAAAAATTTTACATATATGCATGTCTGTATGCAAATATGTGAATATATAATTGAGTTGGGCTCAATTTGGGATAAGGTTGGGCTGGGCTCAAACAACCTAAGGGCTAGGCCATAGTCCAGTTTAAAAAAATTAAAAAAACCTGAACTTTTGGGCCCATCTTGAGGACAGAAAATCCAAACCCAACCTATGTAAAATTGTAGGTTGGGTTGGACCCACCCAAGTTGCACCCTGTAAATCTGAGTTTCTCATGTAGATTCCAACTGTTTACATAGAAAGCATCTGGGGATGGGATTCTAATGATGGACAAAATGAAAACTATCCAAAATAAAGAACAAATGTGTGTTAATTCTATGCAATCAAGCACCCAAAGTTTTTTGCTATATTTATTCTTCCACTGCATGTTTATTGAAGGTATTCAAGCTCAGGTGGATTTGGACTTTGAGTTCTGAATGAATCAACTCAGTCCACATATATTTAAAAAGGCCATTATCCAATATTGGTCCCAATTATCTAAGGTCTTGGGAGGGATAGATTGAGTATGGTCGCCATATATTCAGTTACGGAGGAAAGGGTTAGCACATCATTCAAAGATACAAAAATAGAGACAATTTTCATGTGGGCTTAATTTCATTGTCATCATACATTTATTTTTGTGGTACCAAATAGCAAAACATAGGTGAGAGCAAACAACATGGACCCTACATTATGATGGGGGAAAATCTCATAATATGCCAAAAGAAGACATTCAATATAATTAATTAGAACATGGGAGGGCATAAAAGAAAACCAAGAGGTTGAAACATATTCAAACATATATCTGTCAACGGATCCTATGATCCCAACACAATGCAGGCATGGGTATATTGATATTTACAAGCTACAACAAATTTCTTGTAGCAAGAAAGCAGCATTGCAACGCAATTAGAAGTTGAGATGCTGAACTCTAAGTGATCATTCAAGAGTTGGAGGAAGCACAAGCTCATGGAAATACAACAATTCATATGTTGAGCCGATGGTGAAAGAAAATTGAAGAAAGAAAAAGATCATGTATGTGGTCAGAAATACTTCTCTTGGATCAAATGTTGTCTTTAATTTGGATGGTTTCTGATGTAATCGTTTCTGGTTACGTATCATTTTTTGTGATGTATAAATTTTTTTGGCTAAGTACCTCGTTATTTGACCCGGTGGTGACGTGCCTTGGTGATGAGCTACTTGGTGGAGAACTGCCTGGTGGCGAGCCCCCTGGTGGAGAGCTACTTGGTGACGAACTGCTTGGTGGCAAACTCCCTGGTGGAGAACTGCCTGGTGGCGAACTCCCTGGTGGAAAACTCCCTGGTGGCGAACTGCCTGGTGGACTTGTCATTTGACCTGCGGATGGTGGAGCTCCCTGGTGCAGCGCAACCCGACTATCCTCTACATGAGGTGGTTTCCTCTCCTTTGTAGGCGGCGGGTGCTGAGGGACCTGCGAGAACTAAATCAGAGGACCCGGGGGTATTTTCCCGGCGGAGACTCGCGGGTTAGGTGGGTGAAAAATGAGAGAGCTAGAGAGCAGACCGGGGTACGGTGGTGAACTCCTCGAGGTCATCAGGCTGGCGCTTGTGTCAGGCGGCCATCCTTTTTTCCCCTCTCCCTCCCCTTTAGGGGGTGAGGTCTTTATATACCGGAGTCCTCGCGGGTTAGGTGGGTGAAAAGCCTCCAAACGGTAAGACTCATCACATCCTGTCAGAAACGGGGTACAGTGGTGAACTCCTCGAGGTCATCAGGTTGGCGCTTGTGTCAGGCGGCCAGGTTGGCGCCTAGGCCAGGTTGTCAGCACGGCGTCTGCATCAGTCGGCGGGTCGGTGTCTGGGCCAGGTTATCAGGTTGGCGCCTGTGTAGCCGGCGGGTCGGTGTCTGGGCCAGGTTGTCAGGCAGGAGATCTTCCTGCGATACTTGGGGACGAACTGCTTAGTGGCGAGCTGCCTATGCAATGCCGAGTTGTCTAAGTTGCCAGGCTGAGGGTGAGCTGCCTGTGGCGAGCTGCCTATGGCGAGCTGCCTGTGGCGAGCTCGAGCTGCTTAGTGGCGAGCTGCCTATGGCGAGCTGCCTGTGGCAAGCTGCTTATGGCAAGTTGCCTATGGCGAGCTGCCTATGGCGAGCTGCCTGTGGCAAGTTGCCTATGGTGAGCTGCTTATGGCGAGCTGCCTGTGGCAAGCTGCTTATGGCGAGTTGCCTATGGCGAGCTGCCTATGGCGAGTTGTCTAGTTGTCAAGAGGCTACACTTAGTTGGCATGAGGTGCCAGGTGTCACAATTTCACTGGAGGGCCAAATTTGCCCTCATCAATTGCCCCCCACTACCGAGCTGAGAGTAACTCAGCGAAGGGAGTAGATTTCTTTTGGCCCGTAAGTCGACGAGCTAGTAAGTGCTGATCCAATTCCTTAGGCTTCGGGAGCTGCCTGTATGTGGCGAGCTGCTAGTTAGGCGAGGGGGCCTCCACCAGTTCAGTAGTGTAGCCCTTAGACTCTGGGGCGATTTATAGTTCACTTTTATTGATTTTGCTCCTGCTGAGGAAGCAACTGGATATTTAGCAATAGTGTGGCCCATAGGCTTTGGGAGTGACTTGTAATCTACTCTTCTTTTGACTTTTGCCCGTGCCGGAGAGGCGACCGGGCCTTAAGCAGTAATGTGGCCCGTAGGCTTTGGGAGTGACTCGTAGTCTACTCTTCTTTGACTTCGCCCGTGCCGGAGAGGCGACTGGGCCTTAAGCAGTAATGTGGCCCGTAGGCTTTGCCTGTGAGGTGTTGAGCTATGATTGTGCTGCATCAGCTTCGTAATGCCGGTCATCCACTCCTACAAGAAGCTACTAGGAGCTCGACCATCGGGGGCAGCACTACTAACTTTAGGTCGCCAGCTCACACGGGAGCTTTGGAAGGCTCGACTGGTAGGGGCGCCTATGTAGTCTGTTGGCCGCCAACTCCCGCGGAAGCCACAAAGAGCTCATCTTTGTAGGGGGGACCTTGCGGAGAGGACTGATGAGGCATTATCTTAATTGAAAGTAAGGTTGGTAGAGTTACTTAGTCTATTAGCTACTTGCATAGTCTTTGAGTTCATAAAAAATGTAAACTATAAAGTGATAGCTTCAATTTCTAAAAAGTGAGGACTTAGCTTTGGTAAGATGAGAACTTAGCTTTTGTAGGATGAGAACTTAGCTTTTTGTAGCGTTTTCCCACAGACGGCGCCAATTGATGTAATCGTTTTTGGTCACGTACCATTTTTTGTGATGTATAAATTTTTTTGGCTAAGTACCTCGTTATTTGACCCGGTGGTGACGTGCCTTGGTGATAAGCTACTTGGTGGCGAACTCCCTGGTGGAGAACTGCCTGGTGGCGAGCTCCCTGGTGGAGAGATACTTGGTGACGAACTGCTTGGTGGCAAACTCCCTGGTGGAGAACTGCCCGGTGGCGAGCTGCCTGGTGGCGAACTGCCTGGTGGCGAACTCCCGGGTGGACTTGTCATTTGACCTGCTCCTAGACGGCCTGCAACTTAGAGGATGGTGGAGCTCCCTGGTGCAGCGCAACCCGACTACCCTCTGCATGAGGTGGTTTCCTCTCCTTTGTAGGCAGCGGGTGTTGAGGGACTTGCGAGAACTGTATCAAAGGACCCGGGGGTATTTTCCCGGCGGAGACTCTCCGATGCCTAAGTTAGCATTTTGATTACAAAGAGCTTGGAGAGAAATGAGAGAGATAGAGAGCAGGGGTTACCATCCTTTTTTCCCCTCTCCCTCCCCTTTGGGGGGTGAGGTCTTTATATACCGGAGTCCTCGCGGGTTAGGTGGGTGAAAAGCCTCCAAACGGTAAGACTCATCACATCTCGTCAGAACCGGGGTATGGTGGTGAACTCCTCGAGGTTGTCAGGCTGGCGCTTGTGTCAGGCGGCCAGGTCGGCGCCTAGGCTAGGTTGTCAGGGCGGCGCCTGCGTCAGTTGGCGGGTCGGTGTCTGGGCCAGGTTGTCAGGTCGGTGGGTCGGTGTCTGGGCCAGGTCGTCAGGCAGGAGATCTTCCTGCGATACTTGGGGACGAACTGCTTAGTTGTGAGTTGCCTAGTGGCGAGCTGCCTATGCAATGCTGAGTTGTCTAAGTTGCCAGGCTGAGGGTGAGCTGCCTGTGGTGAGCTGCCTGTGGCGAGCTGCCTATGGCGAGTTGCCTGCGGCTAGCTGCATGTGGCGAGCTGCCTATGGCAAGCTGCTTATGGCGAGTTGCCTATGGCGAGCTGCTTATGGCGAGCTGCTTATGGCGAGCTGCCTATGGCGAGCTGCTTATGGCGAGTTGCCTATGGCGAGCTGCTTATGGCGAGCTGCCTATGGCGAGCTGCTTATGGCGAGCTGCTTATGGCGAACTGCCTGTGGCAAGCTGCTTATGGTGAGTTGCCTATGGCGAGTTGCCTATGGCGAGCTGCCTATGGCGAGCTGTCTAGTTGTCAAGAGGCTACACTTAGTTGGCATGAGGTGCCAGGTGTCACAATTTCACTGGAGGGCCAAATCTGCCCTCATCAGTTTCTATATGCAAAAGTTAAATATATTATTAGGATGGAAGACTGTTTGGTGTGGAGGGTATATAAATATCGACAAAGCTTTATGTAGGTGTCTTGTGAATAATACCGACTTCATAGTACATTTCACCATGTGTATTGGAAACATCTTCCCATGAATAATAACATATAAATATAGGAGATGTTCTCAATGTGCAGTTGGGACGTGCTGTAATGTTCGTGTGAGGAATGCTCTGTGAGAAGCAGATCCAAACTCATGTTTCGTTGAGGAATCTTGTTTCTCAAAATTCCTCAAGAGTCACTAGTTTTGAGGGGTTTAGGGTATTATTGATTTCTCTGAGGAAACATATTTGGTAAAAATAATGATGAGATAATTTCTCAAAAAGAAAATGCAACTATGACAACATTATTGTCATGGATATATTAGAAATCACTTGAAAATCACCCATGGAAAGGACTAATTGATTCATGTATTGATTATTGAGGAATCAATCTTATGCAAACATGGCAAATAGTTGACCCAACTCGCAAACCTGACCCAGCTAGACCTGTTCATGAGCCGGGTCGGGCCGGGCTCGGGTCGGGCTTCACTCTGTATTAATAGAATTTTCTAAGGCCCGAGCCCGAGCCCGAGCCCGGCCCAACCATCGGGCCTACAACTTGGGCGTGAGCCTGACCCTCATAAAAAGCCCAAAGCTCAGGCCTGGGCCCGAGCCCGAAATTTAGCCCATATTGTTAGCGGTTGAATAGAGAGAGAGAGAGAGAGAGAGAGAGATTATAAAGAAAAGAATAAAAAATGTATATATTAAATTATAAATATATATTTTAATAAATATTATATAATATATAAAATACATATTATATATTTTATAAAATATATAATGTTGAGTCAGGTCGGGCTGGGCTTTTTTGACAAATCCCGAACCCGACCTGAAACATAGTCGAGCTTACTGTGTTAGGCCCGAGGTCAAGCCCGCGGGCCTAATTACATGACCAAGCCTGACCGGGGTGCGGGCCGGGCCATCGGGCTACATGACCCATGAACAGGTCAGGACCCAACCTAACCTGAGGAAACAGGATTAGGGTCTCATATTTAGGCCATGTTTGGTTCAACTTTCATTCTTTCTCATTCTTATCTAAGATGAGATTCTAAAATGGAAAAGAATGGGTAAAAATAGGCAGAATGAGAAAAAATTGCTATGAACCAAACACTTTTTCCCTAAAAATGAATTCTTTTCAGATTGACAAGTGTTCTATGTTGCTCATTTTCATTCTTACAAAAAAAATTGTTCCATTATTCACAAACCTCTAGCCTAGGTCTCCAATAATCAATATTTACCAATTGGCATAGATGTTTTGTAAAAGTACTTTCGTAAAAGTGCTTTTATAAAAGTACTTTCTTAAAAGTGCTTTTGTACTTTCGTAAAAGCACATTCATAAAAGTACCATTGTAAAAGTACATTCATAAAAGTGCTTTTATAAAAGTACTTTCATAAAAGTGCTTTTATAAAAGTACTTTCATAAATATGCTTTCATAAAAAAACTTTCGTAAAAGTGCTTTTATAAAAGTAATTCTGTAAAAGTGCTTTTGTAAAAGTACTTTTATGAAAAGTACTTTTACAAAAGCACTTTCCTAAATGTGCTTTTATAAAAGAACTTTCGTAAAAGTGCTTTTATAAAAGTAATTCTGTAAAAGTGCTTTTGTAAAAGTACTTCCATTAAAGTTCTTTTATAAAAATACTTTTGTAAAAGTGATTTTATAAAAGTGCTTTCTTAAAAGTACTTCCATAAAAGTGCTTCCATAAAAGTGCTTTCATAAAAGTACTTCTATAAAAGTACTTCCATAAAAGTGTTTTCATAAAAGTACTTTCATGTAGAGTAAAAGTACTTTTGTAAAAGTGCTTTTGGAAAAGTAAACATCTATTGCAAAAGTTGTATAGGTAGAGTTTCTCCAGAGAATGAAATGAACAAGATGGGGCATGATTAGTTTTCATGTTGCAGGCTAGTCAATTTTTGTGCTATGGGGCTGATTTTTCATTTTAAAAAGAATGTGGCCCTGGGCAAGAATTTTGTAACCAAACACTCTAATGCTATTCATTCTTGCCCATTCTTGCCTAGAATGAACAAGAATTAAGAGAATGAGGTGCAGAGCAGTGAACCAAACATGGCCTTAACTAACTAAATTTGAGAATGACCCGACCCGACCCAACCAAGAAAAATTGGGTTAGGTTGGGTTGGGTCATGGGTCAACCTATTAACCTAATTGTTAGGTCTAATTGGGACTATTTATGTATTGTTAGAAGTTTCCCTGTCTTTAATCTTTACTATTTAGTCTTTACTCTTTATTGTTTATTCTTTGAAATGTTAAATGTTCAAATTTTTTATTTTATTTTTGGAATCATAAGGTTAATTCCTTTAGTTTTGACATTCTTCGTGTATTTTTTCTTTATTTTTTTTGGGATGACCCGAATTGACTCATGGGTCAACCCTAACCTAAACATTTAGGGTTAGGGTCCAACATTTTTTTGACCCAACCCAAAATTCAACCCGAAGTGTCCTAACCCGAACCCGAACCCGACCCGACCCACCCAACCCAATTGCTAGGTCTAGTCTTACGCCTCTTACCAAATGGGATTTTTTACACACTAGGGAATCGGCTAGGGGTGATCATTTTCAATCTGCTTAGGAAGCCTAGTCCGGTCTAGCCAAGAAAATGTGACATATTATTTGATATATAATATAAAATAAATATTGTACATATATTATATGACATATAAGATAAAAAGCATAGAACTATAATTAGGGATGATAATTTCCTCTATCCCTGCTTGATACTTGGGGGGTGTTCTTTTTTCGAATTTTGAGAGGGGAGAAAGTTGGTCAATGGGAAAAATCCCAATGACGAAGAATCCTATGTTCTTTTTTCAGATTTATGTGGGGACCAAGGAAAGTTTATTTTCCTAGGTATCACTTATACCCGTTTCCAAGATGGGTAAATAACTTTGGGGTAATAGCATATAAGGGAAACTTTTGAGGTTTAATATCAATAAAAGTAATATTTTAAAAAAATAAAAAATAGATTAACTTTTTAAAAATAATATCAATAAAGGGCAAAAACAATGTTCATCATCTTCTTCTTGCCATTTGTTCACTAGCACCGCCGTTCGCCGCTGCCTCCGCCCATCTCTTCCTTCGTCTCCGACAACATTGCTAGAGATGGCCGGAGGTAGAGGTGGCGGCGGCAGCGCTGGTGGTCATTCCTCTGCCTAGCGCCGCCGCCGCCACCTCTATCTCCACACACCTCCGGCAACGTTTCCGGAGGCGGAGGCAGAGGTGGGTGGAGGTGGCAGCATTGGGCAAACAAATGACCACTAGCGCCACCACCAACACCTTTGCCTCTGGCCACCTCCGGTAATGTTGCCGAAGGCGGAGGCAGGCGGCAGTAAACAACGGTGGTGGGCATTGGTGGATGGCAGCGTTGGTGAACAAATGGTAAGAAGATAATGAACAGTATTTTTGCCCTTTATTGATATTATTTTTAAAAAGTTAACCTATTTTTGAATTTTTTTTAAAAATATTACTTTTATTGATATTAAACCCCAAAAGTTGCCCTTATATGCTATTATCCCAATAACTTTCCCATCTAGGGGGGAAGTTACCAACACTTGAATGTGACAAAAATGCCCTTTTTAATAACAACTTTTTATGGCTAAAATGGTCATTGCCTTATTTACATGAGAAATAAAAGAACATGGGTAAATGCACTTACCTGGATAAGTGTTTCCCAGGAAAAACTTACCTAGGTAACTACATTTGCCCGGTTAAATAACTTACCAAAAAGCAAACAGAGCCTTCGTCTCCAGACCTGATTGGGTTGGACATGGAGATGAGAAGCTACTTTGGTAGGAATGGGGATGGGAATTAATTCAGATACCTGATCAGGGATGGGAATGGGGTGGGGAGTGAAGTCCTAGCTTTAAATACTTTTAAGTTATTATTTATATTTTAAATTTGAAAACACATATGCATAATTAAATATTTTTTTAATTAATTATTATTTTTTCCTTTTTTAAATACTTTTTTTTTTTGTAAAGGGAACTTTTATTAGGGGAATTATGTCCTTGATGGAGAACCCATCTCCATTAGGGATTAGGATTGGGAATAGGGCTTCATTTTTATCCCCAATAAGGATCTGGATTGGGGGTGAGGAGCTACTTACAAATTGGGTACTGGGGGATATGGTCCTTTTCCCAAACCTGATCCATTGCCATTCTAACTTGAAATCAGGCCCTATACTCAGGCTAGGGGTGCTAAGCCCAGCCCCGCCTATCGTCAACCTCACTTAATAGTTTTCCAAGAAAACTTTTGTAAATGGAATAGATCTCATTTATTCTCCTATCCAAACACGATTTTGGTGAATTGGCAATGAAAAATGATTCTTAGAAATTATGAGAAACTGAACCTTTCAATTTGTTTCTGTCTTTCTGTCAAGTCACAATTCTTAAATGGGTTTTTACGGTGTTTTCAAATTGTCGTTGATTTGGACGATTAGACTGTTAGGCCCGTTTAGGCAACCAGTTCCCTTTCACCCTTAACCTGGTTCTGACCAAAAACCATTGACTTAATTAGTGATCTGTTAATTCAATCAGTTAAATTATCAATTTATTTGACTTAGACAATGGATTTTGGTGGTTTTTTATTTTAATTATTTTTAATTCTTTTTTAAATTAGAACAGAACATTCATTCAAACCAAATGATTGAATCATTGACCCAAAAACCGATGGCCAAAACGGTTTCGATTCCGAGTCAGTTTTTAAAACCTTGGCGAGTTTATCATAGACCATTGGGTTATTTTGAAACCCACCCAACTCTCAGTCAATAATCAGTAGCTGGTTTTCTAATTAACACGTCAAACAACAAAGCAGTAAAGAAAGCAAAAAGTTGATAATAATTTTAAAGGCTACGTTAGGAAAAAGATGGGGTTGCTTGAAAAAATCTAGCTAAACGATGCACTGCCTCTGGACTCTGGACTCTGGCTCGGTACGGTAGGGAAAAGGCCTTCCATGCGGGAACTGCACGGCAAACTCTCTTTTTGCCCGAGTCACTTTCCCAGTGTGCTGCACACAAAAGGTTCATTTTTTTTTTTTTTTTCCCCTCAATCACTTTTTTTGGTTCAAAACAGGACAAAAACACCAAGCAAAAAGGCAATCAAAGCAAAAAACAAACCAACAAAGAAGAAGTAAAACATATCTTCCCTTGTTTCTTGTTTGGTTAATAAAAAATTTGACCATCGCCCCAATAAAACCACCTACACCCGACCACTTGAGATGGAGAGAGAGAGAGTTGTTTGGCTTTCTTTTCATCACGAGCTGTAGAGAGGGAAAATTGAGGAGACCTCAGACATTCTCTCATGCATTGTCTGTGTATTGTTGGGTTTGTGAATATGTGATGTTGTAGCAGAGGGAGAGACGCTAGGAGTGGAGAGAAACATGGAGGAGGCTGAAGCTGTTACTGCCGCTGCTCCCAGTGCTACTCCTACTGCATCAAGGTTTGATATGGTAATGGTTTTGAAGCAAATGCTTTTCTTTGGCTTTTCTCAGAGGTGGGTTGGTGGCAGATATCCCATTCACCCTGTAAATATCATCCAGCTCTTCTTCTTGTTCATCTTCTGTTTCTTGAAATTGTAATGGTGGTTATGTTAAGGTAGAATCTGGTGTGATATTGGCGGGACCGGCTCAATCTTTTCTTTGTTTTTTTTTGTTTTTCTATTCTTGTAGCTAATGGGCATGTGGATTTATACAATAGCAGGTAGCCTTCTCCAAGAGAGTTGGCCCATTCTTCATCCTTCAATTTTTTTTTTTTAGACTGACTTTGTCTTTTGTTATGCTCGAATCTTGTGTTTAATTATTTGTTAAAACTATTTTTGAGATGAACCCAGTTGTTGAGGAGGAGAGTTAAAAGGGGGAACAAATTAAAGAAGACTCATCTTAATTGGGGAAGACCAAATAAACCGGCCATATACATACCCTTAAAAACAAAGACAGATCTGTAGAATTCATTGAGTTTAAATTAGGGTTACCACCAAGCCATGCGAAAGACTGATTCAGCACAGTTAGTAATAAAACATTTCTTTCTGAATATTTTGTTAAGCTGGTACTTCAGTGTTCAGTCTTCAGTCTTCAGACACTTACTAAAAGCATTTCACATTTGGCCTTTGAGGGAAGCCCAAAAGTGAAGAAAAAAAAGTTAAAAAGTCTTCTTTCTGTTTTGCTTATTCTTTTGTTGAACAATTTATATATTTATCATAAAAAATTGTGGAATTGCATCTGGGTTTTGCTAATTAAGTTTTGTAGTATCTTCTCATTCACTGGCTGCACTAGATTAAGAAGAGAAAGCAATTAGTTAATTAGTTAGGTAATAACTCTATTAGTTTGTTCTTTTCTTGAACTTGTGAAAACCTTTTTGCTTTTGGTGGGTGGAAAGTGGATGTATGAGGCTAGGTGGGTCTAACTGGGAACTGGTTCAAGAAACAGTCGGAAGCTTTTTGCATGTAGATAGGCGAGGACACATGATGAGATGATTTGAGGGAAAGACAGAGAGAAAAGACTGAAGATGAGCAACTTGAACTTGTCTGACTTGGCAAACCTCAACAAGATTAAGACAGTGCCCATAATAATAGAGCTTCTTGAGGTTGTTCGGGCCTCTCAAGGACAATTATTTTTGTTGATAGCACCTGCAATGTCCAAGAAGCCACTGTTATTCACGGGTCCATAGAAATCTGGTTTTCACTAGTTGGGTCACACCCAAAATGCACCAGTGTCTCGTCTACAGGAGGAGATGGGACCTGACCATTCTATGGGTCCCACATGATATTTCATCTCTCTCCCTTTTCTTGCTAATAGTTAAAAAAAAGGCCTATTTGGAAGGACAAAAGTAGCCTTTCTTGGTAACTTTTTATTTTTATGTTATACAAGCATGCATGGGAGAATCTTTGTCTTCTCAGAAAGAATGTTTGGTGAAGCCAGGACCGAGGACAATATTAGTCCTGAAGTTGTCCTTTTAATTTATTTTAGTAGGAGTCAAGAGGTTGGCATCTCTTCATGGCAAAATTGGGTTTGATCTAATAGTTTTCACTTGTAATTTCATTGAAAAACCAAAGCTTTAAACTGTTCTATGTGATCAATTTGCAGTTGCAGAAGATAAGATCCCATGATCATGTAATAAACTGCCTCAAATCCTAATGATCCTTGGACACGAGGGGGGCGATGGTAGTGGTGTCCACTAACAATTTATGCAAAAAAATTGGCACCACACAGAAGATAGGGTATAAAGGCAAGGTCTACACTCTACAGTATGGGTGTCATGGAGCGGTTTTGGACTGGACCCCGTCCAGTCTAAAATCAATTTGGATGAATTGGATGGACCAACATGACATATTGGATTGGACCTGGTTCATCTGTGATAAAGTTATATTGGATTGGATTGGATCAAGCCAATATCTGATCCATTGATATAATAAGAACATAGGTGTCAATGGACCAGATTTGGGTTGAAACCTCTCTAAATTAAAATGAACTTGAATTAGATTGGATGACCCAGACATTGATTTGGACTGGTTCAAAATGGTCTAAAATATTCATTAGATTGGATTGGACTTACTCCATTTGCAATGGACTCACATTGGACTCGATCAGATTGGACCAAATCCAGTCCAATTGATACCCCTGGTCTAAAGAATGAATGTAAATTGGTTAATACACTTCAATATGTATTGGGTTTTGAGATTAGTAGCATGTAGCCAATGGCGCAACTTTAAACTCGCGGAATTGTTCGCTTTCTATGGGATGGGCAGTGGGCCTCATGTGCATCCTACTTGTGTCACCCCTATTTCCCATTAAAGAACCATACCTCAGCTAGACCTGCTAGTAAATAGAGTTGTGTAGGTAGTGGTGGATCTATGACCTTAATCAATGGGGACACGCGTTATCATAACATTTCGGTAATAAATGAATTCCCCTCCCCATGTCTTCCAAAGTTTAACTTAAAATTATAGCAAAACAAGCAAAATATGGCATCATTTGCCATACACTCCAACTAATTGCCAAATTCATTAAACCAAGAAAAACGGAATCTTCTTAACACTTTTCCAAATATTCTTTGTAGAAAATTATAATGACAAGGTTTCTTTTGTAAGTTAATTTCAGCTTGATATTGTTTTGAACAATTTCGCATAATTAACTTATTTGAAAAAGAAATTTAAAAAATAGATAAAATATTAAATAAATACAGTAAAATACATGTACAATCATATGAAAAAAAACCGTAACAAATAAGAACTTACACGAATAATATTAATCCTAACAAGTTTCGATCAAGGGAGAGAAATAAAGGTGAGCAATATTATATAAGAATGATAATTTGTAGAAGGAAATTATTTTGTTTTCTTAAACAAAATTAATAATAACAATAAAATAATGAATATAAGTATCTAACCACATAAAAATTGATCAATGAAAACCATGAAAGAAAGAAAAATAAGAAAAGAGTAGAATCATAGAAAGCCTTATTGTTTTTAGCATTTTGGTTATCGATTTCAAATCTCCGCTCAGTTGGTGGTCACTAGCCTGATGGCTGCTATTTTGGTCATTGGCCACCACTGCTCTAGCAGCTATTAGCCTATTACCACCGATTGGTGTGGAATGGTGGTGAGGTACGAGGAGATGAAGTGGTTGGGCAAGATTGATCTATTAAGCGAAAAACTGAAAAATGTACAAGTTAAAACCCTAGGTCCCAAATCTCATTACTTGGTTGATACGTAATAGAGACATGGTGTCATTATTGTATAACTTTTTATTTATTCACCTTTAAAAAAGGACCCTATTTAAGAAGTCAAATTTTATTTAAGTCCTCACTATTTTATGGGGATTGGGCAACTCAGTGAGGCCAATTGCCTACATTAACTTTTACATAGATCCACCATTGTAAGCGGGCTAACCCTAGATTTGATTGATCTACTCTTTGAGATGGGGGTTATAATGGGGCCAACATATAGCTTGGTTCTTGGCCAAATGAGCTTAAATAATGCCCATGAAAGCATCATTATAAGATCCCACACTGGCAACTGAACTCTACTAATATTTGTTGAGTAAAATATAATATAAAATGAGAAATGTTTTCATTTAAACTCCCAAAAAATAAATATGGAATTCCATTCACAGTTACACCTTGTATCAAGGTTTTCAAAATCGGACCGGATGATTGGATTGGAAAAATCAGGAATTGGTCACCTGATCAGTTTCATTTTCCTCCCAAATTGTTTTTTCTCTAAAACCGTTGATTTTGGTCAACAAACCGTTGAATCGGCTAGTTAACCATTCGAATGATTTTGACCATTTTTGTCATAACACCGAACGATCTGACCGTTCGAACCGATAACCGGACCCCTGACCGGTTCGGTTTTAAAAACCATGCCTTGTATGGGCATATATATAAAAATTCATTCATTAATCTTGCAACACTGACTTCCATGAAAAAGTTGGTTACAAAATTGAGCAACTATAGTTGCCTTTGCATAAGCTTCAGTATTTGTGCTTTTAAAGCCCAAAAGTCCAGTTTTGGGGCTTAAAAGTTTTAGCTTCAGATTATAATGTTTTAAAGTTGCTTAGAAACCTTAAAAATGATTTTTGGCTTTTTTTTTTTTTAATTTTTTCCCATAGCTCAAAGCTAAGAAAAGGCTTATCCAAAAAGAGTCTATGTTAGCAGTTCACTTAAACTTAATTAGTTTGGTTGCATGTAAAATGAAGAAAAATAAATGATTTCTCAAACATTTTAGTGTATTATCGCATATGAATAAATGGCTGTGAGAAACAAACGTTATCCCAGAAAAGAAAGTAAAAGTTACTAGAGAGTGACATTTCTTCTTTTCATAAATCATTTTCTGTAACAGAGGTTGGTCCTCTACATTCATAAC